>NC_136922.1:36576367-37776367 GCF_949752795.1 Hyperoodon ampullatus
ACCACAAAGGTAATAGGGGTGCAGTCCATGTTGGGTCTCGTCGGCTATATTAAGGACAATATCAAAGTCAGTGTGTTTAGATCTAATGTAATTTTTCATTTTAAAATTCAGAAGAGTATCCAGGAGTATGTTCTGGAAAAGAAATGAGTTGTTCATAATATTCTTTGCCTAAATAAACATCTCATGCTTCTGAACAACTGAATCAATAAAATAATTACTGGCATCAATAATTGATGGAAAATATCCTTTAAAATGTCACTCTTTCCCAGCTGGTATGCTATAACTACCTAGGATTGTGATCCGCTTGGTAGTAGACTCTGGAATTTTGAAAAATAAGTTAAATATATTTTGGCTAAAGCTGAGCAAACAATCAGTTGTTGTGAGGTATGTTAAAGTGACTACTGAGCTAATTAAGTCACATGACCTACTGTAGAGTTAAAATACAGCCTGCTGCAAGTAAGAAGTGAGAAGCACATTCTAATACAAGATCACAATTTTATCTTGATATTTATTGCTTATTATCTCCAAATGTACTACCAAAATCCTATTAATAGAAAATCTGACCCCCATGAAAACTTCTGGTTTGAAAATGGAGAAGAACAGTCAACATTCCCTTCTCCTTCACAGAAAATAACCCCAAATCAACAAGGACAAAATGAAACACAAACAAACTCTTTAATAAAACTAGGAGACAGAAGAAATTATGAATCAAAAATAAGTGCAAAAGCAGTGAAATTAAAACAGTGTATAAAAGTAAGTGCAGAAATATTACTAATGGCTGTAGATCTCAGAAAAGGCTGGCAGAATGTACTTCTGCCTGGAGAGGAGAGGCATCCTGAGTTGCATGGCCAAATCCCTTGTTTGGAAAAACAGGAATGGAATACGTGGGCTAGTGGCTGCAGAGCCCCTGGACCGTTGTTTGGTTTTAAGAAACAGAGGAGGCAAGACCTGATTTAGCAATCACACTGATGTATAGGCATGGGTCAGTCTGTCAGTGAACAGCTAGAAGAAGTGAATCTCACCACTGTGAGCAGCCCAACAGCTGCCAGGCTCTATTAACTGGGGTGAAGAAAAGACAAAAAGAACTCTCCAAAAAACTGAGTTATATTAAAATTTCTGCAAGTCTGCAGCATGGGCATGGCCCACCCATCACATTAAACACCTGCAAATGTCTAATTCAGGAGGCGGGGGGGGACCCTCATTTCATTCAGAACTGAAAAATTAAAAGAAACAAGTACTGGGTCTATATACATTTACTGAAAAAAAAAAAATGAGAAAAGGAAAAGTAAAAACAAATAGCAGTCAAACAAAATTCACCAGACTATGTCACCAGAAATCAGAGGAAAATGTTGAACAAACATTGCACTATACATTTACAAACTGTCAAAGAGATTATTGGCTTTACAGAGCAAAAAATCAAAGGACAGAGATAAGAATTCAGGAGGAAGATATCAGACAAAAGAGGATGAAACACGAGCTGAAAGAGTTTAGAAAAAATTGGAAGATTTTAAAAATCAATGAAATGAACATGATAGTGTACAAATTAGTATTGACAATACTGAAAACACAGTAAAGAATGCAGAGTACCAGAATCAGAAAAAAACATAGCAACTGAAAATGAAAATAGAGTTTAAAAATTCTGAAAGAAACTGACAGACACTGAATGTAAGCAAAAGATGCCCAACATGCACATAATTGGCATTCCTGCATTAAATTCTGGTATGGAAATAGATGTCTAAATAATTGTTAAATTTTTCAAATATAAAAATTGACTTGAATTTGCAGATTATACCAGCAAACTATGTCCCAGAAAAACTGATGCAAAACAGATCACACCAAGAAATAAAATTTCTGGATCTCAAAGGTGAATAAAGAAATCCAATGAGAATTGGAGAAATTCAATGGCACTCTAGCAAAGAATATGAAGTCACTTAAAAGGAGAAAAATCATCAAGATAGCCTCATGAATTTCCAAAGGAATATTTAACCCCGTAAGAAATTGAAGCAATGCCTGAAAAAAATCCTTCAAGAAAGAAGCTATGATCCAAGAAATGTTTACCAATCCCAAAATGCCCAACTATAAAGCCACCTATCAAATATTTCTAAACATGAAGGAACTCAGACTGTTATGCCCAATAGCCCTTTTTGTAAAATCTACTGGAAGCTGGTTTAACCAATAAAAGATTGAATTAATAAAATACAGCAAACATCTTAGTATCAGTGAAAGAGTAATAAAATAACCCTAAGGGTATCAAAAAGAAAGAATTATATTTGAAAACAAAAAGGAGTAAAACCAATAAATAAATCCAATTGCTGTCTCCCTGGGAAAAATGATAATAATGACAACAATAACAATAATAATGGCTAACACTGTACTAAGAACACATTGTTTATCAACTCAAGAAATCCTATAAAGTAAGTAGTATATTATTCTATTTTATCAATGAGGAAACTGAGGAATATTGAAGCTAAGGAGATTTCTCCAAGGTCTCAGAGATAGTAAGTACATCTTGAACCATGCTTTTAACCACTGTTTTTTTGATGTATAATTGACATACAACATTATATTAGTTTCAGGTGTACAACACAATGTTTCAATATTTGTATATATTCTGAAATGATCACCAAAAAAATAAGTCTCGTTAACATTCATCACCATACACAGTTACAGAATCTTTTTCTTGTGATGAGAACTTTGAAGAGCTACCCTCTTAGAACTTTCAAATATGCAATACAGTATTATTAACTACAGTCACCATGCTGTACATTACATTGTACATGCAGTACATTAACAACTATTTATACTACCTCACAAACAATAATGCTTTATTGTTTAATGCTTTTTTAAAGGGGCCATGAGAGTGGAGGGAGAGAAAGTACAATTTTATAAACTAAGAAATTCCGAGGAACAAACAGCAATAGTTACAGGAGAAATTAAAGAATTCTAAGAGTGCTTTGCTTACCCAAATTTATGCAAAAACTTTGGAGAATTTGAATTAAGTAGTCACATTTTTAGGGATATATAATTTATTTAAATTTGCTCCAAAAGGGAAAGAAACTATGAGTGGGCTAATTTTATTATTAAAAGAAATAGGAAAATTTGCCAAGCAGCTACCTCCAAAGACGCCACCCAAGCCAAGACTATTCAGTCAAACTCAACCGAACAATTACGGCAAAGAAAATTCCAATGACGTATATATTTTCACAAAGCATGGCAGACAAAAAAGCTTCTAGTTATTTTAAATTAAGCTGGAATTACACTGATACCAAAATCTGACAGAGTAGAAAGATAAAACAAAATCACAATCTCACTTATGAATACTGCTACAAAAATTTTTAAAATTATAGCAAAAAATGCAATACAATATTAAAAGAATGTTACACGATATCAAAGATGTTTATATCAGGAAATCTCCTAATCAGTTGACTTTAAGTAAAAGAGATTATCCTGGATAATCTTCATGACTTGACTGAATCTATCAGAAGGCCAAAAACAAGCAGGGCTGAGATTTCTCTGAGAGGAAAAAGAAATTCCACCTGTGGAAAACAGTTTCTGCCTGTGCCTGCAAAGCTCCGGTCTGCTCATGATACTCCTTTCTTGACTGCTTACAGGCGGTAGCCCCAGGCCACGCCAGCGGGTTTGAGTCTGCCCATGATCTTCCCTTCCTGATTGGCTGCCATACAAATTCAGTGCTTGCTTAGCCAGACCCCATAATCACATAAGAGAATACCTTGTGATAAATCTCTTTATATTACATATATAATATATATATACACACACACACACACACACACAAATACATAGATAATATATATCTAGAGAGAGAGGGAGATTTGAGATAGATCATCTATCTCTCTATCTCTCTATCTATCTTTCTTTCTACCACTAGTGGTTCTGCCACTTAAGTTGAACCCTGGCTGATACAGGAGGGTGAGTGCATATTTAGGATGATTGACCTGGGAGGGAAACTTTTTGCTGTATCCTCTCTTGATCTTTAAAATTGGAAAAATGTTAATATATTATTAATATATGCCAACAAATAACCAAGTCAATTTAGAAAATGTGCCGTAAAAACAAAGTATTAGGACCTCTGCATTAATAATAGAAAATAAGTGTTCCAGCCTTTTAAAAAGACTTACGAATATACTATTTTGCTATTTTCTACCAAAATTAATTCTAGTTTTTTCTCAAGACCTTGATAATTGTTTGTATACACATGGTTTCATTCCCAATTCTATCTCAAGTGCCTGCATTTCTAAAACTACTTGTGTTGAAAATCTGTCATCTATCTTGACACATAAAATTAGCAGTCTTATCCTCTACCCTTACCTCCTAGCATGAATTTGCCCTTCAACTTTCGACTTGTCTTGCTCTCCCTAAGTCCACCCCTCTGCCAATGGCAGTAGAGAATGGTAGAGAGCCCTGTCCTTAGTGTGGGGACCTCTGGGTTTCAATTTAACCGTAACATTTATTGATTTTTGTGATCACCAATATTTCTTGAAACTGTTCTGAGTTTCAGGATAATCTTATGTGTAATGGCATTAGTAATAGTTGCTCTGTCCATACCAAGTGACATAATAAACCTGGACGCTTTTGTAAACTGTTGAATGCTAAGTAAACGCAAATGATTGTTTTTATTATTGTTATTTTACGTTTGACTCTATTTGTACTTGAACCTAGGTTGTAAATAAAAATAAAGAGGAGAAAGGAAAGAAAAGAATCTGCAGTTACCTGATGAGGATATGCTCTGTGTAGGCTGCTTTCCATATGTAACCTCATTTAAGGCAGCAGCCCTGAAGGGTAGGTTAAGTCTGCCAGAGTCCCAGAACTGGTCAGGAGAGAAGATGAATTGCAAAAATAGAACTGTCTGACTTTAAAGTTGGTACTCCAAGGGAATGACCACACAAAAATCTTCCCTTGCTTATTTATATGTTATAAACAAATATATATTCAAAAGTACCCAAATCCTTAAAGCCAAAGTACTATAAGATTAAAGCTAGTTAAAACAATGTTCCACATCAGAACCATTCAATTCATGTTTTTTAAATCCTGTTGTTCTTTTTGTTTTACATACTTGACTGTAAAAACAACAAAAAAAGACTGGTACTTCCTTGGTTGGATTTGATAAGGAAAGATAAATCAAACTGGTATCCTGAGATTGCAATAAACCTTCCACTGGACTAGCTAGACAGAAACATTGAACACTTTGTTCAAAATGATTCTGCTCACAGCCTTGAGGATTTTCTCAGTAATAAGATTACTTTAAAAACTACTTTTCAGAACACCTACTGAACGCTGGCAGAAGACCCCAGACCTCCCAAAAGGCAAGAAACTCCCCACATACCTGGGTAGGGCAAAGCGGAGAGATTCCCGCACAGAGGATCGGTGCCGAGCGGCACTCACCAGCCCGAGAGGCTTGTCTGCTCGCCCGCCGGGGCGGGCGGCGCTGGAAGCTGAGGCTTGGGCTTCGGTCAGAGCGCAGGGAGAGGACTGGGGCTGGCGGCGAGAACTCAGCCTGAAGGGGGCTAATGTGCCACAGCTAGCCGGGAGGGAGTCCGGGAAAACTCTGGAGCTGCCGAAGAGGCAAGAGACTTGTTCTTCCCTCTTGGTTTCCTGCTGCGCGAGGAGAGGGGATTAAGAGCGCTGCTTAAAGGGGCTCCACAGACGGGCGCGAGTCGCGACTGAAAGCGCGGAGCCCAGTGACGGGCGTGGGACGCTGGGGCTGCTGCTGCCGCCGCCAAGAAGCCCGTGTGCGAGCGCAGGTCACTGTCCACACCGCCCTTCCGGGAGCCTGAGCAGCCCGCCACTGCCGGGGTCCCGGGATCCAGGGGCGGCTTCCCTGGGAGAACGCACGGCGCGCCTCGGGCTGGTGCAACGTCACGCCGACCTCTGCCGCTGCAGGCTCGCCCCGCACTCCGTGCCCCTCCCTCCCGCCCGGCCTGAGTGAGCCAGAGTTCCCGAAGAGGCTGCTCCTTTAACCCTTTCCTGTCTGAGCGAAGAACAGACGCCCTCCGGCGACCTACACGCAGAGGCGGGGCCAAATCCAAAGCTGAGACCCGGGAGCTGTGAGAACAAAGAAGAGAAAGGGAAACCTCTCCCAGCAGCCTCAGAAGCAGCGGATTAAAGCTCCACAATCAACTTGATGTACCCTGCATCTGTGGAATACATGAATAGACAACAAATCATCCCAAATTGAGGAGCCAGGAGTCAGTACTGTGCCTCTGAGGTGGGAGAGCCAACTTCAGGACACTGGTCCACAAGAGACCTCCCAGCTCCACATAATATCAAACGGCGAAAATCTTCCAGAGATCTCCATCTCAACACCAGCACCCAGCTTCACTCAACGACCAGCAAGCTACAGTGCTGGACACCCTATGCCAAACAACTAGCAAGACAGGAACACAAGGCCACCCATTAGCAGAGAGGTGGCCTAAAATCATAAAAAGTCTGCAGACACCCCAAAACACACCACCAGACGTGGACCTGCCCACCAGAAAGACAAGATCCAGCCTCATCCACCAGAACACAGGCACTAGTCCCCTCGACCAGGAAACCTACACAACCCACTAAACCAACCTTAGCCACTGGGGACAGACACCAAAAACAACAGGAACTACGAACCTGCAGCCGGCAAAAAGGAGACCCCAAACACAGTAACATAAGCAAAATGAGAAGACAGAAAAACACACAGCAGGAGAAGGAGCAAGATAAAAACCCACCAGACCTAACAAATGAAGAGGTAATAGGCAGTCTATCTGAAAAAGAATTCAGAATAATGATAGTAAAGATGATCCAAAATCTTGGAAATAGAATAGACAAAATGCAAGAAACAGTTAACAAGGACCTAGTAGAACTAAAGATGAATCAAGCATCGATTAAAAACACAATAAATGAAATGAAAAATACTCTAGATGGGATCAATAGCAGAATAACTGAGGCAGAAGAACGGATAAGTGAGGTGGAAGATAAAATAGTGGAAATAACTAATGCAGAGCAAAATAAAGAGAAAAGAATGAAAAGAACAGAGGACAGTCTCAGAGACCTCTGGGACAACATTAAACGCACCAACATTCGAATTATAGGGGTTCCAGAAGAAGAAGAGAAAAAGAAAGGGACTGAGAAAATATTTGAAGAGATTATAGTTGAAAACTTCCCTAATATGGGAAAGGAAATAGTTAATCAAGTCCAAGAAGCACAGAGAGTCCCATACAGAATAAATCCAAGGAGAAATACGCCAAGACACATATTAATCAAACTGTCAAAAATTAAACACAAAGAAATCATATTAAAAGCAGCAAGGCAAAAACAACAAATAACACACAAGGGAATCCCCATCAGGATAACAGCTGATCTCTCAGCAGAAACTCTACAAGCCAGAAGGGAGTGGCAGGACATAATTAAAGTGATGAAGGAGAGAAACCTGCAACCAAGATTACTCTACCCAGCAAGGATCTCATTCAGATTTGATGGAGAAATTAAAACGTTTACAGACAAGCAAAAGCTGAGAGAGTTCAGCACCACCAAACCAGCTTTACAACAAATGCTAAAGGAACTTCTCTAGGCAAGAAACACAACAGAAGGAAAAGACCTACAATAACGAACCCAAAACAATTAAGAAAATGGGAATAGGAACATACATATCGATAATTACCTTAAATGTAAATGGACTAAACGCTCCCACCAAAAGACACAGATTGGCTGAATGGATACAAAAACAAGACCCATATATATGCTGTCTACAAGAGACCCACTTCAGACCTAGAGACACATACAGACTGAAAGTAAGGGGATGGAAAAAGATATTCCATGCAAATGGAAACCAAAAGAAAGCTGGAGTAGCAATTCTCATATCAGACAAAATAGACTTTAAAATAAAGACTACTAGAAGAGACAAAGAAGGACACTACATAATGATCAAGGGATCGATCCAAGAAGAAGATATAACAATTGTAAATATTTATGCACCCAACATAGGAGCACCTCAATACATAAGGCAAACACTAACAGCCATAAAAGGAGAAATCGACAGTAACACAATCATAGTAGGGGACTTTAACACCCCACTTTCACCAATGGACAGATCATCCAAAATGAAAATAAATAAGGAAACACAAGCTTTAAATGATACATTAAACAAGATGGACTTAGTTGATATTTATAGGACATTCCATCCAAAAACAACAGAATACACATTTTTCTCAAGTGCTCATGGAACATTCTCCAGGATAGATCATATCTTGGGTCACAAATCAAGCCTTGGTAAATTTAAGAAAATTGAAATTGTATCAAGTATCTTTTCTGACCACAATGCTATGAGACTAGATATCAATTACAGGAAAAGAGCTATAAAAAATACAAACACATGGAGGCTAAACAATACATTACTTAATAACGAAGTGATCACTGAAGAAATCAAAGAGGAAATAAAAAAATACCTAGAAACAAATGACAATGGAGACACGACGACCCAAAACCTATGGGATGCAGCAAAAGCAGTTCTAAGAGGGAAGTTTATAGCAATACAATCCCACCTTAAGAAACAGGAAATATCTCGACTAAACAACCTAACCTTGCACCTAAAGCAATTAGAGAAAGAAGAACAAAAACATCCCAAAGTTAGCAGAAGGAAAGAAATCATAAAAATCAGATCAGAAATAAATGAAAAAGAAATGAAGGAAACAATAGCAAAGATCAATAAAACTAAAAGCTGGTTCTTTGAGAAGATAAACAAAATTGATAAACCATTAGCCAGACTCATCAAGAAAAAAAGGGAGAAGACTCAAATCAATAGAATTAGAAATGAAAAAGGAGAAGTAACAACTGACACTGCAGAAATACAAAAGATCGTGAGAGATTACTATAAGCAACTCTATGCCAATAAAATGGACAACCTGGAAGAAATGGACAAATTCTTAGAAATGCACAACCTGCCAAGACTGAATCAGGAAGAAATAGAACATATGAACAGACCAATCACAAGCACTGAAATTGAAACTGTGATAAAAAATCTTCCAACAAACAAAAGCCCAGGACCAGATGGCTTCACAGGCGAATTCTATCAAGCATTTAGAGAAGAGCTAACGCCTATCCTTCTCAAACTCTTCCAAAATATAGCAGAGGGAGGAACACTCCCAAACTCATTCTACGAGGCCACCATCACCTTGATACCAAAACCAGACAAGGATGTCACAAAGAAAGAAAACTACAGGCCAATATCACTGATGAACATAGATGCAAAAATCCTCAACAAAATACTAGCAAACAGAATCCAACAGCACATTAAAAGGATCATACACCATGATCAAGTGGGGTTTATCCCAGGAATGCAAGGATTCTTCAATATACGCAAATCAATCAACGTGATACACCATATTAACAAATTGAAGGAGAAAAACCATATGATCATCTCAATAGATGCAGAGAAAGCTTTCGACAAAATTCAACACCCATTCATGATAAAAACCCTGCAGAAAGTAGGCATAGAGGGAACTTTCCTCAACATAATAAAGGCCATATATGACAAACCCACAGCCAGCATCGTCCTCAATGGTGAAAAACTGAAACCATTTCCACTAAGATCAGGAACAAGACAAGGTTGCCCACTCTCACCACTCTTATTCAACATAGTTTTGGAAGTTTTAGCCACAGCAATCAGAGAAGAAAAGCAAATAAAAGGAATCCAAATTGGAAAAGAAGAAGTAAAGCTGTCACTGTTTGCAGATGACATGATACTATACATAGAGAATCCTAAAGATGCTACCAGAAAACTACTAGAGCTAATCAATGAATTTGGTAAAGTTGCAGGATACAAAATTAATGCACAGAAATCTCTGGCATTCCTATATACTAATGATGAAAAATCTGAAAGTGAAATCAAGGAAACACTCCCATTTACCATTGCAACAAAAAGAATAAAATATCTAGGAATAAACCTACCTAAGGAGACAAAAGACCTGTATGCAGAAAATTATAAGACACTGATGAAAGAAATTAAAGATGATACAAATAGATGGAGAGATGTACCATGTTCTTGGATTGGAAGAATCAACATTGTGAAAATGACTCTACTACCCAAAGCAATCTACAGATTCAATGCAATCCCTATCAAAATACCACTGGCATTTTTCACAGAACTAGAACAAAAAATTTCACAATTTGTATGGAAACACAAAAGACCCCGAATAGCCAAAGCAATCTTGAGAACGAAAAATGGAGCTGGAGGAATCAGGCTCCCTGACTTCAGACTATACTACAAAGCTGCAGTAATCAAGACAGTATGGTACTGGCACAGAAACAGAAAGATAGATCAATGGAACAGGATAGAAAGCCCAGAGATAAACCCACGGACATATGGTCACCTTATCTTTGATAAAGGAGGCAGGAATGTACAGTGGAGAAAGGACAGTCTCTTCAATAAGTGGTGTTGGGAAAACTGGACAGGGACATGTAAAAGTATGAGATTCGATCACTCCCTAACACCATACACAAAAATAAGCTCAAAATGGATTAAAGACCTAAATGTAAGGCCAGACACTATCAAACTCTTAGAGGAAAACATGGGCAGAACACTCTATGACATAAATCACAGCAAGATCCTTTTTGACCCACCTCCTAGAGAAATGGAAATAAGGACAAAAATAAACACATGGGACCTAATGAAACTTAAAAGCTTTTGCACAGCAAAGGAAACCATAAACAAGACCAAAAGACAACCCTCAGAATGGGAGAAAATATTTGCAAATGAAGCAACTGACAAAGGATTAATCTCCAAAATTTATAAGCAGCTCATGCAGCTCAATAACAAAAAAACAAACAACCCAATCCAAAAATGGGCAGAAGACCTAAATAGACATTTCTCCACAGAAGATATACAGACTGCCAACAAACACATGAAAGGATGCTCAACATCTTTACTAATTAGAGAAATGCAAATCAAAACTACAATGAGATATCATCTCACGCCAGTCAGAATGGCCATCATCAAAAAATCTAGAAACAATAAATGCTGGAGAGGGTGTGGAAAAAAGGGAACACTCTTGCACTGCTGGTGGGAATGTGAATTGGTACAGCCACTATGGAGAACGGTATGGAGGTTCCTTAAAAAACTACAAATAGAACTACCATATGACCCTGCAATCCCACTACTGGGCATATACCCTGAGAAAACCATAATTCAAAAAGAGACATGTACCAAAATGTTCATAGCAGCCCTATTTACAATAGCCCGGAGATGGAAACAACCTAAGTGTCCATCATCGGATGAATGGGTAAAGAAGATGTGGCACATACATACAATGGAATATTACTCAGCCATAAAAAGAAATGAAATTGAACTATTTGTAATGAGGTGGATGGACCTAGAGTCTGTCATACAGAGTGAAGTAAGTCAGAAAGAGAAAGACAAATACTGTATACTGACACATATATATGGAATTTAAGAAAAAAAAAAAGGTCATGAAGAACATAGGGGTAAGACAGGAATAAAGACACAGACCTACTAGAGAATGGACTTGAGGATATGGGGAGGGGGAAGGGTAAGCTGTGACAAAGTGAAAGAGCGGCATGGACATATATACACTACCAAACGTAAGGTAGATAGCTAGTGGGAAGCAGCCGCATAGCACAGGGAGATCAGCTCGGTGCTTTGTGACCGCCTGGAGGGGTGGGATAGGGAGGGTGGGAGGGAGACGCAAAAGGGAGGGGATATGGGAACATATGTATACATATAACTGATTAAATTTGTGATAAAGCAAAAAATAAAAAAAAAAAAAAAAAAAATAAAGACTAGGTCTAAATACAAAAAAAAAAAAAAATAAAAATAAATAAATAAAAAAAAAAAAAAAAAAAAAAAAATAAAAACTACTTTTCAAAAATCCCTCAGATTTACTATAGATTTATTCTAATTTGACAAAAATGGGATAATATAAGAAAGGTATACTTTTTTTATCTGAGTGTGAGATGGTAGTATAGATGTATAGCTTTTTCTGAATGTAAATCTTCTCTGGATAATGTTACTGTAAAATGAAAATATCTATTTATTAAAAACCTAACTTTATTTTTGAGCCTATATATTAATCTATTATAATTTTTATCATTGGATTTATATTTTAGATTCAGATTAAACTATGTAATTTGAGTGCCTACTATGTGTCATATGTTCTTATATTATTTCATCAATCTTCATAACAATCTTTTGTCATAATTCTAATTTTCTTGGTGAGTTAACAGGCACAGAGTGAGATTAACTAAAGCTGAATCTACTTCTTCTGACCTGTCCAGAACTTTCCAATATGATTAGAAAGATCAGCCTTCCTCTTCATACCTTCAAGCTGGGAGACTACGCTGCCTCTAGTTTCTTAATCATTTGTCCTACAAATAGTAGACCAAAGAGACCTCTTTAAGTGACTTTTTGTTTACATCACTCCCCTGGCTAAAGACCTTCTAAGTAACTGTTCCCAATCCATTTTAAAGTCAAGCTAATACTTTGAATTGGAAAGCTAACAGCTAATTATTTGATTACAACGATTTGACACAGTATTTATTTTTCAAAGTCACATCATTCAGAATTCTGTCCCCTAACTACGAAGCCTCCTTCTTGTTTCCTACCATTCCTTCAGAAATCTGTTTCAAGTTCAAATCTTCCCTAAAGCTATTTCAGACTAAAGACAAATGTCCCCTCATGCATGTTTATATACTCACTCATATGTATACATAAATACCTACAACTGATCATGTATGTATATCGTGGGGATTTTTATTGAAGGTGGTGTTGCATATAGTTATTGTGCTTCAATCATCCTTTGTAAATGTATATGAAATATTGTAAATGTACATGAAATATTGTAAACTAGAAGTCCTTTGTAAATTTTAGCTGCCATCCTCTTTATTTTCTTCTACTATAAGCACCTTGAGGGCAGTGTTGCCATTTTAGTTCACCACCTGGCTTGTTATGGTTCTTCTAATATGGCAGGTGTTCAATAAATCGCATTGAATAAAGATCTGTGGTTGACTGATCAACTTCTTGTCAAGTGAAATATATTTAATATTCGCCTTGAGTTTACAAATGGTTATGGTCCTTCACAAAGGACCATACTCAGAATCATTCTAGGCTTGCAAGAATCTGACCAACAACTTTTAAATACTAAAGCATTAAGTGCCCTAAAATGAAGACTGTCTCCTATCCACATGGAGTGTTTTCATTTTTATAACCCTATTGTTGCACACATATCACACTGGAATATGATTTACATACTGGAACCTTCCAACCTCCAACCCAGCAGTCTTGCACTGGCCTTTGTGTGCTCTGTTTTCTTTGTGAATCACAGATTAGAACTGCAGCCTTTCTGACCTGCAATAAAACTCACACGTTCCCTTAAACATAAGCTACTATACAATGAATGTCATTGAAGGAAAAAATGAATGTGAATTCTACCTGACTGATTCTTTTCAGCTTTGGGGTGCTGTGGTTAGAAAGATCAAATAATGCCACTTATGTCAGGTAGTGCCAGGAACTTCAGGTCTCCATAAATTTTGATCCTGGAGATCACATGACAGAATTAGAAAGAATATTTTTCTTTGTCAAGACTTTAGACTTTTTTTCTTAAACTTCAGGCCCTCCTACTCAACTTGCTGATACTTCTCAGACAAAGCAAAATCAGAAGTCATATTTAAAAAGAGGAAGTGACACAAGATAAATGGCTGGAAATTAAGCTCACAACTGGAAAATGCCCTTTAATAGTTTCCACTAGAATATCACACTGTGGTGTGTTTGTTTTCTTTCCTTTTCTCTCCTTTTTTATAAGACTAGATTTTGGAATATAAATATTATCTACAACCACATGAACACCCAATAAGGGCTTATGTGAAAATACTAATAGTTATTAAGATTACTAAATAGGAGGGTTCTAAAATCAACTTCTGTAGATACACTTTTATCATTTTCAAAGCTTTTTAAGAAAAAGGATCTTATTTATTTACCACTGAGAAATACTGCTATAGGACTATTTCCTCACCACACAGAAAAGAGATATATACATACAATTACAAACTATTATTAATTCTGTTTGTCTTTTTCTACATAAAAACCCAGGGAGGGTAGATTCTCAACTTTAAAATATATGTATTTTATATACACCTTAGTCTCATCCATTTTCTTAAGAAGTATTTCTATAATTACATAATACTCATTTGCTTCTATCCTAAACACATTCAAAGCACTTCTAATTTTCTTGATTTTATGATAGTAGACAGTGATGGGGGAAAATAATTTTATCCCATCATGAATTATGGTACTGGTTTTAATATCCTTTTTAAATTATTTTAAAAATCAATATACTTTGCCTTTTTAGAACAGTTTTAAGTTTACAGAAAAACAGAGTTCCCATATTTTATTCCCCTCCCCAGATGCAATTATTAACATCTCACACTGGTGTGGCACATTTCCAATATACTTTTAAAATATGTTTTTGGTAAAGTGAATATTAAGGACCAGGCTATGCTTAATAGATACTGAAACTGCATTATTATTTTTTTCTTTAACTTTTTATTTTTTTAAACATCTTTATTGGAGTATAATTGCTTTACAATGGTGTGTTAGTTTCTGCTTTATAACAAAGTGAATCAGTTATACATATACATATGTCCCCATATCTCTTCCTTCCTGCGTCTCTCTCCCTCCCACCCTCCCTTACCCACCCCTCTAGGTGGTCACATATAAATGCTACCAAATGTAAAATAGATAGCTAGTGGGAAGCAGCCGCATAGCACAGGAAGATCAGCTCGGTGCTTAGTGCATTATTTTTAAATGAACTTTTTACCTTTATATTAAAGGTACACAAAGAAGACCTATATACAGTTATGACTATATTTTTCTGCAAAAGATATAAAGAGAACATACATAATCCTTCCCATTTTCATGATCTTCTATAAAATTTTAAGTCTGCTTTGAAGCTTTCTTTTAAAAACACATGCACACAACAGTTTGTTTATTTTCTGAGGCCCACATGGGCACTCTGCTTCACAAGGTACTAACTGCTCTGACTTTGGCCCAGGCTCTATGCTGTGCTGCTTGTCTCTGCCTGCTGCATCTGTGTCTATATACCTTGTGGGATCACTCAGAGCCCTGTTGCAGGTCCTTTCAGCTTCTTTCAAGACTAGGCCTCAAGGAGTCTAACCAAAGTCCAAGTCACCCAGATCAGTTACTCCAAAAAAACTTACCCTGGTTGGAATCTGCCTTCCACTGACATTCTGATGCAAAATCGCAGGCAACATATTCCCTCAACTGAGGATACATGGTTTGTAAAGGTGTGAATTCAAAAGGTTGTTGACAAATAACTGTATAAGACCTTCACTATTAATTTTTGTCAGGAGACAGTAAAATAGTAAAGACCATTTAACATTGTTCCAAAAACAACACTTTCTGCTACAGGGTAGAACTCTCTGTAGTGCCATATTGAAACTAATCTTCCTTAGCTGGTTACTGAGTACCGTCCCAAGTTATTCAGCTAGGGTTAAACAGAAGTATTGTTCTTATCTAAGAGTATAAAACCCAAATTCGTATACCAGTATGTAATGTCAGCAACACAGGTCTGAGATAGGGGGAAGGAAAAAATGGTGGAGACTGGGAGTCAGATCCACAAAAAATAATAGATTAAAAAAAAAAGAAAACCATGTTTCAAAAAGACACATGCACCCCAATGTTCACTGCAGCACTATCTACAATAGTCAGGTCATGGAAGCAACCTAAATGTCCATCGACAGACGAATGGATAAAGAAGATGTGGTACATATATACAATGGAATATGCTCACCCATAAAAAGGAATGAAATTGGGTCATTTGTAGAGATGTGGACAGACGCAGAGTCTGTCATACAGAGTGAAGTAAGTCAGAAAGAGAAAAACAAATATCATATATTAACACATATATGTGGAATCTAGAAAAATGGTACAGATGAACCGGTTTGCAGGGCAGAAATAGAGACACAGATGTAGAGAACAAACATATAGAACCAAGGGGGACAAGGAGGGGTTTGGAAGAATTGGGAGATTGGGATTGACATATCCACACTAATATATATAAAACAGATAATTAATGAGAACCTGCTGTATAGCACAGGGACCTCTACTTCACCGTACAGTAGAAACTAACACAACATTGTAAAGCAACTATACCCAAATTAAAAAAAAAAATGTTGTTGGTGTCTTATGCCTATACTAGTATATCAAAGATATCATTTATTCCAATGTGGGATTCTTTAAAAAGTGATTTGTCAATAAAATATATTTAGAAGTAACACTTTTAATTCAAAGAGCTAACTAAAGCACATATAAGTTTATAAAATGCATTTCAGGTAACAAGGGAAAGAATCACATTTGAGAAAAGATATACATGTTATGTTACATTTTTAATCCTTTAATAGTTTTTATAAAGATCAACAGGCTTCAAAACTGATTTTGTTAATATTATGCTAATGTAGATTGATCAATTTGTTTCCTGCCTGTCCTTATATAGCAGTGAGATGAAATATGTCTTTTGGTAACTGTCTTTTGTTCGGGAATCACTTCATTTACTGTGGTTCTCTATCACTGCCAGTAAGTCAACATCTATATCATATATTTCCTCTTCAAAATATTGCTCAATAAGCTTACCTCACCTACACAGAATATGTGAGGATTAAAGAAACATTTGTAGTCTTGAAAGTCACTTACGGCTCATTAGCAAATATTTCCACCAAAATTCAGTGTCACATGGTGGAAACAGCCTACATTATGTCTACGTGGTAAAATTGGATCCTGTTGAATGTTGGTGCTACTTTTTCAATGGCTTTGACAATGTTAGGGGCTAGAACACAGACTATTAGGGTATCAGAAGGCCCATTTACCTTTAGGATGGCCCAGTGAGGGCTGATCCAAGGCAAGAAGAAAAGATTTCCCTGTTGTGTGCCATGGTGGTACCACATTTATTCTACTGACCAGAAGGCTAGAGCCGAGCATGTGCACTTTACAACCCATTGCTCCTCTTATCTGCTGTGAGATGCATCTGGTTTCTTGGCAGGGCCACTTCTATCATAGCTTCTGACACCACCCAGCTCCCGGAACAGTCCCCAACCGCCTGTCTTCTCCTGGTTTTCCTGAAGCTGCAGAGCTGCTTTCTCTCACATTAGGGTTCCCCTACCCTCACTCTCACTAGAATCCCACCTGTTCCAGCAGTAAGTCCAGGCTTCTGCTGAACTAGCTCAACTGAAAGCATTTATTTTGTATCTGAAAGTGTAATAGGTGTTAGGAAGCCAAGAATCATTACCTGTTGATTTTCACTAAAGAATGCTTTTTATGGTGAGAAAGAATGATAATAGAGGAAAAGTAATAAATGCTTCATATCATATGAGACTTAACAAGTATCTGAGAAGTTTTTTATTTGTTTTGTTTTTACTCAAAGGAAATTGAAAATCTTTAGCTTTATCAGTCACCCTACCCTCTTAGGAGATTTCTAAAAATAAGGCTTAGAAATTGGTTTCCAAAAAAAAGAAGTTAAACACCTATACTCATATTTTTAAAATCAAATGACAAATCCTACTGCATATTTCACAAACAGCTTAGGGTGAGAATAAAATGAAATAACTAATCTGATTTTCTTGAAAACCTAGATAGATGTATGATATGCATGCAAATTTTAAAAAAACCATTGGTTACCTCATGCAGCATTTCATTTTTTAAAATTTATGTATTTATTTATTTATTTTTGGCCGTGTTGGGTCTTCATTGCTGCACGCAGACTTTCTCTAGTTGCGGCGAGTGGGGGCTACTCTGTTGCAGTGCGCGGGCTTTTCACTGTGGTGTCTTGTTGCAGAGCACGGGCTCTAGGAGTGCGGGCTTCAATAGTTGCAGCACATGGGCTCAGCAGTTGTGGCTCATGGGCTGTAGAGCACAGGCTCAGTAGTTGTGGTGCACAGGCTTAGTTGTTCCACGGCATGTGGGATCTTCCCGGACCAGGGCTTAAACCCGTGTCCCCTGCATTGGCAGGCGAATTCTTAATTGCTGCATCTGGAAGTCCCTGCATTTCATTTTGATAGTTTTTCTTTTGAGTTCAAATTTAATCTACTTGAACAAATGAATTAAATTTGCAGTTTTGTTTTCATTGTAAAACTTATAAATGTATATTCATTTTTCCATGCATAAGATTCAAATTCTCTTGCCCAAAATAATGATCAACTGTTTTATTAGAGCTTAGTAGCTTTCTAAAGAGAAAGAAAAGCATCAAAGGGAAAATTTACGGATATCATGTATGGGGAGGACTCTGAACGAATTCATATTTATCTGTTGGGGAACCAGGTGGTTTTTTTTTTTTTTTGCAAGTCCTGTCATCTGTTAAAATAGGGTCATATTGATACTTCCAAAACACAACTGCTTAAAAGAGGGAAGTTTATTTGTGGGATGAAGTTGTATTTTAACCTAATTTTTTTTTTCTTGGTTACTCACATAACCTCTAACTATAATTCCTACTAATGTTTGAGACAGATGAAAATTTTCCCTGCCAATAGAAAATTAAACTGATCAATGGAACAATGTACAAATGAAGCATTCAGTTTATTTTCTCCTTAATTTTCTCATCCAGAGCTCCTTTTCTGAGTAAATCCCTCTGGCCATAAAATTCACTGAATCTACTATACAACAGATAGGTTACAAGGATCCCAAATAACTGATTTAGAAGGTTGTTTGTTATATTTTGAAAAATTACTCCCTGCTAAAGTCATTAACTTGTTTCAGTTAATAAGGAGACTATAAGAGGAATTAAAAGTAATCCTTAGTCATACAGCTGATTTTACATTTTTCTCCATTTTACATTAATTAATTTACTTCCCGCTTATTTTTATATTGTGGCCACATTATTCACCTTTTCTTAGCTCTGGTAAAAGATAACAAAATACTTTTTCCTAAAAGTGATACATGTGTTTGGTAGAATATAAATAGTAGAATTGATAAAGATATTTTTACTCCCAAGATATTTCCCTACTCTTCTTTTTCTTATATCTGAAGGGAGAAAAGGTATATCTACCCTAGTTAAAAAAATTCCCTGAAGCCTGAAAATCTTCCAGCTGTCTTGAAAGAAGGAAACTTTGTTTTTTGACTCTTTTTCCTGTCTTATGGATAAGAGCCCGGCTGTTTTCATAAACAGTGGCCAGCTGTTCAACTTTTAATACTACTCTTCAACAGTCTCCTACTTTTCACAGGGGAAACAGATCTTCACTGCATCTTTTTCTCCTGCCTAAGTTAAGAAACTCATTGAGAATTTTGAATATAAAAGCTTCCTAAACCAAGATACTCAAAAACTGTACTCAGCTGCTGGTCTGAACGTAGACGTTGCCTGTAAGTTTCAACCTCCTCTTCATATTTATTAAGTAGATTGTTCCAGATGTTTTGGAATTTTCAGAGTAAGAAACTGTTAAAGTAAGAGAACAGCTGAAGGACAAGTATATGCTGGGCACTTAGGAGAACTAGCCAAACCACATACATTTATCACGTGCAGTTGGCAAAGTTGGCTATGTGGAAATGTTATGGGAACAACCGATGCTTCTAGACTTCACTACCTGTTCTACCAAGAAAAGCAGTACAGTTGTACAGGGTGGGAAAGCTTATTGTCAAAAAAAAGTCTGCCTCAAAGAATGGTTAGAACACAAGGAATACAAAGCCCTAAGTTGATCCATCACATAGGAATCTACATGCTTTATCTTTTTAAATGAAGACTTACTGCAAAGGTCGAAAGATAGAATAGAAAAGAATGGAAAGAAAAAGAAAAAATAAAAATACAGACAAATCTTTTAAAGCAGATTAAAATAGACTTCATTTTTTCCTTAGATGTTTCAAATTGAGGAACAATATAAATTATGTTAAAATAAAATATTTACTTTTGTGCAAAAACTTTTGGGTGAAGAAAAGATCACTATTATAATAGAATCCACATGATGAGAGTAAACATCCTGAAAAGATCTCCTATTCTTATCAAAGGATGATTACGGATATGGACATAGACATAAGCAGTGATCTAGAGATATCTCCTTCTTAAATGTAGACTATCATAGACAGGGATTATATGAGGATGAAAGGGGAAAGGAAATGAAAGGGGAAAACTGAAAAATATTTTCTACATGGTATTTCAAGTATTTAATGAAGAAAAATTCCCAAATGAAAAACTGTTTAACAATTATTCCCTCATAATATTATGTATTACTTTTCAGTGCAATACATATATGTTAAAAAAATCTTTCTAATCGTAAAGGTGTTACATGAAGTCCAATGTAACTCAGAGCCTGTTTCTTGTGATGCTATGTGTGTATTTTCTTTACTAAATCAGTGCCGGTAAGTTTGCAATTCCATAGAGGGCTTTGAACTAAGGAACTATAGCAAACGGAAGGATAAATATCAGAAGGTTTCCTGTTAAGTAATTTAAAATGTCAACAGAGTGTGAAGTTTAAGCATCCTGGAGTGTTCTGAAATAAGATTACGGGCACTTTTTCTGAATATTCATAATTAGGTCAATCGGATCAACCACTAAAATAATCTGATTTTTAAAAAATTATAATTCAGGTACCCCTATAATTTGTTAAAAGACAAAGTGCAAACACTAATTTTACAAAAAGAAACTTCTTGTGTCTGATTTAAATTGTCCTTAAAATTTAGAATGTGTGGCTTCCATCAACTATGGATTTGCCATGGATGTATCCTCTCAAGAAGGAAAGGAAAAGTTCAAATATCAAGAATAATTTAAAACTTTTGAAAAAGAATACTATTTTAGATTTACATAAAATTTCTCCATGTATAAAACACTTTGACAGCCATCATATTACTTGATTCTCTCAACAACTCTGTGAGATTGACAAGGAAGTATAATTTTTTCCATTTCCCAGATGAAGAAGCTGAGTCTCCAAATGATTTCATGTCTTGTCTCAGAACAAAATGCTAATTAAACTGTGATACTTAAATACCACCCAGTTTCATCTAACTCCAATAATCCTTCATTCCTACATCATCTGCCAAAACAGCTACGTAGGACATGAAGGGTGACCAATTATTAAAAATATCAGAAATTAATGGACTGTTTTTGCTTTCTAATTAAAACTTTTCTTTTGGTACGAAGAAACAAGATAATTTAAGAATATTGAACATATAAAAAACATTTCTTCATTACTTTGATTCTTTTCCAATTCAAGGATTTTAATGAAATGGCTGTTGGAGATGATATTCATATCAAACCTATGAGTATGGTGGTAGCCACTGCAGTTCAGAATAGCAGTTTCTTTTCTGGTTAATTACTAAGATTTTAAATATTTCATATGGGAGAATTTTTGGGGGAAAAAGAATGAAGTGAACCTAAGATTGACTGGAATTTACAAGCTCATTTAAAGAAAAGTCTCAACTATTTTTTCTTACAAATGTAATACCTCCCCAGATGGCAGTCTTTGTAGTTTGTGGCACTGATTCAAAAGGCATATTAACTGCCACTCTCCTTAGCTGCATCAAGTATTTACAGGCTTCCCCTCAGAATGGGTTCAACAGTAATTAAAATAACACCCTTCCTCTGAGTGAAATTACACTTGAAGAGTTTGGGGATTTTTTTTTTCCTTCCTTTGGGTAAATAAGTCCTTCTGCCAAAAAATATGAGAAAAAGTTGAGAATGGAAAGACCCTGAGAGAAAGGAGACAGAGGTGTGTGGCAGGGATGGGGATGGGGTCTATGGGTGTATGTGTTGGTGAGGGGGAGAGGAGGAGAAAGAGAGAGATTCAAAATAGTACACCAAAGCAAGAGTCCTATAAACTATGTTAAAATGTGAGTGCTTCTTTCATTCTCTACCAGACACTGATAGACAAACAGGTTTAAAAAAAAAAAAAAAAAAGCAAGGGGGAAAAATACCATTTACTCTCTGCAGCAGCAGGAAATCGAGGAAAGAAAATAAACAGGGTTTGAATTGTGGGCCTTTAACCTGCTAGTCAGACAGTTTCATTCTGCATGTATTTGTGTGCTGGTAGATGGCGAAGGGGAGGTAAAAGGACAAGGGCCTTATGGGATTCTTGGGACTCCCACAGCTACCAGTCCAGCTGTACAAACACGCACAAGCTTTGTTAAGGTACAGTGGGCAGCAGGCTGAAACTGCTGAGCTATCTGACCTATAAATCCCTTGCAAAAGCTCCACTTGAGGGGAAGCCAGAAGTTATGTGTAAATGTTTTATCCAGCCAGAAGCTAGCTATTGGTCATTTCCGTCTCCTGTCTCTCTCTTTCTTTCTCTCAATGGATACTCTGGCTACATTTAAAGTAGTATGTTTAGATACATAAATGACCACATCTTAAATTCTACTTTCCTCTAGGCCAAACAAGAAAGGGAATAATAACTCAGAAGCTCTGTGTTCCTGACTTTACAGCTTGAGGCATATGTTCCAAAATTATGAGCAATCAATTTAGGCAGAGCATTGGAAATTTCTGTTATTGTTCTTTTCTTTAAATTTCTTTTTCAAACTCAGTAAGTGCATCACTTTAAAATTACCATCAATCTACATATACATTTTACTTGACACAGGCTGGAGGCATTTGAGATACTCCCTTAAATATGACACCACTTACACTACCCCAGTTTTTCATTTTGCTTTTAGCCTCATTCACAACAGATACTCTTAGCATGGCATATTATATCTTGAGTGTAAACAATGCGGAGTTTCTAAATGACTAATCCCAAGGAGAACCTTCCTGAGATTTTTTTTCTCTTTTCTAAACATTTCTGAACTCTAAGTGACCTCCTTTTATGAAGCTTCCAAATGGCATCTAAACACCGTAAACACTATGCACTTAGTAAGCTATCTAGACTATTAAAAAACTGTAGAAAATGACATAAAACAATGACAAATGAAGGAGGCTAAATTTAAGCAGAAAATGGCTTTTATAAATATTCATAAAGCTAGAGAAGCCTCTGTTGAAAATACCTGGAAGCCACTTTGGGCTTTCCAAAATCCTAGAGAGACAGAAAAATACAATCCATACTAAAAACAAAAAACACACACCAACATAGAGGTGTTTACTCTATGTATATGCTGCTGTGAGTTTAATAATTTTGGTAGCACTCGAACAATAGTAAATATTCAAAGATACTAAGCAAAAGTGGCATTTTTCTGAAATGTCACTCTGTGATAGTCTAAAGATTTTCTTCACTGACTCCTTTCATTACACTAAGCAAGAGACTAATGGCGTGGATAGCAAGACGTAAACGATGGCTCCTGCTATCTTACCAGAATACGCACTCAGGTAAAGATGACAAAACAAGCACACTCACACAAGTAACACATAGGACCAAAAAAAAGAGAAATACATCAGGATAGTAAAAATGCCTAACAGTGGAAATTCAGAGGTGGCAGAAAGTACTCACAGACAGGGGAAGTCAATATAAATTATGCCTTGAACATCGTCATCTTCTTGAAAACGTCATATGAAGGACCGTGAATAATTAACATCACATTAAAATGAAACAGACAACTAATAAGAACCTACTATATAGTACAGGGAACTCTACTCAATACTCTGTAATGACCTATATGGGAAAAAAATCTAAAAAAGAGAGGATATATGTATATTTATAACTGATTCAATTTGCTGTACACCTGAAACTAACAACACTGTAAATCAACTATACTCCAATAAAAATTAATTAACCCCCCCAAAAAGGATAATAACGCAAAAGAATAGGGATGACTTGTGGCAAAAGAGATAAAGACTAGATGGAGTAAGTAACTTCCTATTTAAAAAGGTTGTAGCTCACCAAAGGCAACCTAAGGAGAGGCAGAATCCTGCTTCCTGGCAGGATCTGCTTATCTGATACAGATTCACTTTGTTGTGTTTTTTTAAAAGTTTTTTTTTTTTTTGATGTGGACCATTTTCAAAGTCCCCACTGAATTTCCTACAACACTGCTTCTGTTTTATGTTTTGTTTTGTTTTTTTTGGCCGTGAGACATGTAGGATCCTAGCTCCCCAACCAGGGATCGAACCCGCACCCCCTGCATTGGAAGGCAAATTCTTAACCACTGGACCACCAAGGAAGTCCCCAGATTCAGTTTTACACGACCTCTAGGAAGCGAGAAAAGTCCAGTACTGTCAACGTTATCCATAAGTTTTCTCTAATTAAATTGATACAAAATTAATACAATTTGTCTTGCCATCATTTCTTTCTAGTTAGTTCCACAGGTGAATTATCTGTGATCTCTATATACCACCAGTAGTCTGAGAAACAGCAAATAAATTCCCAATATATTCAGACTTCAGTAATAAAGTGTATAGCAATTCCGACATTCATAAATGAAGATGATGTTAGTGATCATTATTTGTGGTGGTTGTGGCTTGACTATAGCTCACCTATTGTCTCTTGTCCTGTCTCTGTGAAATAAGAATGACATAGACAATATACTGGCCAGGACACAGGGTAAATTCAGCAGAAACATGAGAGCACAAAGTCACCAAGGATAAAGCTCTGATCAATATGACAGTGACCCCGAACTTCAACTAAACACATGGTAGGACATCACCATACTCTGTCATTCTTTTGCTTCTTTTCTACACTTAAAAATTCCCTGCTTCAATACCACAGGTATCAGATATAGAATTTTATCTGATTTAAACCACTTTGAAGATTCAAATAAAGAAAAGAGAACACTCTTAGCTAAACACAAAAAAGGAGGAACCAAATTTAAAATTATAAATAGAACAGATATAGCAAAACTAACCATAATCTTCAGTGGAACAATTACTGACCTGAGACTTAAGATATCAGTTGCTCCAGTGAATGCTTCTGTGATTCCCAGAAGTTCCCCAACTGATCTTTGCTTTTCTTTGTTCATCTGTAAAACCAGAAAAACAATTGATTTCACTCCCTACCTCATATGGATGTCAAAAGATTTTAAAATAAATTGCAATATTATTGTTAACATAATGCCTTGTAAATCTGCAACCAATTACTAAAAAATAATATAAAATAATGCAGCACATTAATAAAGTTATTAGTGATCCACCCACAAGCAAACGTGATTAAGACCTTTTAAATTGCACAAAATTTATCATTTAGATTCACTAAAGATGCCAAATACCAAAGACAAATTATTATTACTTTTTATTATTTCAAAATTGATGATGTTATTGTTGTTGTACTTGTTGTTCTCCTCCTCCTTCTTCTTCCTCTTCTTTTTATTACAAAATTTTTGTCAGACACCAACACAGCAGAGTATATTAGAATTCTGATTCAGTGGCTTCAACTTTTTTACTTTGTTCATTTTTCTCAACTAAGACTAGTAAAAATTTTCCATTGAATTCTAAGCTCTATTACTCCTAACATCTTCCTGGAATACAAACTTGGTAAGTGATATCATCTTGGTTTTTTTTAATATTAGAAAATACAGATTAATACTTGATTAGAATAACTGACAAGATACTCCATAATGCCCCATAATATCAATATTTCCAATGCAACATGATATACAGAAACAGTAGTTTTTAAAACCTCTGACCAACAGAATATTCATCTTAAGAAAGCATTTTATTCTCAAACTCTTCCAAAAAACTGAAGAGGGGGGAACACTCCCTAAGTCATTCTATGAAGCCATCATCACCCTGATACCCAAACCAGACAAAGTCAAAACCAACAAAGGAAATTACAGGCCAACAGCTTTGACAAATATAGATGCAAAAATTCTCAACAAAATATTAGCAAACCGAATCCAACAACACATAAAAAAGATCATACACCACAACCAAGTTGGATTTATCCACAGCAAGGATGCTCCAACTTATGTAACTCAATGTGATACACCACATCAACAAAAGACAAAAAACACATGACCGTCTCAACAGATGCAGAAAAAGCATTTGATAAAACTCAACATCCATTCATGATTTAAAAACTCCTTACAAAAGTGGTAATAGAGGGAACATATCTCAACATAAGAAAAGCTATTTCTGGCAAAACCACAGCCAGTACAACACTCAACAATGAAAAGCTGAAAGCCCTCCCACTAAAATCTCGAAGAAAATAAGGATGCCCACTCTCACCACTTCTCTTCAACATAGTATCGAAAGTCTTAGCCACAGCAATCAGAGAAAAAAAGAAAAGGTATTAAAATTGGTAGGGAAGAAGGAAAATTGTCATTATATGCAGATGACATGATACTGTATACAGAAAACCCTAAGCACTCTACACAAAAACTACTAGAACTGATAAACGAATTCAGCAAGGCAGCATGATACAAGATTAACATACAGAAATTGGTTGCCCTTCTTTACCCTAACAATGAAATATCAGAAAGTGAATGTAAACAAACAATCCCTTTTAAAATCTCATCAGAAAAACAAAAACAAAAACAAAACAAAACAAAAAAACCTTAGGAGTAAACCTCACCAAAGAGGTGAAAGACATATGATGAGAACTACAAAACATTAATAATGGAAACTGAAGATGATTCAAAGAAATGGAAAGATATCCCATGCTCTTGGATTGGAAGAATTAATAGTGTTAAAATAGCCATACTACCCAAAGCAATCTACAGACTTAATGCAATACCTATCAAAATACCCATGACATTTTTCACAGAACTAGAAAAACTAATACTAAAATTTATATGAAACCATAAAAATACCCAGAACTACCAAAGCAATCCTGAGGTAAATGAACAAAGCAGGAGGCATAACCCTCCCAGACTTCAGACAATACTACAAAGCTATAGGAATCAAAACAGCGTGGTACTGGTGCAAAAACAGATACAGGGCTCAATGTAACAGAATAGAGAGCCCAGAAATAAGTGCACACACCTAGGGACAATTAATCTTCAACAAAGAAGGCTACAATATACAATGGGGAAAAGACAGTCTCTTCAGCGAGTGGTGTCGGGTAAGTTGGACAGCTGCATGTAAATTAGCATATCAGTGAAGCTACAACACACCCTCACACCATACTCAAAAATAAACTCAAAATGGCGTAAAGACTTAAAAATAAGACAAGACACCATAAAACTCCAAGAAGAGAACATAGGCAAAACATTCTCTGACATAAATTGTAGCAATGTTTTCTTAGGTCAGTTTCTCAAAGCAATGAAAATAAAAGCAAAAATAAACACATGAGACCTAATGAAACTTGTAAGCTTTTGCACGGCAAAGGAAACCATAAATAAAACGAAAAGACAATGTATGGACTGGGAGAAAATATTTGCAAATGATGAGACCAAGAAGGGCTTAATTTCCAAAATATACAAACAGCTCCTACAATTCAATAACAAAAATAAAAACAACCTAATTGAAAAATGGGCAGAAGACCTAAACAGAATTTCTCCAAAGAAGATATACAGATGGCCAATAGGCACATGAAAAGATGTTTACGATCACTAATTATTAGAGAAATGCAAATCAAAACAACAGTGAGGTACCACCTCACACCAGTCAGAATGGCCATCATTGAAAAGTCTACAAATAACCTAAATGGGAAAAGAATTTGAAAAAGAATAGATACTTGTATGGGTATAACTGAATCTAATGTGCTGTACACCTGTAACTAACACATCATTGTTAATCAATTATACTCCAATATAAAATAAAATAAACATTGTAAGTATACAAATAATAAATGCCAGAGAGAGTGTGGAGAAAAGGGAACCCTCTTACACTGCTGGTAGGAATGGAAATTGGTGCAGCTACTATGGAAAAGAAGGTTCCTCAAAAAACTAAAAATAGAACTACCATATAACCCAGCAATCCCACTCCTGGGCATATATCCAGAGAAAACCATAATCCAAAAAGATACATGCACCCCAATGTTCATTGCAGCACTGTTTACAACAGCCAAGACATGGAAGCAACATAAGGGTCCACTGAAAGATGAATGGATAAAGAAGATGTGCTATACACACACACACACACACACACACACACACACACACACAGGAATATTACTCAGCCATAAAAAAGAATGAAATAATGCCATGTGCAGCAACATTATCATACTAAGTGAAGTTAGTCAGACAAAGAAGGACAAATATCATATAATATCACTTATATGTGAAATAAGGATATGTGGATATTACTCTCTGTATCCAAAACTCCCTCTCCTTTCTCTTATAAAGAAATAGCTGTTGAATGACAAAGGCTGGAAAGAATGTGAAGAATAGAAAACACTCCTACACTATTGGTGGGAATGTAAATTGGTGCAGCCACTATGGAAAACAGTATGGAGGTTCCTCAAAAAAACTAGAAACAGAGTTGCCATATGATCCAGCAATCCCACTCCTGGGCATATACCCAAACAAAACTATAAGTTGAAAAAGTAGGCATATTCCCACAACTACGGCACCTGCTGGATGCTGCTGGGGGACCGTGACACCCAAGGAGATGGGAGGAACACCCGAGTAACCTGGTAGGACATGGAGGGACTGAGGAGGGAGAAAAAGTGGAGGCCGGACAGGACCGACGCCCCTGAGGAGTGGCTAAGGGGAAGAGAGGTTCCCACGCCTGGAGGGGCCCTCGGGGGCTGGGATCGGGGGGAGTGAGCCCAGTGTTTCTCCTGCCCAATAGACCGGGGAAGTCTGCCCGGATCTTGGGCCAGGTTCTACGCCCTCAGAGGACCCCTCCAGGCCACGTTGCTCCAGGGGGCGTAGGAGTGAGGCTGGGGCAGAACAGGAGAGGCAGGCAGGAGGGGCCCTCCAGGACCGGAGGAGCTGGAGAGGAGCACAGGGCATTTGCCCCACCCACTCAAGTCCAGGAAGCCTGCAGGGCTCCCAGGTGGAGTCCCCCACCCTCTGAGACCAGAGGCGGGAGGCACACCTGGGCCCTTTCTGTTCTGTTAAGCCTAAGCCCCATCCCCCAAAACCCCCGAGGCCTTTTCCAGCCCTATGGATCCTAAGCATAGGTCCCATCCACCACATAAACCCCACCCCTGCTTAGGCCCTGCCCTCCACAACCAAGGCCTTTTCCACTTTTTTTTTTCCTCCTCCTCTTTTTTTTTACTATTGTGGTTCTGTTCTACCTTCCAGTTGTTTCATCTATATTTTTATTTTTATATTCTTTCTAACATATCTGTTAGTCTCCTAGTCTACTTTTATTTTTTACTTTGTTATTGTTCTCTCTTTTTTTTTTTTTTTTTTTTTTTTTTTTGCCACCCCGCATGGCTTCCGGGATCTTGGTTCACGAGCCAGGGGTCGGGCCGAAGTTCCTACACTGGGAGCTATGAGTCTGAACCACTGTACTAACAGAGAACCTCAGACCCAGGGAATACTCATCAGAGGGAGGTCTCTGGGAGGTCCTCATCGCAGCACCAAGACCCAGCTCTACCCAACAGCCTACAAACTCCAGTTTTGGAAGCCTCAGGTCAAACAACCAGTAAGACAGGAACACAATCTCACTCACAAAAAAAAAAAAAAGAGACAACAACAAAATATGTTACAGATGAAGGAGCAAGGTAAAAACCTAAAAGACCAAATAAATGAAGAAGAAACAGGCAATCTACCTAAAAAAGAATTCAGAGTAATGATAGTACAGATGATCCAGAATCTTGAAAATAGAATGGAGACACAGACTGAGAAAATACAAGAAATATTTAACAAAGATCTAGAAGAACTAAAGAACAAACAAACAGATGAACAACATAATAACTGAAATGAAAAATATACTAGAAAGAATCAATAACAGAATCACTGTGGCAGAAGAACAAATAAGTGGGCTGGAAGACAAAATGGTGGAAATAACTGCCGAGGAGCAGAATAAAGAAAAAAGAATGAAAAGGAATGAAGACAGCCTAAGAGACCTCAGGGACAACATTAAACACATCAACATTCGAATTATAAGGGTCCCAGAAGAAGAAGAGAAAAAGAAAAGGTCTGGGAAAATATTTGAAGAGATTATAGTCGAAAACTTTCCTAACATGGGAAAGGAAATAGTCACCCAAGTCCAGGAAGCACAGAGAGTCCCATACAGGATAAACCCTAGGAAAAACACACCAAGACATATATTAATCAAACTAACAAAAATTAAATTCAAAGAAAAAATATTAAAAGCAGCAAGGGAAAAACAACAAAAAAAACATACCAACATACCAAGGAATCCCCATAAGGTTACCAGCTGATTTTTCAGCAGAAACTCTGCAGGCCAAAAGTGAGTGGCAGGATATACTTAAAGTGATGAAAGAGAAAAACCTACAACCAAAATTACTCTACCCAGAAAGGAGCTCATTCAAATTCGATGGAGAAATCAAAAGCTTTTCAGAAAAGCAAAAGCTAAGAGAATTCAGCACCACCAAACCAGCTTTACAACAAATGTTAAAGAAACTTGTCCAGGCAGGAAACACAAGAGCAGAAAAATCCAAAACAAACCCCCAAAACAAACCAAAAACAATTAAGAAAATGGTAATAGGAACATATATATCAATAATAACCTTGAATGTAAATGAATTAAATGCCCCAAGGAAAACACACAGACTGGCTGAATGGATACAAAAACAAGACCCATATATATGCTATCTACAAGAGACCCACTTCAGACCTAGGGAAACATACAGACTGAAAGTGAAGGGATGGAAAAAGATATTCCCTGCAAATGGAAATCGAAAGAAAGCTGGAGTAACAATACTCGTATCAAATAAAATAGACTTTAAAATAAAGACTGTTACAAGAAATAAGAAAGGACACTACATAATGATCAAGAGATCAATCCAAGAAGAAGATATAACAATTATAAATATATATGCACCCAACAGAGGAGCATCTCAATACATAAGGCAAATGCTAACAACCATGAAAGGAGAAATCGACAATAACACAATAATAGTATGGGACTTTAACACCACACTTACACCAATGGAAAAATCATCCAAAGTGAAAATAAATAAGGGAACACCAGTTTTAAATGACACAATAGACCAGATAGATCTAATTGATATTTATAGAACATTCCACCCAAAAGTTGCAGAATACATTTTCTTCTCAAGTGCACGTGGAACATTCTCCAGGATAGACTGCAACTTGGGTGACAAATCAAGCCTCAGAAAATTTAAGAAAATTGAAATCGTATCAAGCATCTTTTCTGACCACAACGTGATTAGGTTGGAAATCAATTACAGTAAAAAAACAAAACAAAAAAAAAACTGTAAAAAACACAAACACACGGAAGCTAAACAATACGCTACTAAATAACCATGAGATCACTGAAGAAATCAAAGAGGAAATCAAAAAATACCTAGAGAAAAATGACAACAGAAACACGATGAGCCAAAGCCTACTGGACGCAGCAAAAGTAGTTTTAAGAGGGAAGTGTATAGCAATACAATCCTGCCTCAAAAAACAAGAAAAATCTCAAACAATCTAAACTTACACCTAAAGGAACTAGAGAAAGAAGAACAAACAAAACCCAATGTCAGTAGAAGGAAAGAAATCATAAAGATCAGAGCAGAAATAAATGAACTAGAAATGAAGAAAACAACAGCAAACATCAATAAAACTAAAAGCTGGTTCTTTGAGAAGATAAACAAAAATGATAAACCCTTACCCAGACTCATCAAGAAAAAAAGGGAAAGGACACAAATCAATAAAATTAGAAATGAAAAATGAGAAATCACAACTGACACTGCAGAAATACAAAGGACTATAAGAGACTACTACAAACAACTATATGCCAATAAAATGGACAACCAAGAAGAAATGGATAAGTTCTTGGGAAGGTACAATTTTCCAAGACTGAACCAGGAAGAATTAGAAAATATAAACAGACCTATCACAAGAAATGAAATTGAAACTGTAATTAAAAATCTTCCACCAAACAAAAGTCCAGGACCACATGGCTTCACAGGCGAATTCTATCAAACATTTAGAGAAGAGCTAACACCAATCCTTCTCAAACTCTTCCAAAAAATTGCAGAGGGAGGAACACTCCCAAATTCATTCTATGAAGCCATAATCACCCTGATACCAAAACCAGAAAAAGACATCAGAAAAAAAGAAAATTATACACCAATATCACTGATAAACATAGATGCAAAAATCCTGAACAAAATAATATCAAACAGACTCCAACAAGATATTAAAAGGATCATACAGCATGATCAAGTGGGATTTAGCCCAAGGATGCAAGGATACTTCAATATACACAAATCAATGTGATACACCACATTAACAAATTAAGGAATAAGAAACCATATGATCACCTCAATAGATGCAGAAAAAGCTTCTGACAAAATTCTACACCCATTTTTGATAAAAACTCTCCAAAAAATGGGCATAGAGGGAACCTACCTCAACATAATAAAGGCCATATATGACAAACCCACAGCAAACATCATACTCAATGGTGAAAAACTGAAACCATTTCCCCTAAGATCAGAAACAAGATAAGGATGTCCACTCTCACCACTCTTATTCAACACAGTTTTGGAAGTCATAGCCATGGCAAACAGAGAAGAAAAAGAAATAAAAGGAATACAAATTGAAAAAGAAAAGTAAAACTGTCACTGTTTGCACATGACATGATACTATACATAGAAAATCCTAAAGATGTCTCCAGAAAACTACTAGAACTAATCAGTAAATTTGGTAAGGTTGCAGGATACAAAATTAATGCACAGAAATCTCTGGCATTCCTATACACTAACAACAAAATATCAGAAAGAGAAATTAAGGAAACTATCCACTCTACCATAGCAACTAAAAGAATAAAATTCCTAGGAATAAACCTACCTAAGGAGGCGAAAGACTTGTACTCAGAAAACTATAAAACACTGATGAAAGATTTCAAAGATGCCATAAACAGATGGAGAAATACACCATGTTCCTGGATTGGAAGAATCAATATTGTGAAAAAGACCATACTACCCTAAGCAATCTACAGATTCAATGCAATCCCTAAGAAACTACCAATGGCATTCTTCACAGAATTAGAATAAAACATTTTACAATTCATATGGAAACACAAAAGACCTTGCATAGCCAAAGCAATCTTGAGAAAAAAAAACAGAGCTGGAGGAATCAGGCTCCCAACTTCAAACTATACTACAAAGCTACAGTAATCAGCACAGTATGGTACTGGCACAAGGACAGAAATATTGATCAATGGTACAGAATAGAAAGCCCAGAGATAAACACACACATACAGTCACCTAATTTATGACAACGGAGGCAAGAACGTACAATGGAGAAAAGACAGCCTCTTCAATAAGTGGTACTGGGAAAACTTGACAGCTACATGTAAAAGAATGAAATTACAACACTATCTAACACCATAAACAAAAATAAGCTCAAAATGGATTAAAGACCTAAATTTAAGACCAGACACTATAAAACTCTTAGAGGAAAACACAGAAAAAACACTCTGACATAAATCATGGCAAGATATTTTTCAACCCACCTCCTAGAGTAATGAAAATAAAAACAAAAATAAACAAATGGAACCTAATGAAACTTAAAAGCTTTTGCACCCCAAAGGAAACCATAAACAAGATGAAAATACAACCCTCAGAATGGGAGAAAATATTTGCAAACCAAACAACAGACAAAGGATTAATTTCCAAAATATACAAACAGCTCATGGAGCTCAATATCAAAAAAAAACCAAACAATCCAGTTAAAAACATGGGCAGAAGGTCTAAATAGACACTTCACCAAAGAAGACATAAAGATGGCCAAGAGGCATATGAAAAGATGCTCAACATCACTGATTATTAGAGAAATGCAAATCAAAACTACAATGAGGTATCACCTCACACCAGTCAGAATAGCCATTATCAAAAAATCTAGAAACAATAAATGTTAAAAAGGGTGTGGGGAAAAGGGAACCCTCCTGCACTGTTGGTAGGAACGTAAATTGATACAACCACTATGGAAAACAGTATGGAGATGCCTTAAAAATCTAAAAATAGAACTACCATATGCCCCAGTGATCCCACTACTGGGCATATACCCTGAGGAAACCATAATTCAAAAAAGAGACATGTATCACAATGTTTATTGCAGCACTGTTTACAATAGCCAGGACATGAAAGCAACCTAAGTATCCATCAACACATGAATGGATAAAGATGATGTGGCACATATATTCAATGGAATAATACTCAGCCACAAAAAGAAACGAAATTGAGTTATTTGTAGTGAGGTGGATGGACCTAGAGTCTGTCATACAGAGTGAAGTAAGTCAGAAAGAGAAACCACTGACGAACCTAGTGGCAGGGCAGGAATAAAGATGTAGACATAGAGAATGGACTTGAAGACACGGGTGGTGAAGGGGAAGCTGGGACAAAGTGAGAGTAGCATCGACATATATACATTACCAAATGTAAAATAGTTAGCTAGTGGGAAGCAGCAGCATAGCACAAGGAGGTCAGCTCAGTGCTCTGCGATGACCTAGAGGGGAGGGATAGGGAGGGTGAGAGGGAGACTCAAGAGGGAGGGGATATGGGTATATATGTATGCATATAGCTGATTCACTTTGCTGTACAACAGAAACTAACACAGTATTGTGAAGTAATTATACTCCAATAAATATCTATTAAAAATAAAATAAAATAATAAAAACCAAAAATAATATCAAAAATCAAAAAAGAAAGAAAGAAAAAATACATGCACCCTTATGTTCACAGCAGCACTACTTACAATAGTCAAGACATGGAAACAACCTAAGTGTCCACTGACAGAGGGATAAAGAAGATATGGTATACATAATACATATAATGGAATATTACTCTGCCATCAAAAAGAATGAAATAATGCGATTTGCAGCAACATAAATGCAACTAGAGATTATCATACTAAGTGAAGTAAATCAGAAAGAGAAAGACAAATACCATATGATATCACTAATCTGTGGAATTTAAAATAGGACACAAATGAACATTATCTATGAAACAAAAACAGACACAAATATAGAGAATAGACTTGTGGTTGCCAAGGAGATGGGGGAGTGGGGGAGGGAAGGACTGAGAGTGTGGGATTAGCAAACTATTATATATAGGATGGATAAACAACAAGGTCCTACTGTATAGCACAGGGAACTATATTCAATATCCTGTGATAAACCATAATGGAAAGAATATTAAAAAGAATACATATATATGTATAACTGAGTTTGCTATACAGCAGAAATTAAACACAACATTGTGAATCAATGATACTTCAATAAATTTTTTTAAAAGCTATTTAAAATGCAGTATATTTTAGATGTTAGGAAATATTTTATATAATTTTGTTGGATTATTCCAAGTTTAGATATTAACTTACAATAATTCTCTCAATTTCACAACATAAAATTAATTATTAAATGCAACCATCTCATCTTCTCACCATTATATGTATTTTCTTTGGGCTATACACCTACACACACACACACACACACACACACATATATATATATTTGTATGTATATATTCAAATGGCATATATATATATTCAAATGGCAGAGTAAAGATTCACTTACTAAATAATAGTTTGAGAAGAAGGGATCTGGTATTTCTTGAATGACTAAGTGCCATGAATTTGCAGCAGTAGACACTTCACTTATCACTGAAGCGTCATACAAATCATGCAAAGTAGGTATATTTGTTCCCTGTTCGTTCTACCAATGAACCAAACTGGTGGGCTGTTATACTCTAAGCACATCCCTCTGGGGTCCTGCTTCAATCACACCAATTCTGCTTTTATTTATTTATTTATGTGGCCATGCAAGATTTCATTTGAACAGAGATTTTCATGGCTAATGAGTTGGAAAACTACTATTTTATACTACAGAGCCTCCTGAGCATATGGGATTGGTCTTTTCTAATCCTGTGTATTTACGGTTGAAAAATCAGGAAATCACCACAGGAAATTCATAGTATCCACCCTACTCTTTCCAGAGGGAAGCAAAATTTTGCTGAAATTATGAATTTCCTTGCTTTCGAAAATTTAACTTTGTTATATGATCTACTTACAACTTTATGGTAAATAATGCAGTTAATAACCATATTTCCAGGAGACCTTTAACCTGTACTTTCACTAACATAAACAGTATCCATAATGTGAAAATGGGAAGACAGAATAAAACCCTTGCATGCAAAAGTGCATTTGGCTTTTTCCCCAAAACCTGTAACACCTGTGTAATCATGAGAAAACCATCAGATAAAGCCAAACTGAGGACTACCAAATATCTGACCAGAAAGCCTCAAAGATGATGAGGTCACCAAAAACAAGGAAAGTCTGAGAAACTGTCATAGCCAAGAGAAGCCTAAGGAATCATGACTACTAAATGTAATGTGATATCCTGGATGGGACCCCTGGAACAGAAAAAGTACATTGGGTCAAACTGAGGAAATCTCAATAGAGTATAGACTTCAGTTAATAATAATACATCAATACTGATTCAGTAATTGTGTTAACTATACTGTACTAATGTAAGAAGCTATTAATAATAAGGGAAATTATAGGGAGATATATGGGAATTCTCTGTACTATCTCTTTAACTTTTCTTTAAAACTTTTCTGGAATAAAAATTTAATTTTTAAAATGTAAAATATGCATTTAGTAAAAAGACACATTTTTAAAAAAACTGTGACTAATCAAGAATCTGTCATTGGGACTTTGCTGGTGGTCCAGTGGTTAAGAATCCGCCTTCCAATGCAAGGGACATGGGTTCGATCCCACATGCTGCAGGGCAACTAAGCCTGCGTGCCTCAACTACTGAGCCCGTGTGCCACAACTACAGAGCCCATGCACTCTGCAGCCCTCAGGCCACAACTAGACAGAAGCCTGCGAGATGCAATGAACAGCCCGCGCACTGCAACGAAAGATCCCATGTGCAGCAACTAGGACCTGACACAGCCAAAAAAAAAAACAAAAGAATCTGTGGTAACCACATGAAGTTCCTATAAAAGAGAAGGAAAAATGTATGTAGATGCATAAAAGAAATCAATTGTAAATTACATTTTGTTTCAGAGTTAATTTGCTGATTCTATGTTACCACAGGAGCAAATAAGATTGCAAATTTAAATTTTTTAATTATCCTAAAAATGTGGTGATAAATTATCTACATTTTATTAAAACATATTGTGGTATTGAGGAGCACTGACTTAGAAAACTTTCTCAAAATTGATATTTCTTTATAGAAAAGTAGTGAAACAAGAACCTAAATATAATAGCCCTAGGTTTTAGAGGTAGAAATAAACAGCTATTACATATACATGAAATAGTTCAAAAATCTATGCCTTCTGAAGGTGGAATCAGAACATAATGACATTTTTATTTGAATTATAAAGACTAGATTATTTTCTTATCACATGTCCATGGAATGTTCAAGCAAATGGTCCAAGAAAATGACGTCTTTCAAACTGACTATCTGGCATCAGATGCAGGGGGAGGGGTGGGTAACATCTTAATATTCATAAAGTGCTCCTGATGAAGGAACCACTTATTTTCTTGGACCCCAGGGCTAAATAATCTATACAGTATCTAAAATTGTAAATTTGCTTTGGAGCAGAAACAATTTATATCATTGAACAAATTCAAACCTGGAAGGATACACCAGATCTCTGGACTCTGGACAAAGCATTGCTAAAATGCTGAGGGCAAAAAAAATCTCTATTCTTTTCTAAATTTTTCCAACATTGACAATTCATCCCTTTTTGGAGGGGTTATCAACCTCGAAGTGTTGCTTCCTTGTATCTTCCCAATATCTCTTCTTTTTGAATCTAAGTCTGCTTGAGTAGTTTTCTATCAATAGAGAGCAAAGTGATTATCATTCTTCCTCCAAAATAAGAAAGAAACAAACCTACTTTTTAAGCCTCAGCAAATATATAGCAAATATTAATGTTGCATTACTAATAGCATAGTACTATTAGAATAGACACTACAGAACAACACCAATGTTCTAGTCATATAACAACATAACTAACTCATATGGCAACAGATAGCTCATTACCATTACAGCAACATTATTAACAGTTCTTCCTGTGTTAGATCATGCATTGCCTCATCTTCGGGAATTAACAATTGTAAAGGTATCCTAAATCTTGGCCTGATATTCCAGAGCCTAGAAGTAGCAGGGATATTAACCCCTCATCACAATGGGCACAAGATTTTGAACTGCTTGTATCACCTCTACATTGTCAATAAGTAAAATAATAGTTAGCAATGGCAGATGAAGCAAAAAAGATACCTAAAATCCAGCTTCTGTTTAAAGAAGGAAAAAAATGTAGATTCAGAGATAAGGTGGTATGTGTGTGTTTGTGGGTAAAGAACTGAGGAAGGAGAAGCATGAAGTTTGAATGACAGAAATGAACATTTTTAATGTTTTTTTTTTTTTTTTGGTGGCACTGTGCGGCATGCAGGATCTTAGTTCCTGGACCAGGGATCGAACCTGTGCCCCCTGCAGTGGAAGTGTGGAGTCTCAACCACTCGACCATCAGGGAAGTCCCCCAAGAAGTCTCAACCACTGGACCGCCAAGGAAGTCCCTCAAGAAATGAACATTTTTAAAAAGGAGCTGACACTTTCTTAGAAAAATACAAAAAAAAAAAAAAAACTAGAAAATGGCATAATGGAAAGAAAGACATGAATTACTATCCTTTAATCAAGAGGAACAAGCATGCTTCGTTTCTTTGACCTCAAACAAACACAGTATTTGTTTTTGTCTGCCCAGGTCCTTCCCAAACTATCCCTAGCTACTGTCCTGAACTCAGCTATGCACATCTCTGTGGGGAAGGCTTCATTCCTTCAAACGAAAAGGAAACAGCTCAACTGCTAGAAATGATGAGCATGCTTTAGAAAGGTGCTGTGGAACAGCAGATATTAAGTGTTCAAATTCAAAAATATATTAACATTGTTCAGGATCATGTTTCATGTAAGAGATGATGTTTTTCTTGGGGAATTTTAGCTGTTCTCAACCGTTCACACTGTTTGAAGTGCTCTCTGAGAGCCGTCGAGCCAACTCAGCTCGTAATCTCCTTCCACTTTGATGTTTCACTATGACTAGACTCCAGGAGTTGCCCAAACAAAAAGATGACACATCCAAATGATGTGTGTGTGTTTTTATGGTAGACTCATAAAAAGACGCTTGAAGTAGAATAAAAAATACATATGCTTACATTTCTATACTCCTTTTCATGTGTATTTGTGCTTAAGAATATAGTTACGTCTGGTTTTGTCTCTTTGGCAGACACCATTATTTGCCCACCCACCAGGCATTCTTATCCCCTTCCTAGTTGCTGGACTGCTCCAATATTTTGCAGATATTTACTATGCTGTAAGTTTAAAGAAGGTTTAAAGAATATTTATCAACAGCATTTTCATTTCATTTGAAACTTTAAATTGAAAGGGGTAGAATTTAGTGAGAACGAGATAAAACTGCTTCCAGGAGTGAATGAGGATTAGTCTTCTCGAGCAATCATGGTCAATCATGGTCGTGGTAATAAGTTTAGGGATAGGCATTAGATGCAACCCAGACCAATGAGACATAAGGGAATTTAAGGGTTTCTGAGAAAACTTTTCCTTTCGAAAAAAAAAAATTAATTCTTCCTGACTTTGGATGGTATCTGATGGTATGCTGGAGGCACAAATAGTGTTTCATGATTGTGATTATTTCTTCCCAACACTGCATTCAATGACATCACATTGGAGCTTGGAATCAGCCAGGACTGGCAAATTTACAACATGAAAATCATCAAATGCTGCAGATTAGTATGTTTCTTGTTTGTCCACAGAGTGGGTCATTAAACACTGACCAGAACACCACCAATAGTATCCTTTAAAGATATGATGTTTGTTTGGCTCTAGTGACACCATCTTGTCACCATAAGCGTAGAGACCCCTGACATACTGAGACAGTGAGGATAGTGGAGGTGGGAGTGTGATTGTGATGCAAAACACCTGGGTCCTTCATAACATTCTTCAGCTACTGAACCAACCCTGGAAGCACTTTGTTTCCAGACTTCTTCTTATGTTACCTAATAATAGGTCCTCATCGTTTAAGTCACTACTACTATCTTGTTACTTTACTTGAAGCTGAAAATAACATTTACAGTCTGTTAAATTAGAAATAGGATAGACTCACTTCTCTACTAGAGAAATTCTGAAATTATATATATATATATAGTTATATATATATATATATATAAATGAATAGTATTTCATTTTACCAAAGGAAAGAAGAATATTGACAGCATTTTCATTTTATTCGAAGCTTTAAATTTAAAGGAGTAGCATTTAGTGAGAATGAGATAAAACGGTACCCCCTATTTCACTTCCAAGTTAGGAATATGATCACCAATATTTTCCTTAACTGTATGATTAGGGACACATTTAGTGTTCGTAAAGCAAGTTGTTCTAAAGGAAATAGAAGAGTCATAGCCAGAGCGGCAGGGTGAGCACAACTAACCACTGAAATAACATTATAATAATCATTCTCACCACACGGGGACTACCAAGACACAATCAGATCCAATTCAGACTAGAATTTAGGTGATGGGATTTCCATGAAGCTGGGATTTTGCCTTGAATACGTTATATTACGTCCTCCAATTCCTTGGGCAGTGGGATGAGGACAGTGTAAAATGAATTTTCTGGTTTCATCTGAAACCAATTACCATGAGTGGACCCAAATTGCTAAGTCTGCTGCTGAGCAGCCGCATCCCAAGTGCAGCTGGGAATCAACTGGTGAGGGCCGTCAAGAACTCTCCAATTGTATCAATTGATTCCAGGCCAGATTGTGATTGCCTTTCACCTCTCAAGCATCACTTTGCCACTGCTTCAAAATTGTTCCAAATGGCAAGAATTTGCAAATATAATTAAATAGAGAGGGAAGGAGTCTAATTAAGTAGACTGGGAGAGACAAGACCTTGGAAAGATCAGGAAGAAAAAGAACTTGGCATAGGATTATAATAAATTTACTTTGCTGGTGAATTCTTATTTTGCTGGTGAATTCTTATTTATCTGGGCTCCATTTACAATGAATGAAATTCCTCTTCCCCCTGCCAAAACAACCCTTCCTTCAGAAGGAGAACTCAACTGCCATTTAAATAAATTCTCTAAAAGCAATAATTATCGGTTTATTAATTATAAATTTGGATTTCTAATTTTTCCTCCCTTACTCTGGTCACTTCTTAGTTTAAACTAAGGTTCCTTAGTTTCATAAATATATAACCTGCTTCTACAGTACTTATTGCTTTCATTTCACAAGTATGGATGAAATGCACAAGTTTTGAGTTTCTCAAAGATCATCATCAGGCAATATTTTTTAGGAACAGAACATTTTAGCATACATTACAAGGAATAATATTTAAGAAAGACAAAACAAAAATTAGTAATTAGTAATTAGTGTATTTAGCAAGGAACAGGATGGTGAGTAACCTAACAAATGACTGTCATTTCCCAGTGGTTCCCAAATTTTGCTGCACACAGGAATTACCTGGGGATCTTTACAAACTACTGAGCCTGGTTTCACCTGTATATATTCTGATTTAATGAAGAATACTGATGTTCAATATAATCAACACAAAATAAACTAAAAAAATAAAGTTTAAAACAGAAATCAGTGCAATAGAAAACAAACAACCACTCCCCCCCAAAAATACTTGATCAAAACCCAAATCTGTTTGAGAATATTACCTTAAAGGCCAAACCAAGACTGTTCAAGAAATAGAGGTAAAATAAAGATTTTTTCAAAAAACATAAAAGATTCCTGCAAAATAAACACAACTTTGCCAATAAATTTGAAAATTTAGCTATAAAAGTGAGTAAGTTTCCTGGGAAGAACTTAAACTACCAAAACAGACTCAAAAATATAAAATACCTCAATGCCGAAATCTTGTTTTCTTTTTTTTTTTCTTTTCAGCAACAAAGACATCAACGGTTTAATGGATGGGGGAGCTTAGACATCTGAAGCAAGGTTCTGGAGCAACACCCCACTGTGTGCAGCAGAGAGCGGGCAGGATATGGCAGTCTTTGCTCCAGGTGGGGGAAGGAGAGATTACCAGTTATAAGGGAACTGACTTCAAGTGGGCTCATTAGCTACCATGGAAACCAGTAGAGGGGCACTCCCCTCACCGCCCCTTTGATAAGAACAATCAACAGCTGCGGCCTGGGTCAAGCAGTAGGCAGCTCAGTCATGTGAGTAGGGTATAGGTGAAGCAGGCACTGGTTGGGCCGGGGACTTATGGAGAGCAAGAGAACAGCTATCTTGAGTGGCCTGACCATACATTCCACCCCTACATACCCTACATGACCTTTACAATCTTGGTCCGTCCATCTTCTGCAATATTCCTAAGGTCAGGTCCCCTAGGGGGACACTGCAACCAGATACCACAAACAGAGTACAGACAACAGCAGCCAAAGAGTCTGAAGAGTAAGATACCTGTTATGCTCAGAACACTCAATTTTCCAGGATATGGGCAAATTTGGGGGCCAAAATTTTGGAGCTTACTGAGTTAACGGAAAGGGAGTCAACAGCAGCAGTACCCTGTCCAGTTATAAGGAAGGTAAGGCCATCCCTGATTTTCACAAACCCAGATCCACCCCCATGGGGAGGTGAAGGCCCAGCTTTAAAGGAAACATTCTGTTGGCCTAGCCAGGAGTCAGCAGTCACAGTACAGATCTGTCATCCCATGTTATGTTGAGTGCCATTAGGGCTGGACCCATTAGGCCTTTCCAAACAAATAACTGTTAATCCCACTAGTTGGACATGTGTGTCCAGAAGCCAGCCCATTCCATTCCACACATCATAGTCCAGGGGGGCTCACAGGCAGTCAGTTGTACAGTAATGTTTACCAGTGGGGGTCCTTCTGATCTACGCATTGGCACGTGGGACAGGAAGATGGTGAGAGTCTTTCTCCCCCATGGTCAGTAGTCCCCACATAGTCACAGTAGCTGGGCCAATTTTTCATGGAAGTCCAGAGGAGGATGACAATGGCATCTCACTGTAGACTCAGCAATTAGACTCATTTCACGGTGAGGCCAGTGTTGCTACTCAGTCCTCAAAATCTTGTTTTCTAAGTACCATTTTTGATGAATAAGAATTAGGGTTTCTTAGAGAAATTGCTGCTTCCAGGACTGTGTTTAGGAGGGAATAAAATAAGTCTAGAACATGTTAAAGTACCAGAGAGTAGGGACTTCCCTGTGGTCCAGTGGTTAAGAATCTGCCTTCCAATGCAGGGGACATGGGTTTGATCCCTGGTCAGGGAACTAAGATCCCACATGCTGTGGGGCAACTAAGCCCATGTGCCACAACTACTGAGCCCAGTGCCACAACTAGAGAGGCCACGTGCCACAACTACAGAGCCCATGTGCTCTAGAGCCCACGCACCACAACCACTGAGCCAGCACACTCTGGAGCCCATGCATCACAACTAGAGAGAAGCCCGCACACTGCAACAAAAGCCCACGTGCTGCAAGGAAAGAGCCTGCGTGCCGCAACAAAGACCCAACACAGCCAAAAATAAATAAATAAAAATTTTTTTTTAAAAAAAAAGGTCCCAGAGAGTAAAAGGTACCAGAGAGTAAAGTGCTCAAAGATGGTGAGGACATGTCAAAAGGACATAGGATTCAGCTTAAAGGGGCTCCTACTCACCAAATCTGGGATAATTTGTTTAACCATGAGACTAAAACTAGTAAAGGACAACACTAGAAAACAATATTAAGCTAATCTTATTTATAAGAGTGGATGGTAAAAATAGTATATAAATTATTAGCAAAAGATTTCAGCAGTATTAAAAATATATCTCAGTGATCATCTTTCTACTCCTACTCCTCCATTCCTAAAGTTTATTCGTAACACAGCAGAGTAAGCCTTTTAAAATATAATATCACTTTTCCTCCTCAAAATACTCCAAAGGCATGGCATGTCACTTAGAATAAAAGCCAAAATTTTTACAGTGGCCTATAAGACTCTTCATGATCTGCTCCCTTCCCTTTTACCCTTTACTTCTCTATCTTTTCTCCTACTTCTTTTCCCTCTCACTCAACCACTCCATGCACCTGGCTATTTCTTGAACATTCTAGGCCTTTGCTCTGTTAACAGCATGATAAACTTCGAAACATTTTCTTCTATTGAGCCATCTTTAAATTTCTGAGATAAATCTTATTTGGCAGACATTAAAAACTGCTCTCTCACATCACAGCATCCCTAATTCTGTCAGTAAGCCTGCCCTAGTGTTAAAATATTTTTATTTTTGTTTTATTGATATCTCTCTGTCCCCTAGTAGACTGTAGCCTCACTATTGTATCCACAGCAGAAAATACAGTGCCTAGCAAGTAATAAGGGTTCCTGATTGTGGATTTTATTAATCCTCATTAATATAAAAGATTTGACCTTCATAAGACTTCAGACAATTTAAGAAAATATTTTTGTATTGAAAATAAACAAAACTTGGGTGCATAGATAGAAAAGTTTTGCTGCCTTCCAAACAAATATATAAAGAAATCCACGCATAGACATGTCCTAGCAATTTTTTAATATCAAGGATAACAGGGCATTCTACAAGTATTCTGGGACAAGATGAAATAAGGTGAGAAAGGAAAAATGCCACAATGACTCCAACTTCTCCTTTGTATTATTATACTCCAGAAGACAGGGGAGACAGAATACTTTAAAAATGTATGTTAACATATTAATATCTTTAATCAGGGGGAAAACCTGGCTAGGAGGGAGACACTTCTTTTGGCATATCTCTGCTTTAACGTAACCATTTATGTTGACTCTATTTCTAAGTCTACCCAAAATTATTTTCTTGCCTTACCTCCAAATACTCTAGAACAAATGGATTGGGGTAGACAGGAGGAGAAGAGCATACTGTCATAACCATTCCTGTGCTATGTCATTTTAAATTGTCTTCAATTTAAAGAATTGAGAATTTTTGTTTATATAAATTAATGAAAGGTCATGAACTCAAGCAGAAAGCTAGTCTCTTGGGTCTGAGGAACCTGAAAAGAAGTTTGGGACTACAAGAATGGCTACAATTTGGAGAGAGAACCTCTTTGAAAGGAAAAGCCACATAGAAAGCAATACGAAAATATGCACCTAAACTTTCCTCAAATCCTTGGTAGACTTTTGAGTTGTGCAAAACTTGGAGGCAAGACCCCATGGAGCCAGGGGAACAACAGCAGCTTGAAAATTGGGGTGGGGGGGAAGCAGAAATTTTAGCTTCTGTTCAGTGCAAGGGAGACAGAGTTTGAGTTCAAATCTTATGAGTTAAAAAGGCTTGGTAAACAGTTCAGGCTTTCTACTGAAACTCCAAAAGAGCCATGCCATAAGAGTAAAAACTCTTATCTTATATATGTATTAGTATAAGGTAGACTGCAGTGAGTTAAGAATGTATTTTATAACTATTGGAAGAACCATTAAAAAACAACATAAAGAAGGATTGCTAAAAAGGCAATAGAAGAGATAAAACAGAAAATAAAAGTTACATAATAAATCCAAAAGAAGACAGAAATGGAAGCAAAAAGGAAAAAAAAATGGACGTGCAGCAACTACAATTTTCATACACTACTGGTAGAGATGGAAAATTACACAATGACTTTGGAAAATAATTTGGTAGTTTCTAACATGAAGTTGAATGTACATTTACCATAAAACACAGCAATTCACCTATCACAAGACACATGCTTAGATATTTACCCAAGAAAAATGAAAACATGTCCACAAAAAGGCTTTTACAAGAATGTTCATGGAAGTTTTAATCATAATATAGAAAAAATGGAAATGACCCAAATGTCTATTAATAGGAAACTGGATAAACAAATTGATGTATTCTTAAAATTGTGTACTATTAAGCAATAAAAAAGTCAAATTGCTGATATATGCAACAATAGGGATGACTATCAATGACTCTTGTTGATCCAAAGCAGCCAGACACAAAAGAAGACATGTTGTATGATTCCATTTATATGAATTTTGGGGTCAGTAGACTATATAAACTACAGTGATGGAAATCAGATTGCAGGTTGCCTCCAGGGAAATGGAGGTAGATTGGAAAGGGAACTCACGGGAATTTACTTGTGTGACGGTAAGGTCTTACATCTTAATTGGTCACAGAGATGTATTCATTTATAAAAATTCTTCAAACTTTTCATTTAAAGTCTGCTCATTTATTTTGTACAAATAATACTCAACAAAATAGCAACAAAAATATTGTACCTCATTGTTTTATTTTACTTTTTCTATTTGAACATTTCATGTTATTTATATACTCACTATCTATAATTGTTTCATCATGAATCATCCTTAAAGAAGACCTTTAATCGTTTGATACCTCCTCGTAAGTAATGCACTCTCTTACTCCCAGAAACTCTTTTCAGAAAGGGTCTTGATAAATGTTTGTATACAGTATTCACATTTAATACAGACCAAAACTTTTATAACATTTTAGTCTTTAATTTGGATAATTTTTAGTGAATACTGTTTCACTGAAATGTTAGATATGTTACTATATATCTGATTCAAATAAAACGTTGGGGCAGGGAGGGGTAACTCTAGATTTATTTAGATATAATTAACACTAATATTTAATGGTTCTACAACATATATTTATCATTCAATGTTCTGAAAGTAACAAAAACCAACTCAGGTTTATTTAAGCAGAGAAGGAATGTACTGAATAAATAACATGTTAGCCCACAGAATAACTATGTTAGTTCCAGTCTTCCAAGAAGCAGACATCATGACACAATTAAAAGTACAGAAGTTTCATTTGGGGAAACACACCTTGAAAGAAAACTGGAAAGGATCTGGGTCAGTTTGGAGAGCCATCAGACCTTGCAGCAATCTGATGCCTGGTGAAGGAAAGAAGTAGGGAAAGATGGATGGAAGCTTCTGGGTACAGCCTAATTCAAGATCACCAAGGCCATCAGTCACCCAACAGAGCACCTGTCTTAAGAGTTCTTGCTGAGTTCAGTTACTGGTGCAGCTTGTGCAAAGCATGGCCTGGGTGCAAACACAGTGACAGATTTCAGACTATAGCAGCTAGACACTTATTTGATTAAGGTTTCTATAGTTGGTGGAGGTATATGAGACACGTTCTTCTGGCCACCACAAGTAACAAAAGAACTAATGAACAAGTCTCGGGGCTATGCAGCCAAGAACAACTCTAGAAATCATACTGCAGACCTGACCAGTGAAGACACAACTGAGTCACCTCTGAGTACTGGATAAAGCAACTTACACTGCTAATACTGAAACTACCAAATTCAGGATGCCACCATTAGCAAGACAGCCATTGCTGCTTCTAAGAATTCAATCTTCCTGTGACCTCCAACAGAGGAGTTTCTGGTAGTACTTGCATCACTAACACTTGATTCAAAGCCTGGGGCTGGTGAATATGATTGGTGAAATCTAGTCATTGGTCTGCTTCCTATCTATCAAGGAATCTGGGAAAGCAAGTATCAGACATTTCCTACTTCTAAATAGGCAGGGAGTGTTACCTCTGACCAATACTCAAAGGTAGAAATATTTGAAACATACTTGCTGGGCAGCCAAAAGAATGACAAATTTCTACAACAATATGTCTATCTATCTATCTACAACAATACTAAGAAAGATGGAAATATTACTTCCAAAATTGTCCACTGTACATATATATTGTTCAACATTTTTTTCTTTATGCAAAATCTAAACTACCTACCATATCCATCTTTCATTAGGTCAAGGTATTTATTGATGCCTACATGTTTTTTAAAAAGAAAAATTGTTGGGAAGAATGAACATACAGCTTATGTCTAAAAAGAATTAGAAGGTAACACATTTGTCAAACATCTGGAATTTTCATTGAAAACTTTTCTGACATGAATACCTTGACTATATCTGTAACCCTAATAATGCCAAAAGAAAATTCCCAGGTGCCAAATATTTCCCAACCTTGCTATTGTGTTTTAAAGATTCTACAGGTTAGTTGTTATACCCTATAGTTTAAGGCCCTAATTTTAAAAGCTGTATGTAATTTTGCTCATGGGCTATTTCCACAGCCAATTTGATTAAATGCAACTTAAAAATTTCAGGCAATATATTTGAATGCACTGATTGAACCAACCACAAAGAGTGTACTTGAAAAACTGAACATCATTTTTTACCCTTGAATCTTAAAGTTTCCTTCTCATTCGACTCCCTATACTTTGTTCCTTTTTATTTTTCACTTTTGGTTTCATAATACAATGTTAATGGTGCTAACTTACAGAAAAATTCTCAACTAACCTATACTATAAATGGCTTTTCAAATGTAACTATTATATATACACAGTGAAGACAGGTAGAGATTACAAGAGGAAGAATTTTCTAGAAATGCAACAAAAGTATTTCATATCCATAATAAATTAACTGGACAAATGTAGAATAACTGATAGAACTACATTTTGGAATTCTGAGTGTAAAGAAAGTCGGACAATCTAATAAATAATTTCACAAAATCAGCTACATTTGCTTTCTTCTGAAAATAAGAAAACACAACTACAAGAAAATCATTAAAATTTAAGTTACGATATTTTGAATTTCTAGCTTTGGATAATTATAATCATTTTAAATTACATGTATCATACTAATATTAGTTAAATAAATTTAGTATATAATATCTAACTCATTCTTGTTTACCATCTTCACATTCAGCACTTTTTAAGAATGACATGAGAATGTATCTGGTGAGACTCAGTTTGATATTACTGTGACTACTTCGCCATTGTTCTTATTGTAACATATTGGTTTTTTTAAAATAAATTATTTATTTTTGGCTGCACTGGGTCCCTGTTGCTGCGTGCGAGCTTCCTCTGGTTGCAGTGAGCAGGGGCTACTCTTCGTTGCAGTGCACCGGCTTCTCACTGCGGTGGTCTCTCTTATTGCAGAGCACGAGCTCTAAGTGTGTGGCCTTCAGTAGTTGTGGCACGCTGACTCACTAGTTGTGGCTTGGGGGCTCCAGAGCATAGGCTCAGTAGTTGTGGCGCATGGGTCTAGCTGCTCCGCAGCATGCGGGATCTTCCTGGAACAGGGCTCGAACCCGTGTCCCCTGCACTGGCAGGGGGATTCTTAACCACTGAGCCACCAGGGAAGTCCCATATTCGTTTTTTATCATAATAATTTGATGGTCATTTTGTAGTTTTTCCGTATTTTCCTTTACACAGTACAGAAGTTATATTAACACAGACAGAAAAAGTCCAAATAAATTAGGTTTTAATTCTCTAGACTAACCAAACCAGTCCTTTCTTAATGTATTGCATTACTCACTTATCACTTTGCATATACTTTAACTATCTCACATATTATGTAGTACAGTGTTTCACATGTGACTAAAATTTTGTGTTGAATAAACATACAATGGCAACCCATATAGACAGAAGATTTGAAGCAAACTGTGGCACACTCTTACTTGACTACTCAATGACACCTCCCCTCTCTCAGGCTTCTTTAATACTGGAAACTTGATTATATTCAGGGTAGTAATATATCCAGGCCCTGGCAATAACTTGTGATTAATCCAAACCAATCATTAATATTCCTGCTCCTTATTGCCGGATACTTGATTTCCCCACTTTCATTATAGCTATAAGTGGTAATATAACTCAGTTCTAGCCAACAAGACATAAAGAAAAGTCTGATATGGATGTTTCTTAGAAGCCTCTAAGTTTCCTAATAAAAGAGACAGATATGGCTGGAGACATCCATCTCTCCTATCTATCTATCTATCTATGTATCTATCTATCTATCTATCTACTTATTGGCTGTGTTGGGTCTTCGTTGCCACGTGTGGGCTTTGTCTAGTTGCGGCGAGCAGGGACTACTCTTCGTTGCGGTGCGTGGGCTTCTCATTTATCATTGCGGTGACTTCTCTTGTCGCAGGGCATGGGCTCTAGGCGCGTGGGCTTCAGCAGTTGTGGCACAGGCTCAGTAGCTGTGGCTTGTGGGCTCTAGAGCACAGGCTCAGTAGTTGTGGCTCACGGGCTTAGTTGCTCCGTGGCATGTTGGATCTTCCTGGACCAGGGTTCGAACCCGTGTCCCCTGCATTGGCAGGCAGATTCTTAACCATTGCGCCACCAGGGAAGTCCCTCCTTTGCTACACTTTAAATATGGCATGATTCCTAGATCTGGTATACCATTTTGCTAACATAAGGGAAAGACGAAGAGAGTTGCAGAGATATCTATCCTGATGTTATTACATCTCATGACCAACGGTGTCATATCCAAATTCAAGTAGTGGCACAATCATGTCCTCAGCTACACATGCAAAACTGATTAAGACTAAATTATTTAGCTAGTTGAAATTGGAATTAATTCACTATGCAGTGACTATTATGGGGAAAAGCACAGTGTTAGGTTCTGTTCTTAGGTTCTGTTCGGAATCCCATGATAGAGAATTCTAGTGTTTTCAACAATGTCTGGATCTCCTATCCTTCTAGGCAAATGGAAAGCCAATGAGCTGTGAATGGAATGACTTCTGGGATGAGGCATTCAATTACCAGTCTCAGCTATGAACAAACATCAGAGCTTCTATTTCCAGATTTAATTGCTACCTGAAAAAATATGAGCATAAACTCTCCTTTGTTTTAGTAACTATAAATCAGGATTTCTGTTACTTTTATCTGGTTGCGTTCCTAATTGTTGTACATGCAGTTGTAAACTTTGTTGTATATAAAATGAAAATATTTCCATCATTCAGGAAGGTTTACTGTTATAATATTCCCATCCACTAACAGAAGTTCAATAAATATTTGTTCAATGGATTTTTTTAAAAACTTACTCTGATTTACAGAAAGTGTCACAACTGATAAACCGTCTCTAACCACTATAAAATAACTGCATTTCTACTTCTCCTGTATCATACAGATAACCCAAATAGAATTATTATTCTTGTGTTTGAGTTTATAGATTTTTATATTTGCCATAAAAACTATTCTTCTCCTGAAATTGTGGAAGAACTGGCCATACTACCAAGAGATCACTGACATTTTTAATTTTGAGTGCCAAATATTCGATTTGGCCTTTAAAATTTTGGGGTTTTCAAATAAGAACGTAAGCACTGAGACTGTAGCAATTGAGAGGTCCACTATTCAAGAAAGTTTCTTTTCCTGTCTTAAGGCTTGCTTAATCCCCAATGTGCCCTGTGCAGAAGCCACGGTCCTTCTGATGGACACATAAACCCTGAGATCCCAGGGAAGTCTCCTTATTTGAGGCCCTCTTTTCACAGGTAGGCTACTCTCAGAAACATCTAACCACAAGAAATGCATCCGTTAGGCTGTATCTCAGCTTACCTAAGGTAGAGTACCAACTCCATTGACATCTGAGCAGATTTAGTCCCTAAAGAGCATCCTCCTGATCACCTTCCTAGACAACTGTGGGTAAAGCCAAAGGTGTCTAGGAGGCCCTCTTCTCTTCTGCTGTGGTCTCTTAATCCTGGTCTTAACCTGATCTCAGTTGCAAACTCCTCATTTTTGAGTAGAACAAAATTTCCCTTCTTTGTTACTCTTTAATTTTATTTGGACATTTAGGCTATTTCCTTCATTTTCTAAATTCATTTCTATTTAGGAGTCTATCTCTACTTTGATTTACTCTAAACTCTGTAGCTATAGTACAGCCCCATGGAATCTGAGCTCATGGAAACAAGCTGAAATAAATGCCCAGGATATCTTTTTCTTCAAATGGAAAGAAGCATAAGGATTTTCTAAGATTAGCTGAAAATGTAAATTCCAAAGGCAAAGAGATTAATTTTCCTGTCCAGACTCTTGTGAAAATGCCACCTGGGCTTCCCTGGTGGCGCAGTGGTTGAGAGTCCCCCTGCCGATGCAGGGGACGCGGGTTCGTGCCCCGCTCCGGGAGGATCCCACATGCCGCGGAGCGGCTAGGCCCATGAGCCGTGGCCGCTGAGCCTGCGTGTCCGGAGCCTGTGCTCCGCAACGGGAGAGGCCACAGCAGTGAGGGGCCCGCGTATTGCAAAAAAAAAAAAAAAAAAAAAAGAAAATGCCACCTGACACGGTGGAGAAAAAAAAAAAAAGATCTATAATAAATGTTTGCTGAATTGAACTCAAAAAAATCTCTTCTAGATTAAAGTGTGATATGTTTCCAATGCAAATGTATTGGATTAATCTGTGCTACTATCACACAAAAGAAGTACTTAACAAACACTTTTTGGTCTAGGAATTTTTAAAAAATTAACAACCAAGTAATAATATTCTATAAAATTTTACTTGTTAATGTATATACTAGCTTTAATGTGATCAATACTAAAAATATTGAACCTCTATTAAAAGTTTGTTTGTTTCAGGACTTACATAGAATGCATAGCACTGCCAAACAATTCTTAAAGCTGTTCAAGTAAAAACTATTTTTTTAAAGGGGTATGAGGAAACTTTTGGAGGAGATGGATATACGTATTACCTTGATTGTAGTAACAGTTTCACAGGTGTATGCATGTCCAAATTAATCAAATTATATATATAATAAATATTTTCAGTTTTCGTATATTGAGTATATCTCAATAATGTTTTTTAAAAAAAGAAAGAGTTATTTTAATGCCAACAAAGTTTTATGTCAACTTACACAAAACCACCTGCTACTAGCATAGTACTTCAGTTCCCTACATGGGATCTTATAAATTCTTTCCCAGCCTATGAAAATCTGAATTTCTAGGAGAGTGGTTTTTAAAGCCAAAGTTGACAGAAATTTAATTTGTGGCATACTAAATATACCTATTTTCTGTTCCTCTTAGAAAAGTCAAAGGGTGATGCAGCCATATGGGTTACAAATACATCAGCAGGCTAAATCTATTCCTGGAGCTCATTCATCATTATAACACACCCTTGACATGCGAGGGTGACAAGGATTATTGTTCTTATTTTAAATCAGATTGAAAAGTGCTTGAATGAATTTGGTTTGAGGGTGAGAAAGAAACTGGACTAGACCCTCACCCATGGTTTTACTTGAATGCAGATCTCTTAACACTAAGCTGAGTGTTCTTTGCTACTAGAACTAGTACTCTCTAGATTATATGTAAGACCCATTCTCATTTGAAAAATTCTAAATAATTGAATTTTATAAAAGACAACTATACCCTTTTAAATTTATTATGAAAATTATCAAAAAACAAGAATAAATATATAAAACCATGTAATTAAAACTGAGATTTAATAATTAGTAAACATGCCAATTTACATTAATCAATATAATCTATTCATATTTTTTCTTTTGCTTAGATGTTTTAAAGTAAATTACATTCATAATGACAGTTTATCTTTAAAGCATATATCTTTAGAAGTTAAGACATCTTCCTATATAACCATGATATATTATCAAATGTAGTAAGATTAATAATAATTCTCTAATATCATCTAATACCCAGTGCATATTTAAATTTCCCTAAGTGTAGCAGAGCTATGTTTTATAGCTAGTTTATTCAATCTAGGATCAGTCAAGGACTGTATATTTCACGGGGTTGTTTTCTAACCTCTTTTAATGTGCTATAGTTTCTTTTCCTCTAACTCTGTCCTTTTTAAAGTCATCAGCTTCTTGAAAAGAATGGAAGAGTATTCCTATATATGGTCTTATTTTCGGGGTTCTTTTGATTGGTTGCTCATTCTGTTGTCTGACTTGTTCTTCCATATCTTGTATTTGCTGTAAATTGGTCCAAAGAAATGACAGACTAAACAAACGTACTTCTTTAGTGATGCTGGAAAGTCCCCATTTATAATGGAAAAATAGTAGAATAAACCTAAGGTTTTAATTTGTTTTTACAGGGACAATATAATCATTCCTGATTTTATGGCAACTAATGGTCTCAAATACTAGGGACTTTGGAAGATTTTCTTATTCATTAGGTGACAATCTAGACCAACCCCTAGGTATTTAAAAGCTTTCAGGGGTTGGGATATGGAATAAACTTTGCAAAAATTCTGATGTTAAGAGTTTTCCATCTCAGTTAATAAAATTAAAAGGATCAAAAGGGGTTCTGAGAAATCTACAAAAACAGACTTGGAAGACATGCTTCTCATTCTGGATGACACATACACTCAATGGAAGTTTCATGACTAAGAGACATATTCTGGACAAAACCCCCCCGAAAATCTGCTTAGTTCGTAGGTCATATGGGTTTATTCTCCTTGGTGCAGCTACATATATTCAAAGCAATAGAAAGGTAACCTCAGCATGCCCTCCTTCTTCCAATTACGGCTCTGTTCCCAAAATTTTGGTTGTCATGACTCAGTTATTAGAAAATCTTTATGTAGTTGATTTGGAGAAGTGTGGGGAAATAGTTTCTCCACTTTTAATTCTTTGATGTTGAATCAAATGCATAAAAAGGAAGAACAGAATAATTTTATTCTCATGATAGATAATAGAAGAAATTATGAACAAGCAAAGCAGGGTACAGAAGCGGTGAGAAGGGGTATTGCTATTCTTCTTGCATTCTTGATTCATAGTGTTTAATTCACACTGTAGGTTGCTACCATGCTGAGAGGGAATTAATGAAATATTTGTAAAGTCAAGAACTCATCCTTGAGAAATGACCAAACTCTTTTGAGCATTTTATTTCTTCCAGACTACACAGGACCAAATTTTAATCATGCTCTTCATGTGTTCTTTAAAGATTTTTTTTTAATGTGGACTATTTTTAAACTCTTTATTGACTTTGTTACAATATTGCTTCTGTTTTACGTGTTGGTTTTTTGGCCATGAGGCATGTGGGATCTTAGCTCCCTGACCAGGGATCGAACTCGCACCCCCTGCATTAGAAGGCAAAGTCCTAACCACTGGACTGCCAGGGAAGTCCCTTCATATGTTCTTTATATCAGGGGTCCCCAACCCCCGTGCCACGGACCATGGCCTGTTAGGAACTGGGCTGCACAGCAGGAGGTAAGTACCAGGCAAGCGAGCCAAGCTTCATCTGTATTTACAGCCACTCCCCATCACTCACATTACCGCCTGAGCTCTGCCTCCTGTCAGATCAGCGGCAGCATTAGATTCTCATAGGACCGTGAACCCTACTGTGAACTGCACATGCGAGGGATCTAGGTTGTGCGCTCCTTATGAGAACCTAAAGCCTGATGATATGAGGGGGAGCTGAGGCGGTGATGGTAGTACTGGGGAGCAGCTGCAAATACAGATCATCATTAGCAGAGAGGTTTAACTGCACAGAGACCATAATAAATCAAATGCTTGCAGACTCATATCAAAACCCTATCAGTGAGTGGCAAGTGAAAACAAGCTCGGGGCTTCCACTGATTCTGCATTATGGTGAGTTGTATAATTATTTCATTATATATTACAATGTAATAAAAATAGAAATAAAGTGCACAATAAATGTAATGCTCTTGAGTCATCCAGAAGCCGCCCCCCACCCCCAGCCACCAGTCCGTGGAAAAATTGTCTTCCATGAAACTGGTCCCTGGTGCCAAAAAGGTTGGGGACCGCTGCTTTAGATCATCTCCACCAGTATATTTTTAAAGCTAACACCGATGCAGAGTTTATTTATTGTTGTTTCCAATTACTCCCTCACGGTATTAATATAAGGATGACATCTGCTTTAAAACCATGCTTCATCATTATTTTTTTTCAAAAGTAAAGGTGGAATTAGGCAAAACTGCTAGGAACTTAGATTCAACTCTTTTATGAATTTCACTTTTATAGAGAAACTGTACATACATCTGCCACACAGATAACAGTTTAGGGATTTTACTACCTATCTCCAAAATTCCTCTCATTCAGCCAGGACCTTCTGCTTTCATCATTTTTATTTTGATTCTGAGAGTCACAGAAGAGGCATCTACCAATTTAAGGATAAAAAGTGTTTTTTAGGCTGTTTCCATGACTCTTTTTGAATTATGGTTTTCTCAGGGTATATTCCCAGTAGTGGGATTGCTGGGTCATATGGTAGTTCTATTTGTAGTTTTTTAAGGAACCTCCATACTGTTCTCCATAGTGGCTGTACCAATTCACACTCCCACCAGCAGTGCAAGACTGTTCCCTTTTCTCCACACCCTCTCCAGCATTTATTGTTTCTAGATTTTTTGATGATGGCCATTCTGACTGGTGTGAGATGATATCTCATTGTAGTTTTGATTTGCATTTCTCTAATGATTAATGATGTTGAGCATTCTTTCAAACAACCTAAGTGTCCATCATCGGATGAATGGATAAAGAAGATGTGGCACATATATACAATGGAATATTACTCAGCCATAAAAAGAAACAAAATTGAGTTATTTGTAATGAGGTGGATAGACCTAGAGTCTGTCATACAGAGTGAAGTAAGTCAGAAAGAGAAAAGACAAATACCGTATGCTAACACATATATATGGAATTTAAGAAAAAAAAATGTCATGAAGAACCTAGGGGTAAGACAGGAATAAAGACACAGACCTACTAGAGAATGGACTTGAGGATATGGGGAGGGGGAAGGGTAAGCTGTGACAAAGCGAGAGAGAGGCATGGACATATATACACTACCAAACGTAAAATAGATAGCTAGTGGGAAGCAGCCGCATAGCACAGGGAGATCAGCTCAGTGCTTTGTGACCACCTGGAGGGGTGGGATAGGGAGGGTGGGAGGGAGGGAGACGCAAGAGGGAAGAGATATGGGAACATATGTATATGTATAACTGATTCACTTTGTTATAAAACAGAAAATAACACACCTTTGTAAAGGAATTATAGTCCAATAAAGATGTAAAAAAAAAAAAAAAGTGTTTTTTCTTTGCTAGTTACACCAGACCCAGCCTGATTAGTAACTTGTGTTATTCCAATGACAACTGGGTGTTAAACTACATTTTATCTGTTTGTGCAGAGTTATGTTAAAATCTTAAAGGAAAATTGGCCAATACTTACTAAAATTAGCTGTACAAACACAAACATAATTATTCATTTGTATTTAACTTTTGACATGAACAATATTCATTCAATATAACAAATATTAAGAAAATAGTTTATTTGAGGGTATTGGTATGAGCTATTGCTATGTAAATTCTGTAGACAAATTGTATGTATTAAAATAGGAGTTTCAACTAAGCACACATATTCCTGTTTGCCGTTCATTTTTAAACTTTTTTTTAGCACCTAGTGCTATGCCAGGTTCATAGTAAACATTCTCAAACTTTAGGGTTTGAATGGAAACTTGCTAAGGAAGGAAATTTCCAGCCACATCCTTGAGGACTCTGTCAAGAAGCTCTGGGGTGAGTCCAAACATCTGCATTTCAAACAAACACTCCAGTTGTTTCTGGCGCAGATGGTCAATGGCACACACTGCAGAAAGCACAGTCTACGTGGATACAAGGATTTTAGATGCAAAATGTAAAAAATAAAAAGAAATACAAGTCAGGTAAATGGTCAGCACATGAGACACGATGGGATAATGCCACCTAAGTGATATAAAGTGTGAAAGAATTTCAAGAATATTTTGATTATATATTATGCCCAATTTTGTTACTCAATATGCTACTATTCAATAAAATGAAGAATTAAAAAATATTATGATACTCAAATATATAAAGACCTTCAATACTGAATTGTATACCATCTCTAAAAGTGTGATGGTATGACTCAACTCTGAAGAAATTAAACTACATCATATTTAAGATTATTTAGAAGTACTCTACTATTCCACTTTTTTTCCACCAGATTCCCTTCAACTAAGTACTTGCATCATACTTGGAATTTCAACTAGTACTCTGGGAAATATAATTTTTTTCCACTGGACCTAAGGGATTTAACCTCTATTTCTGCCAAAAATAATTACAAATAGTATTATCCCAAACTGTAGCTTTTTCCTGTTTCTAACTATGTTCATTCCTTTTGTATCAGTTAGCTATGCCTGGATGAAAAACTACTTAGTGCCTTAAATCAAAAACATTTATTTAGCTCATAGTGCTGTGAGTTGGTCTGAGATGGCTATGTTGTTCTCCAGGGGCCCACTCAAGTATCTGACCAGCCAGTTGTTGGCTAGAGACTAGATGGACCAGGAAGGTCACAAACAGAGACCTGGAGAGTATCATGTCAGCCAGCGTAAAGGAGACAACTAGGATTCATACAGCCCATGCTAACTGGAACATACAGAAAAGAGTATTCTGGGAAAGTAGCTCAGCATAGCCAAGTTGACACTTTACAAAGTACCACAATGCAACAAAGCTGTGAAACACTAAACAATTAATAGTGTGCACAGTACAGCGATTAGAAATTTGGGGCCCTAACTTGAAACAGTCATAAGCCCCAACTGTTAAATGCCTAAAAACATTGTATATAATAGGTGTAGCCTCTTAACTGAGGGTATATTTTCGCATACGTTACTGTTCTTTTCTATTAGGGTCTGTACTCGTAAAAATTAATGTCAGGAGCATCTTCTTATAATTTAATTAAAAATATACAGTCCATGGATAAACGAATAGACAGATAAGAGCTAGAAATATGGCTAGAACTAGAGCTGAAAGAGAATGAAAAAATGGGGGAGCAAAGATAAATATGAAACATACTACTTATTCCCTGGATATATTATAATATTCAATATAATTTTTAATCTTAAAATAAGGTGTTAAGAGATCACACATGTGTTGCTTTCCTGTGTAATCAAAATTTAAACTCTTCATATAGATTTTTTTCTCTCTTCCATTTACTCTAACATGGCCCATACTGAAGGTTACAATGTCTGACTTATTCATTTCTACAACTGTGGTTCCTTGGACAGTGCCTGATCCATATTAATAACAATAATCCATGAACAAATTATTTCTTTTTTGGAAGTTTTTTAGAGCAAAGTTGGAACTGCTGTATAGGGGGAATGAGTGCACGCAATAACAATTAAAAGATTTATGGATACTCTACTGCAAGAATTAATTTGGTTCTCATCTATACCACTTTTCTTTGTTAAACTATTTTATTTTCCAGTAATTGTCATTTGGCCATTGGTAGAAATGATTATGACTGAACAGGGTTTTTTTATTCCTACCTATGTTTGAAAGGCTTTCTGTTTCAGCCGACATAATAATAAAAAGAGTATCAAGAGATTCATAAAATTTAAGCTCTGTAATTTTGAAACATATCAGGCAAATTACATACTATAGCAAAAAGTATTATGACATGCCTTATTACAAAAGGTGTTTCAGAAATGGAAATCTGGCAAATCTATCTCTACATTGCTTTCAGGCATTCTTCAAATGTCATCATGGGACATATCAATTGGATGACCAAAAAATTAGCTTCAAAATTCATAGGCCCTGGGAGCTATCAGAAACTAGCCCAGGCCTCAAAAGAATTGTTCCATTTAACATTCTGAAGACATGATATAATTTTTAGCAAAGACTAAAGGAATAAGCTTTGAAGATACACTTCAAAACTACTCAGTCCTTTCCTCTGATTAAAATATAAATTGACTTACAAAACTTCCATTACCTAAACCTGCTACTGATGCAAGCACTTATCAAGAGTAGTTTTTTACTATAAAAATCAAGCAAGACTGCATTATCTCTCCAAAACAAAAATTGCATACACTCCTATGCCTATACAAAAAAAAAAACATGGGCATGTGATCTAACGGCACCTCATAAGTAGATGCTGGTCACACACTACTTGGGAGTAGCCACAGGTTAATGGCATTTATTGAGCAATCATAAGGTGAGAATTATTCCATACATTTTGGGACATTATGGTGAAAATGAAGTCTAGAAATCAAATGAAGGAGAAGAATAAACTTATTCAAAATACATACAAAAAAAGAACTGGACATACAACACATTCATGGCCCATTATCTAAGAATTACTAGAATAACTGCATAAACAGCATGAAGAGAGAGAGGTCAGAAGAGGTTTTGTCAAAGTTCCATACTGAGGAAGGAGTGTCAGTGAAATAACTGACAGTAATGCTACAAGGGATGGAAGAGGGGAATTAGGAATATTTTGTTATTATGAGGTACTTTCACTACTGTTAATTAGTATAATTAGTATAAAGTTATTTGAAAGTGGACTTGGATTAAAAATATATATTACATCTCTAGAGTAATGACTGACAAAAGCAAAAAGGGAACTATAATTGATGTACTAAGAAAGGAGATAAAATAGAGTCATATAAAATGCTCAGTAAGAATCAAAAAAAGCAGAAAAAGTATGGAAGACAAAAATAGGAACAAATAGCAAGGGAAAAAATAGAAAACAGTAACAAATATGGTGCTATTAAGCAACTATTACTACCTTAAACATCAATGATCTAAATATGCATTTAAAAGACAGATTGTTTTTTATATGTTAATTACACAGCAAGGAAAGTTATCAGGGGTAAAGAGGGCCATTGCATAATGATAAAGGGATCAATACTCCAAGAACACATAACAATTCTTAATGTGTAAGCACCTAAGAACAAAGCAACAAACTACATGAGGCAAAACCTGATAGAACTGCTAAGACTTTAACACCCCTCTTTCAAAAATGGACAGATACAGCAGGCATAAAATCAATAAGGACACAGTTGACCTCAATAGCACCATCAATCTACTGTATATGATTGACACCTACAGTATACTTCATCGAACAACAGCAGAATACACACTTCTCAAGATCACAAGACAGACCACATTCTGAGCCATAAAACAACCTTAAAATTTTAAAATAGGAATCATACAATGCCTTCTCTCAGATCACAATGGAGTTACACTAGAAATCAATAGGAGAAAAACAGCTAGAAAATCCTAAAATACTTTAGGATTAAACAATACCTCTCTGAAGAACACATGAGTCAAAAAAGAAATCTGAAGAGAAAAAATTCAAATATTTTAAACTAAGTGAGAAAAATATATAACTTATAAAAATTTGTGTAATATAGCAAAGGCAGTGGAGAGACATTTATAGCATTGAATGCATACATTAGAAAATAACTAACTAAAATCAACCATCTGTGTTTCTACTGTAGGAACCTAGAAAAAGAAATGCAAATTAAATCCAAAGTAAGCAGAAGAAAATAAATAATAAAAATTAGACCAGAAATCAATGAAATTGAGATACGAAATCAAAAGAGAAAATCAATAAACCCAAAAGTTAGTTCTTTGAAAAGATCAACAAAATTGATAAGCCTTTAGCCAGGTTAAGTAAGAAAAAAAAAAAGACAAACTATTAATATCAGAAATGAGAAGCGACATTCGAGGTGGAGTCAAGATGGCGGTGTGGGAAGACATGGAGTTACTGTCTCCCCACAACTAGGGCACGTGCCGGTGGGGGACTCTGACACCCAAGGAGAAGGAAGGAACCCCAAAATGAACCGGTAGGATGTAGGGGGACTTAGGTGGGGAGGAGAATTGGAGACTAGAAAGGATCTGCACCCCTGAGGCCCAGGAGATAGGAGAGGCAGGCAGGAGGGACTCTCTAGGAAGAGCGGGAGAGGAGTGGAGGTAGACTGCCTGGCTCACTCGGGCCAGGCAGCCTGCTAAGTTCCGAGGCCAATACCGTGCCTTCCAAAGCCCCCTCCAGGCCACACAGGACGCTGGGGGCACAGGAGGGTAGCAGGGGAGATCAGGAGAGGCAGGAGGGAGGGGCCACCCAAGACCGGAGGGGGGGAGGAGAGGAGGGCATTTGCCCTACCAACTCGAGCCCAGGAAGGCTGCTGGGCTCCCAGGGGAGGTCCCCCGCCCTTTGAGACCAGGGGTGGGGGGCACACCTGGGCCCCTTCTGTTCCTTGAGCCTAAGCCCCAACCCACATAGCCCCCAGGGCTTTTTCCAGCCCTGTGGATCCTAAGCATAGGCCCCACCCACCACCCAAACCTCACCCTAGCTTAGGACCTGCCTCCATAGGCAAGGCCTTTTCCACCCTTTTTTTTCTTTCTTTCTTCTCTTTTCCCTCCTCTTCTTTTTTACTACTGTTGTACTGTTGTATATTCCAGTGGTTGATTCATCTACATTTTTATTTTTATATTCTTTCTAATATATCTGTTAGTTTCCCAGTCTAATTTTATTTTTTACTTTATTATTGTTCTCTCTTTTCCTTTTTTTCCCACCCCACGCAGCTTGCAGGATCTTGGTTCACGAGCCGGGGGTCAGGCCAAGGCTACTGTGGTGGGAACTCCATATCGGAACCACTGGACTAACAGAGAACCTCAGAAGCCAGGGTATACTCATCAGAGTGAGGTCTCACAAAGGTCCTCACATGAGCACCAAGACCCACCTCTACCCAACAGACTACGAACTCCAGTGTTGGAAGCCTCAGGCCAAACAACCAGTAAGACAGGAACACAATCCCACTCATAAAAAAACAAAACAAAAATAAACGAGAAAGCAAAAAATATGTCACAGATGAAGGAGCAAGGTAAAAACCTACAAGACCAAATAAAGGAAGAGGAAATAGGCAATCTACCTGAAAAACAATTCAGAGTAATGATAGTACAGATGATCCAGAATCTCAGAAATAGAATGGAGGCACGGATTGAGATAACACAAGAAATGTTTAACAAAGATCTAGAAGAACTAAAGAACAAACAAACAAAGATGAACAACATAATAAATGAAATGACAAACACACTAGAAGGAATCAATAACAGAATAACTGAGGCAGAAGAATGAATAAGTGAGCCGGAAGACAAAATGGTGGAAATAACTGCCAAGGAGCAGAATTAAAAAAAGAATGAAAAGAACTGAAGACAATCTTAGACACATCTGGGACAACACTAAAGGCACCAACATTCAAATTATAGGGGTCCCAGAAGAAGAAGAGAAAAAGAAAGGGTCTGAGAAAATACTTGAAGAGAGAAGAGTCGAAAACTTCCCTAACATGGGAAAGGACATAGTCACCCAAGTCCAGGAAGCACAGACAGTCCCATACAGGATAAACCCTAGGAGAAACACACCAAGACACACACTAATCAAACTAACAAAAATTAAATTCAAAGAAAAAATATTAAAAGCAGCAAGGGAAAAATAACATACAAAGGAATCCCCATAAGGTTATCAGTTGATTTTTCAGCAGAAACTCTGCAGGCCAGAAAGGAGTGGCAGGATATACCTAAAGTGATGAAAGAGAAAAACCTACAACCAAGATAACTCTCCCATCAAGGATCTCATTCAGATTTGACAGAGAAATCAAAAGCTTTTCAGACAAGCAAAAGCTAAGAGAATTCAGCACCACCAAACCAGCTTTACAACGAACACTAAAGAAACTTCTCTAGGTGGGAAACACAAGAGAAGAAAAAGACCCACTGAAACAAACCAAAAAAACAATTAAGAAAATGGTAATAGGAACATATATATCGATAATAACCTTGAATGTAAATGCATTAAATGCCCCAAGGAAAACACACAGACTGGTTGAATGGATACAAAAACAAGACACATATATATGCTATCTACAAGAGACCCACTTCAGACCCAGGGACACATACAGACTGAAAGTGAAGGGATGGAAAAAGATATTCCCTGCAAATGGAAATCAAAAGAAAGCTGGAGTAGCAATACTCGTATCAAATAAAATAGACTTTAAAATAAAGACTGTTACAAGAGATAAGGAGGGACACTACATAATGATCAAAGGATCAATCCAAGGAGAAGATAACAATTATAAATGTTTATGCACCCAACAAAAGAGCACCTCAATACATAAGGCAACTGCTAACAACCATGAAAGGGGAAATCAACAGTAACACAATAATAGTAAGGGACTTTAACACCCCACTTACACCAATGGACAGATCATCCAAACAGAAAATAAACAAGGAAACACAAGCTTTAAACGACACAGATAGATTTAACTGATATTTATAGAACATTCCTCGCAAAAGTGGCAGAATACACTTTCTTCTCACGTGAACATGGAACATTCTCCAGGATAGATCACATCTTCAGTCACAAATCAAGCTTCCAAAAATTTAAGAAAATTGAAATCGTATCAAGCATCTTTTCTGACCACAACTTTATGAGACTGGAAATCAATTACAGGAAAAAAACTGTAAAAAACACGAATACATGGAGGCTAAACAGTGCGCTACTAAATAACCAAGAGTTCACTGTATAAATCAAAAAAGAAATAAAAAACACATAGAAACAAATGACAATGAAAACACGACGACCCAAAACCTATGGGACACAGCAAAAACAGTTCTAAGAGGGAAGTTTATAGAAATTTGACCTCACCTCAAGAAACAAGAAAAATCTCAAACAATCTAACCCTACACTTAAAACAACTAGAGAAAGAAGAAGAAAGAAAACCCAAAGTCAGTAGAAGGAAAGAAATCATAAAGATCAGAGGAGAAATAAATAAAACAGAAAGGAAGAAAACAATAGCAAACATCAATAAAACTAAAAGCTGGTTCTTTGAGAAGAAACAAAATTGATAAACCCTTACCCAGACTCATCAAGAAAAAAAAGGGAGAGGACGCAAATCAATAAAATTAGAAATGAAAAAGGAGAAATCACAACTGACACTGCAGAAATACAAAGGATTATAAGAGACTACTACAAACAACTATATGCCAATAAAATGGACACCCGCGAAAAATGGACAAATTCTTGGTAAGGTACAATTTTCCAAGACTGAACCAGGAAGAATTAGAAAATATAAACAGACCTATCACAAGAAATGAAATTGAAACTGAAATTTTAACAGAAATAAAAATAAACAAATGGGACTTAATTAAACTTAAAAGCTTTTGCATAGCAGAGGAAACCATAAACAAAACAAAAAGACAACCCTCACAATGGGAGAAAATATTTGCAAATGAAACAACAGACAAAGGAATAATCTCCAAAATACACAAACAGCTTATGGAGCTCAATATCGAAAAAACAAACAATCCAGTTAAAAAATGGGTGGAAGACCTAAATAGACATTTCACCAAGGAAGACACACAGATGGCCAAGAGGCACATGAAAAGATCCTCAACATCACTAATTATTAGAGAAATGCAAATCAAAACTACAATGACCTCACACCAGAACGGCCATTATCAAAAAATCTAGAAACAATAAATGTTGGAAAGGGTGTGGTGAAAAAGGAACCCTCCTGCACTGCTGGTGGGAATGTAAATTGATACAGCCACTATGGAGAACAGTATGGAGGTTCCTTAAAAAACTAAAATTAGAACTACCATATGCCCCAGCAATCCCACTACTGGCATATATCCTGAGAAAACCATAATTCAAAAAGAGACATGTACCACAGTGTTCTTTGCAGCACTATGTACAATAGCCAGGACATGGAACCAACCTAAATGCCCACCCACAAATGAATGGATAAAGAAGATATGGCACATATATACAATGGAATATTACTCAGCCAGAAGAAGAAACAAAACTGAGTTATTTGTAGTGACGTGGATGGACCTAGAGTCTGTCATACAGAGTGAAGTAAGTCAGAAAGAGAAAAACAAATTCCGTATGCTAACGCATATATATGGAATCTAAAAAAAAAAATGGTACTGATGAACCTAGCTGTAGGGCAGGAATGAAGAGGTAGACATAGAGAATGGACTTGAGGATATGGGGTGGGAGGGGGAAGCTGGTGCAAAGTGAGAGTAGCATCGACATACATAACACTACCGAATGTAAAATAGTTGGCTGGTGGGAAGCAGCAGCATAGCACAGGGAGATGGGCTCGGTGCTTTGCAATGACCTAAAGGGGTGGGACAGGGAGGATGGGAGGGAGGCTCAAGAGAGAGGGGATATGGGGACATGTGTATGCATATGGCTGATTCGCTTTGTTGTGTAACAGAAAGTAACTCAGTATTGTAAAGCAATTATACTCCAATAAAGATGTATTAATAAATAAATAAAAATAAATAAATAAAAACAAGCAACACTAAAATATGGCTACAAATTAAACTGTTGTATACTAATAATTCTCTTTTCTAGCATCACTTTACACCCATAAGGGGAAAAATTTAACTTCTGTGCTGATAGAAATTGGCAGCACACCAATAAAAACATATGATAACATAAAAAAAAATGAAAGAAGGTACTTCACTACAGATCCCACGAACAATAAAAGGATAATAAAAATATTATGAACAACTTTATGTCTCCAAATTTGATAACCTAGACGAAAAAGACCAATTCCTTGAAAAACACAATATGCCAAAATTCACATAAGAAGATAAAGACAATTCAAATACACCCATATCTATTAAAGAAGTTGAATCAATAAGTAATAACCTTCCAAAACAGAAAGCACTAAGCACCAATGAGTACACTGGTGAATTCTACCAAATATTTAAGGGAGAAATTATACCAATTATCTACAATTTCTTCTAGAAGATAGAATCAGAGGGAATGCTTCCTAACTCATTTTATGAGGCCAGTATTACCCTAATACAAAAAACAAAGACACTACAAGAAAACTATAGACCAATTTCTCATTAACATAGATGCAAAAACTCTCAACATAATATTAGTAAATCAAATTTAACAATGTATAAAAAGAATTATATAACACAATCAAGTATGATTTATCTCAGATATGTAAGGTTGGTTCAACATTCAAAAATTAAATAATGTAATCCATCACATCAATAAGCTAAAAAAGAAAAATCACATGATCTTATCAATAGATGCAGAAAAAGCATTTGACAAAATCCAACACCTATTCCTGATAAAAGTTCTCAGCAAACAAGGAATAAGGGGGAACTTCCTCAACTCGATAAAACCTAGCTACAAAAAATCTATAGCTAACATGGTGAGAATCTCAAAGCTTTCCTGCTAAGATCAGGAATAAGGCAAGGATGTCCCCTATCACCACTGCTTTTCAAGACAGTACTGGAAGTCTTAGATAATACAATAAAACCAGAGAAGGAAATAAAAAGTATACAGATTGGGAAGGAAGAAATAAAACTGTCTTTGTTCAGATGACGTGATCATTTAGGTAGAAATCTGAAAGGCTCTACACAAAATCTCCTGGAACTAATAAGCAATTATAGCAAGGCTGCATGATACAAGGTTAACATACAAGCAAATACAATATATGGCAAAAAAAATACAGCAAAATATAAACTATGTATACAGATGACTTCCCCAAGGAAATGAGAAGACAGAAAGTTAATAGAGAAGTCCAGTACTGCTCATTAGGGAACACTTACAACCAATGGGCGAAAGAAAGATCAGCACAGGAAAATCAAAACTCTTCCCAGTATTTTCATCTTAAACAATTAATATAAAACGGCCATGCCCTCCATTGCCCTCATGAGTTTTTCTTTCTAGTTGTACTGAAGAATTCCTAAGACTTTTACATAATGAAGCAGAACACTGAAACTGCTGTATATTTTGGTGGTCACCCGCCTGATTAAGTAAGATTTTTTTCTTTATTTTCAGATCTAGGCATATGTGATTGATTTTGTTCATGGAATCTCTAAACTAATATATTTATGTTCAAATATCTTACTGTTGTAGGGGCTTCGTTGGTGGCACAGTGGTTAAGAATCCACGTGCCAATGCAGGGGACATGGGTTCAAGCCCTGGTTCAGGAAGACCCCACATGCCACGGAGCAACTAAGCCCATGCACCACAACTACTGAACCTGTCCTCTAGAGCCCGCAAGCCACAACTACTGAAGCCCACGCACCTAGAGCCCATGCTCCTGAACAAGAGAAGCCACTGCAATGAGAAGCCCACACGTTGCAACGAAGAGCAGCCCCCGCTCACCACTAGAGAAAGCCCGCATGCAGCAACAAAGACCCAACGCAGCCAAAAATAAATTAATTAATTTAAAAAAACAAAACAAATACCTTATGGTTATGAAAGTATGCATTGAAATGGAAGAATCTTTTCCCTCATTCTGGGACATCCACTTCTCCCAAGGTTCCTTCAAGATTAGTTGAAGGGTCAAGTCCTCCATGGAGTTTTCCAAACCAACAGTGGCCAATCATTTCTTCAAAATTCTTTCAAGATGTGGTGTACTTTTTGTACTATGTCACTCAGAATTTGTATGAGATACTAAGGAAGAGGATGGTCTTTGAGGAGAAAGGCTTGGATTTGAATCTTGGCTCTGTTTAACACAAATAGGATATTTGGGGGAAAGAATTTATCCTCTTAAAGCTTTAGCTTCGTCATTCAAAACAATGAGGATAAAATATGTCTTCTTATAGATTATTATAATTAAATTAAATATTTGTGCAATGTTTATCCCAGTATCTAGGATATACAATAAACATTTAATAATTGAGACTATGATTAATTCTTAAGTCATATTGAGTTTATTTTCCTCAACTGAATCTCAATGTGATTAAGAGCAAGATCTATATATGCTATATATGCTATATATGCTACTTATTATTAATAATAGCCACTATTCATTGAGTATTGACCACTTTACATGAAATGTCTCGTTAAAATTAGTAACAGTCCTATGATGCAGTTATTATGATCCCAGTTAAGAGATGACAAAACTGAGCCATGTAGGGGTTGAGAAACTTGCTCAAGGTCACAAATTATTAAATAGAGAACTTGGATTAAACTCTAAAGCCTGTGCAACAAACAACAAAACACAACACAGGGACTTCCCTGGTGGTCCAGTGCTTAAGACTCTGCACTCCCAATGCAGGGGGCCTGGGTTCAATCCCTCATCAAGGAACTAGATCCCACATGCCACAACTAAAGATCCCGCATGCTACAATGAAGATCCCACACACAGCAATGAAGACCTGGCGCAGCGAAATAAATAAATAAATAAATAATTTTTTAAAAACGCACAGAACCCAAGCTCTTAAAAACAAAAAACAAACAAAAAAAAAAACACACAACACCAACAGCAGAACCTAAGCTTAGTTATGTATTCAAGTAGACAGCAATAAATCCTCAGGGACCTGATAAAAAGAGGTGGATCAACATAGTCTGATCGTTACTGTTGAAGGAAAAAAAAAAATGATTGGTGGTAAAGAATCAAAGCTCTCAGAACTAGGCAATAGAATAGAATCAGAGTCCAATGTCCAGTTCCTATTATCTCATCAACATAAGTGGCCACAAGCAAGGCCAACAGCCCTCCCTGATCTCAGCAGTAAGATGAGCAGTAGAACAGTGCTGTCATATTGGAATGAAATACTATCATGCAGAGAATACTATAAAAATGATATTGTGTGCATATATTTCATACAAACAATAGTGAATGTCAACCAAAGCATTGTGAAACAAATGCAAGTTAAAGCATACCTAATTAAAGGAAAGATTATTTATGGGAATGCTATTTAACAAAACCTTGCTTTGTGAAAAAAATTGGAGAAAAGATATTAACAAAGGATGTGAGAAGGAAAATTATGGAGAATAAAAATCTAAGGGGGTACCAGGAGGATCCTGATCTCATAGAATGCCACAGGGCATTTCCCATTTGCCTGTTAGTTGACAAGTCTAAAATGTGAAGATAATATAATGTGGAGTGCAAGAGCTGAGAAGCAGAGAAACTTGAAAGTGATGAGGGAACCCAAGAGCAATTAAATATAAAATCAAAAAGGTCATATGAGGATTTTCTTCTTTATATATTTTGCTAAACTTGTTCATAGAATTTAGTTGTTGGCAAAGAGTCCCCTTAAACTTCAATGGATATATGAATAATAAAGGAAACAATGAAAAAGAAACACTAGAAATATAAACAGTCCTTATTAAAATGTACATGTTGCTACTTTCTAAAGATGACACTCCATCTACTTAATTGTGTGATTAGGAACATCCTTCTGAAAAGATTAGGAAATTGCTGTATCAAGTATAATTTTGACTTGTGTCCTAGCCTAACCAAAAAGAAAAAATAATGAGGGGTTGGAAAAGGAAATAGAAAGCCAATTATATGCTGATTTGCTAATGTTATTTTTCAGATTACATGCCACTTCAAATTACAAAACCGCTGGTACTTGAAGCTGTCAGTTTTCTGAGAACTTTCTTGAGAAGTCTTGTCTTAGCAAAGAGAATGTTGAAACTCAGGGCCCCTCAGGGGGCCAACCAAACTCTGACAGAGGTTTAACAGTCCTTGAAATTATATCCCCAAACCTTAGAAAGCCTGCTGATTCAGTGGGAAAAGACATAAGCTGAGCAAGTTATAAATAAACTCTTTTATCAGAGGCGATGGTGTCATGGTGACTTCAAAGACCAAACCACGGATAGCAAGTTCTCTGATGTTTTGAAGACAGTAAGAACTTTATTATATTGGTCAGGCCATTCGTGGACCTAAGGTGAAATTTGATATGTTTCCTTTCTATATGGACAATTTTGAATGAATTTCTAATCAATCAAGGTCACTAATATGTATCATTAAATTTAAAAGTAACAAGATAGCGTATATTTTATGGCATATTATTACCGTTTCTGTTTCACAGGAGTCAAGTTTTCTAATACAAAATACCATCATGCATGGTGTTCCCCATAGGAAATATCTGTTCTGGAGAGCAAAGTTAAATTCCTGAAGAGGCACAGAACAGATTACCTCTAGACTGACCTGAATAACTTGAAATAATTCAACGTGGCTTTCTTGGTCCCATAATAACCATGAAGGAAATAAGACACAAGACGGAATCTTGCTAGTTAGGCTCAGTGAATTTAGTTTCTGATCTGGTCACTTTAGAGTCTGAGAGAATAATGAAGATAAATGTAATGTAATAATGGCCAACAAATATATTAACTTCCAAGGTAAATATGTATAGTTATCCCTTGGTCAATATAGAAAGATTTTTAAATATTCGCTGGAAAATAATATTCAAAGAACATTTTGGAAAATATTGAAAGTATAATTTAAAAATCACTTGTAGGACAATTTGAAGTCTAGTACCCCAAAACAGAGTAAGGAAATTAAGCAGTTACACAGAAAGCATATCACACTGTGCTGAAAATGTTAGCACCTAAAGAGATTAATCAGATATTAGCAATGGTCCTTGTGTATAAGTTACAGACACTATGAAAGTGATGCCAACAACCACCTAAGACATTAGACTTGAGGCTTTTATATCTACTAACATATATTAGAGAAAAACTAAGAAGACATTTAATTCTGACATGATGGGGCTGTAACAGTCAGCTACAGTAAAGATCTCTGCAGCATCTCTTTTGCCAACTAGAGTCAAATGAACACTTCTGTGTGGTGTGTGTGCATTTGTTGTAGGGGAAACTCTGTCAGAAAGATACCCCAAAGGAACTCAAAAATGAAAAATACTGTCATTGGTAAAGGAAAGAAAATAAATTGAAGCCTTGCCAGTATCTGAGGAAACAGGCGGAAGGAGCTTTACTCCAAAGGATTCAGAACTTCTAGCGCAGAGGTATTAAGATCATTTATGTGAGACAAAGAGAAAAATAAAATAAAATGAAGAGTTGCAACTGTGTCTTATACTAGGGAAATAGTCCCTAATTTAGATTTGCAAAGTGGTTGTTAAATGTTGGGGACATACTCATGGTTGCTATTCTATACAGGATTCTGAGGGCAGCATACTCTTTCTGCTAAATTGTATGAATGACATGTCACAGCATCTCACAGAAAAACAATGGACAGAATATTAACAGTCACACAGAAAGCACGTAATTTTTTAAACTAACAGTTTTTATTATTTTAGCAAAATGAAAGAAGTGTCTAAGTCACTTCTTTGCTCTACAATTTTTTTCAGCTTTGCTATGAAGTCAGTTTTCTTTCTTTGTGGGCTATCAATATGGCCCACTGGAGATTCTAAGAAGATCCATAATATAAGTAAACAAACAAGTAAAATAATAACAAATGTGATGTGATGAGGAAAATAAACAAGAGACAGATTTTTATTTTTAATTAACAATAAACATCCTTCTAAAAAACTGATACTTGGGCTGAGACCTTAACATAAAGGAGGTGAGAGGGGAAGAGGAACAAAGAAAGGAGGGCGGGGCAAATTCCAAGAAGCAACAAGGATACAGGGAACATTTACAAGACCTGAAGGCAGAAGGTTTGAGAAAGACCTATTTGATTGGAGTGAAGTGAGCCTGGGTGAGAGCAGCAGGAGATGTGTAGGAGAGCTAGGTAGGACCCAATCACCCAGTTTTGTAACATATGGTGAAAATTTAGAGCTGCATTCTAGGTGCCAAGGAAAGCCACTGGAGAACTTTATGAAGAGAAATGACGTGACTGAATTTACATTTTAAAAATACTTAGATATTCTACTGAAAATTGATACAGAGTGAGTGAGAGAGGTGAGGCTTCAACACAAACTTGTGAACTGGGAGTCATCCAGGGCAGAGAAGTACTCCTTTGTCACTACCCAGTTCAGGACCCTGTCTTCACTCCTTAGCTTCCTCTCCAGCCTCTCTGCCTCTTATCTTTTATCCATGTTACACCATGCTGCATCTAAGGGCCAATTTGATCTTTGGAAGAATGGAAATTTCACAGTGCTTGATTTTCTTCTGGATTAGGTAGGTCATTAGCCTCACAGCAGCCCAAGGATATTACTGCAACCACATTTGCTAAAATGCTGTCTAATTTCTCAAAATATTCTCTCAGTTCTGGCAACTGAACTTCTCACCATTCCTTAAGACACTCTGTGCCCTTGGCTGCCTCCATGACTTCGATGAATTACTACTAGTACCTAGAATTCCCTCCTTCATCTCTTTCTCTCAGGGTTTAAGCATACTTCATGACCCAGGAAAAAAATCCCTCCTCCATGAAGTTTTCCTAATTTTCTAAACCACAAGTTTCTTCCCCCTCTGCATTTCTATTCCACATTGATTTTGAGGCCATTATGGTGTACAACATGAACTGACACTGAGTTTTTCATATAAATGTCATTTTGCTTAATAGCATGATGCTGTGGGAAAACACACATGCTCTGGGTCCAGAAAGACTTCGGGTCTGTATTCCGGTTCTGCAGTTCATGAACACATGGCCTTTAGTAGGTTATTCAACTACATTAGTTTTCTCATCTATAAATAATGTATGATGATCTATTAAAAATGTTTCTTGAAGTTCTGAGAACTAGAATTCATAAATTTTTAAAATACTACATGACACATGGTAAGTGATTAAGTCATATTATTTATTTTTTCCCTTTGAGATCACAGACTGTGTCATAAACATCTTTGCACCCTTGTAGCATTTATTTTACAGCGTGCACATTCTAAGTACCAAATACATATATATGGTAAAGAGTAAGTGTTTAATTTATGATTCTTATCTATTGCTTCAAACAATTTTGAGTGCATATTACATGCAAATTTTATAATAAATCTTATAACCTACTAACTCAAAGGAGTTTATTATTAGAACAGAAGTATAACCAGGGAAGGGTTATTAATAGGTTAGTACAGTCAAACATCAGAGGCCACCTCACTTTACATTTGGGAGGAGATAAGAATCTGGATTATTGCCCCCAGTCCTTAAATATGATATAGTCTCACAAACTCCTTTTTAAGATGAATAAACTAAGCCATGAAAGACTTAAATTTCTTACCCAAGTGAAAACAGTTTAAGGTTGTAGTTATTCTGTGTCCTAATCCAGTGTTCTTTTAATTACATCACGAGACAAAAGGAAAAGCAAAAATAAGAAATTTCCCATTTGACAATATCTTATATGAAAATTTTTAAGGAAAAAATACCAGATTTTCTCTGACTTATTTCAAATATTATATTTGAAAATGTTCATTATTTACAATTACTATAACTATAAAGATGACAATTCATAAATCCATATATATTTGTGTACAACAGAGGCCAGAGCTATGGAACAAATAGGAATGCATTGCTGTAGTTAAGGAAGCTATGGCCTGAGCAATCCAAGATTAATTTATTTCTAGGTAAATTTCTCCCTCCACCTTCTCCAATCTTCTAAAATCTCAAAGCAACTGTGCTTGTGCCAATGTAGCAATGGTGTCCGTGTTTTACGTCCCTTACAATAACTCAAACTTCAGCACAATTAGGGATCAAAATTGTTAGTAAGTCCTTTAATAAATACATAATAGTTCATTGTACTATGGTACTATTTCTGGCAAAATCAATTAAGAGATCAAATGTAAATATTCCATAAGACTTCTTTGAGAAAAATACTTATTTCCATTGAAATTATTCCTTGTGATTACATACAAAGTCAAGATTTTCATTTATCTGTATCTAAAGATATAGCTTTCCAAACATACATGTTTTTGGTGAGCTCTCAATTTTCTCCTCACTGGAAGCCTCTATATTCCATCTGGGGTAGGAGCCCTATCAGCCTTTCCTCTTTTTAACTCAGTTTGCTGAAGCCCTCAATATCATCAATGATCCCAGCTGTGGCTTTCTGAACAATACTTCCTTTTGTGGCAGCTGTCAACTCGATTTAATGTAACCAAAGAGAAAAAAAAATCCCTAGAAAAATCTAAGTTGTCGCTCAAAGACAACTCTACCAAGCTCCTGACAGGCTACAGAGAAATTATCTACTTTGATAATTCTGAATTGAAATACAATGGATAAATTTTAATACCATTATAAAGAATGTGAACTTAGGCAATACAGTAGTCCTCCTTTATTGACAGTTTCACTTTCTCAGTTTACTTGTGGTCAACTGCAGTTTGAAGATATTAAATAGAAAATTCCAGAAATAAACAATTCATAAGTTTTAAGTTGCATGTTGTTCTGAGTAGTGTGATGAAATCTCACGCCATCCTGCTCTGTCCCACCTGGGATGTGAATCATCACTGTGTCTAGCATATCCACACTGTATACACTACCCCACCCATGAGTCACTTAGTAGCTGTCTCAGTTTTCAGATGGACTGCAGAAGTATCACAGTGCTTGTGTTCAAGTAACCCTTATTTTACTTAATAATGGCCCCAAAGCACAAGAGTAGTGATGCTAGCAATTCAGATATTCTCTTAACTGTGCCTAATTTATAAGTTAGACTATATCATAGGTATGTATGTGTAGGAAAAACATAGTACATATACATTTCTGTATTATCCAAGGTTCAGGCATCCAGTGGGGGTTTTGGAACATATCCCCTTGCAGATAAGGGGGGACTACTGTACTCACGTATAAATAAAGTGTTTACAAACTCAATTTAAAATAAAATCTAGCATACACATATTTTCTCTCTGACCATAATTAAACAATCTCTTCTGAATATACTAGTACACACAGGGGGATCCTGAACTAATATTTTTAGCACATTCTCTATATAGTAGGTGCTTTATATTTCTAGTTAAACTTACTTCATCCTTTGCTACTTCAAAGTTACCTTCTTTTCACAAATGATGAACTAGACTTAAAATGTCACAAAAACCTACAAGCAAAATGTAAGAGAGCCCGAAACCAAAGGCTGTACCATTTTTCTTCTTCTATGTAGAACAAGAAAAGATTCCCCAAAACCTTTTTCTTGATATTTCCAAATGGGTAAAATGGAAAAGAGTATTATTTTGGAAATATTAACCTTCAGATTTATACTTAGTCGAGGTATGAACTCATCATACATTTTCAGAGTTAAAAATGTATAGGAGGAAAGGCTTTCAAACTGTCCTAAATGGATCTAAACCTCCTAGAATTTAGGGTAAAATATATCTCGGGTAAAATATATCTCCTTTCACATTCAAATTAAATAGAATCACAAGCATTCAAATTGTTCTTTTTTTTTTTTTTTTAAGTTCTCTGCATTACAATCGACCCTAACTAAAGCATCTATTTAATTGGCTTAAAAATACCACAGGACATGTGCCAGCTAATAACTAGATAAATTTGAGGGAAAACAAAATAAAGTTTAGTTTTTTACTTTTTTTTTTTTGAGTTCTCTATATATTTTGGATAACAGTCCTTTATCTGATGTGTCTTTTGCAAATATTTTCTCCGAACTGTGGCTTGTCTTCTCAGTCTCTTGAAATTGCCTTTCACAAAGAAGTTGTTTGTTTTAATGTAGTCCAGCCTATTGATTATTTCTTTCATGGATCTTGCCTTTGGCACTGTATCGAAACAGTCATTGTCTTACCCAAAATTATCTAGGTTTTCTCTTACGTTATCTTCTAGGAGTTTTACGGGTTTTCATTTGACGTTTAGGTCTGTGGTCCATTCTGAGTTTATTGTGAAGGGTATAAAGTTTGTGTCCAGATTCATTTTTTGCATATGGATGTCCAGTTGTTCTAGCACCATTTGTTGAAGACACCTATCTTTGCTCCATTGTATTGTCTTTGCTCCCTTATCAAAAATTAGTTGCCTATCTTTACAGGGTCCATTTCTGGGCTATTTCTGGTAGTTGATCTATTTGTCTATTCTTTTGCCAATACCACACCTTCCTGATAAGTTTTATAATAAGCTTATAGTAAGTCTTGAAGTTAGGTAGTGTCAGTCCTCCAACTTCATTCTTCTCTTTCAATATTATGTTGGCTATTCTGGGTCTTTCGCCTCTCCATATAAACTTGAGAATCATTTTGTTGAAATCCATGAAATAACTTGGTGAGATTTTGGTTAGGTTTGCGCTGAATCTATAGATCTTTGAGAAGAAATAACATCCTGAAAATATTGAATCTTCTTATCCATGAATACCAAATACGTCTCCATTTGTTTAGTTCTTTTTGACTTCATTTAGTTCTTTTTGATTTCACTTCATTTACTTTTATTTTTTAATTTTCTTTACAATTATTTATGCTCTGTGTCCATTTATAGGATTAATGGTTTAGTCATTCAATTATCCATAAGTTCTGTTGGGGAAATAGATACTGCCTATTGAAATCCCAGAGTTTAACTTATTCATCATTGTTTTTCTCTAAAATTAAGTAAAAGAGATACTCATGAATGTATTTCTGCTTTAGTCTTCATTTGACAATAAAATATATATTTCTTAACTGTGTAGCACTCAGCCTTTATATTCAGATACGTGTAAGAATCAATAGCAAAAGAATGAAATGCTTGGTTTTGATTTTTTAGAAATAAATACAAACTTTTAAATTTATATTAACTAGGAAAAAAATCTTCCACTCTGGTATTCCAGTGCTGGGTATAATACTCCAGGCTCTTCATTTAGGAAAGAAAATGAACGAAGTCATCCTAAGATTAGTATCTATAAAACACACAGACTCAAGCTTTACTGTCTCCTCAACACTAATTGGGCTCTATCACTGCAACTGTTAGATAGTTTAGGTAATAATTAGAATTCAGGGTAACTGGCATAAACCTAACAATTTCGGTTGCTAGTTTGTGATGATCATTCCATGGCTGTCATTCATACACCAGTGAGTCCTTAAGAATTTAGAATTATTTCCCCAAGGATCTGTTGTGACTTTTGCAAACTCACAATCACAGCAACTCCTAAGATGTAGAGCAATCACATTCTGCAACAAATGTCAACAGTTCCTCAAGATATCTTAAATTAAAAATAAAAGATTTCAACCACCTCACACCCATTAGGGTGGTTACTATTAAGAAAAACAAACAGAAATAACAAATGTTGATGAGAATGCTGAGAAACTGGAACCCTTTTGCATTGCTGCTGGGAGTGTAAAATGGTTCAGCCACTATGAAAAACAATATGGTAATTCCTCAAAAAATTAAACATAGAATTATCTCAATCCAGCAATTCCACTTCTGGGTACATATCCAAAAGAACTGAAAGCAGGGTCTCAAAGAGACATCTGTACACCCATGTTCATAGCAGCATTACAATAGCCAAAAGGTGGAAACAACCCAAGTGTCCATCAATGGATGAATGGATAAACAAAATGTGGTACATATACGCAAAGGAAAATTATTCAGACTTAAAAAGGAAGGAAATTCTGACACATGCTACAACATAAATGAACCTTGAGGCCATTATGCTGAGTGAAACAGTCCAGTAACAAACAGACAAATAATGTATAATTCAACTTACATGAAATACCTAGAGTAGTCAAAGTCATAAAGACAGAAAGTAGAATGGTGGCTGTCGGGGCTGCGGTTGGGGGTGAAAGAGAATAGAGCGTTGTTGTTTCCTAAGTATAGAGTTTTAGTTTTGCAAAATGAAAAGAGCTCCAGAGATGTGTGGTGGCAATGGCTGTACAACACTGCAAATGTACTTAATACTACTGAACTGTACACTTAGAAATGGTTAAGATAGTAAATTTTATATTGTATTTTAACAATCAAAAATAAAAGTAAACTAAAAGATTTCCTAATTTAGGACTATTTGGTATACCATACATCACTCTGAGCTGATGGGAATATAAAATAATTGGTAGATGATTCTATATTTTAAGGTTGCTAATAATAGTGAACATTCTTTGAGTGATTTCTGTGTTCAGCACTTAAATGCATCATCTCCTTTAGTTCTCACTCTAGAAGAAGTGAGGACTATTAGTGTCCCAAGTTTGCAGGTAGGGAAACTAAATTATAGAGCACTGAGGGGCCTACTCAAAGTCATACATGTCAATGGTTGAAAATGATTTTGCACTCAAGTCTATTTGTCTCTCCAGCCCATAAGCAAATTATATGATTTACTCATGCAATTGTTTTTTCACCAAGTATAAAATGATACATGAAATTATTTAACAAAACATTATACCAAATCTTTCATGAGAGGCTTTGTGTATTTATTTATTAATAAGTATAGAAGAATCTTGTTCACTATTATGCCTGGCACTGACAAGTGGACATTTGGAAGCATAGGCATTTCTAATCCAGTATTGGGACCAGCAATCTGGTGGCTTGAGTGACTGATATTTCTGCTTCTGTTGCTGACATTGTAGTTTTGGACATCATTGAGTCTTAAACTTTTCATTAGGAATACTGGATAACTTTCTCTTTTCACTCACAGTGTAGTATATTGGAAAGTGCTCTGGAATGAGACTTGGTTTTAATTTTAACAGGTGTCACTTTGCTCTGTGACTTGGGAAATATCACTTCTTTAAGTCTAGTTTTCTTACCACACAATGAGAGTTGTGTGTCCTTCAGAGTGCATGTTCCTAACTCTATTTCAATGGGAAAACATGAGGATTGATAATGTAACTGTTTATCTTGAGTTCCTTCAACATTATAGATTGATCTAAATTAGTATTCATTATTTTCCAAAACTAACATTTAGGTGTAAGGTTATAAGCCATAAGCATGTATAGCTGAACAAATAATGCTCTCCAAAATACAAATAACTAAATAGATTTTGTAAGAAAACATTTTTACCATATTGTTTGTTAAGAGAAGTTTTACATTTTATTTGTATTTTTTTCTATCTTTAGGAATACCACCAGGAAAGAGAAAGAATTCATTACCACACTATTTACTTTCTTTCTTGTCCTCTTGCACATTGCAGTGACCCTCCTCACTCCATCATTCTATCATCATCTTGACAGTCTCCAAGCAATATTTCATCCTTTCCTTTTCATCACCATCCTTATTTTGTACATTCCTTCAAGAAGCAAAAACAACTCTCTCCTCTCAATCACAAATAATTTAAGAAATCCCTATACATATACAAAGTACAGCCTGTTCAAGTTCTCTCCTTAACATCTTGCATTTCCATGAAGTTCCATTTCACTCACTGAATGTGGGAACTTTGGTTTCAATCTCTTTCCGGATACAATTCTACACAGTGTGTCATTCATCTTCTGTTTTCAGTAAACATGATATTCTCTAATCAGTGAAGAAGCATTCAACTACATAAGGATGGTCCATTCAGGTCTTTACAGGTCAGCAATGCATTCCTCGGAGAGCTGGTCAAAATGTCATGATGGCTAGATTGAAGATATAATTTGGATAAAATCTTCAGAATTTGCAAATACCAGATTCAGATCAATGTGCTTAATATGCCTCTTGACTGATTCCAAGTTTTCTTTATATGCTGTATAAAGCTTTCTTCAGGCTCTTTTTAAAACGGATATAATCTTGGTTCAACTTTTTGATCAATATTACCTGTTACTTAAGTCAAACATCTTGATTTGATCTTAAAAAATAAAATAAACAAAAAAACTGTGCTTAAAATATCCATTCTCATAAAACTGTTGTATATAATTTGTCATCAAATCTAACATGTTAGTTTAGATTTGATGCGTCTATTTACACAAATTCAAAAGTTCATTTTGAGGGCAGACTTAAAACGTTGTGAGTAGACCCAGTGCAAACTGAGAAGACACTTCGGTGATTCCTCCTGTCCAGAAAAAATTACTAATTTGTGGAGTGAGCTATTTAACAATATGTTATGTGGCCCATGCACCACTGCATCACTGCATAAAAAGGGGTCTATGGCATTCTTATTCTTGTGACCTTCCCTCCTACAAAAGAATGAGATGGGCAGAAATTATCTTTCTTCAAAATAGGAAATGTTGGACCTATGGCTTCAACTACTCTACCAAATCCTTTTCCTAGGCTTCCTATAACCAAATTCTCCTAACCAAGTGAATACAAATAGATAAGTCAGAGAATTCATTACATAAAGCAAAATAGGAAGGAGTCATTAGAAGCAGTTTGACAAAATTTTATATTACAGTTTATGTTATTCTGCAGTGAGATTAGAAAAAGAGCATTTGTATATTTATATTAAAAATTTATTGGACTAAGTATCAATTTCAAGTATAAGATCTGAAAAACATGAACACTAATATTCTGTCTTTTTAAAAGAGTTTTAGCTAAGCATATCAGTGAAAGTGCCAGAAACATATAAGGATGTTCTTTGATCCTTGCATAATATAAAAAATGACTGCCATGTCATCAATGTGAGAGTTCCGAAAAAGAAAATTCCAGCCACTTAGAAATTGGAACACTGGTCTTTAAGAAGTACTGCACTATTAGAGTTTCCTTCATTTCACTGTATATTTTCATTTGTAAGACTTTATAAAAGATATGTATGGAAGAATCCACAGGCAAGTTCAGTAAATATGAAAACCTTAATAAAAAGAAATAAAGACATCTATCTTGTAAAAGCCTGCACAATGTCTCCAATTAGGCAAATCCTCTCATTACAATTCTATTCTTTACAACCTGTTATACAGTCACTGAGATAGTTGTTATCAAAACAGGCCTCTTGATTGATTTATCTAGAAGAGTGGTTCTTAACCTCTTTTGGAAACACAGGACTTCATATTTTAACTTTTCTCTAGAACCTTAATTGTCAGCAATTTTTCACTAAGTCATCTGCAAACGATATCAGAAAAAAACTACATAGGAATTCTAGGCAGATTAAGCATTTTAATTAGTTATTCACTTTTCCTTTCAATGACAACACAGCTAGGGGATGTGGCTTCCAAAGATTTTAGTTTAACGTCCTCAATGTCAAGATACACCACGATGAGGAAAACCAAACAAACAAACACTTAACACCTTAAGGTGCAGAATTGTTTTTCTATGAAACAATTTCTCTCACAATCTTCCTGCTCTAAATATTACTCTCTGTGAACTTACAATATTAAACACTGGTTACAAAATAAAGAACTCTTTCCCATACTTCCCCATTTGTAAACCTTTTAACACATTAAAGGGCTTTGTTGCTTAGTTTTATTGAGTTTTTTTTCCTCCATTCGCCTTGGCAGTGACCCCATAACCATCAGCGGATCCATTATTAGTGTTTTTCTAATTGACACTCAGTTTCACAATTAGGTTGATAAAATCATGAAGAAAAGAAAGTCATATTTCTCTACAAACTCCAAGTGATATTTAACATGGAATCTTGTAGAAAAAGTATTTGTTTTCTTGCTATAAAAATAAATTGAGAAGTAAAAATATCAATATAATTCATTGCATGGTTTAAGAGCAATTGTTTTCTGAGAACACACTGCATCTTGTGTAAATTCTTTGATGGCCACCAGTCTCTTAGTCTTGGGTGGGTTGCATTCCACTGCTGATGTACTTAAGTTTTGTATTTAATTCAAATATCACCATTAGGGATGTTGGTTTTTCAATGTTTTAGTCTTGGAGACCCAACAAATCTGCAGCCAATGAAAACTCATTCTTTTAGTTTCATGCCCAAAATATATCATCATGTAACTTTTAAAGATCATACTTTTTATTGCAATATCAGATGGGCTACATTTGTTGCCTCCCAGCAGATTAACCTCCAAGGCTGTACCAATTCATTAAACATGCACATCAGTCACCAGACTGCAGTATAATTTATTGCAATTAAGCACTTCTGTGTTGGGGAACCAAAATAAGATTGTCCATTATCAGTGCTGTTAATGGTTTTCTGAACAGTCGCCAGTTCATTCACCCCACCCACCCTTCAATAATAAAATAATTTTGACAAAGGGCCCATGTTTCAACATTTTTAATAAAAACAAAATAGAAAAACCATCAGTAACTGAGCAGTAAAGTTTCCTCTCTCTTTCTTCCTTGCCAAAACTAACAGAAAGGAAAATGTCAGTCTGGCTTCTTGCCAAAAAAAGAGGAAATTGAATGGTCTCAGTTCTTATTCTTTGACTAGTAGCATTGTGTACATAGAATGCTTGGCTCTTGGGCTCATTTTGACAGAACTGAAACACAGATAAGAAGTTTTGAGGACTACATTCTGCAATTTATAGACCTTGATTCTGTTTAAGATCTTTCAATACCACATAACAAATCAACGTGATTTAGAAAATAACGTTGTTTCTGCCATTGACATAAACCATATGTGAACTGCTAAGCTACTATGCAAGCCACAGCCATAAATTTTGGTCACTTGCAGAAGATTCCTTATTATTTGGGGGCTCAAAATAATTCAAACCATTATCATCTTGAGTGATGTCACACTAAACTGCTGCCTGGTAATGAGCTGAAAGGTCTCTCACACTAAGGGCAGATGGACCTATTCGTAAATAAATTTCCCAGGTAATTTATTCAGAATAATAGGACAGGGGCTTCCCTGGTGGCGCAGTGGTTGAGAGTCCGCCTACCGATGCAGGGGACATGGGTTCGTGCCCCGGTCCAGGAAGATCCCACATGCCGCGGAGTGGCTAGGCCCGTGAGCCACGGCCGCTGAGCCTGCGCGTCCGGAGCCTGTGCTCCTCAACGGGAGAGGCCACAACAGTGAGAGGCCCGCGTACCGCAAAAATAATAATAATAATCATAATAAGACAGTAGCCTCTGTTTAAATATAACAGATTTTGATATATCAAAATCATCAAATGTCTCTTTCACAGACACTATGAATGCAACCTACACAATTCAAACATCTGACATAGACAATGTTTGATCCAGATAGTAGAGTGATTAATTACAAAAAAAATAAAAATTAAAAACTAAAATAAGTGTGGCAATTTGTCTTCCTGCAGAAAACAAAACATGTTCTTGCTACTCTATTAAACTTAGTCTGAAAGTCTCACTCAGAAGGAACCAGAACGCTCATCATTTTTGTTGGAAACAGATGAATTAGTGTATATGGCAAAAAGGACAGATGAAATAGTAAATTTGTCCACTGGATGGAAATTTTTCTACTTTGTTATCCTCTTTTTACAGTGTATATACAAAGTATGGTAATAAGACTGCTTAGTCAGTATGAACCGAATCTCACATAAAAATAAATCTAAATTATTAAGACCCCCTTCAGATTTAGTCACTTATTCTGTTTCAGGCATACATATACATTTTTTAAAAACTATTCAGAATCAGAAAGTATTTTTAACATCAAAATCACTATTAAGCTTCACCCGTAATTGTGGGGAAAGCATTTATCTCACAAACAAAATGAGATTAGATTATGTTAAGAACAAGTTTCCAAAGACTACTCAGAAGCTATCATCTCAAAAACAGTCTTTACTGGTATTCTAGTCTCTGCATTTTTTCTTCTTTTCTCTCAAATGTTCATTTTTATCCAAAAGTAGTCTTATTTTATATTTATACACAGCCATTCAACTCCTTAGCCAACTTCTAAAACCAGTTCAAATCCTCCTTCATAATAATTACGAGATATACTTAATCACTTTATAGAACTTTAATCCCCTCAAATTCTAGAAATGCTGGTTTCAAAATGCATAACCAATTAACCTTAAAAATCCATATAATATTCACAAAGCTAAGAATAATTAATTATATTATTGCCATAATAATACAATTATTAAGCTAAGCAAATTATTTATTTTAAAACATTTTCATTCTTCAAAATTGAACATTTTGAGATGACTGGCTATTTTAAAAGAGCTGCTTCAGCTCGGTGCTTTGTGACCACCTAGAGGGGTGGGATAGGGAGGGTGGGAGGGAGGGAGGGAGACACAAGAGGGAAGAGATATGGGGATATATGTACATGTATAACTGATTCACTTTGTTATAAAGCAGAAACTAACACACCATTGTAAAGCAATTATACTCCAATAAAGATGTTTTAAAAAAAAAAGTAAGTTAAAAGGAAAAAAAAAGATCTGCTTTATTTAAAATGATACCACATGAAAACTATAAAGAGGTCTTGGATTCTTGGTGTGAAAAGTAAATATTTTTTAAAGTTAACCCTAAGAAATGCAAAATATTTATTGAACTAGGATTTTAATTAACATCTATCCTCTTATCTAAAAAAATGATTTTTCAAATTTAAGAAATGCACAGAAACAAAAGTTAAAAATGTCATTTGCTCAAGTTTGAAAACAGAAAAAGAAAAAATTAAACATTTTTCTACAAATTTTATAAACATAACATAAAAGATATATATTATATATTTGCATATATATTTAAACTTGTATATAATACCTTGTGTTAGTAACTAAGGGGGAAATTAAAAAGCCTAAGATAAAGATCCCTGGACAAAAGAATTTACAACCTCATTAAGAAAATAAAAGAAATATTCATTAAGAGGCATTGTCTAGTGGGAAACTGTTCAGGTTTGTTATGGATTACATCTGTTACGGATGAATTTGAAAGAAAAGGATTAGACTGTCCAAGGTGGAGAAGTTTCCTGGAGCGGAATGTTCAGAATAAAAGCAGGAGGGTTGAAGGTCCACCCCATAGGTGGAAGGGAGAGAGGCCATATAGTCAGTAAGGTGAAAATTAGGTCAAGTCACCAATAAAGAAGCTGAAATGAAACCTGAGTGTGAAGCAATCATTTTCTAATGATAAATATGCTTGGCGGGGCCTCCCTGGTGGCGCAGTGGTTGAGAGTCCGCCTGCCGATGCAGGGGATACGGGTTCGTGCCCCGGTCTGGGAGGATCCCATATGCCGCGGAGCGGCTGGGCCCGTGAGCCATGGCTGCTGAGCCTGCGCATCCGGAGCCTGTGCTCCGCAACGGGAGAGGCCACAACAGTGAGAGGCCCGCGTACCACAAAAAAAAAAAAAATATGCTTGGCTAGGATGCAGAGGGTGAATTGGCAGGGAAAGACTAACATTAATTTTGGTGGATGTGTTGTTATAAGAAGTAGTCCTGGGACTTCCCTGGTGGCACAGTGGTTGGGTATCCACCTGCCAATGCAGGGGACACGGGTTCAATCCCTCGTCTGGGAAGATCCCACATGTCAAAGAGCAACTAAGCCCATGTACTACAACTATTGAGCCTGCACTCTAGAGCCCGTGAGCCACAACAACTGAGCCCGCATGCCACAACTACTGAAGCCCGCACGCCTGAGCCCATACTCTGCAACAAGAGAAACCACCGCAGTGAGAAGCCCATGCACCGCAACGAAGAGCAGCCCCCACTCGCCGCAACTAGAGAAAGCCCGCGCACAGCAACAAAGACCCAACGCAGCCAAAAATATATAAATAAAAATTAAATTTATTAAAAATAAAAAGTAGTCCTAAGGAGTTTAGAAAGTCACTAAACATTAGAGTGTAAAGTATATAATGCAACCAATTAAAGACGTGAAAGTGGTATGTGACTGCTGTGATTTATATTATCATCTTGTTTTCAAATGAATGGTTGGGTTTGGGAATCAAAGAGGAAAGTGGAAACCATGCTTGGTTCATTTCTACCCTGGAGAAGAAAATATAAAGGATGCTGAAGTAACGTTTCTTACACAGCACTGAATAGCATGTAATCAAAAAATAATAACCAAAAAAAAAAAAACAGATCCCCTTAATACATGGATGACAGCTTGAAGACAATTAACTAAGATGGGTAGTGATTAAATGTCTAAATATATATATATATAAACACACATACATATATGTGTATATATCTATATAGAGCAAAGGGTTGTTTTAAATGAGATACTACTACAGATTGGGAGATTACACTAGAATAAGGGAAACACAATCCTATGATTAAGCAGGACCTTGCCTAACATTAATCTTTACCTATTTATGCGTCTGGAAACAGCAACAGAGTTGGGTTCCCTAAACTTTGGTTGTCCAACCTTATCAGACAAGCATAAAAGTAATGTAACATATATCCCAAGAGAATAGTACTTGCAAGACCTGCTTGAGAGTTGGGGGAAGGAGCTGGCATGTTGGAATGGCTTCAGGGAATGTGGCCTTTGTTGAATGGTATGTCTACAAGTTGGCTGACAGGTAGAAAGAGGACTTTCCAGAGGAGCAAAACTATGCAGAGAAAATGAAATAGGTGCTTCCCTATGTTTCCCCTTCCTCCTTCCTTTCCTCTCTTCCTTTTTTCCTTCCTTCCTTTCCTCCTTCCTTCCTCCCTCCTTTCCACCTCTGAAGGTGAAGTACCTGCAACTTTCAAGAAACTGTTAGGAAAAGACTTGAAGCTGCGGGCATTGAAACCCCCAGTTCCTCCCCTGACCCTTCAGTTTAACCGAATTGACCAACATTTTTCCCATGATCAAATGAGGAAACCCAACTAATACCAAAGTCATTATGGTTTTACCTTTTCACTGACTTTTAACATATCTTCAACACAAGTGAGACAAGGTGGAGAGAGCATCTGTTTCCATCACCCTGTAACTAACCTGAGATTTTAGTATTCCCTTTTCTTAAGGCTGCCTCACAGAGGTTCAGGCCAAGGACACCAGGGTGGATCTGTGGTCTTTACAACATCCATGAAATCGCTCATACACTGTAGCATCAATGAACCTCAAAAACTAAACTGTGTGGAACTCAATTTATCTGCCTCAGAGGGATTAAGAGTAGAGTTCATTCTGCCAGGATTCAGGACTCTGGTTCCGTGGAGTCTAGGTACTAAAGACCTAGGACTGAACTGTCTCCCCAGTTATAATTATGCAAGTCGTGTATGGCTGGAAAATGCTATAATTAAAGTCACAAAATGTTTTTTATCGTCATTTTCTTTTATTGGCATATAACTGTAGAAAATATGCTCTGTTTTTTCTGAAATTTTCTTCTCCAGCATTACACATCTCTTTAAAAAGACTTGGATAAAATAGCGAGTCGACTGCTTTGAAACTAAGATTGTATGAAAAAAATACAAAATAATTACAAGAGTTAACGTTTTTATTTTCAAGTTGAACTTTATATTACCAAAATGTCTCACATCTTCCAGTAATAATATTTCCTATTCTTAGGTAAGTTCCCTTGAAAAGTTATTGCAATGTTTTATTGTTATTAGACTATCTTAACTAAAAAAAGGCATTTAAGAATTTTAAAAGAGAATGTAGGGGAAAATAAGTAACTAATTGACTATTAACCTGAACACTTTCCTCCAAAGAAGCATTCTGTCTTGCATTCTGTAAATTCTGCATGAGCATGTTTTCTTTCCCCAATTTAATTGTAATTCCATGATGCCAAGGTTGATGTGTGAAGTGTCCTTGTTTCCCCTATGACACCTGGAACAATACCCTATGTGATAGGTCCTCAACAAATATTACTGATCCCTTCAGTCCAGGAAGATGTCTTACTTTTCTGAAATTGCCTATCATTTATAAGTTAATTACAATTTTAATAAACTAAAATACTCATGGATCTAAAAATATAAACTTAAAACACATGGGAAATATTACACTGGGATTTTTGTTGTCGATTTTGTTTGAAGAAATCAAGCAAATAAAACCACCTAATTAAGAAGAAAAATTATGATGTTTAATATAACTATAAATAAATGTTGGTCATTTGTATTAACAGAAGAAAACAGAAGGATGAACAATCCAAGCTGACAGATCCTCCCAGGAAAGCTTGTGCTTTGAATCAGGTGATTGTGTTTTTATACTGACATCTGACTAAGATGGAATCTGCTCCTCTGGGGATCCACTCCAAGGCAAATAATAACGTCCTACTGTAACAACACCACACAGAAGCCTCAATAAAGTTGTTCAGTTTCTTTTTCTTCAACCCTTTTCCTTCTTCATATCCCACCCCATGCTGGGCATATATCATTGTGGAACACAGTCACATAAAATCTTCCCTCTTTCAATTTTCCCCAAAGGATTGGAAGTGGTTCTGTTTTCAAGTTAAAAAAAAAAAAAACCTTTGTTAAATGCTAAGGTGGAAATGACGACAAGAATGCCAAACACACGATATGTAGTTAATAATTTTTGCTTAAGGAGTCACACAGTGAATACACTGGTTAGTTGTGACTGTGAGGCAGATATTTATTCCAGATAATAAGAGATATGAGTGTGTGTCCTAGACTTGTTCACTGGAGTGAAAGTGTTTTTTCCCTAGACCCTATTATGGAAAGAACATTTTACAATCCTACAAATTAAAAAGAAAATCTTAAAGGTTTTACTTATTACCAGTGGAGTTAATAATCTCACAAGTTGTAAGTAATTTAAAATATTTTTGTCAATAAAACTAAACTATGCTCCAAAAGCTCTCTGGCAGCCTCTGAAATATAACAAAGAAACTTTGTTCATCTTAATGTGCTCAGAAAAATAGAAATTTAATTAATCCCATAAAAATGACTACATTTTAAATTTGATATTTCAACCAGCATGTCACAATCTAAATATGAAATCAGAATGAATCAATAAAGTAGAGGGGACAAATACCAAGAAGACAAATGACATGTTTGTTTAGTTCTCTCACTCTCAGTGCCTAGAACAATGTCTAAAGCACAGAGTAGCTCTTTAAAAAGTATTTATGAAATGAATGAATACTCCACCAACACATCAACAGACCTTTCACTCAGAAGAAGGAATCGATGAAGGGAATTAAAAATTAAGACCCTCTCCCCATATTAAACTATTCTGCCAGTCACTGAAGTCAATCTCTGGAATCCTAAACATATCTGCATTAGAGAGAGAGAGTGAGAGTGAGAGAGAGAGAGAGAGAGAGAGAGAGAGAGTGTGTGTGCGTGTGTGTACACGCACACATGATGCAGTCGGGAGGGGTGGTATATCCCAACATTACACCCCTCAAAGAACTTAGAGTTTAGATATACAAAAGTTAGTTATAACACAAGGCAGTATATGGTAAATGCAACAAACATATTTGTTTATTTGTTCATTTATTCAACAAATATTTGTTGAGCATCTCCAAAGAGCCTGCACTAAGAAAGGCAACAAAAAGTGGAAGGAAACAAAAAGCCAACTAGAGAAACCGTAGGGGATACATGGCACTATTCCAGATATATTTAAGGCTTGTTGTAAGTGGCAGGTTGAATTTGACTTAAGAGAGTTAATAACAGGCAAGATAAGAAGGAAGATTTTGGTGCATTTTTAAAAAATAGTAAGGAGTAAAAATGTAATGAGTGACATTTCTAAGCAAAAGCACCTGAAAAAAAATGCAGGCAGTAAAATATCCCATGTAAAGAAGCATTTGCCTCAGTCACTCCCTAGAGAAGAAAGATATTTTTGTTCTGAACACAGAGCATGTAGCAAAGACACAGACTCCAGAAAATTTATTTCAGGCATGAGGGGGAAAAAGCCAAATACCAAGAAAAATATGTTCCAGACTATGACGATCAGATCAAATCATATTTTTATGAAATACTATGTGGGAGCATCCTGCATGGCTTTTTATTCTAAATTTTTTTCAGACCAAACTAGCCAAGTTTTCATATGGAATTACTGCCCTGTTTTGAATCTGTAATAGTAGATACTATAGAATTGTCAAAAGAGGTTAACTTCAATTTTTGGCCATTTACATTCTTATGCATTTTAAGAATCACTCAATGGGAATATTTGACATTAACTTTGAAAAGCTTTCCACTTTGAGAAAAGTGTTAGATAGCTTACGAAACCACATGGTTTATTATTTCTGACTGTAATAGAAATGCTGTCTTCAGTACATTTTTCATGAGGAATGTTTGTGTGTTTGCTTAAATGCTAAATAAAAGGTTCCTAACATGGTTACCATATAGGTCTGGGGTAATACTGCTTAATTGCACCTGAAGATTTTAGATCAGTATTAGTGTTTAAAAATAAATATGTAGACGATTATCAAGACAATGGATTGGTTCAAAATAAACTAAAACATTCACAGAAAAAAATGTAAGGAAATAATGTGTTCCTTTTTCAAGTCCTTGTACAAATTAAATGTGATGGTCGCAAGCTCTGAGAGATTGTTCAACTTGGGCTTTGGTTCTTCCTAATTCATGTGCACATCTATGTGGCTGCATCGGTTTGCTACCAGCCTTATACAATCTCAGAACAAACTCTCCTACTCATTAAGTACAAAAATGAAGAACGGTTCTTCTCTGCAGTGGGGAAGGACCAGGAAGGGCTGGTCCTACCAGACACAGAGAGTGGGCTGAGAAGCAGAACACCTATAAATTTACATTTTATTAGCCTGGTTCACATCCTGCTCGACTCTTTTCTCACCCTGCAAGAGAAAATTCCTGTTTACATGTACAATCTCCTTGGGACCATGGAGGAACATGAACTGTGCTCTATGAAAAGAACTACAGTCATATGTGGGGAAAGTAGCTTAATATGACATGTGAGAGCTATACATCTCCTAATCTAAATTCCTCTTAAGAGACCTATCATCAGTCCAATGAACTCAAACAGGAACCTCCTGTGAGCATCAGTACCTTTAAAAAGTTCTACAGTTAATAAACCAATAAAACTGACGGTTGACTATGACTGACATTCTTATTTTTAAAATGAAGATAGGGCTTCCCTGGTGGCGCAGTGGTTGAGAGTCCACCTGCCAATGCAGGGGACATGGGTTCGTGTCCCGGTCCAGGAGGATCCCACATGCCGCGGAGTAGCTGGGCCCGTAAGCCATGGCCGCTGAGCCTGCGCGTCCGGAGCCTGTGCTCCGCAACGGGAGAGGCCACAACAGTGAGAGGCCCGCGTACAGCATAAAAAAAAAAAAAGAAAATGAAGATAGACAAGCATGAGTACAGGATGAAGGTACCTCTGTATTCCTAATGTAGCAGGGTCTTTGAAAATAGATATTGTTTTATATCTATTAGGTTATATAAGCAAACATTTCTATTTATATGATTCTATTCTACAGAAGACTGAAATTAAATGACCTTTCAAAGCAACCTAATGGGAAAAATATATAATGCAAAAAAAAGCACAGGTGTCAAAATATTCTATCCAATCTGTTACCTGGGATAAGGATTCTTAGATTGAGTTACAAAAATATGAGGATCTTAAAGATGCAGAAGGTGGAAATCAAATAAGATACTACAAACATACCATGCAACTCTACCTTTAGCTGCTTAACTTCTTGTTTCAGGTAAATTGTTTTGCTTGAAACACTCTACAGAGAAACGAGAAGCCTCAAGAACAGCAAACCATAGGGGCAGGGAGCAGGAATCTAAACATGGTTCAAAAGGGATTTTTCTGGAGCCTATCTTGAAGAGCTTTAAAGAAAAGGATAGGCAGTGAGTCACCTTACAGGGTTAGTGTAAATTTGGTGTGACCTAAGGCATAGGGTTTAGATTATTTTACTTTTCTAAATCTCTTCTAGCTCTTATTATTATTTTTATTTCATTAATGAATATATAGCCTGCCTTGTTCCCAAAATTATTTTCAGTTGCTTATAAAAATTCGTATGGTAAAATAAAACTCTAAATTAAAAAAATCGGGCTTCCCTGGTGGTGCAGTGGTTGAGGGTCCGCCTGCCGATGCAGGGGACACGGGTTCGTGCCCTGGTCTGGGAAGATCCCACATGCCACGGAGCGGCTGGGCCCATGAGCTATGGCCACTAAGCCTGCGCGTCCGGAGCCTGTGCTCCGCAATGGGAGAGGCTACAACAGTGAGAGGCCCGTGTACAGCAAAAAAAATAAAAATTAAGTAATAGAGAAAATGAGGCTTATATATTATGAAAAACCCAGAGACTAAGAATTCAGAAGTAAATGTGTACCTTTCTGCAAAAGAATTAAAAGTGGCCATAAATATAGTTCTGAGTCCTCTACCAGACAAACTGAAGTGAGAAGCATAGTCACTTATAAAATGATCATTCTGCATAAGATAAAAATACAACTGCTGGTCCAGAGAAACACACATTTTCCTACACTGAAGTCTGCACAAATTCTCCCACAGTTCTTCAGAGAGGGGACACTGAGGAGCTTTGGGGATTTCATCTTCAGTCATATCCCTACAACACATAGAGAGCTCCTTAGAGCTGTTACTTACTGTGGCTGCCCCACGGTGTTCAACAGGGAATTCATGCCAATACACAGTTTAATAAACACAGTTTGAAAGGACTGCCAAAACCACACCATCTATGCGCACAGCTTTCTGATAGCATAACTTTATCCACGGATAAATTTCTATGCTATTTAGCTAACTGGAGGGACTGGGATGCATATCCTTCAGGCAATATTTTTTAATGTTATTTCTCAAAAACCAAGTTTTGATAAGAGTCGGGTCACCAAGGTTATCCCTGGTAACAGCCGGTATTGCATATGGCTAATCCTGATTGACACTTTGTCCAATCCATTTCCAAAACTGCTGCTATTGGAAACCTACAAGAGACTAGTCTGAATCATTTTCCACTTCAACTCCACCAAAAAGTGTACCAAGGCAATATCTTCAGAGAGTGCCAAGATTATTTTAGAAAACTATTTTGGTTGTATTGGGTTGGCCAAAAAGTTCGTTCACGTTTTTGGTGTGATGTTCTGGGAAAAACCCAAACGAACTTTTTGGCCAACCCAATACTAAAAACACATACATCATATAACACAGTACATGTAACATTAGAATTTAAACTCTTCAAAAGTGGGGATGTTTGTAGAGACATGGATGGACCTAGAGACTGTCAGAGTGAAGTAAGTCAGAAAGAGAAAAACAAATATTGTATATTAACGCATATATGTGGAATCTAGAAAAACATTACAAAAGAACAGGCTTGCAAGGCAGAAATGAGACACGGATGTAGAGAACAAACGTATGGACACCAAGGGGGGGTGGGGGGTAGGATGAATTGGGAGATTGGGATTGACATATATACACTAATAAGTATAAAACAGATAACTAATGAGAACCTGATGTATAGCACAGGGAACTCCACTTCGCTGTACAGTAGAAACTAACACAACATTGTAAAACAACTATACCCAAATAAAAAAAAAGTGGGGATCTTTGTCCGTTTTCTTTAGTGCTATATGCCCAATGAGCAGAAATAGTGTCTGGCATATAGTTGATATTTAACAAAAAGATATTTTTGGTAATAATTGGCTAGAAAAATAATAACGAATAAAGCTCCTAAGAATCAGTGGTAATAAAAACTGAACTTGTAAGACCAATCACAAGTAATGAAATTGAAACTGTAATTAAAAATCTTCCAACAAACAAAAGTCCAGGACCAGATGGCTTCACAGGCCAATTCTATCAAACATTCAGAGAAGAGCTAACACCTATCCTTCTCAAACTCTTGCGAAAAATTGCCAAGGAAGGTACACTTCCAAGCTCATTCTACGAGGCCACCATCACCCTGATACCAAAACCAGACAAAGATATCACAAAAAAAGAAAATTACACACCTCACACCAGTCAAAATGGCTATCATCAAAAAATCCACGAACAATAAATGCTGGAGAGGGTGTGGAGAGAAGGGAACCCTCCTACACTGTTGGTGGGACTGTAAATTGGTACAACCACTATGGAGAACAGTATGGAGGTTCCTTAAAAAACTAAAAGTAGAGCTACCATATGACCCTACAGTCCCACTACTGGGCATACACCCTGAGAAAACCATAATTCAAAATGACGTATGTACCCCAATGTTCACTGCAGCACTATTTACAATAGCCAGGACATGGAAACAATCTAAATGTCCATCAACAGAGGAATGGATAAAGAAGATGTGGTACATATATACAATGGAATATTATCCATTAAAAAGAATGAAATAATGCCATTTGCAGCAACATGGAAGGACCTAGAGACTGTCAAAGTGAGTTAAGTAAGTCAGACAGAGAAAGAGAAATATCATGTGATATCCCTTATATGCAGAATCGAAAAAGAAATGACACAAATTAATTCATTTACAAAACAGAAACAGACTCATAGAATTAGAGAATGAACTTATGGTTACCAGAGGGGAAGGGTCGGGGGAAGGGATAGTTAGGAAGTTTGGGATCAACATGTACACACTGCTATATTTAAGATGGATAACCAACAAAGACCTACTGTATAGCACAGGGAACTGTGCCTAATGTTATGTGGCAGCCTGGATGGGAGGGGGGTTTGGGGGAGGATAGATACATCTATATGTATGGCTGAGTCAGCTTGCTGTGCACCTGAAGCTATCACAACATTGTTAATCATCTATACCCCAATATAAAATTAAAAGTTCAAAAAAAAATTACAGACCAATATCACTGATGAACATAAATGCAAAAATCCTTAACAAAATAAAAGCAAGCAGAATCCATCAACACATTAAAAGGATCATACACCATGATCAAGCAGGATCTTTTCCCAAGGATGCAAGGATTCTTCAGTATACACAAATCAATCAATGTGATACACCATACTAACAAATTAAAGAATAAAAACCGTATGGTCATCTCAATAGATGCAGAAAAAGCTTTTGACAAAATTCAACACCCATTTATGATTTTAAAAAAACTCTCCAGAAAGTGGGCATAGAGGGAATCTACCTCAACATAATAAAGGCCATACACGACAAACCCACAGCAAACATCATTCTCGATGGTGAAAAACTGAAGGCATTTCCTCTAAGATCAGGAACAAGACAAGGATGTCCACCTTCGCCACTATTATTCAACATAGTTTTGGAAGTCCTACCCACAGCAATCAGAGAAGAGAAAGAAATAAAAGGAATCCAATTGGAAAAGAAGTAAAACTGTCACTGTTTAGAGATGACATGATACTATACATAGAAAATCCTAAATATGCTACCAGAAAACTACTAGAGCTTATCAATAAATTTTAAAGTTGCAGGATACAAAATTAATGCACAGAAATCTCTTGCATTCCTATACACTAACACCAAAAGATCAAAAAGAGAAATTAAGGAAACAATCCCGTTCACCACTGCAACAAAAAGAACAAAATACCTAGGAACAAACCTACCTAAGGAGGTAAAAGACCTGTACTCAGAAAACTATAAGACACTGATTAAACAAATCAAAGATGACACAAACAGATATATACCATGTTCTTGGATTGGAAGAATCAATATTGTGAAAATGACTATACTACCCTAAGCAATCTACAGATTCAGTGCAATCCCTATCAAATTACTGATGGCATTTTTCACAGAATTAGAACAAAAAATTTTACAATTTGTATGGAAACACAAAAAGACCCCGAATAGCCAAATCTTTCTCAATCTTGAGAAAGAAAAACAGAGCTGGAGGAATCAGGCTCCTTGACTTCAAACTATACTACAAAGCTACAGTAATCAAGACAGTATTGTACTGGCACAAAACAGAAATATAGATCAATGGTACAGGATAGAAAGCCCAGAGATAAACCTACGCACCTATGGTCACTGAATCTATGACAAAGGAGGCAAGAATATATAATGCACAAAAGACAGTCCCTTCAATAAGTGGTGCTGGGAAAACTGGACAGCTACATGTAAAAGAATGAAATTAGAACATTCCCTAACACCATACATAAAATAAACACAAAATGGATTAAAGACCTAAACGTAAGACCAGACATTATAAAACTCTTAAAGGAAAACGTAGGCCCTATAAAACTCTTAGAGAAAACATGCATACTCTTTGACATAAATCACACCTCCTAGAGTAATGAAAATAAAAACAAAAATAAACAAATGGGACCTGGGACTTCCCTGATGGTCCACTGGTTAAGACTTCGCCTTACAATGCAGGGGGTGCAGGTTTGATTCTTGGTCAGGGAGCTAAGATCCCACATGCATCATGGTCAAAAAGCCAAAACATCAAACAGAAGCAATATTGTAACAAATTCAATAAAGACTTAAAAAAAGAGGTCCATATAAAAAAATGGGACCTAATTAAACTTAAAAGCTTCTGCACAGCAAAGAAAACCATAAATGAGACAAAAAGACAACCCTCAGAATGGGAGAAAATATTTGCAAACAAAGCAACTGACAAGGGATTAATCTCCAAAATATACAAACAGGTCCTGTATCTCAATATAAAAAAAACAAACAACCCAATCAAAAAATGGACAGAAGGGCTTCCCTGGTGACGCAGTGGTTAGGAGTCCGCCTGCCGATGCAGGGGACACGGGTTCGTGCCCCAGTCCGGGAAGATCCCACATGCCGCAGAGCGGCTAGGCCCATGAGCCATGGCCGCTGAGCCTGCGTGTCCAGAGCCTGTGCTCCGCAACGGGAGGGGCCACAACAGTGAGAGGCCCGCGTACCGCAAAAAAAAAAAAAAAAAAAAAAAAAAAAAAAATGGGCAGAAGACCTAAATAGACATTTCTCCAAAGAAGACACACAGATGGCCAACAGGCACATGAAAAGATGCTCAACATCACCAATTATTAGAGAAATGCAAATCAAAACTACAATGAGGTATCACCTCACACCAGTCAGAATGGCCATCATCAAAAAACCTACAAACATTAAATGCTGGAGAGGGTGTGGAGAAAAGGAAACCCTCTTGCACTGTTGATGGAAGGCAAATTGATACAGCCACCATGGAGAACAGTATGGAGGTTCCTTAAAAAACTACAAATAGAACTACCATATGACCCAGCAATCCCACTACTGGGCATATACCCTGAGAAAACCATTATTCAAAAAGACACATGCACCCCAATATTCACTGCAGCACTATTTACAACAGCCAGGACATGAAATCAACCTAAATGTCCATCAACAGATGAATGGATAAAGAAGATGTGGTACATATATACAATGGAATATTACTCAGTCATACAAAGGAATGAAATTGGATCATTTGTAGAGATGTGGATGGACCTACAGTCTGTCATTCAGAGTGAAGTTAAGTTAGAAAGAGAAAAACTAATATCGTATATTAATGCATACACGTGGTATCTAGAAAAATGGTACAGATGAACCTATTTGCAGGGCAGGAATAGAGACACAGATGTAGAGAACGGATGTGTGGACATGGGGGTGAGGGAGGATGTGTTGGGAGATTGGGATTGACGTATGTGCACTGCCATATGTAAAACAGACAGCTGGTGGGAACCTGCTGTATAGCACAGGGAGCTCAGCTCGGTGCTCTGTGGTGACCTAGATGGGTGGAATGAGGGCCCAAGAGGGAGAGGATATGTGTATACATATAGCTGATTCACTTCGTTGTACAGCAGAAACTAACACAACATTGTAAATCAACTATACCCCAATAAAAAACTCAACTTATATTTTATTATTCACAATGCATACATTTACATTTAATAAATAGTAGTATGCAACATTTTTATTGTCTAAAAATAATGCTTTTGAATATTTGAATTCAAGGATGCCTTATATTAACTTGGATGTCCCCCAGGGACCCATGATCTGTTGGTTGTGCAGCACTGGATAAAAGCTTTGCTTTTATTATTTTGGCCTTGAAATTTGTCTCAGGGTATATCTGAAATTGCCCACCAAGCTGCTAAAAAAACACTGTGGTTAAGTGCATGGGATATGAACTCTGCAGACCTACATTTCATTCATGGCTCCACTGTGTTCTAGCTGGATGACCTTAGGAAATGCACTTTATTTATCTGAAGTCTCTTAAAAGAGCATAATTATATCTGTACGTCTAAGTGTTGTGAGGACAAATGAAATAATATATGTAAAGAGTTTCACACATAGTGAGGGCTCTGTAAAGTGCTCCCTTCTTTCCAAGAGATGCTAGATGGATAACAAAATTTAATTCATAAGAATACTTTTGGTTCCTTATAAGAAATCCATTTCATTAACATTTTTTTCTGTTCCCTGTGGCAAGAGGACCAACAGCCAGAACATTTGAAAACATTATCTGATCTGCCAGGGAATTTTCTATTGACCCTAATTTTGCAGCATCATTAAGATTCAGGTTCTAAATAAATTTAGTATCTGGACTTCTCATATGATGCTCATGAAGCTCAGTTTATAAGCAATGTACTGAAGTTAGGAGTGGAAAGCAAAGAATCAATTAAAAATAAAACGTTAATAACCTTCTACAGTTGTCACATTTCTCCACAAATACTAAATACTTGGTGGCCTTCATCCATATCAGACCACAAAGACAAACAGCAGCTCTAACAGTTTCCTGGTGAAACACTGACAATCAACGTGATACTAATAAATGAGCACTGTTTTAATATTTTTGCTCAATATTTTGTTTAGCGTTATCCAAAAGAAAATCTAAACAATCGATGACCCTTTAGTGTGTCTATAACAGGGATTACGGGGATCTCTTTCATCTTTTCCCTTTTTTGCAGCACCAGACAATAGTCTCTTCATCGTAGTTATTACTGACATTAGTGCAGATATTTCTGACAAGTGGAAAATCTCCTTGTAATTAAATTTCTGTTATACTTTAATGCTTGTTCCTTAAAGAAAGTCCCTGTCAACAGATTTCAAGCTGTGATAATAATATTTTCTTCCTGTGTTATCAGAAGTTGTAATCTATTTTCTTTCCTAGACAGCATTCAAAATAGCAGTAAGATTTAAGAAAACTGGAAAAGATATTTTTTTCAATGTTAGGGTGAATTGTTCTTGAATGTCAACTTAAAGTTTCAATAAAATGAAGAACACTAGCAAGCCAATAATAACTTGATTTGGAAATTCAAGTCTCAGCAAATGTTACTGTCTTGAAACTGCTGACTTTGCAGAGGTAGATGGGGATGTAGGGATGGAGGTACATTAAAGGAATGGAGGGCTTCCCTGGTGGTGCAGTGGTTGAGAATCTGCCTGCAAATGCAGGGGACACGGGTTCGAGGCCTGGTCTGGAAAGATCCCACATGCCACGGAGCAACTAGGCCCGTGAGCCACAACTACCGAGCCTGCGCGTCTGGAGCCTGTGCTCCGCAACAAGAGAGGCCGCGATAGTGAGAGGCCCGCACACTGCGATGAAGAGTGGCCCCCGCTTGCCGCAACTAGAGAAAGCCCTCACACAGAAACGAAGATCAAACACAGCCAAAAATAAATAAATAAGTAAATAAACAAAAAAATTTTTTAAAAAAGGAATGGAATTTATATGTGCTTTTTAGAGCTGTAGCTTTTGTTAATTGTTATAACTTTTGAATATGATACAAACAAATCCTGATAATCTTATTAAGCTCATCTCCTTTTTTTTTGGTTTTTGACTTATTTACTTAAGCCTATCTTAGCTTAAATTTGAAATAACTAATAGATTTGGGAAAATAAAATTTCGGCTCCCCAAGATAATTACCTTTAAGCAAACTATGATACCAAATTCCTTCATAAATAAGACTAAGTTTAAGACAGACAGAAGTTAGTGTTTTAAATCTTTAAATTTGTTATTCTCATACACCTATTTTGAGCTTTTTATTACTTTCAATTGTTTTTTAAAAGGAGCCTCTCAAATAAAACCACTTTTTTAAAAAAACAAATGAAAATAACTGCCCCAGAGAAATTAAAAGACTTAATTAAGGCATTAGGCTACCTTGACATTACCCTAGAACAACTTAATTAAGGCTGTTGACTCCCATACTGTTGAGGTCTCATGCTAGAACATTTTTATTCATAGATGTTTTACAGCTATGTGAATGGAGAATCCACATTTCCCAGATGGAAATCAGATTTTTTTAAGTATTGGCAATTCTTTCTTCTACCTCTGCAAAACTTAATCGTGGCCCCTGCAGAGATAAGCTATCAACTCACTGTGGACGTCAGGAAAATGTATCTCTAGAACATTTGATGAAAAGAGGATTTATAGTTTATCACAAGCCACTTAAATGGCCAAGAGGTAGGATAGTTGAGAGACTTCTGGCTTTCATTAATAGATAAAGTTAGAAAACTTGCTCCCATTTCAAAGATGAATTGCCTATTTGTAATCCTTAAAACAAATAAAAATAACTATTAGAAAGACTCAGAGCTTCAACAGACTTCAAATGGACTTGTTTGGGTTATTAGTACTTTAGGTAACAGATACTTCCTTCAATGAAGACAGAAAATTATCATCATGGGAGGTTCCTGATAAAGGTAAAGGTGAAACAAGAATCAGCACAGTCTTTACCACAAATGTCTGACAAATTTTAATTTTGCTACAATTATTAATAATCAATTTATCAAGGAAATATTGACAGGTATCACCACTAACATTTTACTCTGCTAGTTCTCATTCTAGGCAGTTAGTGATTCTCTTTTTAAAGCAACAACTTAAATTCCCGATCTGCTAATGCCATCAGAGAAAGACCGAGTCCTTTCCTAAAAAAGACTTCAGTGTGCCCCCGACAAGTTAATTCCAATCAGAAATCCCAACTCCTAAATCATCACATTGAATGATGACCTAAGCCCAAAGACTCGTTTCTGGTACCATATACTTTCTTCCCTAGAGCTTTAAAGGAATAATTCCCAGGGCAAGGAGATCATATTCAGGAGTATTCTGCATCCCCCAGTCTTGTGAAAAATTCACTTCCTCTAAAATCCTTTCTCCCTTATCCATCCTACACACACACACACACACACACACACACGTTGGTTAGTCTTTATCAAATTTGGAAAAGATGAGGGACAACTGGTATTCAGTGAATTCCAACGGCAGAAAATTAATCTCTCCGTGGCAGAATTAACCAAGAAAGCTGCAGGCCATCAATACTACAGCTTCATGCCAGATACATGAAAATTACTTGCTTCCTGAGTGGTTTGTTTTACAAGAATGTGGAGCTCAAGGTTTTTAATTACAGTCATATCACTTACAATGTAACTTCAGGCTAGTTATTTAAGTTTTGTACCTCATTTTACTGATCAGTAAAATGGGGATAAAAATAGTTCCTACCTTTATAAAGTTATTATATGAGCAAATTGAGATTATATATATTTACTGTTTAACACAGTGCTCAGTAAATAGCATTTTCATTAGATCCCTTTTATTTTTTAAAAAAATTCTAACAATATTGAAAATATTGTATTTGGGAACACATTTACAAATCAGACCCAAGAAAAGTAAAACTATGTGGCTCTCTAAATCACGCTATTCAGAATGCATGTTCTTTATGTGGTAGACAAGCAGTCTTATAAAGAGTATAAGTTTACGGTATTAAATATGCAGTTACATATACAAATCTGTACAGAACAGTATCCAGAAATATATAATGTAACTAAAGTTAAGAGTAAGGAATAGTTTTAGGGAAAAAATTAATATATGAAAAGAAAGCCTTAAGTCTTGTAAACATTTTAGAAGTGAGCTATATATTTGGCTCTGAGTTTTCTAGCAGCCAACACAAAGGTAATGTTATTATTACATGAACCACAATGTTTACATAATAGAAACACAACAGATATTGAGGCTAGGAAAAGTGATTTAAACACTAGTGATTACTGTAACTCTAATAATGCATTGAATCCTGATGAAAAACTGTAAAACTGTCTAAGGATAGCAACAAATAATGTAAAAGGAATTTACTCAGGGATGAATGAGACAATATTTAGGAAAAGAAAAGATATTATATTATTCAATTTGATAAAGCAACTCACAGTATTTCTCAGCACTATTAACTAATATATATTTAAATCTAATACTAAAGTGGTTGTATAGTACTGTAGTATTTTGATGACTGTGTATCTTCATTTCTTATAATTAATGTCTAATATTTAACTCATATGCATTCAATCAGAAAATCGAAGCAAGGATTCTAACATTTTGTAAATCCTGGTTTTAGTCTAGGCATACCATATTATGTCATCTTCCTCAGAAAGCACTTTCTAAAATAGCAACTTCTGAGAAGTGAATGATTTAGGGATATCCTTGGGAAAAATCTACTCTTAAATTCTCTATCTCACTCTAGTTTTCAAGTTAAAAATGTGCTCTAAAATCTAGAGTTGCCTGTTGATGCATAAATGTTGAAGATGGTTACTAAAACCTTTAGGAATCCTGCTGGCTTTATACTATCAAACAATATAATGATTATAACCACATGATGACTTAGCATTAAATATATTTTAATATAATACTTTACATATAAAGAACTAAGCTAAAAAAAGCAAGTTATATATATATATATATACTGAGAGTTTCTATCATAGATAAGTTGATCAATAAAACAACCTGTAAATATCTTTCTCTGTGGCTGAGGTGGAGAAATAAAGAAGTAAAAATAAATTTTCCACATCATTTTAAATCTAAATTCACATGACCAACTGTCAATATATGTGAGTTACTTCAACTAAATTCTCTGTTACCTTAAATAGAACATAACACTGGAGATGTTTACTGAGAATTCATCTTTTCATCATGTAGCTCCTTCTTTAATGCTTGTTTAGCTTTTGACCAATCAGGATAACTTTAGGACATCTCAGAATAGAGACACTGTTCCTTGATCTTTTACTGCCCAAACGCTCCTTTTATTTACTTATTTTGAGTGAGGGGTTTGGAGAAAAGGACTAATCATTCCTAATGAATTTGGTGCTGGTGAAAAATGCCAGATGGGCAGTCACAGAGACTGAAGTTCTTTTATTCACAGACTAAAGCAGAACATTTTCCCCTGCACTTTGCTTTCAGATGCAACCTGGAGTACAAAGCTATCTTGCATTCCCAGACCTGTCCAATCTCTTCTTCATTAATCAGCATTTTCACATTTCATCAAGTATCATTTCTGATAGGCATATTCCAGATACACAGAAATCACCATTTCTCATTACTCATTTCTCAGACAGCTTTGTAAATATAGACGTTTCACATTAGCAATGTCTTTTGACAGAAGGGTTATATAGTGTTGAAGGAAAATTAACTTAGGGAAAACAAAATAATATATATGACGATCTTCTTTGTTCTTTCAGTCATCTAGTTTAGAACAGATTTATGCCAAACCAATAGATGATTTTATACATATTGAGCTGAACTGCCCACCTTAGAGCATTCCTGATTTAAAAAAAAAAAAAGAAAATTCATATTGGCTCATGATGGTGTTCCTTATTATGCCAAGAAAAATGTTCAATTAGAATGAAATAACAAGGAGATGCCACAATTAATTTTTTATAATTGTTATTTCTGCAGAATAATTAACATTTTAACTGTGTCTACAAAGTGCTGGCCCCAAAATTCTAAAAGACAGATTTTTATTTTTAAAAATGTGAAGAGGGACTTCCCTGGTGGTCCAGTGGTTAAGACTCCATGCTCCCAATGCAGGGGGCCTGGGTTCCATCCCGGTCAGGGAACTAGATCCCGCATGCTGCAATTAAGAGCCCCCATGCCGCAACTAAAGACCCCGCATGCCACAATGAAAATCCTGCACATGGCAACGAAGATCCCGCGTGCCGCAACTAAGACACGGTGCAGCTAAATAAATACATACATACATATATAAATACATAAATAAATATTTTTTTAAATGGGAAGATCCCAAAGGACTTAGGTAACTTGCCTGAGGTCACCTAGATAATCAATGAAAAGGATCACAGTAAACCCTGAGTTTGTATGAACATAAAAATCTATGCCATACTATTTCTCCATTGCCAGACCTACATCTCCAGACCAGAACTCTAGTCTCGTGTCCAACTGTCTCTGAAATATTTTCAACTTCTATCACTATGTCCAAAATTGAATTTTAATATTCACTCACTAACCAGCTCCCATTCTATTATTTGTGCCACTGTTACAAATTCTTTTTGGAGCCGCACTTAATTTTTCTATCATTTATATGTCCAGTATTCAGGTATTCAATTTTCCCTTTTTTCTTCAAAATTTCTTTTGGTTCTTAGCAATAATGAGAACTTTAAATATATATATACACTACTACAAGAAAAAATTTTAATTATATACCTCTTTGAATACCGTTAATGTCAACATACACATAACCATCAAGACTGGGAGGGCATACTTTAAAATGAAAATTACTGTATTTGAGTAGAACAGTTAAAAGTGATAGTTCTTTTTTCAAAATAACCTTTAATATGATTTCATCACAAAAATATGGAATAGAAAAAATGGTGCCACAAAAAGGTGTATTTTCTCCTTCTATTGCCAGTACCCTTATGGCACTAACTCCTCAGGCACTTGTCATTCAAGTTTGCCACATACTGTATTCCCGACCCAAGCCATCCTGCAAAACTTTATGCAATTGATCTTCTTCAAAACAAGCATTTTAAGAATAGCTCCTATCTAAAATACTCTAGCAATTTGTTCCAAGTCTAAAACACTGGAGGGAAATTAAAGACTCTCCATAACCTTAGCTTACTTTCTATTTCCAGTATCACTTCTCTAAAATGAGCACTTCACTCCTGCTAGTCATCACACATTCCTACTTCCATCCTTTATACCTAAAAAGCAGTTGCCACAGGGGCTTCCCTGGTGGCGCAGTGGTTGAGAGTCCGCCTGCCGATGCAGGGGATACGGGTTCGTGCCCCGGTCTGGGAAGATCCCACATGCCGCGGAGCGGCTGGGCCCGTGAGCCATGGCCGCTGAGCCTGCGCGTCCGGAGCCTGTGCTCTGCAACGGGAGTGGCCACAACAGTGAGAGGCCCGCGTACCGCAAAAAAAAAAAAAAAAAAAAAAAGCAGTTGCCACCTTTCCTTAAATATTACCTTTTGCTGAGCATTTAGTTAACATGCCAGTTCCTTTATAAACCCTTCTCAAGCCTTACTTTTTGCCTCCTCTGTGTCTTCGGAATAAAGTATCTACCACATATTTAAACACTTGTTTACTTAATGCTATGTTATATTAGTCCCTTTTTTTCGTTTTTGGGGTTTTTTGTACTTGTTTTCTTGAAACCGAGAAGTGGGTCTTATCACCCTTCTCTTGAGCATTCAAGAGCATAAAATGTTAATTCAGTAAGTAGAAAAGGATTAATAAATTCTGGTTGACTTACTGATTGGGATTAATGCTACCTTCTACAGCAGACATTTAAAACACAAGAAGTTGACTTTTCAAAGATTTTATGAATTTTGTCTCAATTCAAATATTACCATATTAGAAAATTTAAAAGACACTCAGGAATGAATAAACAGTGAGTTCCTAACCTTGATAAGTTAGGTTTTGGATTGGTAAACATATACAGTAATTTCCTATCCAGACAACTTCTATGGTTAAAAAGAATTATATTTATATTTTAAATTCTGCATTCTTAATAAAACAAAACCTCAGTAATTAGCTGGTGTTTGGATGGTGCTTAAACCAAACCTGAAATCCTATCATTAAATTATCCCAGAATCATACACTCTTAGAAACTTTATGTTACCATTTAAAGTAACTGTTAAAGATATTCACTGCATAATAAAGGCAAATGCTGTTCTTATATATTTAATTCTACTTAAGTTATTACAAACTACTATTACAAAATTTAAGCATTTATTGCCAAATATTGGCATGCTATAGATATATATACATTGCAAAGTTTGCAAAACTATAAGAAAAGGAAATGAGTGTGTGAAAATATAAATACATGAAAAATGAGCAAGAACAACTCTAGCTTTTCACAAATGTTACCAAAACCAACAAAACTTTATAACTTATTACCTGACTTTCTATTCTAGAGTACAAATATTTTAATGGAATAATATATAAAACAATGAAATAAATACCTAGCATTTATACAAGCAGATAGTTCAAATCTAATTTTACTGTTAATAGGTATGTACCTTGGACAAGTTCATTAACGTCACTGAATTTACAGTTTCTTCTTCATCTGAAAAAAACTGAATAATAATTTTTATTTGTAATTAAGATGAGAAATAAATGTGACAATGTATGTAAACTGGAATAGTGAATTGATGCACATGAATCATTAATCTTTTTACTGCCTTTACCTGATCAATGAGATTCTGGAATAACCAGTGACCCAGAACTGAGGTTGACTTTTAACTCCTCAGTCTTCTCTTTCATATATTTTTATACACTTCCCTGACCTTATTGTTCCACTCTGGATGCTTACCTAGGCCCCACAAGAAGCATGAATATTATTTCTCAGTGGTAAGAACACGGCCTCTGTTTCCAGGTTATCCTTCATCTGTCTAAGTCGACCTTCTTGCTTATTAGTATGGCTTCCTCGCCCACTACCTCCTTACTAGCCCCTGGGTTCTTCAGTGCTTAACTCTTCTGTTTCCTCAAACTCTATTTGTTTGTTTGTATTTGTTTTCTCAGTAGTTGTGGCTCACGGGCTGTAGAGCGCAGGCTCAGCAGTTGTGGCTCACCTGCTTAATTGCTCCGCGGCATGTGGGATCATCCCAGACCAGGGCTCAAACCCGTGTCCCCTGAATTGGTAGGCAGATTCTTAACCACTGCACCACCAGGGAAGCCCTTTTTTTTTTTTTTTTAATTTATTTTTGGCTGCGTTGGGTCTTTGTCGTTGGGTCAATACAGGATAAGGCATCTCCCTGTATCCCCACTTGGATTCCTTAGAACCAGAACCCAACTTGACCTTTATCCACAGAATACTTTATCCACACAAATACCAAGTTTTATGATCTGCACTGCAATTCACCCCTTTTTAAGTGACCAGTTCAATATAATTTAGAGCTCCTTTTCTCTCTTATCTACCATGGCATGGCTGCAGGGATTAACAGGCAAAATAAGAGTGACCAAATTCTATAGGTATCTAGGAGGTTGAATACGTTATTTATGCCTTAGAGGTACAATTGTTCTCATCTCTGTTCTACTTAGAAACTACACAGTCACTTCAGTATAAGAAATATCACTTTAACGACTAGAATAGATAAAAGAATCTAAACCATATCACAGTGAACATTAGATTCACCTAGGGACATTTTATAAAATGCTTCTGCTTGATCCTAGCCCAAATCAGTTAAATAAGAATGAGTTGGGACCCAGTGTTCTAAATAACACACGAACATGTGCATTTGCTCACTGAGGCTTTCATGCACTCTTACCGACATGGCCACCTGCCTGGCTTCCATCTGAGCAGACTAAGGTTTCAGGTCCTTGGTATCTTAACAGACTTAAAAGTTCCTGGGCAATGCCATTATATACGCCTGTTTTCTGTGCTATGAAGAAAACTTGGCAATGGCTGTGCCAGATGCTAGGACAACAGATAATGTAAAACTCTGCAAGTTTGACTTTTATTTCAAGACAAAGTGACTCAAGAAAATGCATTTTGGAAGATAAATCCATGTTTTTGTTCACTGTGATAATAAAACTTTATCTGAGAATTGCTGTGAAACTTTTGTGGGTCCCTCTGACCATTTTGAAACTTCAGTAAAGTAGAAAATGACACCGCTTATTTACCAAAGTGATAAAACATGCAGGTTTCACATGTAGTCTCTATATAGTTTTTTAAGGTGCAATTTAAGGAACTGATATCAATTCACGTTACTTGAGCTGTGTTTACATTAAGATTTAGTTTCCTTTCTTAAGTACTTTAAACATAGTAGGTTCAGTGATGCTCAGTGCATCCAGACACTCAATAAATGCTTTTTGATGATGATAATGATGAAGTTGATTTTAACATGGGTGTTCTTTCCCTTTACTTAACACTGAATGTCTTACTGAAGTTCAGACCACAGGTTGTCTTATCAAATGTTTTTCCTTAAAATTATGTAATGTGGTTGGTATGTAAGTCTTTTTCCTCTTGGCTTCATTTTCTTAATGTAATTTTTTTTTTTTTTTTTTACTAAAAAAAGACTGTATTTTCTTAAACCAAGCTGGGGTCTTCTATAAGTAAAACAGGTAATACAGAGAAACTTCACCATGCCGTTTTATGTTCTATGCCTTGTTTTTCTTTGCCTCACTCCCCTCATTTTCCTAAATAGTTGCTCTTCTAGTTGAGACAGTGTTCCCACAGGTAGTGCTATGAAGTGAGAGTTTAGGATCAGAGGTCAACAGGCTTGCTTTCATGTATGTAGCTCTAACTGTAACCCAATGCATCCCTTTCCCCTGAGCAAAGCATTTGTCTTCTCAGCATGAATTGTCTACATGCAGAGCAGGGTAGGACCCTGCAGACTGTTTGAGGATGGACTTTTGGAGAGTTAAAACTCACACTTGAGGTTTAATTGTAATACAGTTGATGAGAAAACAAATATTGAACCAAAGCTCACACCTCATTATACTTTGAAAATCTGAAAATACTAACTGTCTTAATTTCCCAAAAGTAGATCTCAAACATCTTACTTGCATGAGAGAACGAGTCATGCAAAGCCATTTGTTGCAGTGGCTTCCCTATAAAACAAAGAATAGCCAAAAACACTACACAGACCCCTTCCAATCAAAGAGTCTGAGCTTTAAAAGTTAACTTTACTGCCTGATTCTGAAGTTTTCATTTTCCTTGCCAGACAGGTTCAAAAAGAATGTCTGTTTTCATTTCATCAAGCTTAATCCATACATAACATCCTTTCCCACTATTTACTAGACTACGGCTATCAAATGAAGATATGATGTCTGTGTTTGGGTTAGTTACTTTAAATTCTAATGACCATGATGTAATCACTGTAATCAAGAAAAGCTTGTCTGTCTTTAGATTTAGGTCCTTTGCCATTGGCCTGGCACACTTTCGAGTCTTTTCATTAAGCTAACCACAATTCTGCCTAATTCGTAATTATCAGTGAGTCAGCTTTACACAGTCTTGCGGTCCCAATTAAAGCTTATTCCATTGGTTTTTGTTGTGGTGGTTGTTATTATTCTGGCAGAACAGTTTACAAATATTTGGATAAGAAAATTTTATCAGCAATACATTTTTTACTCTACTGATGTGTTTGTGGATTTGAGTGTTTTTTTTCATATTATGCATTTTTTACATTTATATCTAGAGATTCTCCTCTGCCCTAGTAAATGTTTAGAGAAACTTGGAAGTTTAGAAAGAATTAAGTTTAAAAAAAAAAGAGGAAAATTGTAAGGAGTATACATGATACATGCAGATGTAAAATGTTTCTCTTAAAATCTTAATTTCTGGGCTTCCCTGGTGGCGCAGTGGTTGAGAGTCCGCCTGCCGATGCAGGGGACACGGGTTCGTGCCCCGGTCTGGGAGGATCCCACATGCCGCGGAGCGGCTGGGCCCGTGAGCCATGGCCACTGAGCCTGTGCTCCGGAGCCTGTGCTCCGCAAGGGGAGAGGCCACAACAGTGAGAGGCCCGCCTAACCGCAAAAAAAAAAAAAAAAAAAAAAAAAAAAAAAAAAAAAAAATCTTAATTTCTTTGTGTTTTGTAAACAATAAAAGTTTTCATAAATAAAATGGAAATCATACACATTTTCCTTGTTTGAGTTAAGTTTAGCTCTTGTAAAAAAATCCCACTATGTTCCTATTCTAGGTAACAAACTTTTAAGAATTTCAGGATTATCCTTTTTAGTTGTTCACTAAAAAGTAACAAGATTCTCTTTGTCTTTTTTCCCAGGGAAATATACTTTCTAATGAGTTTGGAAATCAAGGACCATTAAATAAATAATTTTTATAAAAATTACCATTCCAATTGATAGAATTTTGCTACTAAAACTCACTTAATGCCCATTTCATCACAGTTACCCTGGGTAGCATTCAAATTTAGCTACTCTCCTGACATGTCCCTAAACCTATGAAAATCTTCTGAATCTGGATGTCCCTATGCTTAATATGCACAATGAGATAATTTTTTTCAGTCTTTCAGGTTGCAAGGTGAGTAGACCAAAGGGGGAAGGAGTGAATGATTTAGTTGCTAAGCAACAGACTGGTAAGGATCAGGGATTTTTCAGCTAAGGTCTGATAAGCTTTCAGTAGTGTCTTGGGAAAGTGATAGAGAAAGGGAGCATTCTTGAACTCCTTCTGCCTATTTTTTCCACTTCTTTTAAACTGAGAGAGATGGTCTATTCAGATATGAACATGAATAGCCTTTGCTTCCCAGTGTGTAAATATGACTGTGGAAGACTCTAAACCTTCCAGTTCCTGGTAATGCCTTTATTCCTTTGCCTCAGCAATGGCAGACGTGTAGATGGATGGTCATAATTAACCCCCAGAGGATAGCTTCCAGTAAGATTAATTAATTAACCGACATTAATTATTCATTAGGTTGGCCGAAATAAATGGATTGTCATGTATACTTTAGTACAATAATCTTTTGGTAGATGCTCTTTCATTTTCACCAATTAAAGTAATTCGTTAAGACCAATAAAAAGATATCAGTTAATTCCACTTAAATAAAACTCTCTTTATATCTTATTACATGTAATTTTAATTAAATAATAATTTAAATGCCTGCTGTGATTATGATCAATAGAAAGAACTAATTTCAGAATGACAATAGTGACTTAGTTCCAGGAATTTAAGGGAACAACAATTTTCTTAGGTGGGAATGGTGGAAAATGGAATAAAATACAACCAAATATGACATATAATAGGGTGTTTAGGCTAATAGGTATAATGCATGTCTATTTTAAAAAGTTGTTGTTGAAGCCATGCCTGTTAACCTTTAACCCTAGAGCCTTATTTAGCAGTTAACTTGCTTACCAGCAGGATATCTTTGCAATTTCTTTAACTAGGTCTAAGCATAGAGAAGTAAGTCCTGACAGTGTGACAGGAAGAAAACAATTCCTCATGTTTCCTAGAAGAACATATTCCTCATATTTCTTTTAGGAGAATTTTGATATATTGAGGAAAAAAAATCATGATTTTAACTTTAAAACGTGATAAGAAAACTATATCTGTTTTAATGTTACCAAGTTTTAAAATGCAAAAGTTTTGAAGAACTATTGACCAAAAAATTCAAAGAACCATGAAATTTACATGCATGCTTTTAATCTTTATTAACTTCTAGTAAATGTTCATTATGCATTTTTATGTGCGTATACATTCATGAAACTGCGGTGGAAATTGATGTTAATTGCTTTAGTTCTTAGATTTTGTTTTCAATTTAAATGAATAATTTTTTAAATTGAGATTTTAGTGATACCCTTGAAATTAATGGAGTTACTCTCCCATGACACAAAACTAGGATTCTAATTCTATATCCTAAAGAGATGAGATGATGTGGGCAACTCATACAGATTTCAGTGGCACCACCGGTTATACTGTTACATCATATCTCTTATAACATTCTAGTGATCTGTTATTTAATGCTCCATATATTTAACTTAATTTTTATGTGTTTATGTGTTATATGCCCAAAGATACTATATTGTCCTTATGGGACTGTATCGCAGCAGCATTCAACACAATGCCGCACATACAGTAGCATCTTAAGTAAATGTCTGTGGTCTTGGTTTGACTTAACTCTTTTACTCAGAAGGTTCAATTAGGCTAAAAAGAGACAGGGAGAGAGAGAGGGAGTGTCGGCAGCAGGGAGGGGTAGGGCTCAAACATCATGAGGAAGGGAATGGGGTAAGGCAAACACAAGTGAAGAATTAGCAGCTGTGTTTGAAGAAGAGGAGACTTATAAGGAGATAATGAAAGGTGAGGCAGAATACAGGTTCAGTGACCACTGTGGCGGAGCTTGGGTATAGGATGAAAGCACACATTTATCCTTTGGATGCATCAGTCACGAAACCAATGTGAAAGAGTTCCAGGGAGCAAAAGGTCATAAGTTAAGCTCACCTGGTGGAGACAGTAGAGCAGAGGCAAAGTGGAGCACATGGTCCATGAAACGGGCACGCCAATACTCAGCTCTAGCAATGAGTGACATTTAGGAATCCAGGCACCGTGCTGTCAGACGTTCAAATCTTTTCAATAGTAGCCACAAATCTATTATTTTCTGAAATATCCTAATTTTAATTATAACCTTTATTGACAAAAAACATTGTATAGGTCAAATAAAACATATATACAAGCTTGACATGACCCACAAACCATCAGTTTGTGACTTCTAGTACTTGCAAAGAGGAGTTATGGAAGATTTTATTATTTTGTTTTTTAAAAGCACAAGAAGTGACATTTTTACTGCTGCTTTCCTATATAGTAAAAGACGTGATATGACATCACATGACACACTTGGGAATTCAGAAGTGGTGATGCTGGCTCAATGAACAACCAGCAATTTTAGCAATTTGTACAGAGCATTGCTCAAACTATAGGTGGGTCAGTAATCCTTGAATATGCTGAGAAAATGTAGCTCCTTTATTCAGCCTATAATTAAGCTGATTCTCTTCTTAAACTCCTACCTAACAGGTGGCTGGGAGGGACGGGGAGATTAAACTCTGGCTTTATCCAGTTTAAAACTCAGTCTGATGCACACATGTAAACAGTCTCTAGGCAGTAGAGTATCCTACCTTATATGACTCCTTGGCACGGCCCCTCCCAGCCCCTATGCCAACCCTCTCCCTAAACTGACATCCATACACACACTGGCTATACCTACTTGTTCCTAGTATAATGCCCCCAATCCACCTGGCTTCTGGGCACCCTACTGGCTTCTGTTTCTGAACTCCACAGCTGACTAGCTCATTGCCCATTCTTCGGGCCAAGGGGATTTCCCCAGAACATGCGGGGCCCCCTGATCTTTGCTGACCTTCCCCTCAGCTATAAAAGGTTACATACTAAGGTCTCTGTGGGTCTCCAGCTGGCCCCTGGCTTGATGGTCCACTTCAGCCTCTGCTCTGGCTCACCCCACCCCACCCAAAAGGCTCACTGGATCTCACCTCAGCAACCAGACCCACGGGTGGCTGGGAGGCACAGGTGGACCAGCAGAACTGTCTATGTTGCACTGCCCTCTTAAGACCAAGTTGCCCCATGCTGGTGTGTCTCTTGCCCAGTGATCTCTTCAAAAAGGGGAACTGGGTGACAGCCTACTGTTCTCAGTGTCCCAGCCCAATTATACAACACAACTCCTCTTCGGTCAGCAGACAGGTGAATTAGGGGCACATATCTGACTACTTTTCTCTTCTCATTTTCCTCCATCTCCAATCCTTTCCACATTTCCCCGAGGCCAGAGGATATTTTCTTCTGCTCTCTACAAGTCATATCTGTTTCCTATCAGGAAAGTGCCTTGCTTGGACAAGCAGAAGGGACATCCTATCTACACCAAGGCCCAACTCTATGCATGGGTCCTCCAGGCTGGATCTTTGACATCTTAATGTTGAAATGGAGCAGAATACTACAGTCCTTACCACCTCCTTGCCCCCATCCTCAGCCTGACTTCTGTCTGTGGAAAAACTTTAGTCAAAGAACAGCTGAATCAGAGAAATGAGAAAATGCACAAACAAAGGAAAACAGTCCAACAAGACTAAATAATAATAGTTTAGTCCTTAAACTAAAGTCAAGGACCTTTATTTCCTCTTCAAGGGCTATAGATAATATTCTGAGCCATATCCTGTGAGCTGTCTTATAGATACTGAAACCCTCACAGGTTTCAGAAGTTAACTACATGATGACCAGACTGTAGCCATGACATAAGCTGCCACAATTCTGAAAATTAGCCTCAAAGAAATGCAAACAAAGAGACCCTGGAAGTGACGACTAACTGTACCTAAAACAATCAAGATGAAGCTGGTCAGACCACCACACAACCAATTTCAAGATGACTGTCAGAGCTGACTGTGCTGTTTCTACATGTAGCCCCCTCCCTCCGTCTATAAAAGCTCTTGCTCTCTGGTTGTCAGTGGGGGGAGTCGACCTTTGGACAGCAGTCTGTACTCCCTGCGCCCCCTCCCCAACTGGCTGCCGACATCTGAAGTAAAACAAACTTTCCTTTCCACCAACCTTGCCTCTTTAATGGCTTTTGAGCAGAGAGCAGCCGGACCCACACTTTTGGTTACAATGTGAGCTAAAGAAATCGGGACAATCTTCTTTTCCCCCCAAACTCGGCTCTCAAGCGTGTTATCTTCTTGCAAAAGTGTAGCTAAATATTGCTTAAAGTCTCTCTCTCTCTTTAGAAATCTGTCTAACTACATACCACCCTCCACCTCAAGCCCAATCTCCAGAGACAGAGAAATGCTCAAATGTAATATGCATAAAAGTCCTATATCCAGAAATACAAAAGGGAAAACCATATCAGAAATTTTAAAACATGACCTGTGTTACCTAACTTTTGTGGAGAACAACAGAAATCAAAATTAAGTGAAGCTACATTATCTTCATCCCAAATTTACTAAACCTCTTTTGCAAATCCTGTTTCTCCACTTTAATTCCAAGGCAACTTTTATTAAACACTCAAGGCTTACACATTGCAGGTCTGATATAAATATGCCATGAACTTTTTCTGATTCGAGGAACATAGATTCTGAGGCTTTTAGACATATTGAACAATTTATCTTTTCACTCTAACTAATTTCTACTCTCTGAATCTAGAAGGCCCTCAAAACACGAAATGATTTAATACAAATGATGTAATGCCATATATATATTTTAGGCTTTTCCTTGCCAAAGTTCCATTTAGAAAAAAAGGAAGAAGAAAGAAAAAGAAATTATTCTCAGAAGACACTGCACATGATGAAAGCTATTTATATCCCTCCACTCCTCCACTGCTCACAATGAAAACCTCCTCTTAAAAGCTTGTCAACAAATCTTTCAGTATGGTATAGTAAAGAATCCTTGTTTTTCATGTGTCACAGTTAATAACAATGCTTGAATTTATTGCCTCCATAAAAAACAAATATTCTTTGCTTATGTAAACAAAATCAACATTTGAACCCCAGTGTTTTTATGTTGTCTCAGAAATATACTAGCAAACCAAGATTACATGTTGAAGGATTTGAAGTTTATGTACTTCATTCAAGTCCATTCACGTATAGATATTGATTAGGTAGAGTAATTAGTGTATAATCTATACTAATTTAAAGATGTAATTTATCTTCACAGTGCTATGTAAAATCAATTTTATTTTTAAAGGAGAAAAGAAAACACAATTTCTCTCAATATTCATCCCCCCAAACTTAACAAACTGTTGTTGAAATGAAAACTGTGATGTTATGAAGAACTGTAACTACTGAATGAACATAAAAATAGAAAATAGCAATGTTTAAGACGTTTGCTGTTCTTATTTTAGAAGATGACTACACAAAGCCAGCCTAAAGAGGGGGATAAGATTTCACATTTTATTGGCGTTTAGGGAAACTTTATACCCTGTCTCTGGAAAAATCAGAAAGGGAAGTGGTTATAAGGAATCCACATAATAACGTATGGGAAAGCCAACTAGAATTTACAAGGGAGGGGACTCTGCTGGTGAATCAAAGAGCTGCCAAGTCACATGTTGCACAATTTATTAATCATGAGCTGCTCCACCAGCCAGCAGTTTTCTCCATGTTCTCCTCATTTATGACTCTATTCCCACTAAGCCACTAAATTATTTTTGGTGCAAAATATGTGTTATGAGTGAAAACACAACACAGGACAAAATGAGAAGAAAGTAAACATTTGGCAGCTTTCGAAAGCAGGTGGAATGGGTCCAGATTGTACATTGTCTACATTTTGAGACTTCGATTTTGTCCAGGGAGTATTATTTTGTTAAATGCTACACAAGTCTCAGTTTGGTCTTCAAGGAACATGGACTCAGCACCGTTTGAAGTCCAATTACTGGGGATCCACTGGCACTAAGAAATGGTATGTGCCCTTGACCCTGCTCCAGGTTCCCAGCTGTGACTCCAAGTAAAGGAAGTTTTGGTAGTCACTGACAGAAAGGAATTTTCTAAAAGAGCTCTTAAAGACTTTACTCACTTTGAAAAAGGCTAAATGTTATATATTCTACCTGTGCATGAATTTCTAATTTTAAAAAGTATATAAAGTTACCTATACAATCTTCATCTTTGAGAAAAAAATATCTTTATATATGGCCAATATTTTAAGATATTTAATCTCTTAAATGCATGAGAGTCTATAAATCTGGATAACAGAAGAGGTTTCGCTTGGGGTGTCTCACCCTGCATGTTAAGATGCTGCTGACTATGGTAATTTGGGCTAAGCTGATGGCGGTGAGGAAAATCCTAATAACTTATCTATACCTGTTCCTCTAAATGAAATGCAACGGATCAAAGAAACATCATCTTCCTTCCAAGCGATATCAAACACCTTTTGCCCCATGACAAGCCTGCATGCCACTGTGTTCTTCAGTCTTAGTGAAGAGAGCTATGGAAAGAGATGTCCATCTATCCCTACACTCACCAGAAAGAGTATTTTTTAAACATTCTGAATTATCACTGTCTGCCTAAGTAAACACAGAATATAGAGAGTTCATGCAGGCAAAGACAAATGTAGACACAAAGTAATCTATGCCCTCACTGCTGCTTGGCAATTTTCAATGCATCTCTTGCCATCACATTCCTGAGCAGTACTTACAGATGTTATTCAGACCCCTCTAGTTCCCTCTCCATGTCCCTTCATTCCCAGAAAAGAAACCTCACTTGTTAGTTTACTGCAGTGTCTGAGCCCAATCAAATATACTACCTCAAATACCTTCTAAAACCCTCCTTATCTTTATCCATCTTCTCTTTCCTCACTGCTAATTACCATGCCAACCTACCATAGCAAATGTTCCCATCTCTGGCTTAGCTTGCATCCCTTCCTCCGTCTGGAGGAGTCCTGAACCATCTTCACTTCTGTTTTACTTCATCACTATCTCTACTTCTGCTGACCAATGCCCTTTATTCACAAATGTAATCAAGCCATCTTTGTACACAACACCTCTATATACCCACTCCCTAATCTCTTGAGTTTTTAAGATTCATAGAATCTTAGACTTCAAGAACATTAGAGTTGGAAAGAAACTTGAAAATATGTGTTCTTAACTAAATCATGTTACAAGTAAAGGGAAAATCTCATGTCTTTTTTCAGTCTTTCCTCTATGCCCACAATTTTAATATATCCATTCATTCAAAGGTAATGAATGACTCAATTATTTTTTCTTAGTCTTTTATCTTTTCTGGCTTTGCTATTTTGGATAACTATTCCTTCTCAGAGAAGTTATTTCCTCCCAATCACCTACAGCCATAAACTCATTCCAACATACAGACATCTAGGAACATCCCAGATCCACACAGCCTTCCCATCAAGGGCTTAACCCAAACTCCTAGAACTATCCTTGATTCCGTCCTTCCTTTCATTTCTACTTTAAAAACAACCTGAAATTACCTACGTCTTCTCCCTTTTTTCTATTGCCCCTTTGTGGCTTTCATTTTCTCTTCGTGAATTGCTGTAATAGGCTCCAAAACAGGATCCTCAGTCATTTTTTATCCTCCCCAGTGAAATTCTGATATGGTCAGTTCACCCTTAAAACCATTCTTAAGCTTACAGCTCCAATCCCTAATGCAGTTGCCAACCAAATAAACTACAATGCCTAGCATTCAAACCACCTTGGAATCTGGTCCCAATCTTTATTTCAAGTTCATCATTCACTACTCTTCTTTGGAACCCTATATTGTAGTCAAAATGAGGGCTGGGATGCTCTCTAAATATATTCCATGCTTCCTGCCTGTATACCATGCCACACTTTGTTACGTTCATCTCTAGTTTCCTATACTTCCCTCCTTCACCAACATCTCTGTCAACTAAAAGACTCATGATCTAGCAAGGTGAACCTCAAGGAACATCTCACTCATGCAGTCCATCCTGATCAAACAGAATAGGATTTCTCTTATTCACTGTGTATTCTTGTTCAATGTCACCTAGGATATTCTGTCTCACCTTAGAGAGTCTTCAATCCTTGTATCATTCCTTCCTTGAGAGTAAAAATTTTGAGGCTCAGAAATGTTTAATTTTGATTCTTTCAGAACTCTTACCATAGTGGCTTTTTTTTAAGGTATTCAGCTATAGATTTAGGTGCTGTCTTACAGGTTCCAGAAAACTCAACATGTTTTAGACTAAACTCTCCCCCTATGCCCCACCCCAACTCAGTCCTTTCTCTATACAAAAAATTCCCTACACTGGGCTAATGGTCCAACTAGTGACTCAGTAATCTAATCCAAAAAGCTGCAAGTCTTAAATTTCTCACCTTTCAGTATAGTTCCCACAATCATTTACACTGGTAAACAAGTCTTACTGATGTTCTCTTCAAAATTCCTTATTTATCTGTCACTTCTTTCCATCAACTTGCCTCTGTCTCTCCTCCACATTTCTTACCTGGACCACTGCCATAGCCTGGAAACTATGTCTGACTTCTTTGTAACCTGTCCTCCACACTGCTACCAGAGTAATTTCTTGGCTGTGTTGGGTCTTGGTTTCTGTGCGAGGGCTTTCTCTAGTTGTGGCGAGCGGGGGCCACTCTTCATCGCGGTGTGCGGGCCTCTCACTATCACGGCCTCTTGTTGCGGAGCACAGGCTCCAGACGCGCAGGCTCAGTAGTTGTGGCTCACGGGCCTAGTTGCTCCACAGCACGTGGGATCTTCCCAGACCAGGGCTCGAACCCGTGTCCCCTGCATTAGCAGGCAGATTCTCAACCACTGCGCCACCAGGAAAGCCCTCTCCTTCTTCTTCTTTAAATCTTCCCAGACTCCCTAACCTACAGAGGCCCTAACCTACAGAGGAGTGTCCAAACTCTTTCTATGGCTTGCAAAGCCTTTCAAAATCTGGCCTCTAACTTCGTTTCCACATTCATTTTATGCCACCAGTATACATAAATCACACAAACATAGAAAAAGCTTTGAATGCCATTCCCACTTGCTTAAGTAAAGCCTGTTCATTCTTCAAGGTTCAATTCAATCCCCCTCCTAGTACATATCATAAGGCATTTGGTGTCCTTTCTCTGTCAAATTATATAGTAACTATGAGTTTTTCTATTTTCACCAAAGAATGAGAAATCCCCCCCCAAACTGAAATACTGTTAGATTTTGATTCAAATTCAGAGTCTAATGAACTACATGGAATAATATAATTGTAGAATTAAAAATACATGAATTAATTACAAGCATACAATAATTTAGCTCTGATTTATATCAAAACACATGGTACTTACAATATTCCTTTTATAAATCCAAAAACGAATAAAGCTAAATAATATACTATTTAGGCTTACATATTTAAAAGTAAAAAATAAACAAGGATACATTAAACACAAATGTAAAGATAACTATCATTTCTGGTGGGAGGACCAGGAGAGATGGGATAGAGGAGCAACACAGAAGCAGATATAACATATTGTTAACCTGCTTCTTTGGCTGCATAGTAAGTTTACCAGTAAGGCTACTGATGTTCATTTCATATTGATTAATTATGCTTTTTAAAATGTGGCCATTCATAAATCAAGAGTGTCATTAACCAAGGATTGTGATTAATCTAATTTAATGGAGTATCCAGAAACCACACTGGGCCTGATATTTATCTGGCTACTAATTAACAACAACAAAACCTGCAATTGTTATTATTTAGATCTTAGTAATCATACTTTTATAAAAAGAGACAGGCAGCTGGATCTTTCCACTATATTCTTTTTGATCTATAGCGCCATGGGGAAAAATATAAAAATATGACGAAACATACAGACCACTACAAATGTGAACAAGTAGGCAAATACCCTAATATTCAAATTTGTATGTGGAGCTTTAATTACAAAATGGATCACTTCCCTGAGGAAAAATAACTGCAGTAGAGAGAATAATCACAGAATACTCATTCTCCTTGATACACTGATAAGATACACTCATTCAGTCATCAAGCATTTATAGAGAAACAACTTTATTCCAGGGTACACCAGACACGAGGGATACAAAGATAAGTAAAACAAGGCTCCTGACAACAAAAAACATACAGAGGCCAAGGCTTCCTCCTTGTGTCACAGTTACACTTTGGAAAACTGACTTATCAGCAACTTGATAGAGTGCAATTCACAGAAATAATTTACTCCTGAATCCAGTTCAAGGGGAATTGTGGAAAATTTCAGAAATATTTCTTTATATCAATTTTTTAAATGTATTGCTTATGACACCTTAATTCCCACGAGATGAAATTTTTTTTATTCTCTAACACAGAGTTTGATCATTTTTAATCTATAGGTTAATTTCTTGGAAAATGAATACTAATTGCAATAGTAGCAAGTAGATTTTTAAAGCCTTATTATTCGGTAATTTATAAATGGGGTATTATATAATTTTATTTAAAATGGAATAATAACTTTGGTCCATTGTATAGTAATTTGGCAAATACTGTTTAATATCATGTGAATCAAACTGTAAGTACTTACTCTTTGTTTCTGTAATTTTATAGTAAATATTTATAGACCTTTTAGAGATATGCACTTTACACATCAATTAAGTGTTTATGGATCATACAGAAGAAACAAAAACAATTCAGATGACAGTGGCATAAAATATATCTACTTTTGAAGATCAGAAATGTGAAAAAGTATAAATAAAACTCATTATAGCTTTTATACAGAGCAATATTACCACTGGGTAATATGCATGTGGGACATGTTGTAAGTTGTGTCTAGTATACTGAAGATTCAGCTCAGCATTGTTTTATGGTAAGTAAAGAAATTGAAGGATACAGTGACAAAGTAGAAAGGTGAGACTAACATATATTTAAAATGCTGAGTCTTTTTACTTTCATTTTACTAGTATTCAACACATATTTCACAATTACCATATGATTCACAGGTGACATGTTTGGAGGGGGAAATCCATGCTTAACAGATGAAAAACTTCTATATATATATAATATTACAAAATCTACTTATATATAACATTACTCTTCAAAGTGGCAAGTGTAGTCAAAGTCATCTAAGTCATCAAAACTTCATAGAAGGAAAAGAAAAATAAAAAGAGGAAAGAAGGGAATGATAGTTTTGTTGTAAGGATAAGCCTATGAAATTTTAGTGATTTATCATAATGGAAAGGCAGTAAGTAAAGAGAGGAAAATGAGAGCTTTAGCAGAAAGTACTCAACATAAAACTTCAAAGAAACTTTCCATAATGTCTGTTATCCTACTTATAAAGAAAAAAGAACAGAAAATATCCATCCACTTAAATCTAAAACAAATGGTCATTTATATGGCATAGGTACCCTTCATCCAGGCAGGAGGGTCAAACCTCACAAAAGAAAGAGGATAACAATTTCCTCTTTAGGACGCAAGGAAAACTAGATTTCATGGTTACATTTTCTAATGTTAAAAATATAATATCTGGGCTTCACTATTCTAAATTCTTTGAATTCTCAGTTTTGAGAACTGAACAAGCCAAATCTATACACATCCTTATGATTTACATTTATATATTTGTTTCTATTCCCAACCATAATGTATCGTTATTTCTTAAAACAATGGGAGGTAGTAAGAAAGGACAATTGTGTTTTCCCTCAATATCTTGATGGGTTTATGACCATGAAAAGCGACCTGTGATGATTTATAAGGAGTTGAATACTATTTTTTAAGAGACACTCACTTTAAAATGTTTACTTGTTATTTATTGTTAGTATATATCTTGACTGAGGTGATGGTTACAAGAGAGTGAATATTTTTTGAAGATCATCAAATCTGTATTTTCACTTTCAGATATGGTAGAATAACATGTTTGTTCATTTGCCTTAAACACTCAATAATTCAGGTAAAATATAAGAAACATAATTTCCAGACTTGGACCAAATGTAGCATAAATTAATGATTACTGAGAAGACAAAATAAATAAGCACAGGAACGCAAATAGAGCCTGGCAGCCTCCCTAAATTGGTAATATACAATTTAAAATTTGAGGTAGCCAAGGCATCTATAATTCATAGGGCAGAGTACTGAAGAGAAGTAAGCTACATAAAGACAGAGATCTGGGGCTTCCCTGATGGCACAGTGGTTAAGAATCTGCCTGCCAGTGCAGGGGACACGGGTTCGAGCCCTGGCCCAGGAAGATCCCACATGCCGCGGAGCAACTAAGCCCGTGCGCCACAACTACTGAGCCTGAGCTCTAGAGCCCACAAGCCACAACTACTGAGCCCACGTGCCACAACTACTGAAGCTTGCGCGCCTAGAACCCATGCTCCACAACAAGAGAAGCCACGACAATGAGAAGCCCGTGCACCGCAATGAAGAGTAGCTCCTGCTCCCGCTACTGGAGAAAGTCCATGTGCAGCAACGAAGACCCGACACAGCCAATAAATATATTTTTTAAAAAAAAGATAGAGATCTGGAAATCCACAGAGCATTTCCCTTGAGTCTTCACCTGTACAGGGATCAATGATGGACACAGGGTAGCCATCCAATGTCAGGAAAAGAAGCACAAAACAAAGAGCAGCAGTAAAATCAATAGGGACACCACAGGGCCAACTATAATTTATGTTCTCATTAGCCAGAGTGGAAATACCTTCTCAACATATGGAGTAACAAGTAGAGTGCTTTAAAAGGAACAGCCTCAAAAATGGGGCCACATATATGTGTTGGCATACAGTATTTGTTTTTCTCTTTCTAACTTACTTCACTCTGTATGACAGACTCTAGGTCCTTCCACCTCACTACAAATAACTCAATTTCATTTCTTTTTATGGCTGAGTAATATTCCATTGCATATATGTGCCACAACGTCTTTATCCATTCATCTGTCGATGGACACTTGGGGTGCTTCCATGTCCTGGGTATTGTAAATAGTGCTGCAATGAACTCTGTGGTACACGTCTCTTTTTGAATTATGGTTTTCTCAGGGTAAATGCCCAGTAGTGGGATTGCTGGGTCATATGGTAGTTCTATTTTTAGTTTTTTAAGGAAACTCCATACTGTTCTCCATAGTGGGCAGGACAGGAATAAAGATGCAGATGTAGGGATGGACTTGAGGACACGGGGAGGGGGAAGGGTAAGCTGGGACGAAGTAAGAGAGTGGCATGGACATATATACACCACAAATGGAAAACAGATAGCTAGTGTGAAGCAGCTGCATAGCACAGGGAGATCAGCTCAGTGCTCTGTGACCACCTAAAGGGTGAGGTAGGGAGGGTGGGAGGAAGATGCAAGAGGGAGGGGATATAGGGATATATGTATACATATATCTGATTATAGCTGTACAGCTGATGTATACATATAGCTTTGTTATACAGCAGAAACTAACACAACATTGTAAAGCAATTATACTCCAAAAAAGATGTTAAAAGAAAATAATTAAGCATACACTTATCATATGACTCAGCCATCCCCCTACTAGATATTTTTACTCAAGAGACATGAAAATATATGTGTATTCTAAACTTGTACACAGATATTTACAGCAGTTTTATTCATAATCATTAAACACTGGAAACAACCCAGATGTCCTTCAACTGGTGAATGTATAAACTGTGGTATATTCATGCAATGGAATACAACTCAGCAATAAAAAGGAACAAACTACTGATGCACATGTTGACCTGAGTGAAAAAAGCCAAATTCAAGAAGCTACATATTATATGGACCATTAATAAGATATTTCAGAAAAGGCAAAACTATAGGACAGAAAACAGAGCAGTAGTTGCCAATGGTTAAGGGTGGGGAGAGGGTTGCCTACAATGCAGTACAAGGGAACTTTCTGGGAGGCAGAAATGTTCTATATCTTGATTGTGGTGGGGGTTACATGACTGTATGTGTTTGTCAAGACACAGACCTGTATACTTCAGTGAATGTTAATGTATATAAATTGTATGTCAATAAACCTGACTTTTATATTTAGAAAAATAAAAGGGGCCAAATTCACTATAGATTAAAGGCTGCTCTGGTCCTGCCTAACAAATCTTAAACTCAATCCTTTGGAATATCAAATTGTTTCTAAGTTCCTTGAATCCCAGAACCAAGCCCATACATATTTTTAAAAATATTAAAAAAACAAAATTAGGCTCCAATATAAAAGTATCAAAAATATAATGACTAGCATCCAATCAAAAATTTCTAAGCATTCTGATAAGCAGAAAAATATGACCAACAATAAGGAGAAAACCGGTCAATAGTGGTAGATCAAGAAATGACAGAGATGATGGAATTAGCAGATAAGGATATTAAAACAGATGTTACAAATACATTCCATATATTTAAGAAATTATAGTAGAGGAAAGCAAGAGCCTGATAAGGAAAGGTATGGACAATATAAAAATACCCAAATCAAACTTCTAGAGATAAAAATACAATGCCTCAGAAGAAAAACACACTGGATGGCATTAATAAAAGATTAAGGGCTTCCCTGGTGGCGCAGTGGTTGAGAGTCTGCCTGCCGATGAAGGGGGACACGGGTTCGTGCCCCGGTCCGGGAAGATCCCACATGCCGCGGAGCAGCTAGGCCCGTGAGCCATGGCCGCTAAGCCTGCGTGTCCAGAGCCTGTGCTCTGCAACGGGAGAGGCCACAACAGTGAGAGGCCCGCATACCACAAAAAAATAAAAAAATAAAAAAATAAAAAATAAAAGATTAAGTACTGTGCAAGAAAATGATAGTAAACTTGGAATTACAGTAGAAATACTAGAATCTATCAAGATACATTTTATCTTATTTACTTCTCTTCGTGGGGAGGAATAAATTAGGAATTTGGGATTAATAAATACATACTACTATACATAAAACAGAAAAACAACAAGGACGTACTATAGAACAGGGAACTATACTCAATATCTTGTAATAACCTATAATGGAAAAGAACCTAAAAAATAATATATATACATATACACACACACACACACACATATATATGCATGTATAATTGAATCATTTTGCTGCACAGCTGAAACACTGTAAATCAACTATACTTCAATAAAAATTAAAAAAAGAATTGAATATTATTTTAAATGTGAATTGGGCATTTTATGCATTACTATTGCACCTTATTTTGCCAAAGCATATTATGCATATCAACTCATTTGATCATCTTGACAATGCAGTGATGTGTTTTGTTATATTACAAATAAAAGCACAATGACAAAAACATTAAATAACTGACCTAAGAACCCAAACATGTCAGAGACAGAGCCTCTTCAATCCTACTGAAGGTCTTCTAACTGTTATTTTAAATCTTTTTTAAGAAATTAACTATGCTGGTTTATGGAAGCTTAAGCTTTTGGAATCAGTAGACCCAAAAGTGTATGGTCATGTGGAAGCCAGAATCTGAGCATCCCCACTTGCCACATTTTGAAAAGGCAATAAAGTGTCTCCCATTACCATCAGGGAGAATTCAGATGAATTCATTCAGACTTTCATTACTAACACAGGAGACTTGCCTTGGGAGGTCACCTCTATCTTCATCTTGTGATTCAGTGTCATGTAACATCCAGGTCAACCTCTTAGTATTTGTGTTCTCCCTCATGCTAGCATCAGATGATCACACAACTACATAAATTATGCAGACAGTACATACTGACTATGGAAAGATGAAAATCAAAATAGATCAATCATGATGCTTAGAATATACAGCTGACCTTTGAACAACATGGGGGTTAGGGGCACTGACCCTCCACACTGTTGAAAAACTGAGTATAACTTTACAATCAGTCCCAACCTTAGATCCTGTTGTCCTGTAATACTGTGGTACGTATCTAATGAAAAAAATCCATGTATTAAGTGGACTAGCCAGTTCAGACCTGTGTTGTTCAAGGATCAACTGTACCTTGAAAACTTCACCATAAGCAATGTGGTATAATGTGCAAGTATTACTTAAGCCAACTTCCAAGTGCCCACCAAGAAAGCATTTGTGAAAAGTGGTCAACCGACATGCTAATCAAGAATACCCAGTCAAACTATAAAACTCTTAGAGGAAAACAAAGGCAGAACAGTCTATAACATCAATCACAGCAAGATCTTTTTGGACCCACTTACTAGAGAAATGGAAGTAAAAACAATAAACAAATGGGACCTAATGAAACTTTAAAGCTTTTGCACAGCAAAGGAAACCATAAACAAGACAAAAAGACAACCCTCAGAATGGGAGAAAATATTTGCAAATGAAGCTACTGACAAAGGATTAATCTCCAAAATATACAAGCAGCTCATGCAGCTCAATATCAAAAAAACAAACAACCCAATCCAAAAATGGGCAGAAGACCTAAATAGACATCTCTCCAAAGAAGATATACAGATTGCCAACAAACACATGAAAGTATGCTCACCATCACTAATCATTACAGAAACGCAAATCAAAACTACAATGAGAGGGCTTCCCTGGTGTTGCAGTGGTAGTGAGTCCCCCTGCCGATGCAGGGGACACAGGTTCATGCCCCGGTCTGGGAAGATCCCACATGCCGTGGAGTGGCTAGGCCCGTGAGCCATGGCCTCTGAGTCAGTGCATCTGGAGCCTGTGCTCTGCAATGGGAGAAGCCACAACAGTGAGAGGCCCGCGTACGGAAAAAAAAAAAAAAAAAAAACCTACAATGAGGTATCACCTCACACCAGTCAGAATGGCCATCATCAAAATATCTACAAATAATAAATGCTGGAGAGGGTGTTGAGAAAAGGGAACCCTCTTGCACTGTTGGTGGGAATGTAAATTGGTACAGCTACTATGGAGAACAGTATGGAGGTTACTTAAAAAACTAAAAATGTAACTACCATACGACCCAGCAATCCCACTACTGGGCATATACCCTGAGAAAACCATAATTCAAAAAGAGTCATGCACCACAATGTTCACTGCAGCTCTATTAACAATAGCCAGGACATGGAAGCGACCTAAGTGTCCATCAACAGATGGATGGATAAAGAAGATGTGGCACATATATACAGTGGAATATTACTCAGCCATAAAAATAAATGAAATTGAGTTATTTGTAGTGAGGTGGATGGACCTAGAGTCTGTCATACAGAGTGAAGTAAGTCAGAAAGAGAAAAACAAATACTGTATTCTAACACATATATATATGGAATCTTAAAAAAACAAATGGTTCTGGGGCTTCCCTGGTGGCGCAGTGGTTGAGAGTCCGCCTGCCGATGCAGGGGACACGGGTTCGTGCCCCGGTCTGGGAGGATCCCACATGCCGCGGAGCGGCTTGGCCCATGAGCCATGGCCATTGAGCCTGCGTGTCCGGAGCCTGTGCTCCGCAACGGGAGAGGCCACAACAGTGAGAGGCCCACATACCGCAAAAAAAAAAAAAAAAAAAAAAATGGTTCTGAAGAACCTAGGGGCAGGACAGGAATAAAGACGCAGACATAGAGAATGGACTTGAGGACACGGTTGGGGGAAGGGTAAGCTGGGACGAAGTGAGAGAGTGGCATGGACATATATACACTACCAAATGTAAAACAGATAGCTAGTGGGAAGCAGCCGCATAACACAGGGAGATCAGCTCTGTGCTCTGTGACCACCTAGAGGGGTGGGATAGGGAGGGTGGGAGGGAGACGCAAGAGGGAGGGGATATGGGGACATATGTATATGTATAGCTGATTCACTTTGTTATAAAGAAGAAACTAATACACCATTGTAAAGCAATTATATTCCAATAAAGATGTTAAAAAAAAAAAAAAGAATACCCAGTCTAAATGCCTCAAAGATGCAGCATACTATCAGAATGGGCTAAACTTGAGAGGTGGCTACACAGCCTTCCTACAATTTCTGTCTCTGATCAGTAGCCACCATTTCACTAATTAGGTTACTGGATATTGAAAATGGGTTTTTTTTGTTTTGTTTGTTTGGTTTTTTGCGGTACGCGTGCCTCTCACTGTTGTGGCCTCTCCCGTTGAGGAGCACAGGCTCCGGACGCGCAGGCTCAGCAGCCATGGCTCACTGGCCCAGCCGCTCCGCGGCACGTGGGATCTTCCCAGACCGGGGCACGAACCTGTGTCCCCTGCATCGGCAGGTGTACTCTCAACCACTGCGCCACCAGGGAAGCCCTGAAAATGGGTTTTTATTGTTGAAACTAGTGACATAGCTTATTAATTTGATAAAATGAGCACTCACTGCTAAAATCAGGGGTAATCAAGGTGTGTGAAGGTAAAAAAAAAGATGTATGGATACCGTAAAATAATTTACACCTTTGAGTAGCAAAGGTGTAAATTATTTTAGGGTCCAGCAACATCAACATCACCCAGAGGCTTATCAAAAATGTAAAATCAAGAGAGTGGTATGGACATATATACACTACCAAACTTAACGTAGATAGCTAGTGGGAAGCAGCCGCATAGCACGGGGAGATCAGCTCGGTGCTTTTTGACCACCTAGCGGGGTGGGATAGGGAGGGTGGGAGGGAGGGAGACCCAAGAGGGAAGAGATATGGGAACATATGTATATGTATAACTGATTCACTTTGTTATAAAGCAGAAAATAACACACCATTGTAAAGCAATTTTACTCCAATAAAGATGTAAAAAAAAAAAAAAAAAAAAGTAAAATCTCAGGCTCCACTCCAGGCCTGCCATATCAGAATCTGCATTTTAACAAGATCTTCACGTGATTCCCATGCACTACTTTAAAAACATTCCCCACTCTTTATGATCAAGTTAAAAAGAACTCTAGCAAGGCCTGTAATTTATACCTTTAGGAATACTGTCTCAGGCTCAACTCTGTGGGTTCTGTCCAATCACAACTTTGGACTCTGTTGGCCAAAAGAATAACATAACGCTGCTCTGGAATTTTGCCTTTGCCTTAAGTAAATCTTTCATTCAAAATGCTGAACAGAGTATATAACAGGGCAAAAAGTTTTGATTATCCATCCAGGGCAGCCTTACTTTATGTCGACTGTCCCAGTGTAATTACTAATAATGCACCACTTCACTCTCAAAGGTGATAACTTATATGGTCACTCTAAGAACAGGTCATGTGAATTTTCACTTTTGTGCTTGCTTGCTTGCTAATAATAAACTTCCACATTGATAGTTTTTATAAGGATAAGAGATGGGGAACTTTTCCTTTTGGGAACCTCTAACATCTATGATGTCTCAAGGTTACCAGCTTATTCTGTCATCTTGATATTTCATCCTATCTAAAATAACTATCAAAAACGGTGAAAACAGTATTTGTGGATTAAGAGATACAGGAGAAATCAAATGACTTTCAAACTTACAGTCTGCTACCCATTACTCTTTAAGTCAGTTCCTCTACAAAATGTTTTGTAATTTAAAAAATAAGGTACGACAGAAGATACTCCAGTTCTAAACAAAGTATTGTTGATGTGGAAATAAATCAATATTAAATTTTAGAATGCCTTAAACCAAAAACTTAATCCAAAAAATCTTAATCCCCCAAAATCCAAAACACCTCGTCTTTAACCAGTCACATCTATGCAAGTATTAAATCAAACACCAGAATCATATACATTTTAGCCAATATTAAATCTTAATGTTTTGAATCCCATCACAATTTTTTACACAATGAAAGTTAAAATGAGGGAATTTTAATGCTTTCTAAGTGCCAAAAATTGAACCGTATCATCTAAACCAAAATGCATTTGTAACAACACAATTCAAGGCCATCATTCAGTTCTAAGTTACTGTTTTCTAAAAGTAAATAAAATGGTTTGGAGCTCTCATTTAAATAGCTTCTAGATCTGTGGTACAGTTTTGGCAATGATGAGTTTTCTTGGTACATCAATGTTACTACCGTAATAGTTACGGAACTGATGAACATAGCATTTGTGGTAACCAGTTTACAATTGAGAATTGAAAGATGCATTTTCAGGATCATAAATAAAGCTAAATACCCTCTTATTCAAGAGAAGGAATATCCAAACCTGACCAATTGTACAAGGATTCCAATTAACTAAGACATTTCTTACTAGTGTGCAGGCCAGTGTGTGATTACCCTACAATTATGGAAGAGGATCACTGTGGACTTACTGTCTTAGACAATACCCTTTAAATCACAGGGAGTTTCAACTATTCGTGCTTTAAACGTGGCAAATCACTTGAACAGTAAGAAATAACATATAAATTTACTTATCAGGCAAGTCCAAGAACAAAATGTTAAACTGATTGAACTATTGGATTGACTGATCACAGAAGTTTATCAAAAAGATGGTAGTTTCTGAGAGGCTAAGTAATTATATTTTTCAATTCTTTATTGTCCATATTCCTTTCTTCCTACATTTTGGTATGACTTCTGAGTTGCTTAGATGGGTTATTTTTGCAGTGTTTCATGGCCAAAAGTTTCTTTGCCTTCCCAGGAATTAAAGCACAGTTTAAGAGTTTAAAAATGCAAGTATACTCCAATAAAGATGTTAAAAAAAAGAATGACAATTTAATTCTCACCATTCCCATCATAACAGCCATATCAAATATGTTGAAGATTAAGTTGCTAGGTAGGAGTGCCTTCCAAATCCCAAATCTGTGAAGTGCAAATGCTTTTTCTTTCCATTTAGCAAAATGAAAGTAATGGACATCAACAACCTATATGTGGTATCCACAATAAATTAATACCCTGTAAAGAGCACTGAATCAGGAGTTAGGAGACATCATAGGAGTCTCATCTCTATTTAACTATTCTTGTTTTATTCTTAACCAGTGAGAGCCCAGGATCTGAATATGTTCATATCCTAATTCAGCCACTTACTGGTCATGGTGAACTTGGGCAAGTTACTCACCCTTCCCTCTCCCACAGACTGCTCATCAGTTATATGGACATAACTTGTAATAGTTTTATTTTGAATATTAGGCATGTTCATTCATTCAAAGAGATTTAAAACAGTGTCTGGCACAGAAAGTATCCCATAAATACTTCAAGTGTATTTTTACAAAGATATTAAGGCAAGTGCTTTTATAACAAGTTCTAGACTAAGTTTTCCCTTTCCCCTACATCCTCACTTGAATAGATTTGATGATTTCTAGGGTCCTTAGACTTCTAAGAATGTGTACATTCTCCAAACTTCTAAAAAATATGAATAACATGGCAGTCATCTTCAAACTTTTTATCTTAATATTGCATTGCTCAAGCAATCAAAAAGTACTCTTATCTAAACTTGTATTTTTCAAACAGGATATGTATCTATAAGGAAATACCAAGGGAATATATAAAGCCACAAAATAGCTGTCACACATCTATCTAAAAGTATAATCATAGAAAAAATTGAGGAGAAATGGAAAACCAAATGAATAATTAAACAATTTGAACAGAGTTATGAAGTAGAAAGCAGAAGTCACTACATTTTATTTTTTCAACCTCTTTTTAAAAAATTTTTATTGGAGTATAGTTGCTTTACAATGTTTTTGTTAGTTTCTGCTGTACAGTAAAGTGAATCAGCTATATATATACATACATCCCCTGCTTTTTGGATTTCCTTCCCATTTAGGTCACCACAGAGTATTTAGTAGAGTTCCCTGTGCTATACAGTAGGTTCTCATCAGTTATCTATTTTATACATAGTACTGTATATATGTCAGTCCCAGTCTCCCAATTCATCACACACACTTCACCGCTTGGTGTCCATACGTTTGTTCTCTACATCTGTGTCTCCATTTCTGCTTTGCAAATAGGTTCATCTGTACCATTTTTCTAGATTCTACATATGTGTTAATATGCTATACTTGTTTTTCTCTTTCTGGCTTAACTTCACTCTGTATGACAGACTCAAGGGTCCATCCACATCTCTGCAAGTGGCACAATTTTGTTCCTTCTTATGGCTGAGTAATATTCCACTGTGTATATATACCACATCTTCTTTATCCATGCATCTGTAGATGGACATTTAGGTTGTTTCCATGTCCTGGCTATTGCAAATAGTGCTGACACTGGGGTGCATGTGTCTTTTTGAATTATGGTTTTCTCAGGGTATATGCCCAGGAGTGGGATTGCTGGGTCATATGGTAGTTCTATTTTTATTTTTTTAAGGAACCCCCATACTGTTCTCCATAGTGGCTGTATCAGTTTACATTCCCACCAACAATGTAAGGGGTTCCCTTTTCTCCACACCCTGTCCAGCATTTATTGTTTGTAGATTTTTTGATGATGGCCATTCTGACCAGTGTGAGGTGATACCTCATTGTAGTTTTGATTTGCATTTCTCTAATAATTAGTGATGTTGAGCTTGGCCATCTGTACGTCTTCTTTGGAGAAATGTCTATTTAGGTCTTCCTCCCATTTTTTGACTGGGCTGTTTGGTTTTTTGATACTGAGCTGCATTGTATATTTTTGTTTGTATATTTTGGAGATTAACCCCTTGTCAGCTGCCTTGTTTGCAAATATTTTCTCCTATTCTGAGGGTTGTCACTACATTTTAAAGTAAAGCATGAGAGAGATACTTCTGTAGAATAATTTGAGAATCTCTGCTCAAAAAGATAAAGAAGTGTGCCTTTTTAAACATTTATATCTCTATGATTTGTGCAAATAAACTTAGACTATGGAGTCTACCACTGACATGGCTGTTGACTTGATTTCAGCAACTCTGCCACTGGAGGCTGAGAAATTCCAGCTGTCATTCTTGACAAACTGCTTCTTTTGTTGACAGGTTCTTCTTTAAGGTTGCCTTTAGATACCGAAGACATACCAATTTATTATGACCAAAGACTCAAGCACACAGGTTTCTATAAAGCCATCTGAAAGCTGCATTTATAAGCTTTATTTTTGTGAAAAAATTACTACTAAAACTATGTATTTTTATAAGTGCAGGGTGGTTCAAGGGAAAACACTGTTTTTGTCACCACACTGAAAGCAAAAGTACCTTTAAAAAAACTTGAAACAAAAAGTCATCCATCAAATTCACCTCACTTATACAGAAACCAGAGATAGTTGTCTGGCAGGGTGAAAGCCTGAACACAGATGAGCTTTTTTCATGCTATAACACATAAGAATTTTGTATAAAATATAATCATATTAAAACAAACACATGGTGGGCCTTTAAAAAAAAAAGGGAAATCCTGGTTTCCAGAATTATAGAGATAAATCAAACCTAGAGTGGTAAGCAGAAGAGAGAGCTCATGGGAGTTTCAACCCATGTGTAGGTTCAAGGGTGTGATGCTTGGGATCCTATTGCTTATATGGATACAGGAGATGAGAAACATGGCAAGCAGAGCATCTTTAATGGAGTCTGAAAATGTACTTTCTCCTTGAAAAGGAAACACAATCATTGACCCACAGCTAGGGAGGGATTCTAAAAACTAAACTAAACTAAAATAAAAAACAGGGAAATCAAAATTCCAGGAAGGAGTCGAACAATTATAAAAGAATAGCAAATAACAGGGACAAATACTAAGCCACTTCAAAAGCAAAGACTCTGGAACATGCAGAACAGTTCCACATAAATCAAAAAGAACACTAAAGTCAAGTTAATTTGTTATTTTCTACAAGGTTATTAAGATGACACAAAGCAGACAAAACTTTTCAGCATGATAAATCACTCACATGATTTTATTAACAATAAAAGCAAAAAATCCCCCTTATATATATATATATATATATATATATATACATATATATATTTACTTACTTATATTTATGTACATGCATTTGAGTCAGAGTTGGTTTCTTTTAATCACCCTTGTAAACTCAGAGCAGATATGTCTATCATTTGCCTATGTGTATTCATAAATATTTGCTGAATGAAAAAATAAATACTTGCTATAACTTTTAAAAATAAGTAAATATAAGGGGGAACTAATATACTTGACAAAAATAATGGGAAAAATAAGATTGAGGAAAGCAGAGTTAAGGCATTCTTGAGTTATTTTACAGTTCCAGAGAAGGATCAAAAGGGTAATTAGGGGCTTCCCTGGTGGCGCAGTGGTTGAGAGTCCGCCTGCCAATGCAGGGGACACGGGTTCATGCCCCGGTCCGGGAAGATCCCACATGCCGCGGAGTGGCTAGGCCCATGAGCCATGGCCGCTGAGCCTGCGCGTCCGGAGCCTGTGCTCCGCAACGGGAGAGGCCACAAGAGTGAGAGGCCCGCGTACCAAAAAAAAAAAAAAAAAAAAAAAAGGGTAAATTAAATTTAGGCTTCTTAATTCAAATACAAATGCTTAACTCCCATACCACTAGAGAGAAATTAAAGGCAGGAAGACATGACAAGAGGGGCAGGAAAATAGAGACTGCAAAATAAAATGGTTGAAACTATTCCAAATACATCAGTAATTAAAATAAGTATTAAAAAAATCAATCATACCTATTGAAATATACATAGTTTCAGCCTGGATTTCAAAAAAAAAGTAAAATACACACATATCATGTTGAATAGAGTATTCCAAAAATGAATAGGAAACACTCATAATTAAACTAGGGCAACGAAATTAAATAGAAACTATAAGAAAATGGAAAAGAGAAAACTATATTGTTACTTTGCATAGAAAATAATTTTCTGAATAAATAATGCATAGCTATCTACACAAAAGAGCAAAGTTAACCAAGAAAGGCAAAAATAGCCAAGAAAAGTTTAAAGAAGTAAAATAAGAGTGACTTGCCCTATCAAGTAGCAAATCTCATCCCTAAGAAAAGTAAAATTTAAAAGCATGGTAATAATTCATGTTTTCAACAAACAGGTCAGAACAGGGAATGCAGAAAGATACATATACATTCATAAGAACTTGTTATATCACAGAGGTAGCATTATAAATCAGCCAGGAAATGACAGGATAGAAAATAAATAACAGTGGGGAAGTTAACTAACTATAGGGAAAAAAGTTGGATCCCTACTGCATACCATCCATAAAAGTAAACTCCAGAGGATCTAAATACAAATGTAAATATGAAACATAGAACATTATTTTTAAGAAAATGTAAGAGAATACATTTATTACCTCAGTATGGGAAGTATTTAATGCCACAAAAACTAAAATTCATAAAGAAATATTTTGAAAATTATAACATCTAATATATAGTGGGCACCTTCTCCATACTGCTATACCAAAACCTTTGAAGTAGGTGTTATTGTTATCCCCACTGTACAAATGAGGCCCAGGGAGGCTAACTGAGTTGCCCAAGGTCTTAGAACTTACATGTAACCAGGACTTGATCCAAAGCCTATGTTCTTGACAATCATTTTATTTTCCTCATTCAACTCCATAAAATGAACATCTTTAGTGTGTACCACAAACTGAATCTAAACACAATCCAGAAACTGAGAAAATACTGTCAGCCCCAACCCACGTATGATTATTTTTGAAAAACACTAAAAATCAATTGAAAAAAAAACTCCTGTAAAGGTAGTAAGATAACAGCAACAGTAAACAAAGACACGAGAATTAAAGCTATAACGATATACCCATTTACATCCACTGGATTGGCAAAAATTTTAAAGTATGCAAACCTAAGCATTTGTGAAGAAGTAAAGAAACAGACACTTTTAAAATTCCATTTTCAATGTGTGACTGTGGAATAATGATTTTATCCTTCTCTGAAATAATCTATATGCCTAAATTATTTCATACTTAATTTAGTTTTTTGTTTCTGGGGTGTTTTCAACTTTTTCTTTTATACTGGAGTATAGTTGATTAACAATGTTGTGTGGGGACTTCCCTGGTGGCAAAGTGGTTGGGAATCCGCCTGTCAATGCAGGGGAAAGAGGTTCGAGCAAAAAAACAAAAACAATGTTGTGTTAGTTTCAGGTGTACAGTAAAGTGATTCAGTTATATATATACATGTATCTATTCTTTTTCAAATTCTTTTCCCATTTAGGTTGTTACATCATATTGAGCAGAGTTCCCGGTGCTATCCAGCAGATCCTTGTTGGTTACCCATTTTAAATATAGCAGTGTGTACATGTCAATCCCAAACTCGCAATTTAGTTTTAAAAGGAAAAGTCAGAAAGAAAAAGAGAAAACAGTAAGCTCCAGTAAGAGGGAATAAAATTGAAGCAACTCTTCTGAAGTAATGTGGCATGTAGTAACAGTGAAGATCCAGCTATTTACAGCCTTCAGAAATTTAGGGTATTTCTTACTCAAGGAGATGTATACAAGGATTTTTATTAGATCACTAATAATATCAAAAATTTTGTGAGTTAAAAGTCCATCAACACAAGAAAAGATTAAAAAGTTGGTTTATTACACAATGGATTATTACACAATGGAATGCTATATATATGACAGTTTAAAAAAATGCATAGGGGCCTCCCAGGTGGCTCAGTGGTTGAGAGTCCGCCTGCCGATGCAGGGGACGCGGGTTTGTGCCCCGGTCCAGGAAGATCCCACATGACGCGGAGCGGCTAGGCCCGTGAGCCATGGCCACTAAGCCTGCGCGTCCAGAGCCTGCGCTCCGCAACGGGAGAGGCCACAACAGTGAGAGGCCCACGTACCGCAAAAAAAAAAAAAAAAAAAGAATGCATAATTTGTCAACATAAGTTCATCTAGAGCATATAACGTTGAGTGAAAAGACTGCAGGAAAACAAGTACAGTATATCTGCATTAGTTTTTTGTAAAAATTAAAATACACTAAATATACTCCATATTTGTAAATACACACCTTTATGATAAAAAATATAAAAACTAAAGACACGGTTGGGAGAAAGACAAGCAACTTCAGGATGGTCATTACATCTGAGAGGATAGGGCAAGACATGGGTCCAGGACTCCTACTTTATCTCTGATGCTTCATCCTTTAAGCACAAAAGGTCTGAAGCAAATATGACCCACAATGTTAGCATTTAAGAAATGTCTAGTAGTGGAATAATGATCTTGTCATTCTCTGAAATGTCTAAACTATTTCACAATTAATTAAACTTAGTTTTCAAAAAAAAGAGGTACAGAAGGGAAAAGAGAAAATAGTAAGCGCCAATAAGAGCGCTGTATGAAATGATTTTTAAAAGTCACAAGAGGGCTCCCCTGGTGGCGCAGTGGTTGAGAGTCCGCCTGCCGATGCAGGGGACAAGGGTTCGTGCCCCGGTCCGGGAAGATCCCACATGCCGCGGAGCGGTTAGGCCCGTGAGCCATGGCTGCTGAGCCTGCGCGTCCGGAGCCTGTGCCCCGCAACGGGAGAGGCCACAACAGTGAGAGGCCCACGTACCGCACAAAAAAAGAGACCAAAAACAACAGTCACAAGAAAGAGACATTTAAACCACCTAGGAAGTTAGTAAAGGAGAATGAACAAATGGCATGTCCTTCAGGTAGTTCTCCATAAATGTAAGTTTTATTTTTCTTGAAAGGGAGCTTTTGATTAATCTTAGACATCAGGAATCCCAAAGTTTTACTTTCTGACAAATAAGTATAGATGTTGCCAGTTAAAGGGAGATTCCTAATCTTTAAAGGAGATCAAGTTGATATTCTCTCATAAAATAAAGAATAAAAGTTATATAGCCTTCCATCCTCATCAAAGATAACAGTCTCGGAAAATAATCTGAAGTTAATTTTAAGCCATGGAACAATGGAGAATAAAGTATCCAATGTTTTATCCCACAAAATATAGATACATTAATTTTAGCATATATAATTCCATAACTCCATAGAAATCAATGTTATCAAACTATCATTGTAGCCATTCTTTTAAATTAGCAATCTTAATAAAATTTCATTAAAGAAATCTGAAAGTAATAATTACTTTAAAATATTTTTTAAATATGGGAACAGAATTAGTATTTTATTCTAGAATATCTGCCTTTAAACAATTTTAAGTCCTCAGATACTCCTTCACACAAATTAACTGTAAAAATATGTTCTTAGATATAAAAAATATCTAGTGAGTCTATTAGATAGTAGCCAATTAATTTTTTAAGGATATATACTATGATGGTTTAGGTTTATGTTTTAGAAAAGCTGATCTTAAGGTATCATTAAAGTAATTTATTTTTTAAGTTACTCCAGGTTCATGTTAATAAATACTTGTTATCACTGTATATTAGGAAAAGTCCCTCTTGGCTTCTAAACAGTGGAAAAGGAAGAGAGGAGGAAAGCTTGCATTCAGTTCAACTGCAAGCTGGAGCAAGTCACTTAGGCAAAAGAGAAGTGCAACTACAACACAGACATGTTTTATCCCACTGGAAAATACTGCCTTGTTCATCAAAGGACCCTTCCAATCTATATTGCCAATCACTGCAGCAGGATGGTGCAGGTTATTTTAAGAATCACTAACCATTGTCTGTAAAGCTCAGAAAGTCTAGCTTAGTGTTTCTCAAAGTGTCCTAGGACCACGAGCACCAGAAAGATCTGGGGAGCTTGTCAAAAATGCTGATTCTTTGGCATAACACCAAATCTACTGAATAAGAATCTCTACAGACCTTGGGGGAATCTGCACTTTTAATATGCCTTTCAAATGAGTGTTATGGAAAAAAAGTCACACCAGAATTTACAAAATGATTCTAATCTGTAATCAGTATCTTTTTTTTATAGGAATTCTATGTTTTATTCTTGTAATTTTTTTTATTAGTCTTTGCTTTACAACAAAGTGAATCAGTCATACATATACATCTGTTCCCACATCCCCTCCCTCCTGCGTCTCCCTCCCTCCCACCCTCCCCATCCCACCCCTCCAGGCGGCCACAAAGCACCGAGCGGATCCCCCCGCGCCACGCGGCCACACCCCACCAACCATCCACCCCACGCCCGGCAGTGTATACACGTCCATGCCTCTCCCCCGCCCCGTCACAGCCCCCCCTCCCCATATCCCCAAGCCCACCCCCAGGAGGTCTGTGTCTCTATTCCTGTTTTACCCCTAAGTTCTTCATGACATTTTTTTTTCTTAAATTCCATATATATGTGTTAGCATACAGTATTTGTCTTTCTCTTTCTGACTTACTTCACTCTGTATGAGAGACTCTAGGTCTATCCACCTCATTACAAATAGCTCAGTTTCGTTTCTTTTTATGGTTGAGTAATATTCCATTGTATATATGTGCCACAATAAATGCTGGAGAGGGTGTGGAGAAAAGGGAACACTCTTGCACTGCTGGTGGGAATGTGAATTGGTACAGCCAATATGGAAAACAATATGGAGGTTCCTTAAAAACTAAAAATCAGTATCTTTTAAAATTCGACATTCACTACATTAATCAAAGTCTTCAAAGTAAAGTAAGACAGAGTCTGTTAGGAGGACAGAGATTTTTCCATTTAAGAAACACTTAATTTATTAAAGTACTGTTGCTTTTGTCTGAGGAATAAAGGTATTTTTCTATGTGTAAATATAAGCATATTTTAAAAAACAAAATACTTTATATTTGCAACTATGAAACCATTCCTCTAGGGTCCTATAAGATGACTATTTTGTAATCGTGAAGAGTATTTTGTATTATCACTTCTGTAATAATACAAGATAATTATTTTTACATTATGTGTCCTGACATAATTTATATATTAGCATCACAGGCTTCTAAGAGAAGAAAGAAGTTATTAAGGTCTAGGCCAGTTATCTAAATCAGATTAGTAAAAGCAAAAGAAAAATGAAAGACAAAATTGCAGATCTGGACCCCTAAATTTGACCTGTGTCTTGAAAATACACTTCCCTGGTTGAAAAGTGATTTGGAAGAAGCCTGAATGGCTCAATATAAATACCAAGAAGTAAACTCAAACTGCACACTAGGCTAAAAGAATAATGTAAGTATTAAAATTCAGTCTAGGAAAGAAAGTTATCAGAAACAGGACAGAATTTTTATCAAAATGAGCTAAAAATCATTAGCCTTTAAGATGTGAAGCTGTAGCACATGGAATTGCACATGATCAGAGTGGTATAAAAGTAACGACATTTATTTTCTAAACAAACATTTATTTTCAAAACAAACATTTATTTTCAAACAACAAAACAAACCCTGCATATGTTTTTTGAACTTACTGAAATAATTCAACGACTATTCACAATGCTATTCTTCATATTTTGCATTTAGCAAACAATGGAATTTCATTCAAAGGCAAAGTACCTTCAGATATAGGCAGAAAATAGAAACAGGAAGAGATACTTTTATTAAAAGAAAAATTTTCATGGAACATCTCCCAACCTCATTATAAGAAAAGGGGACAAACATAAAGATGGGAAATATGGAAGGAAATATGTATCCACAGAAAACAGAACAAAGAAAAGAGTAATACATCAAAGTAACGAGTAATAAAAAATTAGTAAATAGGAGGTTATAAAGACACAGCATATCTTCTTTCTATCACTTTATATTTAAGGAAGTTTCTCTGGGAAAAGCATATAGTTGTGTCTTGCTATATTATCCAATTTGGCAATCTCTGTCTTAAATGTAATACTTAGAATATTTACATTTAGTGCATTTATGGCTTTGTTTGGAATACTACTATTTGTTTTGTATTTGTCCCACCTACTCTTTGTTCTTCTTTTCCTTCTTTTCCTGTATTCTTCTGGATTAACTGAAATTTTTAGGTGTGATTCCATTTTATCATCACCATTTGTTTACTATCTAAATTATTTTTTTTATTGGTTGCTTTAATGATTACATCATGCACATTTAACTTGTCAAAGTCTTTCATTAAAAAATATAACACTTCACAACATTAAAAGAACCTTAAAACAATATACTTCATTTACTTCCTCCCATTCTTTGTGCTATTACTGCTATATATTTCACTTTTACATGTTATAATTTTTAAACTATATTATTACTAGTTTTGCTTTAAGGAGTTATATTTTAAAGACTTTTTAAAATATGTAGCCAAAATCTTTTATATTTAATGACTCATTTATCATTTCCAGTGATCCTTAGTCCTATATGATGATCCAAATTTCAATCTGTTATCATATTTTGTCTGAAGAACTGCCTTAAACATCTCGTATAGTGCAGGACTGCCGACAATGACTTCCCTCTTTTTTTATTTGACTGAGTTTTTATTTTTTCTTATTTTTTGGAAGATATTTTGCTGTATATACAATTCTAAGATAACAGAGGTTTTTTCTTCATTCAATGCCTTAAGATGTTGCTCTACTGTCTTCTCAATTGCATAGTTCATGACAAGAAGTCCGCTGTCATATTGATATATATATATATATTTAACAACTTTATTGGAGTATAATTGCTTTACAATGGTTAGTTTCTGCTTTATAACAAAGTGAATCAGCTATACATATACATATATCCCCCTATCTTTTCCCTCTTGCATTTCCCTCCCAAACCCCCTATCCCACGCCTCTAGGGAGTCACAAAGCACCGAGCTGATCTCCCTGTGCTATGCGGCTGCTTCCCACTAGCTATCTATTTGACATTTGGCAGTGTATATATGTCCATGCCGCTCTCTCACTTCGTCCCACCTTACCCTTCTCCCTCCCTGTGTCCTCAAGTCCATTCTCTATGTCTGCATCTTTATTCCTGTCCTGCCCCTAGGTTCTTCAGAACCTTTTTTTTTTTTTTTTTAGATTCCATATATATGTGTTAGCATGCGGTATTAGTTTTCTCTTTCTGACTTACTTCACTCTGTATGACAGACTCTAGGTCCATCCACCTCACTACAAATAACTCAATTTTGTTTCTTTTTATGGCTAAGTAATATTCCATTGCACGTATGTGCCACATCATCTTTATCCATTCATCTGTCAATCGACAGTTAGGTTGCCTCCATGTCCTGGCTATTGTAAACAGAGCTGCAATGAACATTGTGGTACATGACTCATTTTGAACCCTGGTTTTCTCAGGGTATATGACCAGTAGTAGGACTGCTGGGTTGTATGGTAGTTCTATTTTTAGTTTCTTAAGGAAACTCCATACTGTTCTCCATAGTGGCTGTATCAATTTACATTCCCACCAACAGTGCAAGAGGGTTCCCTTTTCTCAACACCCTCTCCAGCATTTACTGTTTGCAGATTTTTTGATGATGGCCATTCTGACTGGTGTGAGGTGATACCTCATTGTAGTTTTGATTTGCATTTCTCTAATGATTAGTGATGTTGAGCATCCTTTCATGTGTTTGTTGGCAATCTGTATATCTTCTTTGAAGAAATGTCTATTTACGTCTTCTGCCCATTTTTGGATTGGGTTGTTTGTTATTTTGATATTGAGTTGCGTGAGCTGCTTGTAAATTCTGGAGATAAATCCTTTATCCATTGATTCATTTGCAAATATTTTCTCCCATTCTGAGGGTTGCCTTTTCGTCTTATTTATGGTTTCCTTTGCTGTGCAAAAGCTTTTAAGTTTCATTAGGTCCCATTTGTTTATTTTTATTTCCATTTCTCTAGGAGGTGGGTCAAAAAGGATCTTGCTGTGATTTATGTCACAGAGTGTTCTACCTATGTTTTCCTCTAAGAGTTTTATAGTGTCTGACCTTACATTAAGTCTTTAATCCACTTTGAGTTTATGTTTGTGAATGGTGTTAGGCAGTGTTCTACTTTCATTCTTTTACATGTAGCTGTCCAGTTTTCCCAGCACCACTTACTGAGGAAGCTGTCGTTTCTCCATTGTATATTCTTGCTTCCTTTATCAAAAATAAGGTGACCATATGTGCGTGAGTTTATCTCTGGGCTTTCTATGTGTTCCATTGATCTATATTTCTGTTTTTGTACCAGTACCATACTGTCTTGATTACTGTAGCTTTGTAGTACAGTCTGAAATCAGGGAGCCTGATTCCTCCAGCTCCGTTTTTCTTTCTCAAGATTGCTTTGGCTATTCGGGGTCTTTTGTGTTTCCATACAAAAATTGTGGAATATTTTCTAGTTCTGTGAAAAATGCCATTGGTAGTTTGATAGGGATTGCATTGAATCTGTAGATTGCTTTGGGTAGTAGAGTCATTTTCACAATGTTGATTCTTCCAATCCAAGAACATGGTATATCTCTCCATCTGTTTCATTCATCTTTAATTTCTTTCATCAATGTCTTACAGTTTTCAGCATACAGGTTTTTGTCTCCTTAGGTAGATTTATTCCTAGGTATTTTATTGTTTTTGTTGCAATGGTAAATGGGAGTGTTTCCTTAACTTCTCTTTCAGATTTTTCATCATTAGTGTATAGGAATGCAAGAGATTTCTGTGCATTAATTTTGTATCCTGCTACTTTACCAAATTCATTGATTAGCTCTAGTTGTTTGCTGGTAGTATCTTTAGGATTCTCTATCTATAGTATCATGTCATCCGCAAACAGTGACAGCTTTACTTCTTCTTTTCCGATTTGGATTGCTTTTATTTCTTTTTCTTCTCTGATTGCTGTTGCTAAAAGTTCCAAAACTTTGTTGAACAACAGTGGTGAGAATGGACCACCTTGTCTTGTTCCTGATTTTAGAGGAAATGCTTTCAGTTTTTCACCATTGAGAACGATGCTGGCTGTGGGTTTGTCATATATGGCCTTTATTTTGTTGAGGGAAGTTCCCTCTCTGCCTACTTTCTGGAGTGTTTTTATCATAAATGGGTGTTGAATACTGTCGAAAACTTTTTCTGCATCTATTCAGATGATCATATGGTTTTTCTCCTTCAATTTGTTAATATGGTTTATCACACTGATTTGCATATATTGAAGAATCTTTGCATTCCTGGGATAAACCCCACTTGATCATGCTGTATGAACCTTTTAATGTGCTGTTGGATTCTGTTTGCTAGTATTTTGTTGAGGATTTTTGCATCTATGTTCATCAGAGATATTGGCCTGTAGTTTTCTTTCTTTGTGACATCTTCGTCTGGTTTTGGTATATGAGTGATGGTGGCCTTGTAGAATGAGTTTGGGAGTGTTCCTCCCTCTGCTATATTTTGGAAGGTGAGAAGGATAGGTGTTAGCACTCCTCTAAATGTTTGACAGGATTTGCCTGTGAAGCCATCTGGTCCTGGGCTTTTGTTTGTTGGAAGATTTTTAATCACAGTCTCAATTTCAGTGCTTGTGATTGGTCTGTTTATATCTTCTATTTATTCCTGGTTCAGTCTCAGAAGGTTGTGCTTTTCTAAGAATTTGTCCATTTCTTCCAACTTGTCCATTTAAATATTGGCATAAAGTTGCTTGTAGTAACCTCTCATGATCCTTTGTATTTCTGCAGTGTCAGTTGTTACTTCTCCCTTTCATATCTAATTCTATTGATTTGAGTCTTCTCCCCTTTTTTCTTGATGAGTCTGCTAATGGTTTATCAATTTTGTTTACCTTCTCAAAGAACCAGCTTTTAGTTTTATTGATCTTTGCTATCATTTCCTTCATTTCTTTTTATTTCTGATCTGATCATGATTTCTATCCTTCTGCTAACTTTGGGGGTTTTTTGCTCTTCATTCTCTAATTGCTTTAGGTGTTAGGTTAGGTTGTTTGAGATGTTTCTTGTTTCTTGAGGTAGGCTTGTATTGCTATAAACTTCCCTCTTAGAACTGCTTTTGCTGCATCCCATAGGTTTTGAGTCGTCGTGTTTTCATTGTCATTTGTTTCTAGGTAATTTTTGATTTCCTCTTTGATTTCTTCAGTGATCTCTTGGTTATTAAGTAGTGTATTGTTTAGCCTCCATGTGTTTGTATTTTTTACAGATTTCTTCCTGTAATTGATATCTACTCTCATAGGGCTGTGGTTGGAAAAGATACTTGATATGATTTCAATTTTCTTAAATTTGCCAAGGCTTGATTTGTGACCCAAGATATGATCTATCCTGCAGAATGTTCCATGAGCACTTGAGAATAAAGTGTATTCTTTTGTTTTTGGATGGAATGTCCTATAAATATCAATTAAGTCCATCTTGTTTAATGTATCATTTAAAGCTTGTGTTTCCTTATTTATTTTCATTTTGGATGATCTGTCCATTGGTGAAAGTGGGGTGTTAAAGTCCCCTACTATGATTGTGTTACTATCGATTTTCCCTTTTATGGCTGTTAGCATTTCCCTTATGTACTGAGGTGCTCCTATGTTGGGTATATAAATATTTACAATTATTATATCTTCTTCTTGGATTGATCCCTTGATCATTATGTAGTGTCCTTCTTTATCTCTTGTAATAGTCTTTATTTTAAAGTCTATTTTGTCTAATATGAGAATTGCTACTCCAGCTTTCCTTTGATTTCCATTTGCATGGAATATCTTTTTCCATCCCCTCACTTTCAGTCTGTATGTGTCCCTAGGTCTGAAGTGGGTCTCTTGCAGAAAGCATATATACAGGTCTTGTTTCTGTATCCATTCAGCCAGTCTATGTCTTTTGGTGGGAGCATTTAATTCATTTATATTTAAGGTAATTATTGATATGTATGTTCCTGTTACCATTTTCTTAATTGTTTTGGGTTTATTTTTGTAGGTCTTTTCCTTCTCTTGTGTTTCCCGCCTAGAGAAGTTCCTTTAGCATGTGTTGTAAAGCTGGTTTGGTGGTGCTGAATTCTCTTAGCTTTTGCTTGTCTGTAAAGGTTTTAATTTCTCTGTCGAATCTGAATGAGATCCTTGCTGGGTAGAGTAGTCTTAGTTGTAGGTTTTTCCCTTTCATCACTTTAAATATGTCTTGCCACTCCCTTCTTGCTTGCAGAGTTTCCGCTGAAAGATCAGCTGTTAACCTTATGGGGATTCCCTTGTATGTTATTTTTTGTTTTTCCCTTGCAGCTTTTAATATTTTTTCTTTGTTTTTAATTTTTGATAGTTTGATTAATATGTGTCTTGATGTGTTTCTCCTTGGATTTATCCTGTATGGGACTCTCTGTGCTTCCTGGACTTGATTAACTATTTCCTTTCCCATATTAGGGAATTTTTCAACTATAATCACTTCAAATATTTTCTCAGTCCCTTTCTTCTCCTCTTCTTCTGGGACTCCTATAATTCGAATGTTAGTGCATTTAATATTGTCCCAGAGGTCTCTAAGACTGTCCTAAATTCTTTTCATTTTTTTTTCTTTATTCTGCTCTGCAGTAGTTATTTCCACTATTTTATCTTCCAGTCACTTAACCATTCCTCTGCCTCAGTTATTCTGCTATTGATTCCTTCTAGAGAATTTTTAATTTCACTTATTGTGTGGTTCATCATTGTTTGTTTGCTCTTTAGTTCTTCTAGGTCCTTGTTAAAAGTTTCTTGTATTTTCTCCATTCTATTTCCAAGATTTTGGATCATCTTTACTATCATTACTCTGAATTCTTTTTTAGGTAGACTACTTATTTCCTCTTCATTTGTTTGGTGTGGTGGGTCTTTACCTTGCTCCTTCATCTGCTGTGCTTCTCTGTCATCTCATTTTGCTTAACTTACTGTGTTTGGGGTCTCCTTTTCACAGCCTGCAGGTTCGTAGTTCCCGTTGTTTTTGGTGTCTGCCCCCAGTGGCTAAGGTTGGTTCAGTGGGTTGTGTAGGCTTCCTGGTGGAGGGGACTTGTGCCTGTGTTCTGGTGGATGAGGCTGGATCTTGTCTTTCTGGTGGGCAGGACCGCCTCTGGTGGTGTGTTTTGGGCTGTCTGTGGCCTTATTATGATTTTAGGCAGGCTCTCTGCTAATGGGTGGGGTTGTGTTCCTGTCTTGCTAGTTGTTTGGTATTGTTTTCCCAGCACTGTAGCTTGCTGGTTGTTGAGTGGAGCTGGGTCTTAGAGTTGAGTTGGAAATCTCTGGGAGAGCTTTCACCATTTGACGTTACATGGAGCCAGGAGGCCTCTGGTGGACCAATGTCCTGAACTCGGCTCTCCCACCTCAGAGGCACAGGCCTGACACCCAGCTGGAGCACAAATACCCTGTCAGCCACACGGCTGTTATATCAAAGGCAACATGGGAGTGCCTCAGAGTCCGATATTTTTTCTGTAAGCTTCTTTGCCATGCCATATTTATATTTGTTTCATGTGTATAACACCTTTTTTTCTTCTGCCTATTCATAAATTTTTCTCTTTATCACTGCTTTTTAGATATGTTTATAATATGATTTGGTGTGGTTTTCTTCATATGTTTTCTTCTTGGAGTTCATTGAGCTTTTTGGATCTATGGTTTTATAGTTTTCAACAGGTTTGGAAAATTTTTGGCCATTATTTATTCCATTATCATTTATGTTCCCCTACTACTTCTTTCTGGGCCTTTAATAACACATGTATTGAAACACTTTTAATACTACCCCCCAAGTCAATTTGTACTATTTTTTTCAGGTTTTTTCTTCTTGTAATTTATTTTATGTATTTTCCATTCCTATATCTTCAATTTGAAAGGACTTTTCTGCAATGTTGAACCAGTTATTCATTAAGGCATTTGAGGGTATTTTTTTTCAAATATAGTCTTCATCTCTAGAAATTCATTTCAGTCTTTTTCATTTCTTTGCTCCTTAATGTTTATTTTTCCTTCATCTTCTTGAATGTATGGAATATATAATAGCTCTTTTTACATCCTTTTCTGCAATTTCTGTCACCTGGGTCATTTCTGGGTCTATTTCTATTGATCAGCTCTTCTAATTCTTATGGACCATATTTCCCAGTTTATTTGCATACCTATTTTTTATTGGGTTCCAGGAATTATGGATTTTATTTATTGGGAATTTGTTGTATTTCTTTAAATATTATGTGGCTTTATTTGGGGATGCAGCTAACTTCAATAGAATTCTATCTTTTGAGGCTTGCTTTTCATCTTTTTTTAGGAACAAGTACAGTAAAGCCTTTTATTGAGTATAATTTTGTTCTACCACTAAGGCAATATACTTTTGAGGATTCTACTCAATGTCCTATACATTAGATGTTTCCACTTTGGCTGGTGCCAACGTGGATTATACCTAGCCTCATGTGAGCTCCAGAAATTGCTCTACCTACTCTTTTCTGTTGGTTCATTTCTTACTTTCATATACTTTTCTTATATGTATGTACAGAGCAGTACTCACCTAGGGCCTCAAGTGGATTCCTTGCAGATATTTAGAGCTCCATGTCCGTGCTGTGCCCTCATATCCGGAATTTTGCTCTCAAATATAGGTGACTTGGTCTCCTCAAACTCTGTCTTCTCAACTTCACAAGGCCTCTGAGCATTGCTGAGGTTTCTCTTAACTACACCACCTCTTGGAAACTCCAGGCCACGAGCTGGGGCAGTTGTAGGAATCACATACTTTGTTTTCCTTCTCTCATGGATAAATGCTCTGTGTTACCTTTTGGCCATTGCCTGAAATCTGGTGTTTCACAAATATCTTGTCTGGTTTTCTAGTTGTTTAATGTGAGACAGTAAATCTGGTTTCACTATTTTTCCATCATAGTGAAAAAAGGCAGTCTACACTGTTTCTTTTTCTATGAAGGTTACTGGAAGTTTGTCAAAAGTTTAACCTTACATTTTAATTACTTTAATTCTATTTTAAATTCCTTTAATATACAATGAATTTTCAAATAAAATTTGCTAGAAAAATAAGTGTATTTTGAAGGTTGTTGTCATTGTATATTTTCATCTTGTCTTAATATGTAATCAAATTGCTACATAAAATTAGTTTTCTTTTGGAGTCAAAAGTGTTAAGTTCAATCGCATTTTTCATTTCTGATGAAAATGAAAAATTCCAAAGATATTTTCAATAATTTTCTTTTCGTAAAAAGCAAGTAGAATTGGACATCATGCAGACTTTTACAAAAGGACTCCTCCATGTAGAATTACATTTTAAAAATTCCATAACTACTGGGGACTCTTCAAAGGTTTCATATTTGTTATTTCATTAATTATAGGACTTAAATAAACATGCAATGACTCTATGTTGTGTCTCTCTGCTGTTGGTTCTTCATAAATAAGGGATAAAATAGTTTTCCATTCATCTCAGGGCTTGGGAGAAATACAAGTTGAATGCCATGAAACGCAAGCCATAGCTTCAAAGGAGATGCTTTTGTGAAAACAGGTTTATTTCCAAATAAAACTATACATCTGTTTGGGACTTCTCTGTCAATAACCAGTGAGACTAAAGAGACAGCAACAGAATTTCCAATTTCTTTCAACAGAATACAAAATCAAAGCTACTTGTGGTATCCTATTCAAAAGAGGATCATCTAATCATGCTTGCTTATTTCATTTTTTTGTTTTCATTTTGGGTTTTTTTTTTTTTAAACAAGCATGAAAGATTTTCTTTGTCCAGAAAACTGGAATGAATCCACTGAGTCATCCAAAAAAGAACTGAACTGAGGTAGACCCAAGATGATTGATCCCTGGATTTTAAATCCCCACAGCTCAATCTAGGTCAGCTAAGCCTTAATCTTTCATTTACAGAGTAAGTGCTTTTGAAACACATGTACTAAGAAAAGATTCTCTGGCAAAGAATGGCGTGTTCAGTGGTTGGGTAATATGCTATAATGACATTCTGATTGTGTGCTACACAAAACTGTTATGTCATTATGAAAACACTAAGTAACATTTGTCAAATCTAAGAGAAGCAGAAATTTCAAAGTTGCACCTATAATTAGCGTAGCGTGAATTTTAAAATACTTTCATTTTTACTACCAGAACCAGATTTTAGAAGTGGACAGAGTGTCTCTTCCAAGGTTTTGAATGAAATTACAGGGCACAAACATTTTTTTTCTTTCTCTTTAAATGAGAGAAAAGGGAACAACTTCTCAATTAGGACAGACCGTAGATATCAACTATTGACAACAGCTCCAAAACTGTTATTTATTACTCTCAGTGATTATCAAATCCCTTGATATGGGTCTTAACTAAAATTATAGTATGCTCATGGCATTTGAGTAATTGACATTTTCAATTTAAACTATTACTAAGAAATCTTAAAAACAATTCCTAAAATTCTATGTAACTAAAGTATATTTTTCTGAGTTACAAATTTGAATCATGTGGATTTAGAGGTTGGTATAGTAGAGACTTGCTGTCCACCCAAAGTATCCATAGCTCACTTCAATGTGCTAACTTCAAAGTTTTGTTTGTCTCCTTCCCCCAATGTTTTAAATAAGTCTTGGGAAGTGAATAAAACATTGTCCCTGTGGAAAATCCCAAAGAATGCCAAGAGCTAGCCTTGTTGATAGAAATGAAAAGAAAATGGAACAGTTTTAAAAAGCAACAGTTCCTCAGTCAGAAAATAAAAGTTATAGATAAATTAGAGCACATAAATCAAATGTGATGGTTGTATAAATGAGTTCACCATACATTATGTACAAAAATAAGAAAATTTAATTAAGGAAACTACTTAGGCAATTACTTCTAGTACAAGAAGTGATTATTAAATTAGATAAAATGTTAAAACTCATGGTGTGAGGTTATACATAGGCCACACATAATTCTAAATGTAAATGTAATTGAGGAAAAAGCCAGAAGCCCATATAAGCACCCTATATAATAACAGGTGCCACAGGCACTTCTATATTTCAGAGATAAAGAATTGAAGCCTGTTCAGTAAAGTCAAGATTAGCTGATGTAGAAATAAAATGTCTTTGCCACATGAATCTCTCCAGTGCTTCATCCATGAACCATCAACACCATTCAGAGTTACTGTCTAATTATGCACATTCAGGTACATTCATGGTTAATGTTTCATCATAAATGATGCAGTATGGGGTCTATTTTACTGACATTTATTATAAAAGCATTTATAAATGACTTCAGTACTTTATTTATAGAATCTTTATGCATGTGAGGAGGATCCTTATATTTTTCAGCTTTATTTTGCTACTTTTTATGGAGGCAGTTATATACTAGAGTGATACTTTCAGATTTTTATTTCCTAAGGATGATGGGATAAGTTTTGTAGAAATAGCTGTCTTATGGCACACTTTTCTTAAAGCTTAAAAGTAATTTTAAATAAAACTGGCAAATAAGATTTGAATATTTACAGCTATGACATACATCATGTATTCAAGTACTAAACTTTATATGGAGAGTAAGAAAAAATAATGTATATCAAGATTTAATTTTTATGATTAAATAAGAAACAGTTTTGAAGAAATATAGTAACAATCAAAATAAAGACAATTCCATTCAAATATGATCAGTTTTACAGAAAGTTGGGGGGAAAATGCTACCTCAGTCTAAATAACCAGGATGCATTAACACCTAGACAGCCATTCACAGTAATGTTAAATAATAGCTTGTTGATGAGCATCAGTTGTGTAACACATATAGGCCAGATGTCAACTGGCATCCACTTACATCTTAAGATCTCAACTACATTATCTGAACACTCACTCATTCCATGTCCTCTAGATGGGTAATACCTTCCCAAACCTCTGGCCTATCTGAGTAGCTGCTTCCACTAAATGAACTCAGTTTGGCATTATCGAACATTGAGTTCTCTGTCCCTGTCTACACTGCATCAACCCAGATGGGGTATTAGAACATTCTGTAATTTCTAACAAATCAAAACAAAAATGACTCATTAAAAATACCACTCATGTACTATAGATTTTCCTGAAGACAGTGAAGGAGTTGCCTCAGAGGAGGTAAAAGTTTCTACTACAACCACACAAATAACTTCAAATAGAAGATTAGACACAACTATTTTTCAGATGGCCTATTTCTCAGAAACCATCCCATCAAATGCCTCTCTTCTAAACCATGGGAGATCTTGAAATTTAGAAATGTGGAAAGCGTTCAGCAGAGTGATTCTGACGTGGGCTGTGGTTTCAATCACATAGTAAATAGAATTGCAACAGGTGGGGACTAGCCATACATTTATGTGTCTTCATGTATTCTCAAGAGTTTCTCCATGGGGTCTGTCCACATAGGCTAATTTGGACTTCCTCATAGCACAGCAGCCTCTGGGAAATAGAGCTGCTTACACAGTAGCTCAGGGTTTCTTTGTGAGTGTTTGAGGCTGTACCTTTTAGGACTAGCCTCAGAAGTCACAGAGTGTTGCTTCAGTGTAGTCACAAGTCAAGGTAGGTTCAAGGTGAAGGAATATAGACTCACTTCTCAAAATCATAGTGTAAAGCTAGAATATGGAAAGGGAGATGTCATGGCGATCTTTGGAAAATACAATCTGCCACATATGTTTATCATATTTTTACCCAATTTTTCTTAACATAAACATCAGAAAGTAATAGATATAAATGCATTAATTTCACATTTTACTACTATTATGAATACAGTTTTTTAGTCACTAATGGAATGTATAAAGATCTGTAAATCAAACACAGAAATGTATGTGTTTTACAAAATTAATAGCATCATTAACCTGTCTACCAAGTAAAATTCATACAGCTGCTGCAGCTTTAGTTAAAGACATGTCAATGCCACTGAGGGTATAGAATCTAGAAGGGGATATACTGGAAGAAGATGATGACCTGAGTTCTATTGTGAGCACTGTGTCCTAAGAAAGACATTTAAACCTTCTGGGCCTTTTGGTTTGATCCTCCATAAAATGTCTTTTTTTAATCTTATAATGTTATAACGTTTTCTTTTCCTTTGACTGCATGGTAGGTAGCATTACCTCTTTTATGGATGAGACAATAAAACTCAAACAGATAAAGTATACATCCAAAGACTAAAATCGGTGTCAAGGTTAAGAACAAAACTCAGCTGCAAGTTCACTACTCTCCACCACAAAAACTATTTTGTCAATACAACAAAATACCAACAGGTGAATGCATTATTTTACCTAGAATACAATAAGAGTGGCTACAAAACTGAATGCAAATTTCCATCTGCTTTATTGATAATCACTGATTACTACATTTCAACCATAAAGAAGATACAATCAATCCAAGGCCTATCCTGCTCACCTGACTTTGCCAGGACTGTCTGAAGAATACCAGAGGGCCCCTCTAGAAAGTTACATCTGTCTCTGGTTTACACAGCATATGCCAAACTAGACTGACACAGTCCACCCTATTGTATATTTGGCACACTCCAGTAGGTGTTCTCCCTGCACATTTAATCTGTTCCCCATCACCCTGAAAATAAATGTACATATGGTTAGAGAGTATACTAACTGCACAGTTATTATGCTAACATATTTGGATGATAATATGCCAACAGGGACCTACCTCAATTATTATTGGCATTGTTTGTTAATTTTTTTTTATGGATTTTATGTTGTGTACATTTTACCACAAAGTTTTAAAAGTTGTAAGGATTCCAAAGGATTGTCCACAAACACTGGTCTCCTGATGCTGGAAGGTACTTCCCACCAAACCCAGGGGTTTATCATCTGCAGCTTGTGAATGAGGATGTGTTTCAGAGACTATATGCAAAATCACGTATCATTTTTCTGAGAAAGCTTCCATCAGGCTGTCAGAGGGTCTGTGACCCACACGAGTTCAAGACCCATTCTGAGGGCCCCTCCCCTCTGCAGGTGTCACCTCCCCACTTTCCTCCCCTCCCTCTACCCACCCCCAGGACACTTTTCTCTTTCATTCACTCAGATTGTTTAAACATGATGCAGTGTATATTCTTAAATCTTTCTTGAACTCACTAGACAACGTTTAATTTTTTTTAAGACAAGTGAGGCTCTGAAATCAACCAAACTTCAGTGTTTTTTCTATTACCCTTTTTCTCCTGCCTGACAATATTAAACAGGTCCACCTCTGGCTCGGGATGTGGAACAGCAAATTTGCAAAAACATGTGGATGCTTAATCCTCCAAACCGTGTTCTGTGACCTTAAATAATTTCCAGCTAAATTTTCTTGCTGTTTTTTGTTTGTTTGTTTGTTTTGCAGTACGCGGGCCTCTCACTGTTGTGGCCTCTCCCGTTGCGGAGCACAGGCTCCGGACGCGCAGGCTCAGCGGCCTTGGCTCACGGGCCCAGCCGCTCCGCGGCATGTGGGATCTTCCCGGACTGGGGCATGAACCCTTAGTCCCCTGCATCAGCAGGCGGACTCTCAACCACTGCGCCACCAGGGAAGCCCCCAAACAAAAGTTTTAATGGAACTTTGTTACTCAAGCTCATACTGCTCGCCACAGGACAGGCCAATAATCAAGAGACGAGTTGCTGGGCAAAGAATAACGACTTCCTTCAGAGAGCCCCCAAACCCAGAAGATGGTGGACTCGTGCCCCCAAAGAACCATCTTGCCTGAGTCAGAATTCGGGCTCCTTTTATACTAAAAGGGGCGGGACTAAAGCCAAGCACTTCTTGGTTCCCCTCAGGCTCCGGAGGGGAGGTGTTAATTTCTCCCTCCTGCAGTCATTCACAGGTGGGCCTGCTCAGGAGGTTTCCTGGGAGCTAAACACAGGTATTTTCGCTGAATGCTCATTACCCGAGAGGCCGGGGTCCCAGAGATGGGCCGTTATGGAGAATTTAAGCTTCTAGGCAGCATCGCTTTAGTGATTAACTAGTAACAGGATACAGAGGTTCTTCCCCATTACCATAACCCACTGTCAACGTCCAGCCCACAATCTTGTGGGAAAAGGGACAAAGACTGCCCTGGCTATTTCCTACTGAACGGGGGCAATGAATATTCCTTAGAATCTTTAGTTGGTGGTAAACATTCCCCATTTTTGGAGACAGAAATTCAAGATAAAACACAAACAGCGCATACAAGTGCTAGCCTTCAGAGAAGCAAACGAACCAGTTCACAAATCGGGTAAAAGTCCAACAACTCTTTCCTCTCTCCAACAGGGCACACCTCACTCCAATATGAAACAAACTGGCTTATTCCAGAGAAAAAGCCCCAAACGGAGAGGAACCAATTTCCCGGCTGTACACACCGGAGTCACTTACCCTACCGTACGGAGGCCGTCGGCTCCCAAACGTGGATTCCTTCCTTCCACTGCCAAGCGCTGGAGCGGCCAGTGCTGCTTCAGAGAACTCTGAAGGGCAGACCCTCAGGACACGGGGTCCCGGCAGCTGCTAGGGTCTTACCCCAGAATTCCCCAACCAGGGCTGGCAGGCCACGAGCAGCAAGGCTCCTGGGTGGCTTCTTCAAAATTTGTTACCAAGTCCAAGCTTGTACTGCTCGCCACACGACAGGCTAATAAATTGAGAGGCGAGCTGCTGGGGCAAAGAAGAGTGACTTTATCTGGGAAGCCAGCAGAGCAAGATGGCGGGCTGGACGTCTTGCTGAGTCAGAATTCACGCTCCTTTTACACTAAAAGGGGAGGGCGTAAAACCAAGCACTTCCCGTCAGCCTCCGGAGGGGAGGTGTTAATTTCTCCCTCATGCAGTCACTCACAGGTGGGCCTGCTCAGGAGGTTTCCTGGGAGCTAAACACAGGTATTTTAGCTGAATGCTCATTTACCTTAATCTCTCGGAGGCAGGGGTCCGAGATGGGCCGTTTTGTGCAATTTAAGCTTATAGGCAAACATCCCTTTAGTGATTAACTTGTAAGAGAATACAAAATATTCTTCCCTATTACAACCCTATGTTATATTAAAATGTAAAGTAGTACAACTGATGTGGAAAACATGTGTGGTGATTCCTCGAAAAATTAAACAGTTACCATATGATCTAATAATTCCACTTCTGGGTATATCTACAAAAGAATTGAATGTGGGGACATGAAGAGATGTTTACAGACCCACTGAACTATACATCTAAAAATGCTTAAAATGATGGATTTTATGTTGTGTATATTTTACCACAAAGTTTTAAAAGTTGTAAGGATTCCAAAGGATTGTCCACAAACACTGGTCTCCTGATGCTGGAAGGTACTTCCCACCAAACCCATGTGGATGCTTAATCCTCCAAACCGTGTTCTGTGACCTTAAATAATTTCCAGCTAAATTTTCTTGCTGTTTTTTGTTTGTCAGTTTGTTTTGCGGTACGCGGGCCTCTCACTGTTGTGGCCTCTCCCATCGCGGAGCACAGGCTCCGGACGCACAGGCTCAGCGGCCATGGCTCACGGGCCCAGCCGCTCCACGGCATGTGGGATCTTCCCGGACTGGGGCACAAACCCAAATGTACATATGGTTAGAGAGTATACTAACTGCACAGTTATTATGCTAACATATTTGGATGATAATATGCCAACAGGGACCTACCTCAATTATTATTGGCATTGTTTATTTTTTTTAAAAAATCAAGTTGCATTAACTTGTAATGTAAAACTGTGCTCAAATTCCAAAAAGGTAACAAGGTTTGCACGCAGTTGACAATTCTTGCATACATTAACCTTCTTAAATCAAGAATTAAAAGGGAAATCCTTTGGCACATGATTTAACAATTGCATACTATTTCCTTTCTTCTCACCTAAAAAGAGAACTTTTGAGATTCATCTGTCACCTACGCACTTCACTCTAAGGGCAGAGCTATCTATTGAATACAATATCATGGCTCCTTCTTGAAATAGAAATTCAGAAGGACAATTCAATGTAATTACATAATTCTCAATTATATTGAGAATATTGTAGGAGAAAAAAAGCAGTTATCAACATTAACCACCCCAAAAGCATTAGGAAACTTGAACAGGCCATTAACCATGGGGGAGGTTACAAAAATAGTTAATTATTTTCACAAAAGACTCCAAAGACAGAGTTTTACCAGTGACCACTTTAGAACAGCAAAAATCATTTGTTCTGTTATAAAACTCTCTTGTTTTCTCAGTATATAACCATATCTTCAAATAATAAACTGGCTTTCCTTTTTTAAAGAAGGTAGTCTAAAGGATCATTACAATAATGATTACTGGAGTCAGATTGACCTGTTTTTGCATGTTAGTTCCACCATTCATGAGATATGTAACCTTGGTCAAGTAATCTGATCTCTCTAAGCTGCAGTTTCTTCTTCAGCAGCAAAATCAGAAAAACAATACCAGTGGATAATTCACACAAATTTCTAATAGCACTTGACACATGGTGTCAGTCAATATCAGTTTTTATTCTTGCTCATAAAAACACTCATTAACATAATAATTGCTTTATTGGACATTCTGACTAATACTATAAGACATAAAGTGGAAATAAAAGGTATAATTAGAAGGAAAAAGATTAAATGACTATTATTATTAACAAGTATATAATTAATGTAACTCTAATTCTAAGAAAACTGCAAATTTCTTAGAATACCATAGATTAGAAAAGTGGCCAGGTATAAGACAAAAGAATAAAAATAATAGCTTTCTTTAAGAAGTTAGAATAGTTACTATAAAAATATTTCATTCCCATATGCAACAAAATTTTCCTGGAAAAATAAACGGAAGAATGCATGTATAACAAATTTGAAAAGAAAAAGAAGAAAGGGAAATTTATCTTACCATAAAGAATTGAAACAAAAATTGTTGTAAGAACTGACAAAGAGACCAACATATCAGAAAATCTTACTCCAGAAACATGAACATTCATGCACACATATGACTTTAATACATGACAAAGCAAACATTATAAATCAATAATGAGGCACAGGGCACCAATATTTGTTGTTAGAAAAGCTATTTGGGAAATAATCAAGTTAGGCCTTTATCTCTATAATGACCACTTGCCCTACTGTTCGTCTCCCCAGCTCAAAATATTTCCCCTTCCCTGGTAACTACCCTTCCCCTGATTCTTTGATATGGAATCTGATCCACAGAGAATGGACTCCTAGAAGCCAGAGTTCATCCAACGTGACCTTGTTTCAGGGCAACATGAAGCACCGTATCCAAATTAGAAAAACAGGGTCACTTTCCTGGGAATGTGGGTTGGGAGTGACAGCCAGACTTAGTCTTTCTCTGGATGGTTAGAGGGTTCCCAATGGGACAAGGAAGTAGGGAAAACAAATGAAAAGGATGAGGAAATGCACTGAGAGCAAAGGCGAGAGAAGAAAAACAGAGACACAGAATTCCAATGGCATGCCCACCATAGTTCCCTGTCTCTCCCTGAAGCACGGCAGCAGCCTGAATGTCCCACATTTCTTACCCACATTCAGAGTAAGAAACAGCCTACCTTTTAAGAGCTCCAGAATTTTTGTGACTAGCATTCAGAAAATTCCTAAATAAAATTACTTTATCTACCAAAATAAATTTCAAAAAAAGTACATGCTAAATTTTAAAATGAGGTAAAATGCAACTATTAAAATATTCATCTTGGGAAGGTAAAGAACATCCTAAAAGTAAAATCTCTATGACAAAAAAAGAAAACTACATACTTAGCATTTCATACATATGTAGCATTAGTACCTTTCATAAACAAATAACAGAAAATATCCACAACAAATATGACACAAATATACGAAAGTTACTTGTATTTTTAATGCAAAAATGGCTCTAAAAATATGGAGAAATATGCTAACATCCCAAAGTACAGTAAAAGCAGGCAAATCACAGAACAGACAAATCTGAGAAGAAATACATAAGGTCATTAAACGTGTAAAAAATAGTCTAGAAATGTAAAGGAATTTTTCAAATTTAAAATATTGATACATAGCACCTGTCCTAATATTGGTACATAGAAATAGGTACTAAATGGTTGGCAGCACTGTCAGAAATTAATTTTGCAACACATATAAAGACCTTCGTATGTGGCCATACCTTTTTGAGCTACTGTACTAAATCAGCACTTCTGCTTACAAGTGCAGAAACCCAATTCAAAATGCTGTAATGAGAAAAGGAATGGATTGGCTCAGAGAGGTGAAAATTCCAGCTGTGTTCATGTTGGATCCCAGTGCTCTAACTTGCGCTTATGTATCTCTCTTTCTCCATATCAGGTCTGCTTTCAACTGTGATGGCTTTTTTTCCCCCTCAGGCAAGCTCTCCCTCAAGGTGCACTTTAGGTTTCTGTTCTACCAACTTTACGAGCCAGCAGAATGACTAATAAGGACCTACTGTATAGCACAGGAAACTCTACTCAATACTCTGTAATGACCTATATGGGAAAAGAATCTAAAAAAGAGTGGATATATGTACATGTATAACTGATACTTTGCTGTACAGCAGAAACTAACACAACACTGTAAATCAACTATACTCTAATAAAAATTTTAAAAAGAGGACCTCAAATTCCCAATGGCTTTTCTAAAACCTCAGGATAACACCTCATTGTATCTTACTGGCATGACTTGGGTCACACTTGCTCCTCTCTGAAGCAATCATTGTGGTCAAGGAATAGGTTCAGCTTCCTGCGATAGAAACGAGGTGTGGGGTTCATCATGCCTGAATCAGAGCTTAAATCATAGGGATGGAGTTTAGGGTAAGTAGTTAACAAGAAAAAATCCAGGTGCTATTTCCAGAGGAAGGGAAATGGATGTTGTGCACTTAAAGATAACAGATGTCCATCACACCCCTAGACCTAGTAATTTAATTTCTAGGAATCTGGTCTAAAAAAACAATTAGAAGAAAAGAAAACATTATGGTAAACATTTAAAAACTGTATTTCTCAGAGTACAAAAATGAAAACAATAGTAGGGAAATGACTAAATAAACTATAAATTTATTATCGTAACACTAGACACTGTTATGTATATATTTATATATATAAATAAAATGTGACTATGGGGGTAAACACAATAGTATGTGAAAAAGTAGGATAAACATATAAAGTATAATCCCACTTTTGTACATATTTGTATTTGCCTAGAAAAATAAACTGAAAAAAAAAAAACAGACCACAATGATAATCTAATGTGGTGGACTTTGGGGAGTTTTCTATAGGCATATGTATTAGTTTTTATCAGGTAAAAACTCTGTTTAAAAGTTACAAGAAGCAGAAATCTGGTAGATGATTATTACAGTGCTCAACACCTACTGTGCCCAGGCAGCCTGAAGTCAGGAAACACCTCCATGCTGGCCGATGCCTTTACTCCATAAACCTGAACATCACTTGAGATCTCTGAACTTTAGTATATACATCAGTAAAATGGGAATAATAATGTCTGCTCTGCACACCACACATAATTATTCTGAAAATCAAATAGCATAAGTAAAAACACAATTTAAATTATAAAGTGCTATAAAAGCTGATAGCATCTTGAAATAAAGACGCCAAAGCAATCCTGTGCACCCTTCCCCACTAGCATATTAAAGACCCAAACATGAGTAACATAATATCACACTAATGCCTCAGTTTCTTAGCTTCCTTTGGGCTTCACTTTTTAAGTTTATAAATGGAGGTAATAATACCTATTTGTTTGGTCCTACGTGAGGTAAATCTTGTTTATATGAGGTGACACTGAATACCTACGAGTGCCTGGCACATAGAAGGCACTTAACAAAGGTAGATTATCTGCTCACTTTTCTTATACCCTACCTATTCCTTCATCTGTAACATGTGCATGGTATAAATGCTCAGGGCTGAGGAGAAGCAGGTAGCTGATGTCCAAAAATCCTTCCCACTTTTAAGCTGGATTTTTCAATGAAAGCCGAACCTCTTTCACAGAGCAGGGTATTGAATTATGCAGTACAAATAGCCAAACCAGTAGCCTCACAGATTCAACAGCATCTCTACCTGGAGCCTGCTGGGCAGGTGTGAGAGCACACAGTGCTGCTCCACCTCTGTGTTCAGGGGTAGTTATTTTTACATAAAGGACCAATGTAATTTTAGAGCCTCCAACATACCTCCGCCCAGCTTCCTCCTCTAAGAAAACTCGGAAACTTAAACATACATGGATTTCCTATGGAGTCACAGTGAGGGTATAAGTATCTGCTGCACTCACCCAGTTTGCCCAATATCCAAGTTTAACTCAAAAAAAGAGCGACTCAAGGAATGATAAAGGAAACTACTTGAGAAAGGCATAGGACCTTCTAAATTTAAGAACTGTGACTTTCCCTCTTCTCTCATAAAATTCAGACTAGCCCTACAACCCTGTCCCACTCCTCACCACCTGAACTCTGCCTCCTCCCTTCTCCTGCAGCCCCCAGGGAAAAGTGTGCAGAATGCAAGTTCACCAGTGCCCACACTTCCCTTGCTCTGGCCTTGACCCTTTGGCAATTCTTCAAGACTCAAGACAAGAGCCGGTTTCTTTACCCAAATTACTAGAGCCTGCTTAAAATCTGGGGCAGCTGAGAATGCAGCCTGTCCCCACAGGGTAGGAATGTATTAACCACCCTATAAAAGTTATTTTTAAAGTTTTATTTAAGGAACAGCAGCTGGAGAATAAAGGAAAGAAAGGCAAAACACAATTCTTTTATACCCACGCTGCAATCCCCCTCATACCAATCTCCCATGACTCACTGTGGGAATTGCATCCATGTAAATGTTTTAAGTGTGACCTACAAAGCTGGAAACTGAAATACACAAATAAACAGGAAATACAAAACAACCTTGTTCAATCAGACCCTTCTAGTTGCCTTGCTTAGTTATATTAGGGAAGTTTGACAACAGACTTGGAATTCATTCATTGGATTTTTTTTTTTGGAGGGAATTACTAAAAAAAATTAAAGAGACATTAAAATACCATCACATATAATGAGCTCACTGCCATTTGGAACTTGTTTCCAATCAGCACACTGTAAATGTTAGCAATGGAAGGTTTTCCAGCAGTCCCTATCCTTTGGATGGGAGAGTAATCAGAAAAGAAATTCAGTAAACTACAAAGCCATGACATACATAAATATTAATGTAGTCTACATGTTACTAATCTCTAAGTTATAATGAAAATTAGTTCTGTGTTTCATTGTTATCTTAGTAATACCACATTTGAAATATATGATTGCTATATTTGTTCATTTGTTTTTTTTTAAAAAAAGGCACTGCTCACTTGGAATTCACCTCAATTCAACAAGATTTATTGAGAGCATCTACTGCGTGTGAAAGACAGTTATCTACCTCAAGGAGCTTATACTGTTGTATGAAGAAAACAGATATGTGCACGCAGAAAACTGACTACATGAGATGCAATGTGCTATGAGGCTGGGAAAGGAGAACACATCACATCAGTCAAGGAGTTTCAGGAACGGTCCACCAGAGATCACCTTGAGGAATGTGTAGAATTCTGACAGAACAGGAGGGAACATCATATGCATGGCAGCAAGTGGGAAAGCAGTGTGCATGTTCAGAAAACAGTCAGTAATCTCTCAGCAGCATGAGAAAGTGTGAAAAGATTTCAGAGGATAAGAAGCTCCAAACCTGGATCTATACTTTCTAGCTGTTTGACCTTTGGCAAGTTGCACAACTTCTCTAAGCCTCTCTTTCCTCCTGTTTAAAACTGAGCTACTAACAAGTGTGCAATGAGAGTATGACCATGCATGTGAAGTACCTATCATGGTGACTAGCATATAGTGAATGCTCAGTGAATGTTTAAAACAAAAGAGAAAAGAAGAGAGGGAAGGAGGAAGAGCAGAAAGAAAGGAGGGAGGGAGGGAGAGAAGAATGGAAGGAAAGAGATGGGAAGGGAGGGAGGGAAGTTGGGGGTTTTGACAGGTTTGGGCTTAAGATATATATTTTGGAGCCATTTGCATATAAGCCCAAGACATTGAGGACAAACATCACAAACTAAACAAGGCAGAGGACACAACTTCAGGGACACCAATACTTTGTGAGTGGGAAGAGGAAAAGGCATATGAGGTCACCATACAATGGAATAAAGACAGGACACGGGTTCAGATTTGGGTTCCACCAAACTCGGTGTGATTTTGAAAAAATTTCTAGAACTTCTTTAGTGGAAAAAATATCTTCCTCACAGAATTATTCTGAAAAGTAAAAGGGATGAGATATATAAAATCACATAACACCATGCCTTGTATATAGGTAACCATCAATAGCTATTAGGCCCCTCCTCACTTTCTTGCTTGTCTCCCTTAGAGAGAGGAAAAGGAGCAGTGAATGTAAAGAAGGGAAAAAAATACCTGATACAAGCACGTGACAGGAGCTATAACAGAATAGAAGAAGATAGGGAATAAGACAGAAATTCTGTGAGGGTTGTTGTTTAGAGTTATCATTCATCTTTTTTTTTTTTTTTTTTGCAGTATGCGGGCCTCTCACTGTTGTGGCCTCTCCCGTTGCAGAGCACAGGCTCCGGACGCGCAGGCTCAGCGGCCATAGCTCACGGGCCTAGCCGCTCCATGGCATGTGGGATCTTCCCGGACCAGGGCACAAACCCGCATCCCCTGCATCGGCAGGCGGACTCTCAACCACTGCGCCACCAGGGAAGCCCTCATTCATCTTTAAGATTCAGTTTCAGTAGAAGGTTTGGTGGGAAAAGCCAGATTATAAATTGAAAATATTGAACGAGTAGTGAGGTTCTGGAGCAACCATTTAGTGTGTTCCTACCTGATATCTGGGCACGAAGCAAAGAATTAAGAAAAAATAGTAATATTCATGGTGGTGTTAAAAAAAGGGACAACAGGCCCCAAGTGGAGTCACTTGTGCTAAGTCCATGTCATCAGCCCAAGGCTTAATACCTAACCTAATCACCTACAACCTCCCTCAGGAATGTAGTTTAAACCAGTCAGTCGGGATTTTTTTGGTCAGCACCAATGAGGGAATCTGCCACGTAGGTAGGCCCTTTCCATCCCCCAAAGGAAGATGTGGTAATCCTCTCTCTGCCTATAAAAGCCTTCCATTTTGTACAGTTCCTTGGAGTTCCTTTCTGTTTGCTAGATGGGATGCTGCCCACTTCATGAATCGTTTAATAAAGCCAATTAGATCTTCAAGCTTTCTCAGTTGAACTTTTATTATTCAACAGTGTTAGGGTTAAGTGAGTTTTATTTAAGTTATTTAGGTTATTTATTTTCAGGGCATGGATAACATGAAACGAAAAAGAAAACAAAAGGAAAGAAGAGATTAAGGATGAAGGCAAAAGAAAGGGCATGTCTTGGTAGAGATAAATTGAATCTAGAACCTGGGTAAACTTTAGTAAACAAAGAGATATAACTCCTTTTGAGTCAAAGGTATTTGTGGTTGGTAGAGATACCTAAATATCTTGAGAGGGAGAAGATAATGGCTGAGAGAGGTCATGCCAGAAAGCATCCACCTTCTGAGCAGGGTTCCATAAGTGATTCCTGCTAGTGGGAGTGTTGCCAATAGCTAAGGATTCCCAAGTACTAGTGAAAGCCCTGTGAAAATGGCTGATCATGTCATCTCAACAAAGCACATGGAGACAAAACAAGGGTGATGGACCAGGAGAATTTTAAGTATGTGGAATAAAGCCTTGAAAGATCCATGACTTTAACAGATAAGAACAAACCTGACTCCATATTGGATCTATTCCTTTAACTCTAACCTTTGTGCTCTGTATAGGTAGACTGGCAAGTCAATGGGTCTAGAAAGTAAAAGATCCCACAAGAATATTACTAAAAAACAAGGTTGATGAGTTCTAATCCAATGGCAGAGATCATTTCCCTCTTGATCTGTTTTATCTTGTCATATAACAAGGTGGTGATGTAGCCACAAAGATACCAGAATACACAGGCAAAACCTGGCTCCGATTTGGACATATTTCCAAGTAATATGAAGATATTCCCAGGCACCAACAGAATTCCAATATTCAAATCAGTAGGAGGTCTCTTTTCGGGCCTCTTTCAACTTTAGGGGCACCACTCTCTATATTTCTTCACACTAGTCTGACCTACTTTTCAAATTCTCCTTCCCTGGTTCTTCTACTTTCGGCTCCAATTATACTGATAACCCCTATGTCTTGTCCATATTTTCTCTTTTTATTCATTCAACACATTTATTAAGCTGCCATTATGTGACAGAAATTGGTGAAGGCACAAACATGAACAAAACATATTTAAGCGCTGTTGTCACTGACTTGACATTCTAATGGGGGAAGACTAAAAATTAACCAATAAATAAATTCATACTAAGTTAATGCAGTGGGTCAATACGTGTCCCCCACTCCGCAGAAAAAAAAAAGAAAAAAGATATGTCCAAGTCCTAATCCCCAGTATCTATGAATGTGACCTTATTTGAAAAAAAGAAAAAGCCTTTGCAGATATACTTAAGAATCTCGAGATGAGGTCATCACAGATTTTAAGAGAAGCTCTCAATCCAGTGACAGGTGTCTTTATAAAAGGGGAAGATACAGAGACACAGAAAGAAGGCCATGTAAAGAGGGAGGCAGAGATTAGAGTTATACAGCTCTAAACCAAGGAATGCCGACAGCTTGGAGGGAGGCTAGGAGAAGCTAGCCACCAAAAGCTAGGAGAGAGGCATGAAACAGATCCTCCCTCAGGGCCTCCAGAGGGAACTAATTCTGGCAATACCTTGATTTTGGACTTACGGCTTCCAGATTTGTGAAAAAATAATTTTCTGTTGCTTCTAGGCATCAAATTTGTGGTAATTTGTTATGGCAGCCTAGAAAACTAATACAGTCAAAAGATGCTGAGAAGTACTACTGGAAGAAGTTAAGAGATGTAAGGCTATGTTAAGAGATCACAAATTTAGACATGTGAGTGAGTATATGACATCTGGTCAAAGATCTGAAAGAAGTAGAAATCCATGTAGAAATCTAGGGGAAGACATTTTCAAATACAAAGAACAAGGGTACAGAACATGACTATGCATTAAAGGAGCAGCAAAGACAGTGTGGGCAAGCTAGTACAACTGAGGAAAGACAGAAGAAAATAGGTCAGGAATATAGCCTGAGGCTGCTTCATAGGGTCTCTTGTAGGTAATGTTATATACAATGAAATGTAAGTTATTGGAAGGTTATGTGCAAAGAAGTGATGTGTTATGACTTAGGTGCTGTGTTGTGAATATTCTAGTTTGAAAGGGGGGGGGCGGTAAATACAGTAGTAGGGAAAATAGTTAAAAGGCTATTACAATCACCTAATGAGAATAATGGTGCCTTTGGACAGAGTGATAGGACCAGGATAGTAGCAGTGGAGGTGATGAGAGGGGTCAATTCTAAGATGTATTTATTTTATTCAGTATTATTAAGGTGTATTTGATAAACAAAGTTGTGATATAAAGCAACGGTCCCCAACCTTTTTGGCACCAGGGACCAGTTTTGTGGAAGACAATTTTTCCACAGACAGGGCCAGGGGGGAGATGGTTCAGGCTGTAATGCGAGCGATGGGGAGTGGCAGATGAAGCTTTGCTCGCTCACCTGCCGCTCACCTCCTGCTGTGCAGCCCAGTTCCTAACAGGCCGCAGACCAGTAGTGGTCTGTGGGCCGGGGGTTGGGGACCCCTGATATAAAGTGTACAACATGATGATTTGATAAACAAATACATTCTGAAAGAATTCCTACAATCAAGTTAATTAAATCCATCACCTCACATATTCACCTATTGTTTTTTCTTTTTGGTGAGAACATTTAAGTTTTACCCTCTTAGCAAATTTCAATTATACAATACAGTGTTATCAACTATAGTCACCATGCTATATACATTAGATCCTAAGACCTATTCACCTTATAAGTGAACATTTGTATCCTTTTACCAGCCTCTCCCTATTTCCCCCAACCCCTGCCACCGCCATTCTACTCTGTTTCTAGGTCCTCAATTTTTTTTTTAGGTTCCACATATAAATGATACCATGTAGTATTTGGTCTTTCTCTGTCTGGCTTATTTCACTTAGCATAATGCCCTCCAGACTCATCTGATTGCTTTTTAAACTGTCCTCATCTCTCTTCATTTTTGATCACTCAAATTGCATATTACAAAAAGTGGCTCTTGACAGACATATATATTTGTTAGGTCGAATGTAATATTTACTAAAATCAATTCTGAGAGCATAAATTTCAATCCACAATTCTGGTGTACACAAAATGAAATTATTTTATTTCTCTATAATTTTATCATCTATTTTAAGCCCAATTCTGCTTTAAAATATAATTTTGCTCAGTTCCAGATAATCTCAGGTATTTCAAGTTCTTCCATCTCCCTTGCCACCTTCTACAAGGTTTTATATAAATATCAGAGATTTTTAAATACCTGGAGCTGGAGAAGCTTTATAGTGTAGCACACAGACAATGATGTGACAGCAACTTCGTTAGATCAATGAGTGAGCTGCCCACTGTCTACCTTCTGTTCAAAGTTGTACTGTGCCTTATCTGGTCTTTACTCTTATGCATCTATCACAAGTTCTCTTCAGGTCCTGATTTCCATCAGATACTTCTGAATCTCTCTTGGGCAAATTAAAAATATTTTCTCTTCCCATTGTGTATTAGTTTGCTAGGGCTGCCTTAATAAAGTACCACAAACTGGGAGGCTTGAACAATAGAAATTGATTGTATCAGTTCTGGAGGCTAGACGTCCAAGATCAAGTTGTCAGCAGGGTTGGTCCTTCTGAAGGCTATGAGGAAAAATCTGTTCCATGCATCTCCCCTAGCTTCTGGTGGTTTCTTGGCAATTTTTGGTGTTCTTTGGCTTGTAGACACATCACCCTGATCTCTGTCTTCCTGTTCATATGGCATTCTCCCTGTGGGTGTGTTTGTTGCCAAATTTCCTCCTCATATAAGGACAGGAGTCATATTGGATTCGGGCCCATCCTAATGACCTCATTTTAACTTGATATCTCTGTAATAACTCTATTTCCAAAGAAAGCAAATTACCCTGCTTGAGTAAGAAGCTCAGGTACTTGGCGATTAGGACTTTAACATATGAATTTGGGGAGAAGGATGCACAATTCAACTCATAATACTTTGCCATATTGTACACAGAAAATTAGGAGGTCATTTCATGACCACATACCTAGAAATCCACCCATAACCATATTTACTCTTCCACACCCACCTCATTGCTGGATGTGAGGCTTACTACAGGGCTTGGTTACTCCCTATTGTCACCCGAGCAGTTCTTGCTACTTTCAAATCCCAAAATGCTTCTGGAGTTTATATCTCCCAATAGCACTCAATCAGGAAGCAGGTCCCCTTCTCACAGACATACACTGCATCAAATCATTTTGCCCTCCAGGTAAGGAATCTTTATATACTCAGAGGAGGAAAAATTGACTCTTAACAGCAATGTCCAGCCTTTCCAGCCTGCTAGTCATAGTATAAATTAGAAACACTGATGTTTTCAGGACTAAGCACTGCCAACTTAAAAGCTTTAACTTCTAAAACTGAAAAATCTTTGTCTTCATTTTTGACATTATCATCTCTCCCTGGTGGCAATGAATAACTAGTTCAAATACAGGCAAATCCCTGGAATAAAAAGAACTACCAGGAATGAAATACACACCATTTAACATACGAAAATATCATCCAACTGCATCAACATTCCCCAAAGTGTGTTTCTCAAACACTTGATTCTCAGGGTCAATATCAGGTTATCAGAAATTGGAAAAAAAAAAAAAGGAAAAGTTTCATAGTCAAATAAATTTTGGAAATGCTGACTTAAACAAAAAAATAGATGTCTAGAAACATGGAAATGTAGATAGGAAAGGGACTTGAGGTTCAGTTTAATTCAATTTTTGATAGATGAAGAATCTAGTCCCATAGGAGAGAAATAACTTATCCACGACTGCACAGCTACTAATCTCACTCAGTATTTTTTTTTTTTGCGGTACGCGGGCCTCTCACTGTTGTGGCCTCTCCCGTTGCGGAGCACAGGCTCCGGACGCGCAGGCCCAGTGGCCACGGCTCACGGGCCCAGCCGCTCTGCGGCATGTGGGATCTTCCCAGACCGGGGCACGAACCCGTGTCCCCTGCATCGGCAGGCGGACTCTCAACCACTGCGCCACCAGGGAAGCCCTAACTCAGTATTTTGACACTCAATGAAAAGTGTTTTTCATCTTTCTGTACTAAATTACCTATTTTATACAAGGAGGGTGGGGGAGAGAGAGGAGAAGAGAGAAAAGAGGTAATAGAAAAATAATAATGTAAGTAATCCAATTTAATTACACTAACAACCTTGGGCACCTACCATGTACTGGTAATATCGTATAATAATAGCAAGGAAAAAAACATGATCATTGTCTTTAAGAAACTCAACAAGTGGATGTAGTTTAACCCTACATCCCATTTGGGTGACAACAGTAACCTCTGCACGTTAAAAGAAGGACACAGCTATGTTACAGGATAGAAAGCATTTTCCATTCTCTACACAATATCTATTATGATGAATCGCAACTCAAAACACATAAGTGTATTTAATTTATACACTCTATAATGTGAAAGGAACATAATTCTGGTCAGTGGAAATTATACTTGATTAATCTACTAATGAATTTATAAAAATTCTCAGAAAAGATGCCAATCCAAATGACATTTATAAGAAACTTCGTTCTCACTGATATGGAATTGTTTTAAAAAAGAGGAAAAAAGGTCAGAATAAATAGGCATTTCTCTAGATAAATACATAGAAATAATTTTTCAGACAACTTACAATTCCAATTTTGAGGAAACCATACACTTTCAGGGCTGGATGGCATCTTAGGCATTAACTAGTCCACCCAACTCTTTTATTGAGGATAAAAAGAAGGTGAGAGGAATTAAACTACTTACACATGTTTATAATTTTATTGAGAGCAAGAGTAAATAGTAAGTAGCAAGAGTAAATCTCCAAATCTGCAGATAAAACTGTATAGTAAAACAGAATAGCAGGAGGATGAGGAATAAACTCAAGGAAGGATTTAGTGATGCTGCAAGTAAGGCGAAGAGTAACAAACGTATTTCAATGTGATCACATTAGTGCATTTAAGACCATTAACCCAAACTATTACTGTAAAGTGTTTGATTCTAAAATACTGCTTGTGACTTGAAATAAAATCTAGAAGACATTCTAGTCTCTTCTTTACAGAAGTTAACAACACATACCATTGCAGAAGAAAAGGCCTATTAAAGCCAATCAACAAGATGGGTGAAAAACAAAAGTTTATCATTCTTACATAATCTTTTATCAACCCATATCAGACATCTTCACCTATATATTGTTTTATGCAATTCTGGGTGAAATTCAAGACAACTCAAAAAAAGATAAAAATCAACCCCAAAATTACATATGAAAAATAGAAGAAAAATCAAGAAAGGAAAAAACTGATAACAAATATCATGTAAGAGTATTTTTTCATTTGTATAATGGATTAGCATGTGTTGACCTGTTTAAATGGTGACCTGATGAAAACAAAGAAACTCTGTAACTTGATCAATGTAATTATGAGATAAATAAAAGAAAGTTCTCTGTTCAGCAACTAGCAATATATGAGGTCAATTATTATAAGGTACAATCAATATGATGATGCTCAGACTGACTCAGTAGATTGTTTAGGGGGGAGAGTTAAAACATGATATTTTATGACATGACTATTAAAAAATGTTGACACCTAAATATTTACCACTGTGTCATGGCACTTAAAGCTTTTACCACAAACATGCAGTCCATGAGTAAGACCTAGTAAAAAAAAAAAAATCTCATGCTACTTTATAAGATTTCAAAAAAATCTATCATACATAATTCAAAGGTCTAGAATACATGGATCTCTGAAAAGATAATAAAAGGACAAAATTCCAAAAACCTTGTTTTCCCTCATATGTACTAAATGAAGGGGCCATGGCCTGAAATGGCGGGGCAATCAAGACCACCACAGGATTGGTTTGAAGGCAACTTCTGCCACCATGAAAAGAGGAGGAATGACTTACCCTCTGTGCTGTGGTCTGCTTGGGCACACATCTAGATGTGGTAATAAGAGTCATTATTTCCAGGAACAACAGTCTTTAAAGTTACACCAGAGGTTCTGGTAAATTCATAGTATAGCTAGATTTGTGGACACCATTTCTTTGTAACTGACTGAAAAACAGTGAGAGATTTTAATTTTAAAAATCCGTCTCCTCAGCCAAAATGAAATGAAAATTACATTGATGATATGGAATTAGGCCACAGTCAGATGCCATTATTTTTTAACTGAATAAGAGAAAATGAATATTAAAGAGAAACGAATATAAATAAGAGATACTACTGCCACAAAATCTCACCTTTGGCTCTAAAGCCACTGGCACAGAGTCCAAGAATTTAGAACTTCATCTTTCAGTTTGAGTGCTCTAGTTTATGTCTTCAAGACTTCTATAGCTGAATTTAGTTTTACTCTCAATCTCAAATGTTATTTTAAGAACTGCTGAAATTAAAAATAGTGGAAAGCTGATGGAAACTCTCCATGGATAAAACATGTAGTTTTATTAAGCTACTTTACTCCTGGCAACTGTTTTCGTGGTACGGTGGTGGTAGCATTCTTTAAATGCCAACATTCCACTGGTGCTTAAAGTTGGCACTTTTTGCAAATAACTGAGACCTCTGAAGATTAATCCATGTGAATTTCCCACCTCATGCCTGGTAGATGCATAACATCAGGGTAAACTGAATAAAATGATAGGACTTCATAATGAATATTCAGATTTAGACGTAGATTATCCATTTTTAACAAGTTCCAGGGATGACTCTTACACACATCTGTGACTGGGACACTCTAAGATTTGGTTTCTCACAAAAGGCTATGGACATTTTCCCTTTTCTGGAAAATTTGCAAAACCTGGAACTCTACCAATCTATGCTGATCGAATTTTTGGTAGCTTGCTTGTCAGAGATTAGAGAAAAGAGATATATATTTTGGATTCTAAATAGTAATTGAAAGAACATTAAAAGGCAAAACTAATTATGTCTAAAAATCCCTGATTCATTGTCCCTTGGCATGCAGCAAATCTCAGTTATCACTAATGAGTCATCACCTATGTAATTATATTTCACTAATTATGAAGACTCTCCTTGAAGTTATTGATAATTTAAGACTTTATGAACATAAAATTTATCAAATTCATATACTGACTGGCAAATAAAAGTATCTACTTGCATGCTTGCAGGTAACAGAAGGCTTTAGCAACTTTACCTTAATTTTTGACATACCTGCCTGCACTCACAACTAACTTACACATTTTTTGTCCTTATCCTTCACGCTTCCTCTACCATCATTTTTCAGTATACTAAGCTCTAGTTTAATTATTTACTTTTGACGTGAAAAGCCACCCATCAGCGTGTCTCCCCAGAATTTAGTTGTAATTTATTTACTCTTAGAAAGAAATATTTATTCCTTACTATTTACATTTCCCTAAGGTGAGATTTCCCCCTTCTTTTTTTTTTTTTTTTTTTTTTTTGCGGTACGCGGGCCTCTCCCATTGCGGAGCACAGGCTCCGGATGCGCAGGCTCAGCGGCCATGGCTCACGGGCCCAGCTGCTCCGTGGCATGTGGGATCTTCCCGGACCAGGGCACAAACCCGTGTCCCCTGCATCGGCAGGCGGACTCTCAACCACTGCGCCACCAGGGAAGCCCTCCCCTGGACACTTCTGATTGACAAGATGTGGAACAAGAAACTGATAGTTCAGTTTACTGAAACATAGTTCAGTTTACTAACTTTTCCTCCTTTTGAGAATCTACTTGCCTGCAGTGAGTACGCACTTTGGTTTGCTCCTCCAAGCCATACATTTTACAAGAACTCCCATGTGGGAACATCTGTGACCATTTAAAGTTGTAATTTGGTGGGTAAGCATAATTCTGAGGTTCAGTACTACGTAACTTATCATTGCCACATCCTGTAATACATCATTTACCTGCATTAATCTTATACTTTGCTATCTATCCACTTGAGTGCTTTTTTTTCCCTCTAAACTGGTTTCAAACTCAGAAGGAAAAGAAGAGCAACATTTACTGTACTCCTTCAAACCCCAAACCCATTATATAAGTTAAGTAAATATATGTCTAATACGTAACATATGGCCACTCTCCTTGGATTTTCTTCATACTCCTCTTTATCAACCTTCAAAGTACACTCTGTGTTTATATTTAAGAAGAGCAACGAGGGGTCTGCAAATAGTACCCAAAGTATTCCAGAATAAAAGGAATATAACAAATTGGAAGGTTAAATGAACAACAAGATTTTTTTTTAATCTTAGTGTAGTATTATTGGTAATAATCGTTAGGAGAGAATTCCCATTCCCCAGTCCTTCTGTTTCTCTGTGAAGGACTTTCCACTAGAGTAAAATCCCTTCCTCTGTCTAGAGGATGGTGCTGTGAGGGGGAACCTGAGAATACATGGCCCAGCCTTCTGAATCCTCTCTTTGGGACATTCCTACCTCAGAGAACATATGTACTGGTGGTTCCCTGATAATAAGCAGTTTGGGGCGGTTGCCTGTGCCTTTCAAGAACTTCTTGTGCCCATACAAATAATTCGGCTTAAGGTTAAGTACAGTGACATAAAGTCCATCATTTCCACCAAACTGAGCCATATTCTCCAAAAGGTTTTGTCGGTAACTTAGGACACATTTTAACCTCGAGTTTTCTTGACTCCTGTGCCTTTCAGTTGTTTTCAAATCAATTAGGGTTGAAGGGGGTGTTATTTATTAAGTGCCCTCAGACCTCAACAATAATATACTTCCCATTTGATGAGGGACCTTATTTTTTTCATTCCTATAGCATCAGCACCTAGAATATTGCTTATTGCATACTGGACACAATAAATACTTGCTGGATTTGTTGAAAGAATTGGAAGTTTATCATTTTCATGCTTTACCTAAGGTAGTAACAGTGATATATGGCTTCAGTTTTTCAGGGAAAGACTCAGAAAATATGAGGAACTGAAATTCTGCTTTAGATATTTATATAACCCCTGCAACTTAAAGCCTTTTGAGGTTCCTTCCATCTCCAAAATCCTGTAGAACATAATGAACACCTATAAAAATGCCTGAAATAAAAATATAATGACCACACTACCACACTAAATGCTAGTGAGGATGCAGAGAAACAACATTACTCATATATTGCTGGTAAGAATGTAAAACAGTGCAACCTATCTGGAAAATGGCAGTTAAAAACAAAAAACAGGCAACTAACATACAACCCAAAATTGGACTCCTGGGCATTTATCAGAGAAAAATGAAAATTTGCATTCACACAGAAACTTACACATGAATGTACACAGATGCTTTACTCACACAGGCATGAACTGGAAACAACCCAGGAGTCCTTCAGTGAGTGAATGGTTAAAAAACTGGCAATATCCATACCATGGAATACGACTCAACAATATAAAGGAAAGAACTATTGACACAATAGACAACTTTGATGAATCTCAAGGGACTAATACTGAGTAAAAAAGGCCAGTCCCAAAAGGTTGCATAATATGTTATTCCATTTAAACATTCTTAAAATGACAAAACTGCAGAAATAAATGACAGAATATTAGTTGCCATGGATTAGAGGCAAGGTGGAGGAAGAAGGTAGATGTAGATATAAAAGAAGGATCCTTGTGGTGCTGGAACTGTTCTGTATCTTGACTGCATTGGTGGCTACATAAACCTTCATAAGTGATAAAACTGCTTACAGCTAAATATATCCACTCACACAGGAGTACATGTTAAGCTGGGAACTCTGAATAAGATCTGTGGTCTTAATATCTTGGTATAATACTGTACTATAGTTTTTTATAAGATGTTATCAATGGAAGAAATGGGGTAAGGAGTTCACAGAATTTCTGAATTATTTCTTACAACTGCATGTGGATCTGTATTTATCTCAATTAAAAACTTAATTTAAAAAGTCTAATTCTTGGGTTTCCCTGGTGGCGCAGTGGTTGAGAGTCCGCCTGCCGATGCAGGGGACACGGGTTTGTGCCCCGGTCCGGGAGGATACCACATGCCGCGGAGCGGCTGGGCCCGTGAGCCATGGCCGCTGGGCCTGCGCGTCTGGAGTCTGTGCTCCGCAATGGGAGGGGCCACGGCGGTGAGAGGCCCTCGTACCGCAAAAAAAAAAAGTCTAATTCTTGGGGAGGGGTAGTTAACAGCAACAATCAGATAATAATCATTTTTTTCCTAAAATAAGTGATCTACACTAACTTCTTTATTTTTTCTTTACATTTTTTCAAGTTTTTTTCTAATTACACAATCATGCACATACAAGTCAATAAAGAAGTGTGTAAAGACTATGTTTATAATCTCTTTCTCCCTCTCTCCCATCTCACTGTCTGTGAAGTAACAGATGTTAACACTTTTACATATATCCTTCAACACAATTTTCTATGCTCATACAAGCACGGATACACATATGTATGTATATGTAGCTTTTTATGTACAGATTATGTTATATAACACTTCATAATAGAACTATATCATATTTTAATCAATCAGTAATAGAAATTCAAGTTTTTCCCACTTTCATGTGGGTTTTGGTATCAAAAATAAGCTGTAATAAATATCGTTTTATATTTATCTTTACATCCTAGATTGTTCAGTCAATATACACACTTTATTTTGATGGATACTGTCCATATTTTGAAAAGCTAGTTACTCAACACTGAACATTACTTAAGGGGATTTACCTCTTCTACTTGAGGTCTTTATAACTATCTAAAGAATTATGAGATGACCAACTACAGACTGGTAACTGTATGTGTAATTTTTCTCCACACAGAGGAAAACAACCAGAATTTCAGCATTTTAACTAGATATTTCTTTAAAAATACTTACACTTACTTTTTATTCTTTGCAAGGTTGCACTTTTTTAAACTACTGGTTTTCTTTACATCTTATATTTCAGGCTTCAATTTTTCTTATGAAAACTTACAAATTTAATATTTTGATAAAATTTAATTTTAAATTATAAGTGCTCCAATAATGTAAGAAATTTGTACATGGTACACTATTTCCATTATTATTATGTTTTCAAATATTATTAACTTGAAATGTCAACCTAAAATATCCTTACTGATAATATCCAGCACTTGTTAAACTGCAAGAAAATTCATTGCTTCATAAATCCTTCTGGAAAATAATTATTAAACATTAACAAATAGCTGTACAAATATTCATATACTTTGAGCACCTGCACTTCTGAAAATTTTGATAAGCAAATAATCACAATGTAAAAATAAATTTTCAGAAATAATATTTAATAAGATGGGAAAATGTCAATAATATATTGCTAAATAAAACAGCAGTTTGTAGAAATAATATACTAATTAAGGGTTTTTTTGATATTAAAAAAAATGGAACACACCTTAGGTCAATTATGCAAAAAAGAAAATGCACCATGAAGACCAAAGACAGGAATTTAGCGAAACCTTGGAAATACACTAATCATGGCCTTCACGGTAATTAGGACCCTCTTCCCGCTTCTGGATTCTGCTCCTTTCTGTTGGCCTGTCTTATTCTCTTATCCTGGTGCCACCTGACTTCCTCTGCCTTCTGGTCTATATGTCAGAAAACATTTGGTTTTCCTCTATTCAATAGACTAAGAAGTATGAGGATGGAATCTGTTCATTCCAATTCCAGATCCCTTAGAGAAGGATTTTGTTGGCCCTGATTGGGCCATTTACCCACCCTAGTCCAATCAGCTGTGTGATGCTGTTGGTAGTGGAAAGGAGAGGAACAGAGAAAAGTCATGTTATATGAATACAGACGCAGGTAGTCTTGCCTCAAGATTCATGTGAATAGGAAAAATATATGTATATATTTGTATAGTTAGATGTCTAGCAATTTCATACCCGTAATACATATCGATGAAAAGATATATATAAAGCCATGTATATTAATAAGTTTACCCTATTTATGAATATATGTAAAACACATCTAAATTCTAACCAAATATTATGTGGTAATTAAAGTGATAAATGATTTTTATTTATTCTTTATTCTTCTATACATTTTTTCATTTTATCAATAAATATTAACTACTTTTATAATAAAGGCAGATATATTAAAATAAATGTGTCAGATAAAATTGAATTAAAAAATCATAGAATATTTGCAATGCTAACCTTCACTTATTGTTTCATCAGGAGATCTTCTTAAGATGTGCATGCAAATTTTAAACTAAACCAATTCAAAATATAGAAGAATTTTTGGAGAAAATATTTGCAAACAAAGTGACCAACAAGAGATTAATCTCCAAAATATACAAACAGCTCATGTAGCTCTACGTCAAAAAAATAAACAACCCGGGCCTCCCTGGTGGCGCAGTGGTTGAGAGTCCGCCTGCCGATGCAGGGGATACGGGTTCGTGCCCCGGTCTGGGAGGATCCCATATGCCGCGGAGCGGCTGGGCCCGTGAGCCATGGCTGCTGAGCCTGCGCATCCGGAGCCTGTGCTCCGCAATGGGAGAGGCCACAACAGTAAGAGGCCCGCGTACCACAAAAAAAAAAAAAATAATAAAAAAAAAAAATAAACAACCCAATTAAAAATGGGTGGAAGATCTAAATAGACATTTGTCCAAAGAAGACATACAGATGGCCAAGAGGAACATGAAAAGATGCTCAACATTGCTAATTATTAGGGAAATGCAATTCAAAACTACAGTTGAGGTATCACCTCACACCAGTCAGAATGGCCATCATCAAAAAGTCTACAAACAACAAATGCTGGAGAGGGTGTGGAGAGAAGGGAACCCTCCTACACTGTTGGTGGGAATGTAAATTGGTACAGCCACTCTGGAGAACAGTATGGAGCTGCCTTAAAAAACTGAAAATAGAACGAACATATGATCCAGCAATCCCACTCCTGGGCATATATCCAGAGAAAACCATAATTCGAAAGGATACATGCATCCCAATGTTCACTGCAGCATGATTTACGATAGCCAAGACAGAGAAGCAACCTAAATGTCCATCGACAGAGGAATGGATAAAGAAGATGTGGTACATATATACAATGGAATATTATTCCACCATAAAAAAGGAATGAAATAATGCCATTTACATGGGTGGACCTAGAGATTATCATACCAAGTGAAGTAAGTTAGACAGAGAAAGACAAATATCATATGATGTCACTGTATGTGGAATCAAAAAATAATTATACAAATGAACTTATTTACAAAACAGAAACAGACTCACAGACTTTGAAAACAAACCTATGGTTACCAAAGGGGAAACGTGGTGGGGAGGGATAAATTAGGAGGTTGGGATTAACATATACATACTACTATATATAAAACAGATAATCAATGGGGATCTACTGTATAGCACAGGGAACTCTACTCAATATTATGTAATGACCTATATGGGAAGGGAAATCTGATGGAGAATGGATATGTGTATATGTATGACTGAATCACTCTGCTGTACACCTGAAACTAACACAACACTGTATCAACTATACTCCAAAATAAAATAACAACTAAATTAAAAAATATATAGGAGAATTTTTGCAAAGTGAGTGCAAATTCAGTGAAATATTAAGTTTGGTACATATAAAGGATTGATACATATTGCAGAACTAGAATGTTAACATTCACTTTGCTACCTTGTGGTGATAAGACAGAGTTTTTTTTTGTTTTTTTTTTTTTTTTTTTTTTTTTTTGCGGTATGTGGGCCTCTCACTGTTGTGGCCTCTCCCGTTGCGGAGCACAGGCTCCGGACACGCAGGCTCAATGGCCATGGCTCATGGGCCAAGCCGCTCCGCGGCATGTGGGATCCTCCCAGACCGGGGCACGAACCCGTGTCCCCTGCATCGGCAGGCGGACTCTCAACCACTGCGCCACCAGGGAAGCCCAAGACAGAGTTTTAATACTGAGGATAATTACTAAATCATGCTGAAAACGAAACTTAGTGTATAAAGCATTTTACAGACATAAGTGCTAAATATTTTTCTAGAATTGTAATAATTATAATGTCTAGAAAATTAATGGGATAATCATTTTTAGGCTTATTTTTATCAACATTTTTTAAACAAATCATAATATTGCCTTTAAAATCATTGAAAAGGCCTTAAAAGTCAGTAAACGTAAATATAGACAATTATCTAAAAAATTTGTGCATGGCACTCTGGCTAGTTTTGTGCATTTTTAATGAATCTCCTTTAAGCTTGAACTAAATGTTCTGTGACTGAATATTAGTACATAGAATTGAGGCCAGAAGTCTGCTAAAATAAGAAGTCTGATTCCCAGAATGGGAAACTAGTCAGGCTCTTTAGCTCCAGATAATTTCAGCTGTTTAACATTACTTTAATAATCTTTATTGATTTCAAGAATATAAAACATTATTTCATATATCCATACCAACACATTGCAACAAGAAATATAAATGTAAATTTGATTTCTTGATAGATAGAATCATAATCGAATTACATGCAGTGAATTTGCCATCTTGATACTAGTTATTGTGACTTCCCTGTCGATAAAATGGAGATTCTACCTCTTGGTCATCCATGTAATTTTAACAATAAGTTGCTCCTAGAGCCTGTGATTGCATCCAGAACCTGTGCCAAGCAGGTTTGATAAGGCTCCCACTATAAAGGGATAGATTATGTTTTGCCAGGTATAACCTGCATCCCAGAGTAAAGAACTGCACAATTAAGTCTTGGAGTCAGCAGGGATCATACAAATGTTTGAACAGTTTTGAGATCATCTAAGGACTGTGATCGTCTCAGAAAAGCACTTCAGTTGTTTTGACTAAAGTAAATCCAATAAAATTTCTCCTGGGACACTTGAAGTTAATGGCAGACTCTGAAAATACAACTCCCCCAATGGAATACCATGTAGAGAATATAGAGAATTCCCCACTCCACCCTCCAGTCCCCATCACAGTGTGTACCCACTCTAGCATTCAAATATAACATCCCAAAGAAATGTGATAGAGCCTGGAGCTGGATAAAATCAGCTATGTACACTATGAAATATATGTCATGGTTCTATTTGTTATGTCTGTGCTATGTTGTTTGGTTTTCTTCAAATTAGAAACCAAAACAAATTACGAACTCTAGCTCATGGAAAGACATACTATTACCACATTCAATTGTTTTTCCAAACTCTACTGCAACCATTTTTTTATGCTATACTATGTCTCTCCCCCAGAGACTTCTTTATTTCTGTAAACTAAAGAGCTGGAGAGCAGGGATGAGATGTGTGATGGTCCTTACACCTTTACACCTCACTAGTGGAGGGACCTAGAAGTGCCAAAAGCTGTCACTTTGAGATGTGAATGACAAGAAAAGCTGGAAAGTTATAGAGGGACATGTGAAGCTAGAGGAAGGGATTACATAGATGTTGAATTCAGATTTTTATTCCCTACTCCAAAAGACAGACTGATGGAAGAGGCCCAGGAATCACTGGCCTTGAGCCCAGAGTTGAGCTTAGTTAAAGGGTCCATCAGTGACCTTGAACACAGATCTAAAATCATGTGGGCTTGGGACTGGGAAAACAAGGAAATCTCCTCACCAAGGCCTTATTTTTTTCACAAACTCCTAATAGTTTCAGTTTCTCTTCCTGTCAGCTGCAAATTTCAGGCAGATGTGATTGTTAGACAATTTCTTTCAAGGAGTCTATCAAAGAAATAACATTATTTTATATGTCAATTTTGGAAAGAGAATAAATATATGCCATTACCCAACATCAGTTTAAAAATTAAAAATAACTCAATAAGATGGAAATGCTAGAAATATAAAACCCTTCTATGAAGTTTTATGCCTGCCATGTTTAAAATTACACATTAATCCAATTTGCAGAGTTGGTAATCTGACAAAAATAAACAAAGCTCATATTTAGATATGAACTAAACTCCCCTATCTGCCAGAAAGCAACTACCATTTAAGCTGCTTTTTCATTGAAATGTGTCTATTTCAGGTCTTGTAACCACTAATGTGCTTGAATCATAAAATGAAAAAGCTTAACATTTCATGTAAGATAACCTTTCCTCAACATTCAAAATACTTTGCAATGTGATCCTCTTCTTAGTTTAAAAATTAAAATTTGGTCTACATCAAAAGCAGTATGAATAATGAAATTGCTGTTTGGTAAGCTTGGAAACAGGTCAGAATAGAAGTGGGGGAAGTGGATGGAGGGGTGCCCTAACTAGACTGCTTCAATCTTCTTTCCCCGAGTTGAGCTTCACTAGTCTTATTATAGTCCAGTGCACCAAGACCACAGAAGGCATCCTTCCCTCCCCGACTCCTGATCTTTACTTCTATCTTTTTCACCCAGATGCGGTAAAAATAACTAAAAATCACTTAGTGATTGTTTCATGCTAATGGTTATGTTAAATACTAATCAACTAATTTGATTTTCACAAAAAACTCATGAGGTAGGTGCAATATCTGGACTTTAAAGATCAGAAAACTGACAGAGCCAGGTTTCCAACAGCATTACTCACAATAGCCAAAAGGTAGAAGCAACCAGAGCCCACTGACAGATGAAATGGATAAACAAAATGTGGTATACACATACAACAGAGTATTATTCAGCTTAAAAAGGAAAGAAATTCTGACACGTGGTACAATGTATATGAGTCTTTAGAATACTCTGGAGAGTGAAATAAGCCAGTCACAAATGATAAATACTGTATGATTCCACTTATATGAGGTGCCTAAAATAGTCAAGTTCAAATAGACAGAAAGTAGAATGGTTGTCAGGAGCTGGGGAAAGGGGGAGAGGCAGAGTTGTTGTTCAGGGGTATACAGTTTTAGTTTGGCAAGATGAAAAGAGTTCTGGAGATTGGCTGCACAACAACATGAAGGCACTCAACATTATTAAACTGTACACTTAAAATGGTTATGATGGTACGTTTTGTGTGATGTTTATTTTCCCATGATTTTTTAAACATTTTTAAAAGACAAGCAAACTGAGACACAGAGAGGTCAAATATACTCAGAAGTTTTGTTTCTGCAACTGCCATACTAAAATAATTTTAATATTTTAAAACATTAATTTTTTTTTTAAAGTAAAGGAAATATGTTTGAACAAAGAATCACTCCTGCAGGATATATACCCTTCCATTCAGATACCCAAGCCATAATCTGGGTATAATGTCACACATTATTCCCTCTCCTTCTTGTCCAACATCCAGTCAGTCACTAAATCTTACCGATTCAACCAATAAAATATCCCTTATTTCTATCTCTTCCTACCTTATCACGACTGCCACTGCTTTATTCAAGGCTGTCATTACAGGGACCTTGCAATCACTTCCTGCCTTATATCCTTGTATCCAAGAAGACTGTTCATTCTGGACTGATCATTGGTGCCTAGACTAAAATCCTTCAAAACCAAACCCTTCAAAGCTTAAAGTCTTTCACATGACATACATGGTCCTGCCAAGCATTGCTTTCATCTCCTATCTCATCTCACACTATCTCTGATCCATAAGCTCCAGACATAACCACCGCTTTGGAGGTCCCTAATATGCCAGGTCACTATTAAACTCCTCTGCTCTTAAATATTTTGTCCGCTCTACCTGCAATTCCCTCCTTTCCTTCTCACTGAAAAACATTCCCATTCATCCATGAAGAATTATTTCACAAGTATCTAGTCTGGGAAGGCATTCTTGATACCCAAGGCTGCAAAGGACTCTCTCAAAATGATTTATTAGTATTTAAAGAATGTCATAATTATTAGTTTATGTATTTGTCTCTTGAAATCAGGGCCTCTCTTCACAGTGGTCAAAACATCTTTCTGTCATGACTGCCACCTTCTAGCACAGTGACTGCCTTATTGAAATATTCAGTGAATGTCTGAATGCATGAGTGAATAAGTGATGAATGAATTAGTAAATCAGTGCTTGTTAAGCATGAGTCCCAGCAATACAGCTGCCAAGAGAACCACATCTTGCTGCTTGAAGATGGGTCCCTAATCATGTAGGCTGGTCTATGCATTGCAGAGGAAAGTAGGTGAATTTGAAAAATGCTTTTATGTAATCCATCTCATTAAGGAGACTGAAGACTTGCTAAACAGCACAGAAGAATTACTTAGACAAAAAACATTAAAGAAACAGATTCTAGAAAGAGATAATTCAAAGCCAGTCTCAAGAATTAGTCAACAGAGAAAATAATAGCTTGACACAGACTGGAAAAAGACAAACACTTCTGTCCTGTACTGTTGCAGCAGCACAACACATCTGAGACTCTTTCCACAGAAGCTACACTTAGATTTTTTGCAATAGGACAAATGACACCCCATTTTCCAAGAAATGATTAAAAAATGCTGAGCCCTTGAAAACTCTGAGGACCATTATCAGTCTCAAAAAGTAGAGATGTACATTAGCAACTGACAGTTTCCTGCTGAAAAACACAAGGTCAGCATAATGAAGAACTGCTATGGCTAATCAGATATGTTTCTAGACCATGTATACGAGATATGAATAAAAGTCGATCTTTAGTTAATCAAACCTACCAACTGCTATCAATTGCTGCTGATGCCTGACCCACATAGGAAGGCTGAGCACAAAAGAAATGGGAGACGCATTTCTAATTATTTTAAAGTCCTTGTTTAAAAAACTGGAGCACTTGAGGGCATAAGTGGCATCTTCTTATCTTTCAGTTGAAGGTCATGAATTTAGACAGAAAATAATAATGAGGTTGAGAAGTAGCTTGAGTCAGATCACAGAGCAAAGAATTCTGACAGATTTGGAATATACCCAATAAGCAATTAGGACCCACTGAAGTTCTTTGCAGAGGGAAGTAAATTTACATTCTAACTCATAAGTTAGACTCATGTAAATTAAATTTATGGAATCAATTAAGTGTGACATAAATGCCTCTAGAATATACTAAAACTAAAACATTTTATAAGGCTTGAAAGACAGTACTAAATCTTAAGTGGCAATAACCCTACTAAGCTTTATCAGGCCTTGAAATCACTGGCCAAATATTCTTCAGTCCCCTATACCTAACCTCTTTATTTTTTTAATCTGAAATGTCTAAACGTACTTTTGAACAGTGTACATCAAATTACTTGTGTCTTGCAAGAGTGTGAGAATGGTGCCCACCCCCCATCTATAGAGCTACATCCAAACGTCCAGTCCATTGTTCCTGGCTTCCAGTGCCCATTGAAGCCAAGGAACCAGAGGCCCAGGATTGTGGTATTAAATTAACTGTTTGGGGGACTTCCCTGGTGGTCCAGTGGTTAAGAATCCACCTTACAATGCAGGGGACACGGGTTCAATCCCTTGTTGAGGAACTAAGATTCCACATGCCGTGGGGCAACTAAGCCCGTGTGCCACAACTAGAGAGAAGACCGTGCACCACAACGAAAAACCCTGCATGCCACAACAAAGATCCCGCATGCCTCAACTAAGACCCCATGCAGCTAAATAAATAAATAAATAAATATTTTAAAAAATAAATGAAAACATTATTAAAATAAACAAACTGTTTGAAAGCAGAAATATTACTGGCCCAACTTTCATCATAATACCTTCTCAAACATATATATAGCACTTGCTGTATGCCAGATACTATTCTAATATATATATATATATATATAAAGAGAGAGACAGAGAGAAATAGACAGACATATATTCACTTCATCTCCATTTACAGCAAACACACTCTTCATAACATCCTGTAAACTACGTACTCATTATCCACGTTTTACAGAAAAGGAAACAGAGACATTAAATAACATAGCCAACATTGCTCAAGGAGGAAATGGCAAAATTGAGATTTAATCCTAGGAAGACTGGCTCCAGAGTCCATTCTCGACCACCAAGCTTTCATACTGTTTCTATAAAGTTTTGATTGCATTTTACCCTCTTCTGTGCTTGTGTAGCACCCTATACATGCCTCTGTCGTGGTGCTTCTCAAATTATGCTAAAACAGTATTTTATTATTTATACATTAATTATTATTATATAATATTTTATACAGAGAGAAATGTTTTATTTATATATTACTATACATAGTAATACTATATTATTATTAATACATAGGAATATATTATATTATTATTACTATATCATTTATAGTAATATAATCCAAAATCCTCTGTGATCCTAGCTTGGGCAGGAAGGAAAATTATTCTATGGTAAACACAATAAATATGTGCTGATGAAAACCCACCAAACACCGTGGCTGCTCACCACTCTTGGATACCCCTGCCTGCTCAACTGGCATTTGTATTGCCTTTATGACAGCTGACTTTCACCTTCAACTTTTGAACCTTGACCCCGGAACTCCTTTCAGATCACTACCCCTAGAACAAAACCAATAACAATATAAAATCTGCCACTACAAAAACAACAATGATAATAAGAACCACAATAAAGACAGGAGTTAGTATTTATTGAGCATCAGCTAAGATTTTAGTCTTTGTTACCCTGGGCTGTCATAGTGGCTGGGCTCTATGCAATACAGAAAGAATTTTGCACTAAGACTGCTCTGCATGGACCATGCAATTGTCCAAAGAGCACTCTAAAATGGAATACCTATTCAGTAAAAAAAAAAAAAAAAAAAAAAAAAAAAAACTAATCAAGAAACATCTGAGGAAAAACTGTAGTTCTTTGCTCTGTGAGGAAACCTACATCAACAACTTTTTTTTTTAATCAAGCCACAAGTTTTTCTTCTGCATCACAGACTATCAGCTCTAGCCAGAGAATTTATTAAATCACATGCAAAATTCTACTGCTTAGAATTTTAGCTAACGTTTCAACCTACCTTAGGAATGCAATTAGAGGCTGTAACAATGAGTCACAATTTATCTCAGTACAATTTCTGGCTCTTACATAAAATTTTAAAAACTACCAGAGAATGAGAGCAAGAGCCTTCTTCTTCACAATTAATATTTACTAAGTCTCCAGGGCCGCTGGAGATTTGGCCGAAATTACCTCAGTCTTTTTCTTCAAGTCTACAATCACAGCTGCAGTTCTTTTCCCATTACTATAGCAACCACAGGAATGCAAGCATTGTGTTTCCTTCTCTGTCCAAAACATATAAAAGAGGCAAAGTAGCAACAACCACCAGGAGACAGATAAATACCCTAAAAATGGTCATAATTAAGAATTTACATTTATGGGAGTATTTTGAAAGCACATCTGACTTCAGAGGACTTAGATCATTCAACTATGACAAAATACATATTCATTCAAGTTTATTGAATCAAGATTCATTAGTTTCATTTACAGAGACTTTCCACAAAGAAATCCTAAATTTACCAGTTGTCTTTTTGTCTAAACAAATGACAGAAAAAAAAATCTCGCCCATTAAGGTTATAGAGAACTCTGCAAACTACATAAAAACAATGTCTTATTTATACCCAAAAGGGAGCTAGAAAAGGACCAAAATGTAACAATTTAATGGTTTGATCCCCAGTTTTGTTGTTTATACTTCAAAATCATAGTAATAGTAAGGACATTCCTTCATGCCGACAGTTGTATCTTTAATCTAAGTTCATTATAAAGTAACACAAGCATAGTATTTTAAAGAGAACTCAGCGGAACTTTCAAACATCTGACTCCTATTCTGTGTATCTATGGTTAGGTGACTTTAGAAGTCCTCAGCCCAATTTTGCTATAATAGAATGAATTTTAAGGTGAAAGATCTGTGGCATAAATAACAGCATTCTTCATTGTAAATACAGTGACTTAGGTCTTATACACAGACACATCTTCAAGGCTGGCTGATACATACTTATTCGTTGGGGGAAAAGTAGGAGGAAAAAGATTTGAAGTATCTTCCTCCATCATCTATTCTGGCCTCTTTTTTCAGAAGAAAGAACTGATATAGAGATAAAATGATGTTAGACAGATAGATAGGCCTCCCAGTTCTCACACAAAAAGGGTTCCTAACACTTAGTAATTTTTCTCTTTTACATTTACAAGGAAGATATGTATCTTAATAATTTTCTAAAGAAATACATATTAAATACTTGCACTAGCCCTGTCAGATTATGTAGAGCTCTTCCTGGGAAGTTGGACTCCTATGCCAATACATATAATTTGCGGAAATAAGTGCGATAATAGATGCATTTACAAAGCATAATGGAAACTCACAGGATGGGTCCTACTTTTCTTGGAGCAGCTTCACAGAGGTAGGATCATTTTCTGTTGGGTGCTAAACACACTGCACATTCACCAGATGATGGCACAATTTTAGGCACAGGGAGCAACGTAGAGGAAGTGTGCTGGAGGATGGAAGCAGAAGTGAGCACGAGGCCGTTTTGCAAAGGGTCTTGGATGCCATCACAAAGAGTCTAGACTTGATCTTGTGGGGAACAGGAGAACTAGCTTTAAGAAAGTCAATGACAATGGAAAAAGAATAACTGGGGAGATGGGCTACAGTGAGGAGAGACTAAAACAAGAAAGCTGTGCCAGGAAACTAAGGAAGAAGTTAAATAGACATGTTATGGTGAAATAGAGGAGACTGATTAGAAAGAGATTTAGAAGGGAGACTTCACATAACTTAATAACCTTGGATAAATCTAGGAGTCAGTAGAATAGACTAGCTGAAGATAATCGTAACTTTTTTATTCAGAAATAACTGATGTATAACATTTTATTAAGTTCAGGTATACAACATAATGATTAGATATTTGTACATACAAGTATACCTCAAAGATATTGCAGGCTCAATTCCCAGCTACTACACTAAAGCAAATATCACAATAAAGTGAGTCACACAAATTTTTTGGTTTTATGTTTACAAAATACTATAGTCTATTCCGTGTGTAGTAGCATTATATCCCCCAAAAGTACTTTAATTGAAAATACTTTATTGCTAAAAAAATGCTAACCATCATCCGAGCCTTCAGAGTCACACTTTTTTGCTGGTAGAGGGTCTTGTTTCAATACTGATGGCTGCTGACTGATCAGGATGGTGGTTGCTGAAGGCTGGGGTGGTTTTGGCAATTTCTTAAAATAAAACAACAATGAAGTTTGCTGCATCGATGGACTCTTCCTTTCACGAATGATTCTCTGTAGCATGCAATGCTGTTTGATAGCATTTTACTCACAGAACTTCTTTCAAAATTGGAGTCAATCCTCTCAAACCCTGCCACTGCTTTATCAACTAAGTTCATGCAATATTCTAAGTACTCTGTTGTCATTTCAACAATCTTCATAGCATGTTCACCAGGAGTAGATTCCACCTCAGGAAACCACATTTTTTACTCAGCCATAAGAAGCAATTCCTCATCTGTTAAAGTTTTATCATGAGACTGCAGGAATTCAGTCACATCTTCAGGCTCCATTTCTAATTCTAGTGCTTTTGCTATTTCTACTACATCTGCAGTTGCTTCTTCCACTGAAATTTAAACCTCTCAAAGTCATCTATGAGGGTTAGAATCAACTTCTTCCAAATTCCTATTAATGTTGATATTCAGCTCTTTCCACGAATCATGAATGTTCTCATTGGCATCTAGAATGTAAATCCTTTTCAGAAGGATTTACTTTCAATTACTTTGCCCAGATCCATCAGAGGAATTACTATGGCAGCAAAAGCCTTACGAAATGTATTTCTTTTTTTTTTTTTTTTTTTTGCGGTATGCGGGCCTCTCACCGCTGTGGCCTCTCCCGTTGCGGAGCACAGGCTCCGGACGCACAGGCTCAGTGGCCATGGCTCACGGGCCCAGCCGCTCCGCAGCATGTGGGATCTTCCCGGACCGGGGCACAAACCTGTGTCCCCTGCATCGGCAGGCGGACTCTCAACCACTGCGCCACCAGGGAAGCCCTGAAACGTATTTCTTAAACAGTAAGACTTAAAAGTCTAAACTTACTCCTTGATCCATGGGTTGCAGATTGTATGCTGTGTTAGCAGGCATGAAAACACCATTAATCTCACTGTACATCTCCATCAGAGCTCTTGGGTAACCAGGCGCACTGTCAATGAACAGTAATATTCGGAAAGAAATTTTTTTCTCTGAGCTGTAGGTGGGCTCAACATATTCAGTAAACCATTTTGTAAACAGATGTGCTGTCATCCAGGTTTTATTATTCCTTTTATAGAGCACAGGCAGAGCAGATTTAGCATAATTCTTAAGGGCCCTAGGATTTTCAGAATGGTAAATGAGAAGTGGCTTCAACTTAGTCACCAGCTGCACTAGCATCTAACAAGAGAGTCAGCCTTGTCCTTTGAAGCCAGGCATTGACTTCTCTTCTCTAGCTATGAAAGTCACAGATAGCATTTTCTTCCACTACAAAGCTGTTTCATCTACACTGAAATTCTGTTGTTTAGTGTAGCCACCTTTATTAGTTATTTGAGCTAGATCTTCTAGATAACTTGCCGCAGCTTCTGCATCAGCATTTGCTGCTTCCCCTTGCAATTTTTATATTATGGAGATGGCTTATTTCAATAAATCTCATGAACCAAACTACTAGCTTCAAACTCTTCTTCTGCAGCTTCCTCAACTCTCTCAGTCTTCACAGAATTGAAGAGAGTTAGGTCCTTGTTCTGGATTAGGCTTTGGCTTAAGAGGATGTCGTAGCTGGTTTGATCTTCTACCCAGACCACTAAAATTTTCTCTGTATCAGCAATAAGGCTGTTTCACTTTCTTATCATTTCTGTGTTCACTGGAGTAGCACTTTTAATTTCCTTCAAGAACTTTTCCTTTGCAGTCACAACTGGCTAATCGGTGCAAAAGGCCTAGCTTTTACTTTGTCTTGGCTTTCAACGGGCCTTCCTCACTAAGCTTAATCATTTCTAGCTTTTGATTTAAAGTGAGACACACGTAACTCTTCCTTCCACTTGAATGCTTAGAGGCCATTATAGGGTTATTAATTGTCCTAATTTCAATACTACTGTTTCTCAGGGAGTAGAGAGGCCCAAGGACAGGAAAAGAGATAAGGGAACAGCCAGTTGGTGAAGCTGTCAGAACACACACATTTATTGATTAACTTTGATTAAGTCTTACATGGCTGTGGTTCATGGTGCCCCAAAATGATTACAATAGAAAACAATACTTTGTTTTATTTTTATTAATTATTAATAGATTTATTATTAAATTAAATAAATAGGGCTTCCCTGGTGGCGCAGTGGTTGAGAGTCCGCCTGCCGATGCAGGGGACACGGGTTCATGCCCCAGTCCGGGAAGATCCCACATGCCGCAGAGCAGCTGGGCCCGTGAGCCATGGCCGCTGAGCCTGCGCGTCCGGAGCCTGTGCTCCGCAACAGGAGAGGCCACAACAGTGAGAGGCCCGCTTACCACAAAAAAACAAAAAAAAACAAAATAAATTAAATAAATAATTTATTTAAATAAATTTATTAATAATTTATTTAAATTAGATAAATTATTTGTTTATTAACTGATATTATTTGTTAATAATTATTATTAATTATTTGTTTTATTATTTTAATATGCAGAAAATAATAATAATGGAAATTTTTGAAATATTGTGAGAATTACAAAAAATGTGACACTAAGACACAAAGTGAGCAAATGTTGTTGGGAAAATGATGCCAATAGACTTGCTTGACACAGGGTGCCCTAAACCTTCAATTTGTAAAAAACACATTATCTTCGAAGTGCAATAAAGTGAAGCATAATAAAACAAGGTATGCCTATATTGCAAAATAATCTCCACAGTAAGTCTAGTTAACATCTGTCACCACACATAAATGTATCTTTTTTTTTTTTTGGTGAGGAGAACTTTTAAGATATATTCTCTTAGCAACTCTCACATATACAATACAGTATTATTATAGTTGCCATGTTGTTTAGCACATCCCCAGGGCTTATTTATTTATAACTGGACATTTATACCTTATGACCGTGTTCACCTATGATAACTTCCAACTGGAGAAACGTGAAGGGCAGAAACAGTGAATCATATATAAACTTCTAGATTTGTCAACAAAATTAAATGTCAGCTTCTCTGCTTTGCCATCTCCTCTACTCTCTAGGCTCTATCTTTGCCACCCAGTTTACCATTATAATAGTTAAAAACAGTTTAACACCTTCTCTAAATGACATTTTAACAGAAAGTGGAAAACATTTACCAAAGTAATCCATGTAAAAATACCATGAAAAAGAAAAGAATCGATCTCTTGGTTTCTTAAATAAATCAAGAAGTTAAAATATTTTATAGGGCTTCCCTGGTGGCGCAGTGGTTGAGAGTCCGCCTGCCGATGCAGGGGACACGGGTTCGTGCCCCGGTCCGGGAAGATCCCACATGCCGCGGAGCGGCTGGGCCCGTGAGCCATGGCTGCTGGGCCTGCGCGTCCGGAGTCTGTGCTCCGCAACGGGAGAGGCCACAACAATGAGAGGCCCACGTACCACCAAAAAAAAAAAAAAAAAAAAAAAAAATATTTTATAATTATTTTTCCTTAATGCTTTGCCCTCGATATCTCCTCAGAGAGAAGGAAAATGCTTTAAAAATGTAGCAATCCAACAAATATAGTTTTAACTATTAATAACGGCTTTTCACAGTCATATACTGTAGGGGGGAAATCTATCTCATTTTCTTTTAATAAACTTATTTTAATATCTAGCTCTTCAAGAAACAACTATAGCTTTGGAACACGTCACATAACAATGTAACACTACTACAGGAGCTTCCACTTTGCTAGCAGGATAATATAAAACTGTAATCATATTACTTCACTGCCATTAAGCATGAGAAAGAAAAGGGCGTATTAGAAAGTGTTAGTATGTATTGCATTCTATTTCTTACTTTTTTACTCAATATATGTTTTCATGATTTATTTATGTTGTTGTATGTCATTCAGTCCCTTTGCTTCTAACTGCTGCATTGTAATAATCTGCATCCATCCCATTTTTATTTATTTTTTTATTTAACAAATTTAATCAGTTATACATATACATATGTTCCCATATCCCCTCCCTTTTGCGTCTCCCTCCCGCCCTCCCTATCCCACCCCTCCAGGCGGTCACAAAGCACCGAGCTCATCTCCCTGTGCTATGCGGCTGCTTCCCACTAGCTATCTACCTTACGTTTGGTAGTGTATATATGTCCATGCCGCTCTTTCGCTTTGTCACAGCTTACCCTTCCCCCTCCCCGTATCCTCAAGTCCATTCTCTAGTAGATCTGTGCCTTTATTCCTGTCTTACCCCTATGTTCTTCATGACATTTTTTTTCTTAAATTCCATATATATGTGTCAGCATACAGTATTTGTCTTTCTCTTTCTGACTTACTTCACTCTGTATGACAGACTCTAGGTCCATCCACCTCATTACAAATAGCTCAATTTCATTTCTTTTTATGGCTGAGTAATATTCCATTGTATATATGTGCCACATCTTCTTTATCCATTCATCCGATGATGGACACTTAGGTTGTTTCCATCTCTGGGCTACTGTAAATAGGGCTGCTATGAACATTTTGGTACATGACTCTTTTTGAATTATGGTTTTCTCAGGGTATATGCCCAGTAGTGGGATTGCTGGGTCATATGGTAGTTCTATTTGTAGTTTTTTAAGGAACCTCCATACCGTTCTCCATAGTGGCTGTACCAATTCACATTCCCACCAGCAGTGCAAGAGTGTTCCCTTTTTTCCACACCCTCTCCAGCATTTATTGTTTCTAGATTTTTTGATGATGGCCATTCTGACTGGTATGAGATGATATCTCATTGTAGTTTTGATTTGCATTTCCCTAATGAGTAAAGATGTTAAGCATCCTTTCATGTGTTTGTTGGCAGTCTGTATATCTTCTGTGGAGAAATGTCTATTTAGGTCTTCTGCCCATTTTTGGATTGGGTTGTTTATTTTTTTGTTATTGAGCTGCATGAGCTGCTTATAAATTTTGGAGATTCATCCTTTGTCAGTTGCTTCATTTGCAAATATTTTCTCCCATTCTGAGGGTTGTCTTTTGGTCTTGTTTATGGTTTCCTTTGCTGTGCAAAAGCTTTTAAGATTCATTAGGTCCCATATGTTTATTTTTGTCTTTATTTCCATTACTCTAGGAGGTGGGTCAAAAAGGATCTTGCTGTGATTTATGTCATAGAGTGTTCTGCCTATGTTTTCCTCTAAGAGTTTGATAGTGTCTGGCCTTACATTTAGGTCTTTAATCCATTTTGAGCTTATTTTTGTGTATGGTGTTAGGGAGTGATCTAATCTCATACTTTTACATGTCCCTGTCCAGTTTTCCCAGCACCACTTATTGAAGAGACTGTCCTTTCTCCACTGTACATCCCTGCCTCCTTTATCAAAGATAAGGTGACCATATGTGCGTGGGTTTATCTCTGGGCTTTCTATCCTGTTCCATTGATCTATCTTTCTGTTTTTGTGCCAGTACCACACTGTCTTGATTACTGTAGCTTTGTAGTATAGTCTGAAGTCAGGGAGCCTGATTCCTCCAGCTCCATTTTTCGTTCTCAAGATTGCTTTGGCTATTCGGGGTCTTTTGTGTTTCCATACAAATTGTGAAATTTTTTATTCTAGTTCTGTGAAAAATGCCAGTGGTAGTATGATAGGGATTGCATTGAATTTGTAGATTGCTTTGGGTAGTAGAGTCATTTTCACAATGTTGATTCTTCCAATCCAAGAACATGGTACATCTCTCCATCTATTTGTATCATCTTTAATTTCTTTCATCAGTGTCTTATAATTTTCTGCATACAGGTCTTTTGTCTCCTTAGGTAGGTTTATTCCTAGATATTTTATTCTTTTTGTTGCAATGGTAAATGGGAGTGTTTCCTTGATTTCACTTTCAGATTCTTCATCATTAGTATATAGGAATGCCAGAGATTTCTGTGCATTAATTTTGTATCCTGCTACTTTACCAAATTCATTGATTAGCTCTAGTAGTTTTCTGGTAGCATCTTTAGGATTCTCTATGTATAGTATCATGTCATCTGCAAACAGTGACAGCTTTACTTCTTCTTTTCCGATTTGGATTCCTTTTATTTCCTTTTCTTCTCTGATTGCTGTGGCTAAAACTTCCAAAACTATGTTGAATAAGAGTGGTGAGAGTGGGCAACCTTGTCTTGTTCCTGATCTTAGTGGAAATGGTTTCAGTTTTTCACCATTGAGGACAATGCTGGCTGTGGGTTTGTCATATATGGCCTTTATTATGTTGAGGAAAGTTCCCTCTATGCCTACTTTCTGCAGGGTTTTTATCATAAGTGGGTGTTGAATTTTGTCGAAAGCTTTCTCTGCATCTACTGAGATGATCATATGGTTTTTCTCCTTCAATTTGTTAATATGGTGTATCACGTTGATTGATTTGCATATATTGAAGAATCCTTGCATTCCTGGAATAAACCCCACTTGATCATGGTGTATGATCCTTTTAATGTGCTGTTGGATTCTGTTTGCTAGTATTTTTTTTTTTTTTTTTTGGTTTTTTTTTTGCGGTACGAGGGCCTCTCACCGTTGTGGCCTCTCCCGCTGCGGAGCACAGGCTCCGGACGCGCAGGCTCAGCGGCCATGGCTCACGGGCCCAGCCGCTCTGCGGCATGTGGGATCTTCCCGGACCGGGGCACGAACCCGTGTCCCCTGCATCGGCAGGCGGACTCTCAACCACTGCGCCACCAGGGAAGCCCTGTTTGCTAGTATTTTGTTGAGGATTTTTGCATCTATGTTCAACAGTGATATTGGCATGTAGTTTTCTTTCTTTCATCCCATTTCTTATATAGTTTGCTTGCATTAGACACCTAGGCTTCCTTCGCCTCCCTGGTACCACAAATAATACTGTAAGAAGTAGACTTAATTTTGCTAAGTACTGTAAGATTTCTTTCCAGAATGACTGCTTTGGTCTACACTTGGACTAGCAGTGCACAAAAATTATGCCCTCCCACGTTTGCCAATAATTAATAATACTCTATTTCTATAGCAGAGGGAACTCTGCTCAATATTATGTAACAACCTAAATGGGAAAAGAATGTGAAAAAGAATAGATACATGTATACGTATACCTGAATCACTCTGCTGTACACCTGAAACTATCACAGCACTGTTAATCAACTATACTCCAGTATAAAATAAAAAGTTAAAAAAAACCCTCTTCCTTAATTTTTGCCATTCTGATTGAAGTGAATGATGATTACTGATATAATAATTTGCATCTCTTACTAGTGAGTTTGAGCATTTCTTCACACACTTGAAAGCCACTCATAGTTCCCCTTCTGTGAATTGCCCAGTCATGCTAGTTACCCATTTTGCTATTTTGCTTCCTGTTTTATATACTCATTATATAAATTAAAATCACATATGCACATAAATTTCACGTTTTACATGGATAACTAAGCATTTTAAGTATCTATGTATGTGTGTATACAAAGAACCTGCCTGAAAAATAGGCTTATAAAAGTATTTTTTTCTTTCTAATTTAACCTAACAATTGTAAAGCATTATTTATCAGAAACTCTATTTTTAAATATTCATATTGCCTGAGAATTTACCCTAAGTGAAAAATTCAACTGAAATGAGAATCTATATGTAGAATGATTGGTAGTCTCCAAAATTTCCACAATAGGAGAATAGTAAAGCAAATTCTAGCGGAAGAATATGGTAGAATATAATGTTGCCCATGAAATTATAGTTAAAAAGGTTGTATAATAATTCATTCCAGAAACATTTATTGAGTGCTTATGGAGTACCAAGGACCCCATTAGGTGCAAGGAATATAGGCATTACGTTTCAGGCTCCCCACAAAGAGCTCATCATCTAGTTAGGAAAAAAACACATGCAAACAATTATTACAGATTACTTGTGTACTGTATAGATATGCTTACGAGCAATGTGCTGTGAGAGCTCAAATAACAGGAAACCTCTGCCAGGTGAAAGGGAAGTGCTTTGAAGAGGAGTCTAATGTTAAGCTGCACGGTAAGGGATAAACATTTGACAAATATCTCAGTGGAGGAGGGAGACTGCCTTCGAGGAAGACAAGGAGAGCATACTCAAAGGCACTGAGGTGTGAAAAAGCACTGGCCATTTGGGAAATACCCCATTGTTCTTTACTACTGCACTCCTGGATATGTGTCCAAGTCTTGCTAGAGTGAGTTTGGAGGCTGGAGAGATATGCAAGAGGCATGTGATAATAGTTTTTTATGCCCTTCTTTGGAGGCCTCCAGATGCTTGATATACAACTACCAAAGGCACAGATATCAGGCACTGGCCTGGGGGTTGGGGATGTGAGGATGAACAAGACAGACAAGCCTCTGTTGAAGGGTGTGAAGTGAAGAACTGACAACCCTATCTTATGTTTTCAGTGGCTTAGTCTAGATGCAGTGTGGAATAAAGAGCAGGAATCGAGGCACATAGAGACTAGTCACCTTGCTATTACAATAACACAGACCTGAACTAAAGCAAAAAGTATTTATGGTATAGTCATGAGAAGTAAAACACAAAGATACAAAGTTATGATAATTAGCATAATTATATTTTGAAGAATACTTCACAGTATAAAAACTTTCGAGAGCTGGTCTAATGAACTCTTTTGGTAGTCTCTAAGAATAATATCACTGCCTCCATTTTATAGATGGATACTCAGTATCATGCCAAAGGAAAACAGTCAGGGAATGGAAGAAATAGGGATACTATCACGGTTCACTTGATTCGAAAGTCATTCGTTTACTCACATTTAATGATTAACTTATATGTACCAGACATCATTCTATGAGCTGGGAGTAAAAATTCCAACAAAATAAAGCCTTCTTCCTGCAAGAGTTTGCAGGCTAGGATGAGAGACCAATAAGCAAATAGCCAATTACAACGCAGTGCAACTGGTATTCTAATAAGGGCTAAGCCAGAACTGCCTGTCCACTCGTTAAGGGTACGAAGTACAATGAAGACAAAAAGTTAAACCAGAAAAAAAGTCCATTGTATGAAGGGTGGAAGGATGGAAATTTATGTGTTTTCTTAGAAGTCAGTTAATGTTATCATGGCACTTTTATAATTTAAAAGGCTAAAGGCAGATAAAGAAAAGAGAATAAGGGTCAAACACAGAGCACACATGACTTCATGGCAGCCATTTCACTTCTTTCTATTAACATAACTCTTAGAAACAACATACGTGTTAATTCACAGGCAAATGTTTGAAAGGTATGAGATAGCTAAACAGAATCTCCCCCAATTTAAAGAGCTCAAGTGTTTAATAGTCAATGCCAGCAAACAGAATGAAGAGGTGAAGCCCAGTAAAATATCAAGAACTAAGGAAACTGGATCAGATAACATTGCTTGCACTGAATGATAAACATTGACTCAAATTAGACTTAATTACCAGTGATGCTTACAGTTTTGCCAGCTGTATTATAATTCAAATCACTCCTCTACTTCTTTGCCGAAATGTGTTTGAGAATTTGTTTTGTTATATATGAGAACATCATGTAAAAAAGTACCAATTCTAGACTGAGTTAAAAATAAAAGCCACAAATTCATAATGCATGAGCAAATAAAAATGTTCAAGTAAATTAAGAAGCGTGTTTGCCTATTAAAGATAAATAGAAAGTTTGGGGTTGGGGAAGTGGAGGTAGAGGTGGTTTGGGAAGACTGTCTGGAGATCAAATCATTATTTTATCATTAACTTCACTATGTAGGTTTTGTGTTAGTATAATACATGTTGATCATAAGGCTCATCAGACAGAAGTCTGAGGGATAATGTCTTTTTGTCTTTGATGAAGCTGTGGTGGATTTTGGAAAGGGCACTGGATTTGAAGCTGGAATATTTTGATCTACCTCTTACCAGCTGTGTGTCCTTGGGCAAGACACTTAATCACTCTGAAATCCAAATTCCTCAAGAAATTTCACACAAAGTTTTTGTGATGTTTAAGTGCGATAACATGTGCTAGAATTTGCAAAATAATAAAATGCCACATAAATATCAGTTATGTATGACTCTAGGTATAATTTTAAAGGACATTATTTTTTTTTTTTTTGATCTGTATTGACATTTTATTCAGTTCTTTTTTTTTTTTTTTTATTAGTTTCTGCTTTATAACAAAGTGAATTAGTCATACATATACATCTGTTCCCACATCCCTTCCCTCATGCATCTCCCTCCCTCCCACCCTCCCCATCCCACCCCTCCAGGCGGTCACAGAGCACCGAGCTGATCTCCCTGTGCTCTGTGGCTGCTTCCCACTATCTATCTACCTTACGTTTGGTACTGTATATATGTCCATGCCTCTCTTTCCCTTTGTCACAGCTTACCCTTCCCCCTCCCCATATCCTCAAGTCCATTCTCAAGTAGGTCTGTGTCTTTATTCCCGTTTTACCCCTAGGTTCTTCATGACATTTTTTTTTTAAATTCCATATATATGTGTTAGCATACGGTATTTTAAAGGACATTATTAAACTCTAACCAAAACCAAAACAGAGTTAATGTTAAAAAAATTCTTGACTAGAAGGCTTTATCTGCTTTTATTACCTTGTCACCTCATAATATTCATTTTGAAGTTTTTTTTTTTTTAAGATGTGGCGTCATAATTGATGGGGTCCACTAGAACACAATCCAGAACTTTGGAAAACAAGGAAAAGATTAATATTTTTTCAAATACTATGGGGGAAAAAATAAAGAATACATTTTCTGAGAATCTTGACACTCAAAATCCTTATATATCAACATTCCTCTGTCCCTTCTTGGTTTGGTTTAGTAATAGTATCCTCTTCTTTAGGGAGAAGAAACAAAGGTTAAGTGACTGATACAAAGCTCAAGCTAGTAGCAATCCTCAGGTCTTCAGACTCTGAATCCAGGCCTGTGTTAGCTGTGTCACTAATAAACCTTTCAAGTTGCCACTGACTCAAATAAAACCTCCACACCATTGTTCCTTTATCTGTTGTACCTACTTGAAATATTACCTTCCTTTATAAAGCAGGTGCATATTCCTTACATTACCATTTCTGTACTTTGAGAGGTACAATACACATCTAAAAAGCCTCAATGAGAAAACTTCCTGTAAAGAAAAATGACAAAGTACTTCTAATCATCATATAGAAGAAAAAATTTAGGTGAAAGTTTTTTTTATAATTATATAGTCTTATAAATAGCAAGTGGAAGTTTTGGCAGTGGAAACACTGATTGCTTCCTTGAGATCTTCTATGACAAGCCTATGGAACTTGGAACTACATCAGTAGCTCCACTATAGCTTCAAAGAGATTAAAAAGAGCAACAGTGATAATACCTAACAATTACACAGCACTTCCTGTGTATCACAGACTGTTCTATGTACTTTATATATTAACTCATTGTCCCTACATATTCCCAAAACTATTTCCAGGGGACAAAAATGTAGCCAATATTTATCCCACTGTTACTCTTTAGGTAACAACAATAATCTTTAGGAAATTCTGAAGCAGTCTGTAATAAACAGCTTCCTGACAGAGATACTCACAAGTCCCACCCTCCTAGCAAAACCGCTGCCTGGAAAGCAAGTGAACAGTTTTAATCCCCTCTGCTGCAGCTTGATGGATTTGGTAACAAGAGGTAGGAAACATTCCAAGAAACAAAAATTTGCAAGGAATATAAGAAAAAAAATTGTCATCCAGGTAACATGCAAGTTAGAACCAAACTTTTCTCTACCTAAATTGAGGGAGGTCAACAAAGTCCCACTTACCCCAAGTGCAGGAGCCCTTTTTTTTTTTTTTTTGAAGAACTGGAGTTATTTATTTATTTATGGCTGCACTGTGTCTTCGTTGATGCGTGCAGGCTTTCTCTACTTGCGTCGAGCAGGGGCTACTCTTCGTTGCGGTGTGCGGGCTTCTCATTGCAGTGGTTTCTCTTGTTGCAGACCACAGGATCTAGGCGCACGGGCTTCAGTAGTTGTGGCACATGGGCTCAGTAGTTGTGACTCGTGGGCTCTAGAGCGCAGGCTCAGTAGTTGTGGTGCATGGGCTTAGTTGCTCCGCGGCATGTGGGATCTTCCCAGACCAGGGATCGAACCCGGGTCCCCTGCACTGGCAGGCGGATTCTTAACCACTCTGCCACCAGGGAAGTCTCAGAAGGCCTTTTGTAGCAAGTAAATTTTTGCTAAGTGTGAGCAAAATCATTCACAATGAAAAAACATCTGTTTCCCAAAAGTTACACGTAGAAATAGGAAGAGAAATAACTGGAGCCAGCAGAAATACAGGCACAACAGCTCGACGCTTCACAGATGGCATTTGAGCCAACTGCAGACATAAACAAAGCACTCTGAAATGAGGATATGGGCTGGGGCTCAAGGAAGTGATCAGTAGGATACAGGTCTGTGAGCTGTGTGGGCCAGTACAGATGGTGGAAGTGAAGACCCAAAACCGGGCTGGTGACTGGAGGAGGGTGTGGGACCATGTGTGCCACAAATATTCCAGTGAGGGAGCAGGTAGTCAACACCAGACTATTTGCTGTTTTGTTTGAATTCAATTCATCTTAAACTAGTCTTTTTGTTCAATTTATAAAATCTACTATCGAGTGTTGCCTTCATGTCTTGTTAGGGAGAAGAATTCCTCAGCCTGTTGTAACCAACCAAAATTGTGGCTGCTATCTTGAGACGCCCACATGGATGGGGCAGAGCAGGCAGCAGCCCTTTTGAAAAAATGCTTTCCTTGAATCAGCACACACCCTGCTTGTTTATATCCTGAGCACAGAGCATGAAGAGAGAGAGGGAAGGATTACTTATACTAACCCCACAACCCTTTACTGAGTAAGCAGCAGAAATTACTGCACAAAAACAAATGCACAATAGCTTGACCTAATTCTGAAGCAGTTTTCATTTTTAAAGTACTTATAAACTAAACTTGAAATAGCACCCAACCTTAACAGAATTATAACTCAATGCTTTTTTATTCCACAACACTGTGCTGAATCTAGAAATAAAAGGATAGAGGCACAGTTTCTTTTGACTGGCTAAATACTGCTGATAAGAGAGTAAAATCATTCCAAAATAGTAATGATAAGTCTTTTGTAATTATTAAAGGCTATATCAGAGCACAAAAGCCCCAGCTACTTAATCCTATTAAATATCTACTTCATAACGATAAATGCAGGTGAAGCACATTACTGTTGCTGGAAAAAATAAGATGAAATGTTAAGCTCTTTAGAGAATATAAGACAGTGGAGCCAGATTTTCATACTTACAACTCAGTGTAACTATTTCTATAGAATAACAATCTGGCTTAAGTTGTGTAATCATTTAAGAGGTCCCAAAGTCTCTGGCTCTCTTCTCACCTCTCAAATGTCAAAAACACATTTCCTGACACAGCTGAGATGCGTGCCAGCTCCCTGTCAATGAAAAGTAAGAAAGAGAACTTTGACACAATGGCCATCAACAACTCTCCTCAGACCGCCACTGTTTGGAACCTGTATCTCTCTCTGGTGATGAAACATCTTCTTGGTCCAGCACCTCTACTCTCAGTTCTACATTATTTTCAAGGAATAGTTTCTTTGTGGGACTTTTCAAGACTCCAAATAATCCATGCTATTGGTCTCCACTCTTGGCCAAACTTGGCTTTGGAACACAAAATCATTTCTTAAGATGATCAGGCACCAAAATAATCAAACCCTTAATTGTCTAGCATTCCTGTAATTCTCCAGTGACTAGAAACTTAAAAGAAAATACAAACCCAAGAAAACAATCCAATGTGTAAATGTTAAGCTTAATGGAAGTTTAGAAATACAATAAAAAATAATGGAAAAGTGTATTAGGAAAAAAATAATGTCAGAGATAAGTAGGGCTGTACCATTTTGCCTTGTCATTTTAGTTCGTGAACTCAACATTTATTTATGTATGATAACTAGCATATACGTATTCAATAAATACTTGCTGTTAGCCTTTATGATAATGCTTGGGGGGGTTGTGTATCTATAAATAAGAGTGAAAACAGAAGCAAAGAAAGGGAAAAATATATAATATTAACTTAAATAATGAGGGCAGAATAATAGTTATTCCCAGGAGATATTCCTAAAAAAAAAAAATACAGTGTCAATGGAGAACACCATTCTCTTGGAGAACACCATTCTCCAAGAGAATGCCATGGAGAACAGACTCTGCCTTCTTCTTCTCTGCTTAAGTCTGAATAAATGGGAACACTGCTTGCCATACTGAAGACACTAAAAAATATTTCTTGAATGAATGAATGAATGAATGCAATCACTCATACTATAACTTCTTTGTGGGAAACCACAACACACATGAACTAACCAAGGGCCCTGAGAAATCCTGAGGTAAAAGAAACCTACTTACTTTCTTTTTTAACCTAGGATTTTTTAAACTAAAGTTTTTAAAGGGTTTTTAAGTTTAGTCCCAGTTAGTATAGATCCCCACTCAAAAAAGGACAAAAAGCTGGTTAATTATTTTGTGTTTCTTTGCTCATGTTATACACAATATTGTTCCAAAAAATAATTCAGGAAAGCTTACAAAAACACATATTCTCCATCATGAATAGCTGTTCAGAGGTGAAGCTGAGATTAATAGTCGGAGGCATTCTAACTGCCAAGGACTCTTCTCATGCTTATAAAAAGATGTAGCATGTCCAAATCATATGCAATCTCTGAAAGTGTTACTCCATCTTTTTTTTTTTAATATCAGTTTTGAAAACCCTAATGGAACAGCATCTCACTCTATAAAAAGGAATCAGGGCTTAGACTTGGCTAGAGGTGTGAAGCCGAATTCTGGGCCTAGAAGAAGTAAACACATGAATGGGTAATAATGAAAAATGCCAATTATGAAGCCCATACAGCTTACAAAATACATCCTGTGTATTACCTCATATTGTCCTCAAAAAGTCCCCTACAAAATAGAAGAAAACTAACATTTGTTCATCTAATAAGCACCTATATTCTAGATGGAATGCTTGAACCTGTACATCCATGATATCATGTAGTCGCCCAACAATATTTAGAAGTCCATATGATATCTTTATTAAAAATATAATCATTGGAGGCCTGGAGAACAGGGTGACCATTTCTGAATATCTTCCTCACTCTTCCAAAACAATAAAATCAACAAGAATAAGAATAAACCCACACAGGACCTATGGCTTCAGCATTAGATAGACAAGACTCCAAACTCAAATTATCCATAAGTAGAAGAAAGAAAAAAACATTCCAACAGAGCTTCCACCACTTGTCTACTCTGGCAACCAGCCTGTGGATACAAAGAGCAGTGGAGGGGGAACTGAAAAGGCTCTCTGAAAGAACACAGAGTATACAGTCTAGGGGAAATACAAGCAAAACATTCCCAGAAAAAGAAAGTGAAACAATAAATGCAAAAGTGAGGTCAACAGGTCTGGACTTGGTAGTTCATAGCCCTGGCAATGGGAAAGGAGGTTGGAAAATGTGGGGGACCAGAAGTGGTGAAATTGTTATATAGTGACATTTCTGATAGTCTTTAGGTGGGAGACAAGGATGATATCGAAGGATGCCGAGTTTGAGCTTTGTTGAACTGAATGACATAATTTGTTTCATGAGACCATCATGTAGTTTCACCTCTGGCCCCAATCAGGAGAAAGAGAACATTCTGACTCCGGACTCTTTCCAATGACCAGAGGTGTTAAGCAGAGAACACTGATGCTCTGTTTAGAAAGTTAACCTATGGTGCTGAACAAACTGAGCAAAGTAAATGCTGGAGTAATCAATGACTTGGGATATTCTGCAGGATTTACTGAGGGGAGAACAAAAAAAGTTCCATAGTAATGGTATTAATCAATATTTAGAGATCTTAGAGCAATTACAGGGTCGATGAAACAAACAAACAAAAAATACAACCAGGTGTACAAGAACAGAAGATAAGCAAGGTGGGAACACACAGAAAAAGATATAAATACCTGTGAAAGACCCAAACTGAACAATTAATTCTTTTATCCATAGTTTCTCTTAGTCATACCCATTTTAACCAGTTACTGAATAAAAGGATGTGAGATCTGCAGCATTTCCTCTGTAACTTGTTATATAATAATATTTAGGTTAACTGAATAGAAATCTGTATCACTTATACTTATAATGACAAATGGTCATTCTCACCAATTAAGCATACCACCTTCATCAGTTCTGGATTAAAAAATACTTCTAAGTATTTATGTTCAGATGTCTGGGGTTGTATGAATTCTACCTAATTACTATAATCATACTTTGGAGCCCAAGGTAAGCAAAACCAGTTAATTTACACCCTTTAAAAATATACTTTAGCCACATTTATTTGTTTCCATGTGCTACATGTGACACCTTAACTTGTTAAGAATTTTAACTGAAATGGAGAGCAGCTAGTTTTGCAGAAGAACGAGTAATGATGTGAACAAATTCATTTCCCTGTATTTGTTATGTATCCAATTACAGACACCTATATGAAGTTCATGAGATAAAGATATTCCTTTGTTTTCATCCAATAAAGTTTCATGCCAGGGACTGAATGAAGGGTCTCTTTCCAGGAGACTGTTTTTGCCATTGAAAACTCTGTCTTCTTCAGGCATTTGCTGAATGATGCATTAGCAGGAGCTACAAGGATCACATTGTTTCACACCAAATAGCCTCTACACTTTGATTCATATATCACACATGTTCTGTTTCTTACATTTCTGTTTTCACACCCACTACCTAAGTGTAAAGGGATTTGAAGACAAGTACCACAGTTTTCTAACTTTCAGCTGCTTTGGTTGTATTGATGGAGGAAGTTATGGAACATGTAGAAAACAGAATCAAAATTAAGGAGATCATATTTCTGTTTTACGCCCTGTGATACAGTGAAGTTCACTAAGTAACAATTACTCAAAACGTTGATTTCAGATCACTTAGCTTCACTGAAAATCCCTTAAATTGGTGAATACAATTTTAAAAGATTATTTAGTGTAGAGAAGAGAGAGCCAGAAGTGTGAATTCATAGAATGTGAAGAAGGCTATCAATAATAATAAATCGTTGTTATATAAAAGAAATTGACATATAACTCTTCTTATCTTTTGAGAAATTCAAAAAATAAGTGAGTTTAAATGACTCCAAGAAAGTTTGTTTCTTGTAGATACTGAGATATAACAATGAGAATAATTTCATACTTTTCTCAATGGTGTTTAAAAACACATACATTCTATTAATGAGTCCTGGAATTTTCAGTAGTCATATTGCATGGCAATTCCAGGATTCTTAAAAATTAATTAAACAGATATCCTTAGGGAGTCCTGTCTGATAAATTAATTTACAAAATGTGAATTAATAGTAAGTTCCTAATCCACCAAATAATTACATTAGTGGTAGATGTTCAACTCCCTAAGGTTGTCTTCTAAAATAATAGAATAAATTTTACAATGGAAGGGACCTTACTGACCATTTAACTAAACCTTTACATTTTTTAAAATGTATTTATTATTATTTTTTTGGCTGTGTCAGTCTTCGTTGCGGCACGTGGGCTCTTTCATTGCGGCACACGGGCTTATTTGCCCCACAGCATGTGGGATCTTAGTTCCCGGACCAGGGATCGAATAGTCATCCCCTGCATTGCAAGACCAATTCTTCACCACTGGACCACCAGGGACATCCCAACCTTTACATTTTATAGAGGATGGAAGTGAGGCTAGAAAATATTACAGACTTTTTCAATACCACACAGTGGTAACAAGCAATTCTATACATCTCAGGAATCCTGCTTTCCAAGTCAATGTTTTTGCCATTATATCTCACTGTCACTTTATCTGAAACTCTGCACATTTATTATATGGACATACTTCTATTCCTCAGATCTACCTTCTAGACAACTTTCCTAACCTCCAGATTACCTGAAAAGAGACTTAAGTACCTGTTCTCCCACCACCGCACAAAGTTTCTGCATAATTTCTTAATGACCACTATGGAGCAGGTTGAGTAAAACAACAAAAGCAGTACCATGTCAAAGTTAACAAAATGAGAATGAGGAGAATCGAACAAACGAATCAAGTGCATGAAGGAAGTGATTGTTGCTGACCAGAGAGCACCATGCCTAAAATATAGGAAGCTATTTTAAATAAATTAAGAGAGAGATACAGAGGTATCCATAAAGGATAAATGTGGATTGTCAACCTCCTTTTATCCTTCTATCCTAATTCACAATTCCTCCTCAGCAACAGTTTGCCATCCACTGAATATTTATCTGCCTACCATGTATAACAGATGTTCTCTGCTCCAGAAGATTCTGTTTTCGTTTCCCCTCCTTAGAAGAAATACTCATGGAATACAGCTTAGCACTATTATCCTAATCTAATTGCATTCTATTTTTCAACTTTATCAAAAGCCTAAAGAACCTCTTAGAAGCACTGTCTAGTAGACCCTAAGACAGTTAAGGTGTCCAATGGAAAAATGTCTTGAAATCATACTTACTACAATGTAGAAAAACATTTACACACACACACACACACATCTAGCCAAGCAAAGGAGATGGAGAATAAATATAATATTATTTTGCACATAATACCACTTAACATATTTAAACATATATTAACATAAAACAAAAATTCTGGGCCTCCCTGGTGGCGCAGTGGTTGAGAGTCCGCCTGCCGATGCAGGGGATACGGGTTCGTGCCCCGGTCTGGGAGGATCCCATATGCCGTGGAGCGGCTGGGCCCGTGAGCCATGGCTGCTGAGCCTGCGCATCCGGAGCCTGTGCTCCGCAACGGGAGAGGCCACAACAGTGAGAGGCCCGCGTACCACAAAAAAAAAAAAAAAAAAAAAAAAAAAAATTCTAATTTTTCCAAGCAAGGATTTAATTAATATAGAAATTTAGTTTTCAAAAGTCACTAGCAGTATACACCAGGGATTTTGAAGGCTGGAACATATTTCCTTTAAAGAAGTAGAAAGTCTACACAGAAACCTCAGTTTGTCAAAGATCCCACTGTCACGATTCATGAAATCCTCAAAGCTTTTACTAGACTTTACAGGTACAGATACCCCTGGTGCTCTCCTCAAGTAATCACTGACCACTAAGCCACTTGAAAAAGGAGGAAGACAATCACTCTTAAAAAGTAAAAGACCTGGTTGCAAAGGGAAGGCAACTGAGAGCTCCAAAAGAAGGGAAAAGACTTGACATTAGCAAGGCTATGTCTAGAAGGCAACTCCATCAATGTGGACCTGCCTAAGATAATCTGATTCAAATGAGTTACATTGTTGGCACCCTTCTTTGGCCTCTTATATATTATTAAAACAAAATTCTGAAATTGAATTTTAATGTTGTTCAGAAAAACAGAGCACAGAGCAGTGGTCTTTGGCACCTCCCCACAAACAAACTCAGGGTCCAGACCAGCCTCTGCAGTTGCCCAACACAAGAGTCGAACCTAGACATCAGCAACTACCTACAAAGAAAGGGTCTTCAATGTTAGGTCATCTTGGGTAACACATATCTTTGGAGAGAATGAATATACCAATATCTGTATCTTCTCTTGTGAATAGTGACTGGGAAGTCTAAGCAAATCTTAAGTTGTCTAGACTCTTTAGATTTATTTATTTTAATTAAGGAGAGATTTATTGGCTTCTGAGTCATTTGTATTAATTCATATATACCTCTATATATTTATGTTTAACCAAAAAGGCACATAGGTACAAAGAAAATTCATTCCTGTCACTTGAAAAACCTAAAACCATTTGGTTAGGGCCATAAATTTACTTTATATGGGGCTCTATTCAAAATTAACATTTGATGAAGACTTATAAGGAGACATTTAGTCTGAAAGGTAACTTTGCTGTGGTCTTTCCACATTTCATATGTCACCATCATTTTTCCTTATCATAAAATTCTTGTATTGATTTGGGAAAAAATGGTCCAATTCTCATTGAAAAAAAAAAAAGCAGTCCAACCTAAAACAATGTAGAGATTCCTTATATTAGAAGCTGTGTGATTCATTAGGTCCAAGTAAATTCCAACAAATACACATACCAGCTGAATATCTGATAGACAACATTACCTAGGCTCTTTATCAAGGGGCTCCTAACTGATTTTTAAAAGGTATGTTCCCGAACCATCTCACAGGTAATCTCCTGCAAAACAGGCACAGAAAATCTTGCTAAATCCTACCTTTAAATCAAATATTTGCATATGGCACACATGTTCTTGTCAATGAATGTTTGGTTCTAAGAAACATAATCTAAATGGAATTCAGACACCTGACGACATATGCTTATGAGGAAACCTGTGTAAATTCAGAGGACTTACAGCAAAGCCTTAGAAACCACCTTAATGTAATCACTGGAATTAATATCTTTTTGCTTTAATAACATATATGAGATTTTTTAAAAATCAGACAGTGGAAGACAATTCATATACAAGATGTATTCTAATGTCCCTCAGTTGTGTGTGACAGCCAATCCTCGAGAGAGTTGACAAATGAGAAGAACTGACAGAATCAAGAAAATATGAGGTCTTGTTTCTTTCACTCTGGAATCTAGGATCTTATTTGGTTCCACATCCTCCAAAGGATGGATTTTCAAAAAAAAAAAAAAAAGAGGAATATGTATGTTGTCTCTATATCCAGGCAGAAAATTATGATGTTACCATGTGATTTAATTATGTTTGCCCTTGATTTGAAGATATCTGGAATAAACTGCATAATACTAAAAACGTATATATGCTTTTGAATTTTCTACTGTATTTTTTAATAACAAGAAACTAACATTTTTGTTTTCTTATTCACACGTGAGGAGTTAGCTACAGCTACACAGACCTCACAGTCCCTCATAGCAGCAAACAGTTGAGGCACAAGCTGCACCTTTTAGAAAGAACAAGTGCCTCCTTAATCCAAGATTTCAAAAATCTTGCTTAAAAATATGTAATTACAAATAGGACATGTTTATCCTTTCCTCTTGGTCTGTATTAGTGTGTGAACTCAACAGAGAGGAAAATGAATTTTTTAATAAAATAAAGTAATCTAGATTCTAGCAGATACATAAGAAACCGGTGGGAGGATTGTGACCTAAAGGCAAGAGGGTAACATTTTATCGTTGATGAACTCCCTGAAGCCACATCCATTTGTATATGCCTGCTTCTTCTCTACCCACCCTTATTCTATTATCATAATTTTAATACCTTTAGGGAAAGCATATGGCATAGCTCCAACCTTAGCTCAGTAGCCACCTCTCTTTTATTGGGTCTTTTAACCCCATTTTGTATCTCTATCCTGCTTTCTAATCTATTTGTGCTTTCATTCCCTACCTGCTCCCTCTTTACCAGCTTTCATTTATCTTTAAAGTGAATAAAAAGAATTACTCTAGAAAGAATGTGAAAAGTGATACTGATGTAATGTTCATCCCTATTGCAATTTTGAATGTGCCGTTATGGTTTCCTTTATTTTAGCCATTTCACACACAAAGAAATTGTAAGTAACTACATGGAAGGATGCAAGGGAAAAAATGAACCCCAAAATATGACACAGAGCAATTTACACAAGAGTTTATGCTAAAGCAAACAGAGAGTTATGTTCTCAACCCTTTAAAAAAAATAAAGAGTAATCAGATTCTGATGGAATACATATCTGAATGTGAAGTGCAAATAAAATAAACTGGGAGGATCAACACATGTTGGGAACAGTATAAAATGCAGCTTGAACTAATAAGGGTTTGGATCTATTTAGTTATGCCAAATTGAAATATATCTACAAAGTGAACTCTGGTTTCCTAAGACTATGGTTTACATGCACTGAATTTTAAGCAGATCTCACACTTTAATCACTTTAAATCATGCTTTTGTGGATTAAGGGTACTGATGCTCTTGTGCACATGCACAAAACATTGAAGTTAGGAATAATACATATACATTTAAATTTTATATCAGTTTAAACTTGTGAGGAGTGATTTTTCTGTTAATTTTTCCTGTAATTGTCTCTCTTTTTCTGTTGTTGTTAGTCTCTCTCTCTCTAAATCATGTAAACTTCAGTGCATTTTGTTTGTACAATTCATTGCCAACTTAAGGCATAGAAGCAAACCTGATTATCACACCAACAGTGTAGACTGAGGTCACCAAAATATTGTTTATAAATATGTATTATCCTAAGAGTGACTGAGTTTGCTTTTGTGCACATCACAACCTGTAACATGCTCACCTTTCTGGAGGCATGTGTTTGGGGTGGAAAGTCTTAACAGGTTATTTCCCCGAACAATCACTTATATTTTAGTTTAGTTAAGAGCACTAACATTTGTTTTACAGACCTTTTCTTTTACCAGCTCAACTTCAAGCTGAATGTTTTTCTTTTAGAAAATGCTAAATTTCCTCAGAGAGACCCAGTGGTTACATATGAGGTTGTTCCTGCAGCCAGAATGATGTGTGGTGTGATTCTCTCGCATGCCACGTCACAGCACTACACAAGCAACCAGCACTCACTGTTGTCCCTAGAAAACCACAGTACTTGGAAGAACTGCCTTCGTGGCTGTGCCAGAATGAGTTCCTGTTATTGGTTCCTGCCTCAGATATTCATTCATGAGCCATAGCTTCACTCCTTGAATATAAGCTTCCTTGTAGTGTGATGACTACAAAGAAGAAAGTAAGTGTCCCCAAATAAATGTCATCCTGAGCTTACATACAAACATTTCTCCAGTTATCAGAGCTTGTTATTCACACTGGGATAACTTCTCTTACCCCTAACATTTCACAAGCACTCGCTGAAAGGTTGATAAACTGAAAAGATGGCATCTCCTTCTCTGTGTAGTCCTTTGCCAGCCTCCCCAGAATTGCCATGCTATATTATATAATACTTCCTTAGCCAGATTCCAAGAATTCTATAGGCTGTAATTTAATCCTAGGAAAACCAGAGGATATTAAATGATCTAAACTGTCTTAGCCAGTAATCTCTGATTTGGCTGCCCTTTGAAGTTATATCTGAAACTTTTTGATGTCTTAATATTGTTTTAGAAATTAGGGGGGAGAGTTGACTTTGTAAATCATTTTAGGATTGCAAAAATGACATTATGATGATGAATGGCACAAGGCTTTAAAAAAATGTTTCTCTGAATATTAAATTAATCACAAACCAAGGCTGTCTAACATTAGCTCCTGATAACTTAGAGATCCTGTAGCATTCCAGATGCTCTATGAAACAGAAATATTGTCTTTATTATAAGCACCTTTCCACATCTGCAATTTTGTTATACAATAAAGTCTTGTTCTTTTGTTGCAAGATTGCCCTGGTTCATTTTTTTATTATTAATTTAAACCATGTGGGCAAAGGGTAATCCAGTAAGCCATAGGATTTCAGATCAGAGCTTTCATACAATCACATGTAACATCAAACATCTGGATATGTAGATGAATAGGGATAGGAGGAAAGTTAACAAGACCTAAAGCATTACCTGAATGAATAGATTTTAATTGTATATAATATTATTCACTTTGAATATAATATTTTCTTAACATACCTTCTTTAAACAATGGCCAGGTTAGAATAGAAATAAAAATTCATAACCCAATTGCATCAGTCACATGTAAATGCATAATAACCAAACAGCTTTCAGTAAAAAAGACCTTAAAGTTATTACTATAAATTGCTTGAGTAACCTACAATCGCTCTTATTATATATGTTTAACAATCCACTTAAAGAGAACATGATCTACAAGTTTTCCTGAAGCACTGTCACAATGTTGTCTGTTTAACATAAAATGTGAACCAGAAACATTTTGCCTCTAAGGCACATTACTCAATTATACACAACAATTAATATTTGCCTTCCTCTGTTTTTTGCCAGCCCCTGCACTTTTCTAACCCTACTTCCATTAAACTTCTGGGGGAAAAAAGTCATAATCGTATACAGTTGGGAAAAAAATCTGTTGGCTTGTTTCAAATTTTTACATTTTTCCAAGGTACCTAAAACTTGCAGACAATAAATAAGGGGAATGTTTAAGTATCTTGCTAATGAATGGTTCTCTCTTGAGTTTTACAAATCTGTTTAAAGCAGAAATGGTACACAGAAACTTAGGCAAAACTCATCATTCTTACTAAATATGCTAGATTAGTATTGTTTAGTACTAAAATGATATTGAGAAGAGTAAAAGATCCTATTCAATACCAAGAAGGGAGACATAATAGGTCCATCCAAAAAAAATGTTAGTTGACCCCCAAATCATATAAAGTGCCTATTGCAGTCCAAATCAATTTATTTCTAATGTGTGAGGCAGATACCAAAGCATATATTCTTAAAGGTTTGCCTGAATGGATGTTATTTGCATTCTGTAATCCAGATGCTATGTATTTTACTGCAGATGCCAGGTGTGGATATTCAAAAGTAAAAACCTAAAGATCAAAGAAACAAAGGTTGATCCTGTTGAAATATTTAGCCACAAGTCATTCACATGACTGGAGACTTTTTGTTTCATGAGGTGTTTACATCCTTTGTTGTTAAAGCTATTTATTACCTTTGAAAACAGTTCACCTTCCTTTTTGGAATACTATAGAGTGTGACATGGTCTTAATGTGTGTTAAGGGAACATCCATGTTTGAAATGGAAATCACCACCACTATTACTGCAAAAATAAATTCAATCATTTGAAAATATACGAATAGGCTGTGTTAAAATTTTACATATTCTGATAACATACACACAGTCCCAAATAGAGAAAGGAATAAAAATTAATCTCACAAAATAAAAACTTTACAAATCTATAGAGTCCCACAGAGAAATGCTGAATGTTCCCTGTAGGGTGATGACAGAATTTCTGGGAAATATACTCTTTAACATTACAAGAATTAAGTCATTTTCAGGCTTATCAAATTTATCTGCAATTGCAAACACATTTGTCACTTTTTCTTTCTGGTTTTCTTTGATCAGTAGATCACTGCAATAATAAGTTTCAAGCTTTGTCCAGTCCTTACACTGAGAAACTACTCATTATCTCCTGCTACTTGTCCTAGTTATCATAGATATAAATATTTTAGTAAAAAGAGCACACATGACCCCACTGACACATTTCATTTTCACACAATTGCCATAACATCCCATAAGCCTGAGCAACAATTTGGAGATCAAGTGTTCCTGTTGTCTAATTCTGCATACCTATCACCTCAAAAATCTAATGGCCTAAAACAGTTATTTATTTTACATTGTTCTGTGTGGGTTGACTGAGCTCAGCTGAAGTCGTTCTTGTTTGGGGTCTCTCACTGGATTACAAAGAGCATCTGAAGGCTTCTTCACCCACGTGTGTGATGCCTGTGCTAAGGTAGCTGGAACAACTAGGGGCAAACTAAACATTCACTGGGCTCTCCATGTGGTCACCTGGGCTTCTTCTAAGCATGGTTCATGAAGCGCAATTAGTCTTCTTACATGGAAGCTGGCTGCCCTCAGAATGAGCATTTCAAGAAATTATAATTGGAAACTGCCAGTTGCTTAAAAGCTAGGCTTGGAAACAGACACAAGGTCACACTGTCACATTCTATTAATCAAAGAAATCACAGAAGTGCAGAAGAGACCTTACATCTCAGTGGGAGAAAGGTCAAGTAATCCACGACCACCTTTAGTCTATAATACTAAGCTCCTGGCTGGAAATAAATCCTTAATCTCTAATTTTATTTTGAAAACAAAAATCTACTTCCCAAATTTCTAAAAAAAGTTAAAAAGCAGTGAAATTCAATATGCTTAATCATGTCCATAGTTAGAAATTATTTTCCATTAGAAATTTAAGTTTTAATTAGCCGATAACTAGAGTACATAATGTTGACCAGTGTTCCAAGTGTACTTATTTATGTTAGCCTCTAGTACGAAAATCTAATGGATGGTGTTATTTATAGATCATAAATTCAACTCAGCCCAGATGAATTGGCAAAGGTGCCCAGATTCAAGATTATAGGGGGAAAAATGGCAATTCTTTCACAGTACTTAAAATTATTTTTTAAAGTAAGAAACTATGATAGACTGCATAGCAAAAATATGCTCCTTTCAAATGACTTTATAATGATAAACAATTTTCATACACTTTCATGGGAGAATTTTTCTTTCCATAAGTATTTTTTAATGACTATTTAAACACTACTCAATATTCACACAGAATTTAGACCACACCATAATAGTTTGATTCACTTCATTAGTAAGTCTGTGGGAAAATCAGTGGCCCCTTAATTTGGGATTAAAAGGTTTCTTCCTATGGCCTTTAATTTAAATTCCCAAGGAGAAACATAGGATATGAGTCTTTAAAGATACATATATGAATGTAGGCTATCTCAAATGTAGCACTAACAGTGCTGTTTTATGCTGAATAAAATTTATGACCCAGTCCATAAGGGAAGTACATGAGGATTGTTTGTGATAAGAAATAGGAGATCTCTGAGTCTGCCACTGGGAAATAAGACAGATAAAGTGTGTAAATGCATACTATAAACTACTGTGTGGCAACAGGGAAAATACTGGATATAAAAGGAGTAACAGATCTTTTTTAAAGTGCTGAATAGAGAAAAACAAGAAACAAAATTAGATCTATATAACAGTACAATTTATGTAAACTAACAATCCACACAACAATATAGTTTTTAATAAGAATAAATACAAACAGAAGGATACACCTCAAACACACTCTACGGTTGCCCATAAGGGTGAGGATATAAGAGGGAAACTGCAGATAAAATGGAATAATTTTTAACAGACAAATAAACAGAGAAACTTTTCACAGACCAATGGCAATCATTTGTCATAAACTGGGTAGTTATGTTTGACTTGGCCCTCTTCACGAAATCTAGAGATTGATAAATACAACCAGTTATTGGTTAAATGACATACTGGACAAATAAAACTATTAGAACATCATTGTACATAAAAATTAATTATATTAGAATAATAATTTTTTTTTTTTTTTTTTTTTGCGGTACGCGGGCCTCTCACTGTTGTGGCCTCTCCCGTTGTGGAGCACAGGCTCCGGATGCGCAGGCTCAGCGGCCATGGCTCACAGCCTCAGCTGCTCCACGGCATGTGGGATCTTCCCGGACCGGGGCACGAACCCGTGTCCCCTGCATCGGCAGGCGGACTCTCAACCACTGTGCCACCAGGGAAGCCCTAGAATAATAATTTTTAGGAGGGAATCAAAAGCGCCTGCTAGCCTTCCATGATTTATTCACCTTTCCAGCTCAAGTTAATGGATTCTTTAAAACATATTTTAAATGTTGGCCTATGTCCAAACAATCACTTCAAGAGACTGATCAAAAAGTCATATTAAGTTGGAGAGGATTCTAAGAAGATGGTGGGGTAGGAAGCCCAAGAAATCTGTTTCCCTATCTAGACAATTGTGCTAGTAGATTCTGTCTGACATAACTACTCTGGCACTCCAGTCTATTGAGGGTTTGTAACTCCTAGGAGTTGGAGAGTAAATCGCAGTTAATTTTGATCAGTTTCAGCTCTTAGCACAATAACAGCTACCCAATCCAACTCCCAGCTCCACAGCAGGCAGCCATGCAGACTTTCCAGGAGCAGCTTGGGCACAATTTGCAGGACCCACAGTGGGTTAAAAGGACCTTTTCCTCCAAATGTTGGGGATCTGTGCTCTGACCACTGGTTACTACTTCTAATCAAAGAGGTGCAAAGAGGTGGGTAGTCATTTTTATAGTATCTCTGCTCATTATTGCAAGCCCCAGATCTACAAAACTCTTAGAAGAAAACATAGGGCAAGCTTCATGGCACTGGATTTGGCAATGATTTCTTGGATTTGACACCAAAGGCACAGACAACAAAAGAAAAAACAGACAAACTGGACTTCATGAAAATTTTTAAATGGTGTACATCAAAAGAAACTATCATCAGACTAAAAGGGAAATTCACAGAATAGGGTAAATTTGCAAATCACATATCTGATAATTTATTAACATCCAGAATATACAGAAAACTCCTAAAACTCAAAACATACACGCCAATTTGAAAATAGGCAAAGGAGTTGAATAGCCATTTCACTGAAGAAGATATGCAAATGGTGAATAAGCACATAAAAAGATGCTCAACATCACTAATCATTAGGGAAATACAAATCAAAACTACAATGATATACGACCTCATATATGTTAGGATGGCTACATCATAAAAAGAAAAGATAACAAGTATTGGTAAGGATGTAGGGAAATTGGAACCTTTTGTACCGTCAGTGGGAATATAAAATAATATAGCTGCTGTGGGAAACCATATGGTGGTTCCTCAAAAAAACTGAAAATTGAATTACCATTTGATCCAGCAATTCCACTTCTGCATATATACCCAAAAGAACTGAAACCAAGGTCTTGAGGAGATATCCATACACACATGTTCATAGCAGCATTGTTCGCAATAGCTTAAACGAGTATTCATTGGTGGATGAATGGATAAATAAAATGTGGTATATACATACAATGGAATATTATTCAGCCTTAAACGGGAAGGAAATTCTGACATATGCTAAAACATGAATGAACCTTGAGAACATTAAGTGAAGTGAAATAAGCCAGTCACTAAAGATAAATGCTGTACGATTCCACTTAAATGAAGTACTTAGAGTAGTCAAAATCAAAGAGACACAAAGTAAAATGGTGGTTACCACAGCCTGGGAGAGGAAGGCAATGGGGAATTATTGTTTAACGGGTACAGAGTTTCAGTTTTGCAAGATGGAAAGAGTTCTGGAGATGTTGGTGATGGTTGCACAACAATGTGAACATATTTAATACCATTGAACTGTATATTTAAAATGGTTAAGATGGTAATTTTTATGTTATGTGTTTTTTACCACAGTAAAAAAAAAATTGAGGAAAAAAAGGGAGGAAAGGTAAAGGAAGGCTCATATCAATCACAGATCTATTACAATTCTGAAATACAGCTAAATGCATATTTCCAATTCCTTGATTAAATCCAGACCAGTTGCCTAAGAGTGATTTACCATGACCACTGGCCCTGCTTTCTGACTTGAGTTTAGAGCTGAAGAACTTTCTCTGTCTGATTCATGTCTGTAGAAGGTTGAAGACCCAGAGACCTCCTTTCATTATAAAATGACTCTGTTCCTTAAATTCAAGTTAGTATAGGTTCTTTAAAAGCCTAGTGGGTTTCTTGCTTATCAAATTATAATCCATATCACATTGCATATGAATGAATGAGAGCTGAATCACCAAGTAAAGGAAAAGCTTATTTATGACATAACTAGACAGGTATGAGAATTTATGTTTTAAAATTGAAACTGCATAATACAATCACTAATAACGCTTTTATACATTTTTCTAATCACAGATTTTAATTGTTTTTGACAGCATTATGTAAATTGGCTGCAAACCTATTAAAATTTTGAAGAAAACTTTGTTGATAGTGATAAAATTCAGTTAATTTTCAATTCTGTAATACCCTTTTGAATTCATATTGATACTGAGTTAACACAACAATTAGTGAACTTACTTAACTTAGACACAGGTTTGAAACTGACATGTGTTCACATCAATTCCTCTAAAACAGATGAGTTTCACAAATGTGAATGTTAAAGGAAAATGATTGGGGTTCTCAACTAAGTTTTTTTGAAAACTTTTAAGTACATCTGGAACAATTTGGTTATATGAATTTTCTTTTTAAACTGTAAATTTTATGAAATTTAAATATGGATCAAGTTCATCCGATGAAAATTGTGTCCAAACTGAGATGTCCTGTAAGTGCAAAATATACATTTGATTTTGAATACTTAGTACTAAGATAATGTAAAAATCTCATTAATAATTTTTATATTGATTAACTGTTGAAATGGTAATATTTTGATATATCATATTCAATACATTATTAAAATTAATTTCACCTGCTTCTTTTTATATGTGGCCATGTGTCAGTTATCAACTTATTGCCTCTGAGCTCCAAATACACTCTCAGTACTTGCTCCGTGATAACGGACTGCATTCCTAAAGCATTTTGCATTTACTGTCCACATACTTTTTTTTTTTTTCTTTTTTTTTTTTTTTATTAGTTTCTGCTTTATAACAAAGTGAATCAGTCATACATATACATCTGTTCCCACATCCCCTCCCTCATGCATCTCCCTCCCTCCCACCCTCCCCATCCCACCCCTCCAGGCGGTCACAAAGCACCGAGCTGATCTCCCTGTGCTCTGCGGCTGCTTCCCACTATCTATCTACCTTACATTTGGTAGTGTATATATGTCCATGCCGCTCTTTCGCTTTGTCACAGCTTACCCTTCCCCTTCCCCATATCCTCAAGTCCATTCTCAAGTAGGTCTGTGTCTTTATTCCCGTTTTACCCCTAGGTTCTTCATGACATTTTTTTTTTTTTAAATTCCATATATATGTGTTAGCATACGGTATTTGTCTTTCTCTTTCTGACTTACTTCACTCTGTATGACAGACTCTAGGTCTATCCACCTCATTACAAATAGCTCAGTTTCGTTTCTTTTTATGGCTGAGTAATATTCCATTGTATATATGTGCCACATCTTCTTTATCCATTCATCCGATGATGGACACTTAGGTTGTTTCCAGCTCCGGGCTATTGTGAATAGAGCTGCAATGAACATTTTGGTACATGTCTCTTTTTGAATTATGGTTTTCTCAGGGTATATGCCTAGTAGTGGGATTGCTGGGTCATATGGTAGTTCTATTTTTAGTTTTTTAAGGAACCTCCATACTGTTCTCCATAGTGGCTGTACCAATTCACATTCCTACCAGCAGTGCAAGAGTGTTCCCTTTTCTCCACACCCTCTCCAGCATTTATTGTTTCTAGATTTCTTGATGATGGCCATTCTGACTGGTGTGAGATGATATCTCATTGTAGTTTTGATTTGCATTTCTCTAATGATTAATGATGTTGAGCATTCTTTCATGTGTTTGTTGGCAGTCTGTATATCTTCTTTGGAGAAATGCCTATTTAAGTCTTCTGCCCATTTTTGGATTGGGTTGTTTGTTTTTTTGCTATTGAGCTGCATGAGCTGTTTATAAATTTTGGAGATTAATCCTTTGTCAGTTGCTTCATTTGCAAATATTTTCTCCCATTCTGAGGGTTGTCTTTTGGTCTTGTTTATGGTTTCCTTTGCTGTGCAAAAGCTTTGAAGTTTCATTAGGTCCCATTTGTTTATCTTTGTTTTTAGTTCCATTTCTCTAGGAGGTGGGTCCAAAAGGATCTTGCTGTGATTTATGTCATAGAGTGTTCTACCTATGTTTTCCTCTAAGAGTTTGATAGTTTCTGGCCTTACATTTAGGTCTTTAATCCATTTTGAGCTTATTTTTGTGTATGGTGTTAGGGAATGATCTAATCTCATACTTTTACATGTCCCTGTCCAGTTTTCCCAGCACCACTTATTGAAGAGGCTGTCCTTTCTCCACTGTACATTCCTGCCTCCTTTATCAAAGATAAGTTGGCCATATGTGCGTGGGTTTATCTCTGGGCTTTCTATCCTGATCCACTGATCTATCTTTCTGTTTTTATGCCAGTACCACACTGTCTTAATTACTGTAGCTTTGTAGTATAGTCTGAAGTCAGGGAGCCTGATTCCTCCAGCTCCGTTTTTCGTTCTCAAGATTGCTTTGGCTATTCGGGGTCTTTTGTTTTTCCAAACAAATTTTGAAATTTTTTGTTCTACTTCTGTGAAAAATGCCAGTGGTAGTTTGATAGGGATTGCATTGAATCTGTAGATTGCTTTGGGTAGTAGAGTCATTTTCACAATATTGATTCTTCCAATCCAGGAGCATGGTATATCTCTCCATCTATTTGTATCATCTTTAATTTCTTTCATCAGTGTCTTATAATTTTCTGCATACAGGTCTTTTGTCTCCTTAGGTAGGTTTATTCCTAGATATTTTATTCTTTTTGTTGCAATGGTAAATGGGAGTGTTTTCTTGATTTCATTTTCAGATTTTTCATCATTAGTGTACAGGAATGCCAGAGATTTCTGTGCATTAATTTTGTATCCTGCTACTTTACCAAATTCATTGATTAGCTCTAGTAGTTTTTCGGTAGCATCTTTAGGATTCTCTATGTATAGTATCATGTCATCTGCAAACAGTGACAGCTTTACTTCTTCTTTTCCGATTTGGATTCCTTTTATTTCCTTTTCTTCTCTGATTGCTGTGGCTAAAACTTCCAAAACTATGTTGAATAAGAGTGGTGAGAGTGGGCAGCCTTGTCTTGTTCCTGATCTTAGTGGAAATGGTTTCAGTTTTTCACCATTGAGGACAATGTTGGCTGTGGGTTTGTCATATATGGCCTTTATTATGTTGAGGAAAGTTCCCTCTATGCCTACTTTCTGCAGGGTTTTTATCATAAATGGGTGTTGAATTTTGTCGAAAGCTTTCTCTGCATCTATTGAGATGATCATATGGTTTTTCTCCTTCAACTTGTTAATATGGTGTATCACATTGATTGATTTGCGTATATTGAAGAATCCTTGCATTCCTGGAATAAACCCCACTTGATCATGGTGTATGATCCTTTTAATGTGCTGTTGGATTCTGTTTGCTAGTATTTTGTTGAGGATTTTTGCATCTATGTTCATCAGTGATATTGGCCTGTAGTTTTCTTTCTTTGTGACATCCTTGCCTGGTTTTGGTATCAAGGTGATGGTGGCCTCGTAGAATGAGTTTGGGAGTGTTCCTTCCTCTGATATTGTTTGGAAGAGTTTGAGAAGGATGGGTGTTAGCTCTTCTCTAAATGTTTGATAGAATTCGCCTGTGAAGCCATCTGGTCCTGGGCTTTTGTTTGATGGAAGATTTTTAATCACAGTTTCAATTTCAGTGCTTGTGATTGGTCTATTCATATTTTCTATTTCTTCCTGAGTCAGTCTTGGTAGGTTGTGCATTTCTAAGAATTTGTCCATTTCTTCCAGGTTGTCCATTTTATTGGCATAGAGTTGCTTATAGTAATCTCTCATGATCTTTTGTATTTCTGCAGTGTCAGTTGTTACTTCTCCTTTTTCATTTCTAATTCTACTGATTTGAGTCTTCTCCCTTCTTTTCTTGATGAGTCTGGCTAATGGTTTGTCAATTTTGTTTATCTTCTCAAAGAACCAGCTTTTAGTTTGGTTGATCTTTGCTATCGTTTCCTTCATTTCTTTTTCATTTATTTCTGATCTGATCTTTATGATTTCTTTCCTTCTGCTAACTTTGGGGGTTTTTTGTTCTTCTTTCTCTAATTGCTTTAGGTGCAGGGTCAGGTTGTTTACTCGAAATGTTTCCTGTTTCTTAAGGTGGGGTTGTATTGCTATAAACTTCCCCCTTAGAACTGCTTTTGCTGCGTCCCATAGGTTTTGGGTCGTCGTGTCTCCATTGTCATTTGTTTCTAAGTATTTCTTAATTTCCTCTTTGATTTCTTCAGTGATCACTTCGTTATTGAGTAGTGTATTGTTTAGCCTCCATGTGTTTGTATTTTTTACAGATCTTTTCCTGTAATTGATGTCTAGTCTCATAGCATTGTGGTCGGAAAAGATACTTGGTACAATTTCAATTTTCTTAAATTTACCAAGGCTTGATTTGTGACCCAAGATATGATCTATCCTGGAGAATGTTCCATGAGCACTTGAGAAAAATGTGTATTCTGTTGTTTTTGGGTGGAATGTCCTATAAATATCAATTAAGTCCATCTTGTTTAATGTATCATTTAAAGCTTGTGTTTCCTTATTTATTTTCATTTTGGATGATCTGTCCATTGGTGAAAGTGGGGTGTTAAAGTCCCCTACTATGATTGTGTTACTGTCGATTTCCCCTTTTATGGCTGTTAGTATTTGCCTTATGTATTGAGGTGCTCCTACGTTGGGTGCATAAATATTTACAATTGTTATATCTTCTTCTTGGATCGATCCCTTTATCGTTATGTAGTGTCCTTCTTTGTCTCTTCTAATAGTCTTTATTTTAAAGTCTATTTTGTCTGATATAAGAATTGCTACTCCAGCTTTCTTTTGATTTCCATTTGCATGGAATATCTTTTTCCATCCCCTTACTTTCAATCTGTATGTGTCTCTAGGTCTGAAGTGGGTCTCTTGTAGACAGCATATATATGGGTCTTGTTTTTGTATCCATTCAGCCACTCTGTGTCTTTTGGTGGGAGCATTTAGTCCATTTACATTTAAGGTAATTATTGATATGTATGTTCCTATTCCCATTTCCTTAATGGCTTTGGGTTCGTTATTGTAGGTATAGTCCTTCTGTTGTGTTTCTTGCCTAGAGAAGTTCCTTTAGCATTTGTTGTAAAGCTGGTTTGGTGGTGCTGAACTCTCTCAACCTTTGCTTGTCTGTAAAGGTTTTAATTTCTCCATCAAATCTGAATGAGATCCTTGCTGGGTAGAGTAATCTTGGTTGCAGGTTTCTCTCCTTCATCACTTTAATTATGTCCTGCCACTCCCTTCTGGCTTGTAGAGTTTCTGCTGAGAGATCAGCTGTTAACCTGATGGGGATTCCCTTGTGTGTTATTTGTTGTTTTTCCCTTGCTGCTTTTAATATGATTTCTTTGTGTTTAATTTTTGACAGTTTGATTAATATGTGTCTTGGCGTATTTCTTCTTGGATTTATTCTGTATGGGACTCTCTGTGCCTCCTGGACTTGATTAACTATTTCCTTTCCCATATTAGGGAAGTTTTCAACTATAATCTCTTCAAATATTTTCTCAGTCCCTTTCTTTTTCTCTTCTTCTTCTGGAACCCCTATAATTCGAATGTTGGTGCGTTTAATGTTGTCCCAGAGGTCTCTGAGACTGTCCTCTCTTCTTTTCATTCTTTTTTCTTTATTTTTCTCTGCATCAGTTATTTCCACTATTTTATCTTCCACCTCACTTATCCGTTCTTCTGCCTCAGTTATTCTGCTATTGATCCCATCTAGAGTATTTTTCATTTCATTTATTGTGTTTTTAATCGATGCTTGATTCATCTTTAGTTCTTCTAGGTCCTTGTTAACTGTTTCTTGCATATTGTCTATTCTATTTCCAAGATTTTGGATCTGGGAAATAGAATCTTGGATCAGCTTTACTATCATTATTCTGAATTCTTTTTCAGGTAGACTGCCTATTACCTCTTCATTTGTTAGGTCTGGTAGGTTTTTATCTTGCTCCTTCACCTGCTGTGTGTTTTTCTGCTTTCTCATTTTGCTTATGTTACTGTGTTTGGGGTCTCCTTTTTGCAGGCCGCAGATTCGTAGTTCCCATTGTTTTTGGTGTCTGTCCCCCGTGGCTAAGGTTGTTTCAGTAGGTTGTGTAGGCTTCCTGGTGGGGGGGACTAATGCCTGTGTTCTGGTGGTTGAAGCTCGATCTTGTCTTTCTGGTGGACAGGTCCACGTCTGGTGGTGTGTTTTGGGGTGCCTGTGGCCTTATTATGTTTTTAGGTATCCTCTCTGCTAATGGGTGGGGTTGTGTTCCTGCCTTGCTAGTTGCTTGGCATAGGGTGACCAGCACTGTAGCTTGCTGGTCGTTGACTGAAGCTGGGTGCTGGTGTTGAGATGGAGATCCCTGGGAGATTTTCGCTGCTTGATATTATGTGGAGCTGGGAGGTCTCTTGTGGACCCGTGTCCTGAAGTTGGCTCTCCCACTTCAGAGGCACAGCACTAACTCCTGGCTGCAGCACCAAGAGCCTTTCATCCACCCGGCTCAGAATAACAGTGAGAAAAAGTAGAAAGAAATAATTAGTAGAAGAAAGAAAGAGAGATTGAAAGAAAGGAAGAAGGGAAGTAAGGAAGGAAGGAAGGAAGAAAGAAAGAAAGGAGGGAGGGAGGAAGGATGGAAAGAAAGGAAAGAAAGGAGGGAGGGAGGGAGGAATGAAAGCAAAAGGAAGAGTGAATGGAAGAAGAGAGGGAGGGAGGGAGGAAGGAAAGAAAGAAAGAAAGACAGGAGGGAGGGAGGGAGGGAGGAAGGAAAGAAAAAGAAAGTGGAAAGAAGAAGGGTGGGAGGGAGGGAGGGATGGAGGAAAGAAAAAGAAAGAAGGAAAGGAGGAGCGGAGGGAGGGAGGGAGGAAGGGAAGGGAGGAAAAAAAGAAAGAGCAGGTAAAGTAAAATAGAATAAAGTATGAAATATAGTAGCGTTATTAAAATTAAAAAGTAATTATTGAAAAAAAACACGGACCGAAAGAACCCTGGGACATATGGTGGAAGCAAAGCTATACAGAGAGAATCTTACACAGAAGATTACACATACACATTCACAAAAAGAGAGCAGGGGGAAAAATCAAAAATCTTGCTCTCCAAGTCCACCTCCTCGATTTGGGATAATTCGTTGTAAAAAGAGGAAAAGGGCGAAAAGTCTGAAATCTTGCTAAGTCCACCTCCTTAATTTGAGATAATTCGTTGTAAAAAGAGGAAAAAAAGGGGGGGGGAAGTCTTAAATCTTGTCCTCAAGGTCCACTTCCTCAATTTGGGATGATTCGCTGTCCATTCATGCACTCCACAGACGCAGGGCACATCAAATGGACCGTGGAGCTTTAATCCGCTGCCTCGGAGGCTGCACAGAGAGATTTCCCTGTCTCTGCTCTCACAGCTCCCGGGTCTCAGCCTTGGACCTGGCCCCGCCTCTGCGCGTAGGTCGCCGGAGGGCGTCCGTTCTTCGCTCAGACAGGACGGGTTTAAAGGAGCCGCTGATTCGGGGGCTCTGGCTCACTCAGGCAGAGGGGAGGGAGGGGAATGCCCTCTCCTCGCGCACCAGGCAACAAAAGGGAAAAAAGTCTCTTGCCTCTCCGGTAGCTCCAGACCCTTTCCCCGGACTCCCTCCGGGCTAGCACTAACCCCTTCAGGGTCTCTTCCTGCCGCCAGCCCCAGACCTCTCCCTGCGCTCCGACTGAAAGCCGATACCCGAGCCTCAGCTCCCAGCCCCGCCCGCCCTGGCGGCCGAGCAGACAAGTCTCTCGGGCTGGTGTGTGCCTGAGGGCACCGATCCTCTGTGCCAAAATCTCTCTGCTTTGCCCTCCACACCCCTGTTGCTGTGCTCTCCTCCGCTACTCCGAAGCTTTCCCCCTCCGCCACCTGCAGTCTCCGCCCTCGAAGGGGCTTGTAGTGTGTAGAAACCTTCCCTCCTTCACGGCTCCCTCCCACTGGTGCAGGTCCCGTCCATATCCTATTGTCTCTGTTTATTCTTTTTTTCTTTTGACCTACCCAGGTATGTGGGGAGTTTCTTGCCTTTTGGGGGGTCTGAGGTCTTCTGTCAGCGTTCAGTAGGTGTTCTGTTGGAGTTGTTCCACGTGTAGATGAATTTCTGATGTATCTGTGGGGAGGAAGGTGATCTCCGCGTCTTACTCTTCCGCCATCTTCCTCCGGCCCCCCACATACTTTTAAGTTGAGGGTGCTAGAGGAACACTGCAGGATGAAGCGGACTCCCCTTGATTCTGACTGCTGAGTTTTTGTCTTTTATCTTGCTCTTGCTGAACAGCCATCAGCAGTGTGGATGTTTGAGGACATCTGGTGACACTCTGCTCTAGATAGATATTCAGAGTGCACAGTCCCTCAGCAACCTCACAGCCCCACCCCAGACCCAGTGATCACCTTCCCTTCAGATAGAGACACTGCATGTTCCATTTCTCACACCCATAAGAGTGCCTCAACTCTTTCTGAGCACCTGCCTACCAACCGTGGCTCCGTAATACTTCCAAGGATTGTTTCTTGCTGCTCAAAGACAATGGACCACCTCTGGCCCAGGAAACCCAGGAAACTTCTTGGCCATCCAGTGAGCTGAAACCACACTTTCTCCAAGGGGGTCTGAAACTCAGCCTTGGAGTAGCACCCCCCCCCCACCGCCAAGGTTATCCTTCCTTGAGTACTCTCCCTCAGCTCTAGAGTACCTTGTAGAGTTCTCTTTATACCTTCATATTTACTCTCCTTTCTTAGCTTAACAATTCTTTATATTAAACATCCCCTGTTTAAATCACTATGTGATGTATGTCTCCCGACTGGACTCAAACTGCTAGAGGGTATAGGTATATATGTGCCTTGCGTTATGTTGATTTTATATGCTCTAGAGCATATATCTAGCAAAAACAAGGAGAGAGCAAGTAGTAAAAAAATCTTGAAAACAATAATTAAATTTTTTGAATATTTAAACAAAATTAAGAATTAAAAATCATTTCAAGCTACAGGAGACAGAGTGCTTAAATTGGAAATTCAGAATGATAGTGAAATATGATTTACCTACTGAATGGTAGTGAAATATGATTTACCTACTAAGACTCAAAGATTTTTGTTGGAAAATTCTGGAAAGTCTTACCTGATTGGTTAGAGTTTTTATTCCACTGAAAGATGGTTTACCTACCACACCTGAACTAAAGAGAAGAATAGACATAAAGAGGTAGATATGACCCCCCAAAAAATTGAGAGTAAAACTGGCAAGCTAGTCTTCATACAAAATAAATATGTTTTTAAAGGCCAGTGTGATATTGAAAATGATACCAATTAGTACAAGTAAGCAGTCATGCTCAAAATATGAATATCTGGAGGGAAAAATGGTTTATTTGTTTACTCCTTACAAACTGCTAGCCCAGGATTCAAGTAGCATAAATGAGCACAAGTGAAACCATAAGATAAAATGGTATTTTAACTTTGTAATGTGAATTCAGGTAAGTAACAAATATTCAGATATAAACAATCTCCTGCTTAGAAGTCTATTATACTCCTTAGAAAAAGGATTAATCATTATAGCCTATTAAGAATGGCCCCACCAGGGATGGGATAGGGAGGGTGGGAGGGAGACGCAAGAGGGAGGGGATATGGGGATATATGTATACATATAGCTGATTCACTTTGTCATACAGCAGAAACTAACACAACACTGTAAAGCACTTATACTCCAATAAAGATGTTAAATTAACAAAATTAAAAAAAAAAAGAATGGCCCCACCAAATTATTAAAAGTTAGAATCTCATTATTGATTGTTAAGAAGACAACACCTAATACTGCCTATATGAGCAATGTTATAATAATATTGATTTCATGTTTGATGGGAAACATATCTAATACTATTTCTGTCAAAAATACTAATTTATTTTGTTCTATGTGCCTGAAAATACAATTATTTGCATTTTTCAATATAAATAATAATCTTCCTAACATGAAGCAGATTAAAGACCATCATATTAATCATAAACAATACTCATTGAACAGAAAAGGAAGGGACTTTCACAGCAATGTAAATTTCAACTATCTCCAACTATAATTTCAGTCATGTAAGGAGCAGAATATTAAACCATCAAAAAATAATCCATGAGAAAACTGCTGATTCCATGCTTTGGGGACTGAATATAGCCTGAAAAATATGTTTCAGAAAGTTTATTTAGTATTATATAACTACTTCGGTTATGTGGTTTTCATATTTTTTAGTCTACTTACTAAAACCACTGGTCCTACACTTAATTGCTTTCCACATAGAGAGGCTTTACAAGCTTTAAAAATAATAAAATCAACATTAAATTTCATCAAAGTTTAGGATAAGAATTGCATTAGGTTATATACTGAATATAAATGTAACCAAGACATTTCTAAAAGCATGCTCGGTATGTGTGATCCACTAAAACAGTGATTTAAAATTATGATATGAAGGCCTTTTCCAGAGTTACTGAAAACAATTAAGGTCATTACAAATTGGATTCCACAACACTCTATCTGCATTAAGTGCTATATATATATATAACCTAAACAACAGGTATAATCTAAACAACAGGGTACAAAGCCATCTCACTGAATCACCAGTGGCACAAAACAAGGAGACTGAATTCAAAAACTGCCTAACCGGATCATGGACCAGAATTCTAACCTGGTAACTTTTAAGGTTTTGAGAATTCCCACATCTGTACCTCAAGAACTCAGATCTACCCTCAAGCCACTAGAAGCCACACTCTTCCAATTCCCTGGTTTGTTATTCTCACTTTTGGCTGTGCACCACAGTCTTCTAAGCAATCACACCTCTCACCAACTCAGGAAAGCTAGAAAAATACCTCAAGGAAAGTTTTGCCTATTAGGAATACTCTTTTTTTTTTTTTTTGGTAAAGCAGCTTTATTGATGTGTAACTGACATTTAATAAGCTGTACCTATTTAAATACAATTTGGTAACTTTTGACATAAGTATACATCTGTAAAAACCATCATGACGATCAAAATAATGAGTATACCCAGCACCATCAAGTTTCTAAATGTCCTTTTGTAATTCCTCCCTCCCAACTACATATTCTCATTCACTGGCAACCAGTTATTTTAGATTAGTTTGCATTTTCTAGAACTGTATATAAATGGAATCATAAAATATGTACTTGCTTTTGCTTGGTCTCCTTTAACCCAGCATAATTATTTTAAGATCCATCTATGTTGTAGCATGTATCAATAGTCCATTCTATTTTATTACTGACTAGTAGTCCATTGTTTGGATATACCACTGTTTATTCTTCTGACGATGCACATTTGGATAGTTTCAGTCTGGGGCTATTAAAGTAAAGGTGCTATGAACATTTATGTGCAATACACATATTTTCATTTCTCTTGGGTAAATACCTAAGAATGAATGGCTAGATCATATGGTAAGTGTTATGTTTAAATTTCTAAGAAGCTGCTAAATTGTTTTCCAAAGTAGACATACCATTTTACATTCCAACTAGCAGAGCATAAGAGTTCTAGCTTCTCCACATATTCACCAAAACTTAGTACTGTCAGTCTTTTTAATTTATCCATTCTGATAGGTATGTAGTACTATCTTTTGGTTTTAATTTGTATCTCCGTACTGACTAATGATGTTGAGTTTCTTTTCATGTACTTACTGTCAAGAATACCTTTTCTTTGTTAAAGAGTCCAAGAATTTGCCCAGCTTTTTATTTTTGTTTTCTTAGAACTGAGTTTTGAAAGTATTTTTAATATATTCTAAATGCATTTCCCATGTATTCAGATATGCAATTTGCAAATATTTTCTCCTAGTCTGCGGCTTCTCTTAACAGTATCTTTTGAAATAAAAGTTTTAATTTTGCTGAAGTCCAGCTTATCAATTTAGTAATTTTATGGATCATACCTTTGGAGTCATACCTAAGAAATCTTTGCATAACTCAAGATCACAAAGATTTTCTCTTACGTTTTTATACAGAAATCTTATAGTTTCAGGCTTTATGTTTAAGCCTAAGATCCATTTTGAGTAGCATTTAATTCTGTCTCAATATACATAAAATTAAACTTACTGAAGTGGTATCACTGAAGAAATGCATGGTGGTTAGTTAGGTGGCCAAAGTTACAATCACAGGTTGTATGATACAGAAAGACTTTGAGGATTGTTTTAAAATCCTATCTTTTTTTAGGAGCATTAGCTACACAATCTGTATTTACTTCCTACCTGGAGAACTGGGAAAAAACCCAGAAGGTGGTATACCACTAGGCATGCAGAGAATGTCCCATATCAGAAGGCCTGGAGAGTAGCTGTGGCCTATCCCAGGAACTTTAAAAGCCCAAGCATGTCTAGAACAAGGGAAAAGGTGAGAAATGAAACTGGATAGGTTGACAGAGATCAGATTACTGAAGACCTCATATATCATATCACAGATTTCTAATTCCAGCCTAAGAATGGAATCAGAATGAAATGCAAGGTGTTACAGTGGGTTAAGACATTCAGAGACCAGTTAGGAAATGTGAAACATTTCAGGCAGATGCATGAGATCTCAGGCAGATGCATGAGTAAGTCACAGGTGGAGGATGCGAGTTATACCATGACCAAAGGCAAATAATCAGGAATGAGAAAGTATATTCTTGACATGGTTAAGAGAGAGCATGTGAGATTTAATGGTCAGTTAGAAGACAGAGAAAGTTGGGATGGTCTTTGATGGTAATCAAAGGATTTCACATCATATGAATAACAGAATTAAATATTGAGCAAATTTAAGGTTTTGTGTGCAGAAATATCAGAGAAGTTATTTAGTTTGATAGTAACATGGTCCATGGATTAAAAGAGATGAAGATGAGTTTCAAGAACATTGGGAGATAATTGCTGATACTGAATCAAAGCAATACAAGACTGTGATAGATTTGTGAAAATGGGAATTGAAATCACAACAAAAATCTCCTTATCTGGTTTTAAAGCCTCAAAATTTATTCACAGGCACTCATTAAACTACCTAATTTCTCAATTCTGCCTTATTTATAGATGATTGTCCCTTATGAGCCTAAAATATTATTTAGCCCTCAGTATGTTTTATATATTTTAAGTACTCTTTGTATAGCATTCTGTAATATTTTCTGTATTATGCAAATAATTTCTGACTACATTTAGCATTACTTCAGCCATATAATTTTGATTAAGCTTAGCATTTTAACTATAAAAACCATATCCAGCCATTGATTTATACACCAGCCTGTTTAAGCATTTAATAGATTAATGGCAATAAAAAGATGAATAGTCAAATTTAACAAATTAACATCTTCATGGTTATCATTATTTATCAATGAAGACAGAATGATAAGACTGATGCATGTACATTTCCCCTTCCCTTTATGGAAAAGATTCTTAGGAAATTGAGCCCTGTGATGAAGAAAATATATTCTATGTGCTATAATTTCAGATTTGGTTTTGGCCACTTGATCCAAAAGTTGTATTATAGAAATTACTATCGATTTTTCCCTCTAAATTATCTAAATTGTCTAAATTATCATTTCTATTGTTTTCAAAACCAAAAGGCTAGGGACTTCCCTGGTGGTGCAGTGGTTAAGAATCCGCCTGCCAATGCAGGGGACATGGGTTCGATCCCTGGTCTGGGGAAAAGATCTCACATGCCGCGGAGCAGCTAAGCCAGGGTGCCACAACCACTAGGCCTGTGCTCTAGAGCCCATGGGCCACAACTAATGAAGCCCGCGCGACTAGAGCCCGTGCTCCGCAACAAGAGAAGCCACGCAATGAGAGGCCCACGCGCTGCAGCAAAGAGTAGCCCCTACTCACCGCAAGTAGAGAAAGCTGGTGGGCAGCAATGAAGACCCAACGCTGCCAAAATTAATTAATTAATTTTTTTTAAAGGCTACAACACATCAGTGAAATGAATACTCAGGTTCAATGAAATCATCATCACCATAGACTTAAAATTCATAAATGACAGTTCAGTAACTATAATAGATAAATATACATTTTTCAGCACACTGTGTGTGGATGCGTGTGCATGTGTGTGCATGTGCATATATGCATGTGAGATGACTGAAGCTAGAATCCATTAAGAAATGATGCGGCATACCTAAGAACCCCAGGAAGTCATTTAGGAGATCACCTGATACACAAACTTATTGAATAGAACATTGATCTGAGCACTGATTATGTCCTGGCAATATAAGAGTGATAAGAAAACACCCAACATCAGCTGCAGTAACCAGGACTTTATGCAGCAGATTTCCATCACTGACCACAATATGGATTTCCACAATATGGATAAGATGGCTGGAAAAGATTTTTCTTTTCAACTTAAGTGATACTTTAATCACTTTCTTTCAAAGCTCAGGGGGCAATCTTTGGTGAAATATGTCTAAAAACCTATTCCGTTTTTTAGCATAAAATTTATCTAACTTGACTTTAATATGATTGTATTTTTATTTTTACAAGTTATATAAAACAAAGTTTCACAGGCTAGTAGAGCAACACAAATATTCTAGTTGTGTTATTATTGATTCTAAATGCAGTTCATCTTTCTTCCTGGAAGTGTTTACTGAACTGATTCTTTGGAATGTAAGTTTGATTAAACCATATACCATAAGGTCAGAAAGAAAGGAAAATCAAAGTAAAGACTTCACTATTTAGGCAATACCGCTCTCCTAATCAATAAATTTCAACTGTAATTGCATACTAGAGTCACTTGGGGAATTCAATTTAAATGCTGATTTAGTTTTTCCATAATATTACCCCACTAGCAATAGTTTTCAATTCACAGGTGATTCTAATACACAGCCATGATTGAGAACTACTGTTAGACTTAAGCCATGAATCAAAGTTTTTAACATACACAACAATGTCCCGGATAGGTCAACCTCAGTGTATCCTCAGATATTCTGATTCCATAACTCTAGGATAAGTCCAGGAATCTACCTTTTAGCTAGCAGGTCATTCTGAGATAGGTGGTCTACAGGTCAAATGAGAATTGTTGTCCTAAGTTCAAAACCAAACTTTCTATTTTTCCAATTTCAGTTTATTAAGGTCTGTCTAGAGTACACCCCCCACCCCCCAGTACCAGAGGGGAAAAAAGACCCAGAGAGTCAGGAAGGAGAGCAAGATCAGAGGGCAGTTGACATGTGAGGGCTCCAGCACTCTCATAACTTTCATATAACCTAATGAAGAGAAATAAGAGAAGAAAATACTCAGGTGAGCAGAAGTTCCACCTGTGCAAGTTTTACCCACTAGGCCTGTGTCCAATAAAACGTCCTAGAACCTGCACCAGAAATTACTTCTCCTAGGGAATGAAGTAAGGGGAAGACTAAAGAGAGGCCCTGTGCTCTTCCCAAAAGCCAGTGTAATTACTGTTACTACAAAAAATTTCAGTTGATTTGTTCAGGACTGTAGTAGCACATTATCAACTTTAATTCTTCATAACTTTAAATAAATTAAAACCCTAAAGGTGGCATATTTTAGGTTGTAAAATGTAAAACTTCATCCCGTAATGATTACGACATTCATCAAAATCAACCCACTCTCCTTAGAGAACCTTGAAATAGAACATTCCAGGCCAATATTTTACTGAGGTAATAAAAGTAATCCACTGCTTTACTCAGGTATTAACCATAGCCACATCCTATGGGAAAAAAAGAATTGCTCCCTCTGGGTATTCATGATGAAAAGCAAAACTGATTATTTCAATGCAAGAAAATGCCTTGGTCTGGGCCGAGACATACTAAAGGAAATACCTGGTCTGAAATAGATGCCTATACGGAAAAGAGCGAAGAAGTCAACAGTACTGTATCCCACAGTAACCACGCCTTCCCTGCCCAAGGAGGGGGGCTCCCACACTCCGCGGAAGTGGACAGTCCTTCTCCACCTCCTTCCCGCAAGTGCTGCCGCCACCTCCCACGGCCCCACAGAGGCCGAGCTGCACCTCCCTCCGCGCGGCCGACGCGCACGACGTAGACCTGTGCCTGGCGCAGGACCTGCGTCCCTCGGCAGCTCCAAAGACAACACTGCCAGGTCCCAGGAGCCGGCCGGTGCTCCGGCGGCCCAGAAGACGACGCCCACGTCCGTCAGCAAGTCCCTACCACCCTGTGCGACTCAGACCCCGGCCGCCTGCCGCCCCCGGCACCGTGGACCCAACCGAAGACGTGGAGGGCTTCGTGGTCCCTCGCCGCGACCCGCTGACAACCCCCTCAAGTCCCACCCCGCGCTCCCACTGCCATCCCCACCCGGCATGTGCGCGGTTAACACCGATATGTTGCCAGTCCCACAGCCCAACCAGCAGGCCGGGCTAACAGAAGGCCTCGGCCGTACCCGGAAGTCCCAGGCCCACCTCAACCCCGGCGACGCCGCCCCCCAAAGCCACTCCGGAGACTGCGGCCAAAACCAAGGGACTCACCGGTGGGGGGTGAGTCAGCCACTCAGCGCCCTGAGCCAGCCCGGTGACGAGGGACGTCGGGCGCCCCCGTCCTGAAACTCCTCAATCCCGAGACGGCCACTCGAGGCCCATCCTGGTTAGCCTGTAGCGGGCCAGGTGGGTCGGCATCCTGCCCGGCTCCCGCCCGCACCTGCAGCGACCTGGCCTACCTGTTCCGCCGGAGCAGCGCACTCCTGGTGGACGAGGCGCTCTTCCCGTGGGTGCGTGCCTGCGCACGCACTTCTCTCATCTCGGGCCGAGACAAGCGCCGGGAAGTGGGCATGCGCAGGCGCGCGGAACGAGCTTCCGGCCCTCAAGCAGCCGCGGGGCTGTAACCTCCAGGTGACCCTTTTTAAGCTTCGTATTATAGTACCAGTTAGGTTACAGTGCATGTCCTAATGAAAGGGAGCTTATTATGAGATCTGAGGGTCAATGAATAAAACATGCAAGAAGAGGAGAGCAAAATGAGTGAGAAAAAAGGCCCAGTGTGGAACTTCAGAAGAGTCTTAAGGCACCGGAGGCCCACTCTATTCTAATACTGTATGTGTTCGGGATGTTTATTCTAAGATGAGAGAAAGCAAATTGACAATGGCGAACAACATTATGGTATTGCTTTCCATGTGGTTTACTTTATTAATAACAAGGGCAGCACTGAGCCAGCTCATACTTTCCCATAGTTTTTCGTTTCCATAGCATGCCAAGTCCAAACCTGATATCCAAACAAGGTCAGAGTCACCAGACTGTGAGCTAGTGTTAGGACAAAACAAATCTTGCAAGTCTTGTTTTACCTATAAAGTACAAATAAATTCACAGTAAATTTAATTTAATGATAAATTCAGAATAGTAAAGACAGAAACTAAAAGACCACTTGACCATTCTTCTTCTCCAGAATCTTAAAAGTATAGTATAGTATAGTATAGTATCTAATCATTTCTGCTATCTTCAATGCGTCTACCATATTGTAACTCCACCTTGTAATGAACTGAAAGAAATTTATCATGTTCTTCCTAGTGGATTCTGACTGAAGATAACCAATCTGGAGGTAATGGTCCCAAGAGCCACTTCAAAGGACCATGGAGAGGAATAACAGATCATATCCACAGAACATAATCATAAATCCAGGTAGGAGTAACAGAGACTACATTTTGAAGCCTGGAGAGATAGAGAAATAAAATGAGACTGCATACGTTTGTGGGAGAAGATGTAAGCAGACTTGAAAATAGTTCTATTGATGTGGCCACTGGTGGGTGTGGCAACTTAGTTTTAAACATCCTTTAAGTTAATGAGTGTGGGTGAGCCAATGTGGCTCTAAAGGACGGAAGCAGGACAGGCTCAAATTTGGATCTGAGAACTATGTGATATCCTGAGGAAATATAGTGAAAGAGGTCTAAGAAGAGAGTAAACAAAAGTGTGTAACAAACCACTTTGCCAAATAAGATGACAGATATGACATAATTGCCACTTGGATGGGGTGAGGGGACATGTGTTTGAAAATTAGAATTTTCTCGTGGCATAGAGCGACACTTGTGAGAATGCTCTGGAGGGTCATCATCTTTCAGGACCCACAGAGATAATGACAGTAATGCCTTCCACCAAGATAATGGTTTTCTCCATTCATGATACTAACCAGTATGGAGAGTCCATAATCCTCAAATGATAGCCATAAGCAGCCACAAAAAGGCTAAAGACAGTGGTAGGATAACCAGAAAAGCCTGCCCAAGGAAGGTTGGTGAGTCAAGAAGCAGGAAAATGGTTAGGGAGCCTTTCACTTCAAAGTTGTTAGTTCTGATACAGCCAGCATTTTTAAGCTTAAGTAAATCACTTAAATTTAGAAGAGATAATATAGGACAGAAATAAATCTAAATGATACCCTTGGTATCCTTACTTTAAGAAAGTTATTTAATGAAAATATCTAGTGAGCTCAATACACTATTCTTCATTGAAGAAAAAGGTGACAAAAAGCTTCCAAAGAAAATGCAAATAAAATTGAAGGTGTAAATTTCATAGACTCTGAAAATTGTTGAGGAAATATTAAGTTAGACTCCGTGCTAGGTGCTGATATCAGAAAGGTTGCAACATGAGTTAGTGGGAAATACTGTGACTGGATAATCAAACCCCTGGGCTCTGACCTATGTTTGATCTTGATGTGAGCAGTCACACATTTGTGATCACAACCATTTTAAGACTCATTTTGAAAATGGAATAATGAGAGAATCTTCTGCATAAGGTTGTGGTATTAAATGAAATAATGCATGCATAGCACTTCACACATAGTAAGTATTCAACAACATTTATTATTATTATTATTATTATTATTATTATTATTATTATTATGGTCTTGAAGAAGCCCACAGTCTAATGAAAAGGGAGATAATTATCATGTGTAATTCAGATTACAACTTTCAAAACCCTGTTTATTTAATGCCTACAACTTGGAAGATACTAGTCAAGGCACTGGGGATTCAGCGAAGAATCAAAAAGATAAAATCCTGTCCTCATGGAATAAGTCAGTTTGGATCCTTCAGGAGCAGATACTGAGGCCCAATTAAGAATGGAAAGGCTAATGTGTGTGTGTGTGTGTGTGTGTGTGTGTGTGTGAGGGTAGGGGGAGTGTGGTGTAATGCCTGTGAAATATTAATATAAAGAGAGAGGAAGCAGAACTGGCAAGAAAGCTTTCAGATTGTGGTAGAGATAGACACTCATGAAAGGAAAGGGGTGAGGAAGCAGAACTGAGTAGAGGGAACATTAGACTGTGATGCCGATGTGACAGTGTCTCAGTCCATAGAGTGGGGAGTTACAGTGCAACGGGAAACTGTCAGCTAACTGCACTCCTCAGAGTTGAATATGTTCTTTCCAGAAGGGAAATCTGAGCACTGCATCTCCATGGATACCACAGTTCACTCTGTGCCACATGGATTCACCTCTCCATACATATGTTGAGTGGTGGCTCCTCCAGGGTGTCAGTTGAACTCTTTTTGATCAGAAATTTGGAAGAGAGAGATTAATAGAACCAACTATAACCCCATTACTGCAGTTCTTCTTGTGGTTGCAACTGGTACTCCTTTTCTTCCTTTTCCACTCTCCATTCTAAATTCCTCCCACCCTCAGCTACCATCTCTGCTAGTCTTAGAGGCTTATCTAACGATGTAACTCAGACTCTCTTTCCAGGAGTCTGAGTCTGGTAATCTCCTCCTCACTCAAAATTAGATAAGGGATTGCTAAGAGGTACTGAAGTGGATCACCTGAGTTCCATATATTTTCCTCCTGCTCATCAGAGGACAGTGACTGCGCTTCATATCTGCTGATCCCTGAGCACTCCAAAGGTCCACATGGCACCAAAGCTTGTAATTCAGCAAGACCTTTGCTGTCTTTGAAGCTCAACAACTCTAAGAATTGAGTCCTGAATTTGGTTTCCAAATTTTTCTGCTCTCCCACTGATGGAGATAAGAACTTCTTGCCTTCACACTTCATTTTAAGTATCTGTAAGCTGATTGAAATTTTTAATATCCTTTTTTCACTACGATATCATTGCAGCTTATTAACAGCCAGTCAATTTCATTGTCCTTCGATGCATTGCATCCTTCATACTTTTCAAAAGTCTGCATCATTACACTACCCAGGGTAATCCCTTCCACTAGAATATCCTTCCTAGTCTCTACCAGTGAAACTTTTAGCAAATGGACCACCACTTGGTACAGGAACTGTGTCTCACATACCACTCAGGATGGCAAGTGATGCACTCCCCAAATTCCAACCCCACTTACCACTTGTTCAGAACACTCTTAGTAGCAACCGTCAGTTTAGATCCTCTAGAAAGGAGATACTGAGATTGAGTTTGAAGTGCAAGAGAGTGGTGGTGGTGGTGGTGGTGGTGGTGGTGGTTGGGTTTTGGGGCAGGAGGGTGGTAACTCCTGGGAAAGATAAAGCGGGAAAAACAGAATTATGCTGAGAAAAGCTTGAGACCATAATACTGATCTGACAGCTATGAAAAAAAAATAAGAGGAATGAGGACTGCACAAGAAGAACCTCAAACTATGATGTGGAGCTGACAAAAGTTCAGCAAACACAGTAGGGAGTTCTAGAGCAAATATTCTCTATTGAAGAAGTCCCCCACTGGGCAGAAATGTCCAGGCCCTAGTATGCCTTATGTGCTGAGGCTGGCCAGAAAGAGTATGGCCTCACCTTGTATGCTGCCGTGGATCCCTAAGGCATTGCTTTTGGATAATATTGGCTAATTGCAATCCCTACAGTTAAAAGAGAAATCCAAGCAGTTAATTGCCATGGTTACCACTTGGAGTTCATGTTCTAATGAGGGAAACTGAAAGTAAAACAAGTGAAAAAGTAGATATATAATGTGTCAGGTACTTTTTGTGCAATGGAGAAAGATAAAGCAAGGTGAGAAGGTTAGGGAGTGCAAGGCAGAGGACGGGGAGTACTAGTTTATACAGGGTGATCAGGGAGTGCTTCCCTGATAAGCTGGCCTTATCCAAGGACCAGAGGGAAGAGATGGGGTGAGCTATGTGGATGTCTGAGAGAAGAGCATTGCAGTCAGAGGCAACAGAAATACAAAGGCACTGAGGCAGGTAATGTGCCTGCATGTTTGAGGAGCAGCAAAGAGACCAGCATAGCTAACGCAGCATGAGGGAGGAGGGAAAATAACAAGAGAGGAGTTCTCACAGGTGTTGGGGTGAGACAATAGTGTATCATGTAAAATAGTGCCTTTTAAGACACAGTGATGACTTTTACCCTGAGAGAGGTAGAAACTTACTCAGTGTCTCCACTTGACTGTCTAATAAATACATTAAATTTAAGATATTCAAAGCTGATTTCCTGATCTTCACCCTCCCCCAGATCTGCTCTTGCTGGAGTCTTTCTCATTTCAGTTGTCACAGCACTTTCCAATTGCTCAGGCTAAAACCTTGGGATCACCCTGGACTCTCTTCTCTCCTTCATACTCCATGTACAATTCATCAGCAAATCTTGTTGAATTTTCTTCAGCATATATCCTGAATATAACCGCTGCTCATTACAGAGAACACTATTAACCTGGGCTACTGTAAGAATCTCTGGTCAGATCTCCCTGTCTCCCTCTTGTTCCCTGTAGAATTTATCCTCAACACATTATCCAAAGGGATTCTTTTAAACAGTAAGTAAATCTTCGAAAGGCTCCAACGGATACCCATTTTACTCAAAGTAGAAACCAAGGTCCTTAAATAGTAGAAGCCAAGGGTCCTTAAACCCTGCCTCATACTACCACACTGACCTCATCTCCTAATTTTCTTCCTTCCCTCAATTCTGTCTAATGGCCTCTGTGATGTTCCTCCAATATCCCAGGCATTCTTCTACCTTATCTTCTCTGAAATGTCAGTTATCTCACTTGATGTACACTTAACTAGCTCCCTAGTACCTTCAAGTATTTATTCAAATATCACCTTCCAATCAGACTTTTACATGATAACCATGTTTAAAAGAGCAACCTGTCCCCAACTTTCAGCACTCATGATCCCACTTACACTAAGCAGTTTGTTTCCATAGCACTTACCACCCTCAACACAATAAAGAATTTTTTGTGTTTCCTATCTTGTTCACTGATGTATTCCAAACCCTTAAATCAGTGCTGCAAGGATCAGGCACATCATAGGCATTCAATAAGAATTTGTTGAAAAACATTGTATATAAATTTAGTGTGCAGTTGGGACTTCCCTGGTGGTCCATTGGTTAAGAATCCACCTGCCAGTGCAGGGGACACGGGTTTGATCCCTGGCCCAGGAAGATCCCACATGCCGCAGGGCAACTAAGCCCCTAGTCCACAACTACTGAAGCCCACATACACTGGGGCCCGTGTGCCACAACTACTGAGCCTGCGTGCTGCCACTACTGAAGCCCTCATGCCTAGAGCCCCTGCTCCACAACAAGAAAAGCCACCACAATGACAAGCCCGCGCACCACAACAAAGAATAGCCCTCACTCGCTGCAATTAGAGAAAGCCCGCGTGAAGCAACAAAGACCCAGCATGGCCAAATAAATTAATAAATTAATTTAATTAATTTAGTGTGCAATAAAGTTTAGTATGCAATAGAATAACATTATAATTTATTTGTATTGATGTGATTAGTACATTCATTATATTAATATATTTAATTTCATTTTCATATTAAGTAGGAGGTCTGAATATATTACATGGAACCAACTTAAATTGCTCACTTTTTTATTTTATTTTATCTTTTTTTTTGTGGTACATGGGCCTCTCACTGTTGTGGCCTCTCCCGTTGCGGAGCACAGGCTCCGGACGCTCAGGCTCAGTGGCCATGGCTCACAGGCCCAGCCGCTCCGCGGCATGTGGGATCTTCCTGGACCAGGGCACGAACCTGTGTCCCCTGCATCGGCAGGCGGACTCCCAACCACTGCGCCACCAGGGAAGCCCTGCTCACTTTTTTAGGTTAAAAGTTGTTTGATTTTTGGCAGCTACATATGTTTCAATTTAATACTAATATTTTCCCCATATCATAAATGAATAGTATAATGGCAAAAGCTGAAAAATTACTAAATTGCAAAACTACACATATAGTATTAATCTCCAAATATACAGAGAACTTATGGACTTAAGGATGAGTGTCAAACTCCTAACATTTATTACAAAGGAAAGTTACTATTAAAAATAACATGCAGGGCTTCCCTGGTGGCACAGTGGTTGAGAGTCTGCCTGCCGATGCAGGGGACACGGGTTCGTGCCCCGGTCCGGGAAGATCCCACATGCCGCGGAGCGGCTGGGCCCGTGAGCCATGGCCGCTGAGCCTGCGCATCCGGAGCCTGTGCTCCGCAATGGGAGAGGCCACGGCAGTGAGAGGCCCGCGTACTGCAAAAAAAAATAATAATAATAATAATAATAATAACATGCAAAAATATAGTATAGGAAATGAGGAAAGAAAGGAAGTTATTTAGGGGTAGTATTTTATAACATACTGAGGGATATTTTTGCCTTCACACCTCTCTAATTTTCCACGTTTTTCAAAAAGAAGTGAAGAATTTGGAGAGCGTTCAAATGACAACTAATTTAAGAACTAATATATTCAAAAATCTGGAAAATACATTTATTCCAATGGCTAACTGAAATGGAATTATTTCCTATGAAGAGGAAAAACCTGGGGCAAAAAACTAATAACCAATTTTAAGTAGTTTTTATGTATATACTTTAAAAATAGATATAAAGTAACATATCTGTCTAATCTTTCAAATCATGGTCTAGTTTTTTAGGTGCCAGCAGAAAACACCACTATAAAAAAGAGATCTGAGATACACTGAAAATATATTTTTTTCTCACATGTTAATCTGTATTTGAGAGGTTCAGCTCTGCTTCATTGAATCATTTCAAGTCCCAGTTTCCTGTTGCTTTGCCATCCTCTAGGGCAGGAGTCAGTGAACTACAGCCTGAGAATCAAATTCTGCCTGGCACCTTTTGTAAATAAAATTCTACTGGAATTCAGCTACTGGAATTCATTTGTGTATTATCTATGGTTGTTTTCACACTGTAATGGTGGAGTTGAGTAGTTGTGACAGATCAGCAAAACCTAAAATATGTACTATCTGGCCTTCTGCAGAAAAAGTTTTCCAACCCCTGCCATAGGGTGATGTCCTTGTCTATATGGTCAATGCTAGCTCACCACCAAAGCACCCACATTCTAGGCTGTGGGAAAAAGGCAAAGGACAAAGTAGAATGCAAAGGTTTCAAGAGACCAACTTGAACTTGCATATATCACTTCTCATTTAACCCATTGGCATAATTTTAGTGGGGCTCAGCTAAAATATGTGTGGGTGGGTCTATTACTAAAAGGAAAATGGTTAAGTAGATACTGGAGAACAATGAGCAGTTTCTGCCACAAGTTATCTATGGCAAAAAGAGGGTGTATAGGTGGAAATAAGGATGGAAAGGTTAAGCCTCTTGAAACAGCTGCCCTCTTCATTGAATGAATGAATTTTGACAATGAGAAGCGATTCACAAAGTAGAAGCCTGCTCTGTCCAGGAACTTTATCTCTTCCTTACTCATTCCTAGTTAAATGTATTTCACCCAGGGCCTAGCAATACTAATATTTTAAAGAGCAGATCATCAGCAGAGCACTTGTTTTCAGTGACTAGAGATAAGTCTTTAATCTCTGCAGTGGTAACTCTAACCTGGTATGTATGCTTCCCATCCAGCCTCTTCTTGTTACTCTATAGCACCTCAGTATAATTTCAAAGACACTAGTTACAGATTCAATTGCTTCAGGAGCATTTTTACACTCCCTGACACACACATATACACACATAAACAAGATACATGCTCACCAATTTTATATTCACTTATATTTCTGAGTGCCTTATCTTAGCAAGTCTCCATATTAGGAGTCACAGGGAATGTGGAGATAGGCTCATTAACCAGAGTGAGGATCGGCAAACTAAAGTCCAAGGGCTAAATCCAGCCCACTGCCAAATATTGTAAACAAAGTTTTAGAGAACACAACCATTCTTATTCATTTGCGTATTGTCTCTGACTACTTTTATACTAGAAAGGCAAAGTTGACTAGTTCAACAGAGACTGTATGACCTATAAAAAGCCTAAATTGTTTATTATTTTTTCCATTAACAAGAAAGTTTGACAATTTCTGAACTATGGCATTCTGGGAGCCCTTGCTTTCATTTGAACTCAGGATTTTAATTAGAATGTTAATTAGAGGTGTTAATTTGAATGTTAGTAAGAATTTCTTAACTCTAAATATATTCAAATCGTAGAATTGATTTTCTTTTACATTTCTTGAATTTTTTCCTAGAGCTTCTAAAGACAGAAAAGGTGCTCATTTTATTTGGATATATTTTCATATAATGAATAAGTTTAATGTGGAAGGGATGGGCTTTCCAATAATGTTGCTGTGTTAATTGGATATCCAATTGAAAACCAAATAAATCTTGGCCACCACGTCTGTTACTCATACCATAGAAAAATCACTTCTAGGTTGATTAAAGTTCTAAATGTGAGAGGAAAAAAAACAAAGCTTTTAGAGGAAAACAAAAAAGAATGTCTCCATCACTTTGGAATAGGTTAAGATTTCTTAAACATGACATAAAGAGTACTATGAAGGAAAAAATGATAATTTGGACTATATTCAAGCTAAAAACTTCCGACCAAAATCCAGAATACTGACAACACCAAATGCTGGTGAGGATATGGAGCAAAAGGAACTTTCATTCATTGCTTTTGGGAATGCAAAATGGTATAGCCACTTAGGAAGACTGTTTAGTAGTTTCTTATAAAACTAAATGTACTTTTAGCATACAGTCCAATAGTCATGCTCCTTGTCATTTATCCAAAGAAGATGAAAACTTAGCTCCACACAAAAACCTGCACATGCATGTTTGTAGCAGCTATATTCATAATTGCCAAGACTTGGAGGCAGCCAAGATGTCCTTCAGTAGGTGAATGGATAAATAAATACCCAGACGAGGGAATATTACTCAGTGCAAAAAAGAAATGAGCTATAAAGCCTGAAAGACATGGAGAAAACAAATATATATTACTAAGTGAAAGAAGCCAATATGAAAAAGCTATATACTGTGTGATGCCAACTATATAACATTCTGGAAAAGACAAAACTATGGAGATAATAAAAAGATCAGTGATTGCTGGGGGGTAATGGGGGATAAATGGGCAGAACACAGAGAATTTCTAGGGCAGTGAAAATACTCTGTGTTATAATGTTTGATATATGTTATTATACATTTATCCAAACCCATAAAATGTATAGCATCAAAACTGAATCCTAAGATAGAAGTATGGACTTTGCTCTAAAAAATTGTCATAATAAAAATAAATAAAAATTTATTTCCATCAAAAGACAATCATTAAGAGTGAAAAAAAAAGGCCACAGAGTAGGGAGAATATATTTGTAATACATATATATGACATAGGACTCATAGCTGAATAGATATATAAATAAATAAATAATTATAAAAATTAGCAAAACAGTTCAGCAGACACTTTACTAAGGAGCCAGTACCCAATTAGCCAATAAGAAATGGTTTTCAATTTCACTTGTCATGAGGGAAATGCAAGTCAAACCCACAATGTGATACACATGCACATCTTCAGAATAGCTTGCAAATGCCAGCTGTTGAAAAGGATGTGAAGAAACTGGAATTCTAGTACATCACTGGTGACAGTATAAATTGTTACAACCATTTTGGAAAGTAATTTATCAATAACTACTAAAGCTGAACATATACATAACCTATTCTACTTTAGGTGTATACAAAAACAGGAATGCATAAATGTTCTCACCTAAGTTATGTACAAAAATAACCATAGCACTGCTATTTGTAATAGATAAAAACTGGAAACTACCCAAATGCCCATAAGCAGTAGAAGATATATTCACACAATGAAATACTATTCAGCAATGAGAATAATATACATGAATCCCATTTTAAAATGTTGAGTGAAAGACATGAAAGAGTACACATAGTTTATTTTTATGTAATGCTCAAAAATTGGTAAAATTAATCTTGGAAGTCAAGAATAATACTTTGGAGAGTGTTCTGTGACATGATATAGGTACAATGTTGTGGGAGAGGTTGAAATAGTCTCAAGCCATATACTTAATATTTACCTGTTTTTACATAATCTCTAACTTCAATGGTTCATTCTACTCCTCAATTTGGGCAGAGGTTTCATGAGTATGCTTACTTTATGAAAATTCATTAAGCTGCACATATATGACTGGTGAATTTTTAAGTATATGTATTAAACTTAAAAAAATAGTTTACCTAAAATAGAAAAATAAAAGAGATGCATATACATTCTCCTAACTCTAAAATCAGCCAAGGCCATAAACCATGCATAATTTGAAATGAATTAAGAAGAGAATGCAGGCCCCTTCTCTATGTCAGCTAAGGGAGTGTTTCTTAGACTTTTCTCCCTGCAATCATGACAAACATTTACCTTTGTTTTATTTTATCATTTTCCCAAAATTTGCTTAATGATCTGTAAGAATAAGAGAAGGGGCATGAAGAAGGGAAGGAAGGGAAGAGTTTTAATAAATTTGGGAGAGTTAGGTATTTGCTTTACTCGCTGGATACTTTTTTATCTACTTTTCTCTCCTTAACACTCTTAATCCCATGCTCCAGCCCCCTTAGCAGTTATTGCTCAGGTTATTCCTGGTCATTTGTTTTTTTCCGCTTTGATTCTGAATACAAGATAATAGTACAGCTCTTCTTCAACTTATGATGGGCCTACATCCAGATAAACCCATCATAAATTGAAAATATTAAAAGTCAAAGTGTGTTCAATACACCTAACCTACTGAACATCATAGTTTAGCCTAGCCTACCTTAAACATCCTCAGAATACTTACATTAGCCTACAGTTGAGTAAAATCATCTAACACGAAGCTCACTTTATAATTAAGTATTGGATAGCTCATGTAATTTATTGAATACTGTACTGAGAAAGTGAAAAACAGAGTGGCTGTATGAGTACAGAGTGGTTTTAAGTGTATGGGTTGTATACCCTCGCCATAGCATGGCTGACTTGCGGCTGTGGCTTGCATCCACTGCCCAGCATTGCAAGAGCCATATCATACTGTGTATCACTAGCCAGAGAAAAGATCAAAATTCAAAATTTGAAGTACAGTTCCTACTGAATGTGTATTGCTTTTGCACCATAGTAGTCAAAAAAATCATTTAAGTTGAACCACGGTAAATCAGGGACCATCTGTATACACAGAATGTTTAATGTTTAACTGGGATGGCCAACAAAGATAAAGCAGGTAATAAACTAAGCAAAACTGTCATTTTGTAATCATTTCCTGAAACATCTTGATCAAAATTTGTTGAGGGCTTATCAAACTCTTTCCAAAAGCCTCCATGTAGGTCACTGAATAATTATAAAACATCTATAGGCCTGGAACCCAAAAGAATCAAGTTTGAATTTAATGTCCTTTAATCCTCAGTTGGGTTTTTAAAAAATGTTTCTCTCTTCTTTCAAATCTAGAAATGAAAATAATAGTTCCTTCCAGTGAAATGAACTGTTTTAAACCATATAGTACTTTACAAGTTTACTGCATTTACTATTTATATTTGCTGTGGAACCAAATATCCACAAAAAACTTTTTTAAAATAATGTGGATGTTTCAAAGTAAGCAGAGAAAACAATTTCACTTATTTCTGTTCTATAATTAATTATATTTATGAACAAAAAGTAGATTCAATCATGATAACTTAGATTTTAACATTTTTCTCTGATTATGTCACCATGATTAGAACCTTGTAAGATAAACAAATTATTGTGGTACAAACAGAAATGTTTATCTTGGGATTTTATGATAAAATTGAAGAGAAAGTTTTTTTAAATAGTTGCTATATGCATGCCTATTAAACATTTTAATAAATTCTCTAATATTTTAATAGAGAATTTCAACCCAATTTCAACCCAATCCTGTGTATTGGTTCCTTTAATTTTTCTACAGTTTCTTTTGTGATGTGATTGTTGAAAAATTCATTCCCTTAGATAAAATCATAAAGAATTTTAGTCCAAGAAAAGTGTCTCTTAGAGTCTCATGATAGCTTCTGACATTTATTTTATTAAATTTTAAATTTAAATTTCTACCATATTTCCCTTCATTAAATGTCCTAATGTATGTTTGATGTAGAACTAGATTCTCACTAGGTGAGGTATTTATTCCGCTTATGTATGCATTTAAAAGGAAAAAATAAGTCATGAGAAACATTCAACAACTGCAAATCAACTATAAAATTTATCCAAACGCTTAACAATGCATTAAGTTAAACAAGAGTTAGAAAGAATGTTACTGCTTGTCAAAACAAAAATTAATCCTCCCATTTACTTTTTCCTTAGCCACTGTTGAAATTCCAATTCTTTTTTTATTTTTCAGTCTTCTCTTTGACAGAAGTTTAGTAAAAACCAAATAGGTAATCATAATCAAAGATCTCATTCTCATTACATCTTTCAGGAACATTAATTTTGATTCTTTTCTGCCTGAGTTATCACAATGCAAATTGGAGAGCGAAGAGTAAACACAAGCAAGAGAAAAGAAAAGTAATTAAAGGACAAACGAGCAAGGGGGAACCTAGACACAAATGGGTTAAAAAAAGAAGAAGAAGAAGAAGAAGAAAGCAAAAAGAAGACTACAAGATGGTATTGCTTTAATAGTATCTGGGAGTACTCACCGGAAGGCTACGAAAAAGAAAAGGAATTGTGCTTACCTGTTAGAAATAAGCGGTTTCTGGGAGCTGTCCAATGTACTAACTTAACCATCATAGTCACAACTTACCTTGTTAATAGGAATTGATGTCCTAGGTATTTCTCCCTTGAACCAAGGCATCTCTGTACTCATCTTTTTAGGCTATCTCTTTTAACACATCTTTAAAATGATTTTCTACTATGTTGTTCTGCCCCACCGTGTTTTCTTAAAAATCCCTACACAGAATAATTAAATAAATATAGCTACTGGCAAAAAAAAAAAAAGAAGGAAAAATAAACGCTTCTTTGTTAGATATATATATATATAATCTGAAATCAGTAAAATTTTATTTTCGCTATCCAAATTTTAAGTCTTTTTTATCTCAAAAAAAAGATAACCAAAATCTCTCTTAAATAAAATGCAGTATAGTTTCCGCTCTTAAATCCTGTAGGCTGGTAATGAGGAAAACAAACCAGATAGAAGTGTCAGGATTATTCTTTGTTCACGAATACTGATCAGGAATTTAAAATTTGAAAGACTTCTCAACAGAGGGTGAGCTGATCAACCAATTGGTTTATCAAAGGGTGAATCCCGGTTTTGAAAAGAGACTGAAGTTGTTTTGTTTGGGGGGGAGAGTTTGCTTTGCCTCCCATGCTGGGATTATACAGTAAAGCACACTGGGTGGAAATATTCTGAGCTTCCCTTTTTCGTTTTATTGCCATCATAACTTTTTCCCTCTAAGTAAAATCATTTACCTGGGTGGGAGATAGGGTTAGGAAAGGAAAGTCAAGTACCTCAATTGCTAGACTGATTACAGCAAAACAGATTTTAGAAGTCAGGGTTGGTAAAGCGAAAGGAGAGCTGTTTACGACCCAGTGGAAAGAGAAAGCCGGTTCCAACAGCGACTCTGGGGAATGCGCTCTCGGCCCCCCTACCGTGCTTACTTAAGCTAATGGAAGATCTTGCCTTTCAGTAGCCGCTGCACTGGGATACCAGACAAACAGCTCCCCTCGACCCCTGGCAGACAGGGCCCCTCTTCAGGACATCATTAAAAGCACATGCAGTTGTTTCACACCCACTGGCAGCCTAGGGTGGCAAGATTCAGAACTCCTACTCTGAAGCCAAGGAGAAGCCAGAGCGGTGGAAAACATCCTTGCTTTGAAAATCCAAAGCTAAATTAAAGAGCTACATGAGATAAGGAGCCTGAAGAATATTAGTTGACTGCGGGGGTGTGGAGAGACACAAAAAGCACAGCAGGTAAGGGCTGGGAGTTGTTGCCAAGAAGGAACTGTCCCAGGTGGCACAGGAAAAGGGATCGCAGAATTGGAGGCCTGTCCCTTTGAGTCTTCCATGCGTGCTCAAGCTTGTCTTCTCCCATCAGTTTCGAGAGGAGCGACGTTGTCAGAGCCTTCCCTGTCGGTGCAACTAATCCTGTTATCAGCTTGGTTATAAATATTAATGTCCCCTGGTCCTTCGGTGATGGTGACCCATCAGATTCAGGGCTATTAGGAAGCCCATCACCAGCCTCGCCCCTCCCTTCGAGAAACCGATGAGACGCAGGGCCAAGCCGACTCGATGGCAGCCTATCCCGAGAGCTGCGTGGACGCCACCGTGCTGGACTTCGTCGCAGACCTGTCCCTAGCCTCCCCGGGACACCCTCTTCTCTGCGACTTCGCAGCCGGGGTCCCCTATGGAGACCACCAGGACCTTGTGCTCCGAGAGGAAGGACCCAGGAGTCTGGCGCGTTTTGAGGACGATCCAGAAGAAGAGGAGGGTGAAGTAGAAGAGGGGGGAAACGAGGAGGAAGAGGAGCACGGGAGAGGCGCCTCCCTGCTGGGCCGCCCCAAGAGGAAAAGAGTGATCACGTACGCCCAGCGCCAAGCCGCCAACATCCGAGAGAGGAAGCGGATGTTCAACCTCAACGAGGCCTTCGACCAGCTGCGGAGGAAGGTACCCACTTTTGCTTACGAGAAGAGGCTGTCTCGGATCGAGACCCTACGCCTGGCCATCGTCTACATTTCCTTCATGACCGAGCTCTTGGAGAGCTTCGAGAAGGAAACCGGCTGAGCCAGTGTGGGATGAAAGTGTCTGCCCCCTCCTCGCCTGGGCGCGCGCGGGTTTGGGGTGTTTCAGGACCCGGCAGTGGGTGTGGCTGAAAGGCCAGGAGGGACGCTCCAAGACAGAACGTCTGGCCTTCGGGAGCTTGGTTCTGGATTATAAAATTCCCACAGCCCTCGAGAAGCATGGAAGCCGTAGAGTTAATATATACGCGATCGCTCTCAGCGGAGTGTGGGGCAGGAGCGGGCGGGGCAAGTTAGGACTGGTTAAGAAGGAGTTGGGGCAGTCGAGGCCCACGCCCCAAAGCAGCTTTTGTCAGGCGGGTGGGAAGCTAATCCTTTCCGAAAAGGCAGACTTCGGGGGCTTCTATGGAGTCCCATATCTCCCTCCTTCTTACGTGTGTGTGTGTGTGTGTGTGTGTGTGTGTGTGTGTGTGTTTTAATGTAAATATAAAAGAGGCATTCCTACTTTTCTTTTCTTTTCTTTCTCTTTTTTTTTTTTTTTTAAGCCTCAAGAATCGGTGCTCAGCCATCCCAGGCAGGCACTCCGCTCCGGACGTGCTCTTAGGGAGGCCTTGGACCAGAAACCCGCGAGGAGTGCGGTACTGGGTCTTCTGAGAGGCCAAGGGGCTCCGGATCTCTCCTCCGGTCCTCTTAGGCTTGTCGACAGGCAGAATGAAGGAGATGAGAAAGGAAGGGGAGTCGAAGGGACGGGCGACCTCTAAAAAGGAACATTATCCCCCCGCTTCCTTCCCTCCCCCTCCCTTTCCCTCCCCTTAGGCTCAGAACAGCAACCCTGTTATGGACGCTTGAACCCAGAGGTGACTGCTCCGGCCCACGAGCTGGGGGTGCACCTGGGTTTACAGGGTGTCTTGGGCGCCCCGAGCCTTACCGCCCGCGGGTGCTTTCCCCTGTCGCCTACACGGGGGAAAAGGGCTGGGTCCTCCCAGGGGCAGCGACACCTGAGTGCGCACTTTCACATTTTTAGCTGAAGGTAGGGAAAGATAGTTTTTATTCTATTCGCATCTAGGGACAGGAGAGACAAAACGTCAGAGGAGGCGATGCATTCTTCCACTTTGCCAAAATGTGTGCGATGGAGATGAGGTTGAAGTAGGACCATGCTGAGGGGCTCCCTCGAGTTTGGACGGTCTGCCATTCCACAGTTCTTCCTTCTGGGCAACCTGCTAACACCTGAACTGGGGTTCTTCAGACAGGAGTAGGTAAGTGAGGAGAGGAAGCGGAATGAATAATGCCCATCTAACTGTAAAGTCCGTAATCCTAAAAATAAATCCTGTTATTCCAACACTTTATTTTGCTCTCACTTCTCACATCCTTGCGCGGAGGCACACAGACACACACAAGTCTCCCTATCACACTTTTAGAAATATAATTCATTTTATTAAGAAGTAATATATACTCATCCCAAAAAGTTTGGAAAATAAAAGTTTAAAAAAGAAATAAAATTTAAATCACTCCTCATTACCTCACAGTTAGCATTTTTATCTATTTCCTTCTAGTCTTTTTTTATACAGAAATAAATTCAATGTGTTTAACAAATTTGGGATAGTTTTGGAATTTATCTTTTTCCACTCAGCCTTATAGAATGAGCACTTTTCCCTTGACTTTAAATATTATTCAACCGTAATTCTAATCATTGTATTTTATTGTTATATCCGTGTATCACAACCTAACTCCAATCCTTTACAAGTGGATAGCTAAGATATTTTTTAAAAAAAATAAACTATGATGCAAGAGCATTCTTATAAATGTCTTCTCTGCCTTTGATAATTTCCTGATATTAGGTAACTAGAAGTGAAATTTCTGCATCAAGTGAACATTTAAGTTTGTGGCTACAAATGGCCAGATTGCCTTCCAAGCAGATCTGCCAGTTCACACTCCCTCCCACCAGAATTAACAGCGACTTTCTTGTCTCTCATACACCTTCATTTAAAACTTTTCCTAGTTCTCCTATCTATAGGAACTGAATTAACTCTGAAATGACTACCCTCGCAAAGATGATTTCTTACTTTGAGTATCTTTTCACCAGGATTGTTTCCACCTCTACCATAAGAACATCAGGATAAACAGGTAAAAGGAAAAAAGGTAACCAACTAAACCAAACAACAACAAAACCAGGGAGTGTCTTTTTTTTTTTTTTTAATTCTCTAGCACCTTTACTAAAATAAACTGAAGTTTGGACAATGACCTCTGTATCAGTTTTATAAAATAAAATTACTCATTTTCTCCTCTTTTTCTAGACAACTTTTTGACTGCTCAGACTAGCATATGTGTATTTTTAAAGACACATTTAAAATTACTCATTTCAATGTGTCAAAGAAAAATAACTATTTCTCAACTCATGATCAAACAGTATTCTGCTCCCCAACTTCTTCTGTAGTGCAAGTGGCTTCAGTAATCCCTCATGTTTATCCAGTTATTTATTCATTCAATTAAAAAGGTGTGTTGACGTTTTACATATAGGGTGAATGGGTTCAAAATTGAAAGAGCTTATAGAAGCTCCCTTCCTTCTCCCACTTAAAGTTCTCCTGAGAATTAAACATCATTTTTTTAAATCTGAAAGTGATGAATAAGTTTTTCTAAAAAGATTCAACTTTAGGAATCATTAATATTTTGTTGAAAGAACCAGTTTTGAAAATAAGAAATTTTTAAAAACTGCGTAGACAAAGGACTTCAAAATCATCGGGTCCTGAAGAGTAAATACAACCATCCATCATCCTTAATGCTCTCCCTCATATTCTGAACCATTCTGTTATATTCTTAGTAATCTCATGATATCCTACAGTGAATACTTCTTATTCAGTATAGTAAATAATACCCAAAGAAGCTCTAAATAAAAAGGTTTTTCCCATTATTATTAGAATTATGTCCACAATTCTTAAAACTGTTACAGCTCTTAAATGCTTCATTCTTTGTCTTTTTATATGCTTAGAAGCTGCTCTAAAATGTAAAGTCTCTTAAGATTTCTTCTTAATCATTGTACTAACTGAGTAATTTGAAGCCAAATAAGGATCAGAAATACTGAGAAATGAGGACTTCCCTGGCAGTCCAGTGGTTAAAACTCCACACTCCCAGTGCAGGGGGCATGGGTTCGATCCCTGGTCGGGGAACTAAGATCCTGCATGCTGCACGGACTGGCCAAAAAAAAAAGAAAAAAAAAAAGAAATACAGAAAAAAATGGATTGACTTATTCCTTATACCAAATCATCCGGAGAGATAAAGCAAAATTATCTGCATTTCGAACATGAATCCACACACCTCGATGTCTTGACACTCAACTTTTCTAAGCAACGTGATAATTTGTTTTCCCATGTTAGATCCATAAATTCAGTGCACTCTTTAATACAAGTGATTTTAGTATTTAACACATCCTATGTTAAAATTGTCTTATTCTTTATTACCTCCTAAACCAACACTGATAGAAATATCAGCATAGTTTTTTCAATACCTTCCAACAGTTAAAAAAATCCTAAGGGTATCAATTACTTCTGGAAAATTGTAATAATTGGTTTTTGAAATCTTAAAGTAATTTGGACATTTGGAATGTAAATACCATTTTAGACATTGCTTGGAGGCGATTTATTTATACACTCTTTACTGACTGAAAACTGCCTTTTGGTCTCAAACTAAGTTCCCCATAACTATCAGGTTACTATTAGTATTCAGATATGTAAACCAAAAAAAAGATCTAAATGAAATCATATTTGAAAGATAATCAGGCTTTCCAAGGAAAGTAAAAATAATCAAAAGCCTTTGCCATCAACAGGCAGCCATTCAGGCTGATCATCTTTTACAGTTACCCAATGTGAAAACAGATTTTGGCAAAATTAGCACTGGAAACTGAACCAAATTTTATGCTATTATGCATAATTCCTGCATGAACATAAATTAAGACCCTGGGATTCGTGTTTATTATTGCATTTGTCAGCATTTCCATTATAAAAACACTATTGTGGAAGGTTTATAACAGCTTCAAAAATTTGAAATGAAACTTGATAAAGCACAGTTTAGCATAACTTTTTTTGTAATTATAAATCTTCAAAGAAAATTTCAAAGTTAATGAAGACACTTAGGTATACTTCACATGTGAGGTTCCCAAATGTAGTGCAACTTTAAAAACCAAAAGATTCTATTTAATACAAAATATAAATTAGATTATTTTTATTTTGATTTATTTTTATCAAAAATAGCTGGCAGATTAATATTGAACTTTAAGTACTAACTCTACTTATTGGGTGATATTACTTGATTAAATTATAGTTTAAATGTGTTAGAAAAGTGTTGGTATATATCTATATCTTGGCCCAAGTTCAGTCAAAGGTTCCTGAACTTTCCCAACATTTTGGGTGAAGTTAGTCCCAGTTTCTGGTCAGTGCCCTCTCTTCCTGTGAATGCCTGACTAAAAAAGGTTACAAAACAAGAGTCAGCAGTTCTGACCATTTTGTTTTGACTTTGGGGTTTCTTTGAATCCAAAGCTCAAAACCAAACCTGGCGAAGGAAGAGAAGGAAAGGAAAGAAGCAATGCAAACTGACAGGAATAAAATACCAGAAAGATGGAAAAACTTCTTCAAGTGTCGATAAACCAAAGCCTATAAATTTCCACAACTTTCTCTGTGATACCAAATTTTAGTTCTGTGCCTAAAACACATTCCGTAAGGAAGTGTAAGGAAATGCAAAGAATAGTATGAATGTATTTTTAAGCATTCTTTACAGCTAATATTTGGTAGAATTCCACTCAGTTTTGCAGAAGGCAAAGAACTTTTAATATTCAGTGAAGTCAAGAGTTTGACAAATATGCTGGGAATTATCATAATAAAATGTCATAATTATCATAATAAAATGTTTACTTAGCACATTATTGTTTTCAAAGCACCCTTCGCATACTTTCTTTCATTTGATCCTCTGAATGGATTTCAACAAGATCTAGAGTCTCTCAAGTAAATTGAGTCATCAATTTACCATTTAAAAAAATTCATTCACCTATGGAAATCAGCATGATACTGAGATTCCTATAAAGGACCAATGGTCACATGTAAGCAACACATTTCTTTGAAAGATATTGCCTTCAAGATCAAAAGCACCTTAACACACTCTGTGGATGATAAATTATACAAAAGGCTGGTACAGTCTGGCTCCCTGAAAGGCCAAATTTTACAACCTTCTATTTAAGGCTCTGTGAAGGAGATTTCCACCTGCAGCCAGCAAATGTAGATGATCTCAAAGCAGCTGTTATGGACAGCTTTTTATGATTTCCAGTCTTCAAAAAGGAGGAAAATATCTATGAGAATATGGAAATAGAGCAAACAGTTGGTGAACAATAGAAGACAACAATGTCATGTAAACATATTTGAATGAATGAATGATGAATGTGATTACACAATTATTTTACTGCAGATAATTTTGTAACTTCTTCAAAACTTCACAGGCTGTATTTGTTACTGGTCAGATCTTAAACTGATTGACTGTATTTAGTCCTAGAGTTTAGTAAAATGTTGGCTACATTTAATCCCATAGTTTAGTGAAATGTTGGAGAAGCTAGAAATGGTCTAAAGGAGAACAAGAGAATAATTGGATTATTAGGTCTGGATGAAGTAATAATATCTATAATAATTAGTAATGTCTATAATTATCTACTGTATTGCTTACTTACATGACAGCACATGTTGATAACTATTAAAGTTCTCACAATAATTTTAGGCTATAGACATTATTATTACTCTGTTAGTGATGAAAGCACTGTGGAATAAAGAAGTTAAATAACTTTCCCAAAGTTAATCAGCTAATAAATAGTGAAGCCACGATTTACACACAGTCAAGGATTTCAGAGACCAAACTCTCAGGGTCTGAGTTTATTTGTGAACGATTATATGATGGTTGTATTTAAGTAGAAATAGTGTGGTAAAAATGAGTAAATGTTCTTCATCTTTACTGATGATCAGAAATGTAGGCACGGGCATATCATGCGGAGGGATTTAGTCGCTGCAGTGGAATGGGGAAGGTGGACTACTGGTGGAATTTTTTTTTTAACCAGATATTCATTTTTAATTATTATTTATTTATTTATTTTTGTCTGTGTTGGGTCTCCATTTCTGTGCGAGGGCTTTCTCCAGTTGCGGCAAGTGGGGGCCACTCTTCATCGCGGTGCGCGGGCCTCTCACTATCGCAGCCTCTCTTGTTGTGGAGCACAGGCTCCAGACGCGTAGGCTCAGTAGTTGTGGCCCACGGGCCTAGTTGCTCCACGGCATGTGGGATCTTCCCAAACCAGGGCTCGAACCCGTGTCCCCTGCATCGGCAGGCAGATTCTTAACCACTGCGCCACCATGGAAGCCCAGGTGGAATTTTTTGAAGTCTCTGAACTAATCTTCTATGGATATTTTAAAGCCACGACTTTCCTCAGGTGGCTTCAGTGCAATCCTGCCAGAAGAGAAGAGAAAAAACTCTTTTGATGAACATAAGCACAAGCTTTGGAATGTGACAGAGGTGGGTTTGAATCACAAGTACATAGCATAATGCTGTGAAAGCCAGTACAACTTACTTAACCTTGTTGACCCTCGGTTTCTTCATCTTTAAAGTAAAGATAATAACATTCGTCTCATAGGGCTTTTATGAGAGTTGACTGAAATATGTATACAGACTAAATGGTGCAGAGTGAGCACTCAGTAAATGGTAACTACTATTAAAATACACGTCATCATCACTATAATTATTATTATATCCCTTCCAATTCTATGGCAATGAAAACTCAAAGAATAAGACATTAACTTCACCACCAATGGTAATACATGAAAGCATAAAATATATAAAGAGCAGGGCTCATTATATAATGCTTTAAAATAAGATGAAAAAAATGAAATGAATTTTTTTATCATCCCAAATTTCTTATTCCTGGAATATTTGTGTCAGCATTTAGTCCTAGTCTATGCATCCTTCTAAGTGGAGCAGTAAACCCCCAATATACCCCCAAAACTTCCAAATTTAATCTGCTACTGTAATAGAACATATACTAAAAAGGAAGTGACTTTAAATCTGAAAAAAATGAACTAAGTTCATTCAAAGGAGTTCTATTTTGTCAGCAGCCCAGACATTATATTAAATATATGCTTTCCAAATCAGTGTGGATTTATTCAAATCAGCTGATTCCTGATGGAATAGTTCTGTATCTTAATTGCAATGGTGGTTACACTAATACACATGTGATAGAATGACATAGAACTGTATAATTTCATACCAATGTCAATTTCCTGGTTTTGGTATTTTACTGTAGTTATATACGATCTAACTAATGGAGGAAACTGAGTGAAGGGTACACAGAACCTCTGTGCACCATCTTTGTAATGGCCTGTGAGTCTATAAGTACATATTTCAAAATAAAAAGTGAAAAAATGGATAATTATTTTGACATTACTTTGAACCTATAAAGCACCTTATAAATGTAAATTATCATTAATTTCAGGGAGACATTCACATACACTTGATTCACATCATGTTCTACAATTTTTCTTTAAGTATTCCATAAACTGAAACCAAGTTTGTGCATGGTACTGTGTGGGTCCTGGAATAAAAGTCAGTACTGTACCCGTAAAGGTCATAGTCAAGAACTGAGTATCTGATTCTATGTCCCTTGGTCCATGTTGACATTCTTGGCCAGATTACATTCTCAGGTATGGATTTATAGTAGTGAGGAGCTTCGCATCCTAATTGTGCTACTTACTTAGATAACTCACTTAAAATTCCTGGGCTTTAATACTTTGATTTGTAAAGTGGAAATAATTAACACAGAGTTATTAAAAGTATCATAAGAGATCATGTAAAGTGCTTAGTACAGTGCCTCATGCAAAATAAATATTTAGCCAATATTGTAATTGTTGTTTATGCCCTTTCAATGTTGAATGTGTATGCAGAGCAAAATGACAATTCAGCCTTTTAAGAAGGACTCATGAGAATACATATAAAAGCAATATTAAATAGTCCTGTCTCTCCTAAATGAATCAAAGTCTTTTAGACTTAGTCTTTTAGCCTGGCATTTTGTGCCCAATTTAAGTTGTTGCCCTAATAAAGTGTTTTTGTTTAGTTTTGTTTTAAAAACATAAAAAATTAAGGGTAAGGCTTCTGGTCCATGACATACATAATTATAATCTTTGGTCTGCCAGGAAGGTCACTGTAAATCCTACATTCCTAAAATAATCTCTGAATTTTGCATAAAAAGCTTTCATATGAAAAAGCGATAGCTCAATTGGTAAATCCTCTAGTAATTTTTTTTCTGAGCAAATTCATCTTGAAAGCTGCTGTATTTGTGAAAGTAATTGAGAAGTAGGACTGCCTCACGTACTAAGCATTTATTCATGCCTGATGATGGCTGATGTGAAATCCAAAAACCTGGGACTCACTCAGCCTAGTCAACCGGAATGAGATAGCATGGCCATGCTTTGTGTTAGGTTTTCTGAGGGACATAGGAGTCCTTGTGCACCCAGGAAGGTTAAGTGGCTGCCACCTGCAACACAGAGGAATCAGGAAGAAAAGAGAAAAGACCCCTCTTTGGAGCAGCAGAGGGGGACGTCGGGTTCCAAAATGCATCCTTGGACATTCTGTGTTACTTCTGCCATTTACAGTCTTTGAAAATTTAGCACCTGGACTTATCTTCTTTATTCACACGGGTTCCTTTTCACTCTGACACTAGTGGATTTATATAAAATCTCTGAAAAGCTTTGGCCTAGATTTACTTGCAATTTAAACATCGGTTTTTGAAAAGATAAAGTTGGCCTTAACTTGCGCATAATTTCTCAACATTTAAAAATAGGTAACTTTTTTCATATCTACTATTTTATATGAAAAATTTGCCTCCTTGCATAGAAAGTTAAAAGTATAATTATTAAATATCTTGTTCCTTTTAAATGCTTTGATTCAACTTCAAGAGTCTTATTTGAAGGGCCCTCTGAACTTTACTAAAACTTTTCTGACTTGGGAAACATACCCAGTTTCAAATATTCTCACCATGGGTTCATATTTTTGACCAGAAAAAATGTGGTGACTGTAGTTAACAAGCATTTGACAAGTAGTGGTTTTGTTAATTGTAGATCTTATTGAACATGCCACACCATTTCTTTCATCACTGTTCATTTGCCTAATCTCACTGAAGCCCATTAAAATTAGAGCAGATGAGCTCAGTTAAAATATATATATTGGGGGCCACTTTGTTTCAAGATGACACGACTACAAATTAAACTTTAGTGTACTATATTTCATCAAACTCAATCAACTACTTCTAAAGTTAACATGAAGCAGGCTGAAAAATGCCCAGAACTCAAAGCATTACACAACAAAACGCAACAAAAATCTTCCCAAATTACATCCACATGAAAATATACACCATACCTCAGGGACCTTACCCCGGACAGCCTCAAAGTTTCTACTTCTGTACCTATAACCCCCTCTCCATGTTCACATATGTACGAACATGCATACATACAAAATTACTTCCATCAGAATACCTTCACGTGTATATTAGAATGGATGGTACATAAGTAAAAATTTTTTGCTCCCAGATCAAACCTCTAAAAGGTTTTATTTTTCTTTCTTTTCCTCCATATGCTGGTAGCTTTGCTCTTTTTTTACTAACTGGCATCTCTTTCTTGAATACTTCATATGTTATAATATTAATGATTGTTTAATGTTTCCATCACTTGTCACTAAGACAGGTATTTAAGTGAGTATCAATGTCTTTGCATATATTGAAAACAAGCCCAAGAATTACTCCAGGTTTTGACTGAGCATTGGCCCCACATAAGAATATCAGGCCTGAATATAATTACCAAGACCAGCTACCAGCCAATTGTAGAAAACAAAGTGTCTGGAATTGCCATTCAGGAAACCTACTGAACATTCATTGATTAGATGAGGGTCATTGACTCAATGAGAAAAACAGAATTTTCCCTGGAAGCAGAGCTATTTCCTCTTGGAGTGATTCAAGAGTATCTGAAGTTCAGGTAATTTACCATATCAAGAAAGGAGTTAGAAAGGATTCAAGAATGCTCTCTGAACCTTGGCTCTGGTTAGGAAGATCTAAGCCATATTTTACAACATTAGGACATTTTGTGGATTCTTATGGCTTGCTTACAGAAATTTCATTGGTAGGAATTTAGCCTAAGGAAATAATCAAAATTATGTACAAAGATTAGACTACCAAATATGCATCTCAGTATTGTTTTTGATGTCAAAATATAGAAAACAGCCTAGATGTCTAAAAATGTGAGTACTTATTTTAAATTGTTGCAGTCATTGAAAGGATGATGTACAAAATAGTTTGTGCCATGGAAAGATTATTAACATAAATAAGTAAAACATTATTTTATAAAGAAAGCAATATGCAAGTCATGATTTCATTTCTGTTTCATATGGGAATGTGTGTAAATATATAAGTTGTATGTAGGTATACTTTTATCTATAAATATAAATGTTCTTTTTATACATGCTATAAAAGAACTGGTCATTTTTGCACTTGTTTGTATTTTTCCAGTTTTCTATCATCCTTTTGTAGACAGAAAACAGAAAAACAACAAAATTATTTTAAAACAAGTATGAATACATAAAACTAAAAAGCTTCTGTACAGCAAAAGAAACAATCAACAAAATGAAAAGGCAATCCATGGAATGGGAGAAAATATTTGCAAACTATCTGTCTGAAAAGGGTTAACATCCAAAATATATAAGGAACTCATACAACTCATTAGCAAAAACACAAATAATCCAATTTAAAAATGGGCAAGGGCCTCCCTGGTGGCGCAGTGGTTGAGAGTCCGCCTGCCGATGCAGGGGATACGGGTTCGTGCCCCGGTCTGGGAGGATCCCATATGCCGCGGAGCGGCTGGGCCCGTGAGCCATGGCTGCTGAGCCTGCGCATCCGGAGCCTGTGCTCCGCAACGGGAGAGGCCACAACAGTGAGAGGCCCGCATACCACAAAAAAAAAAAAAAAAAAAAAAAAAAAAAAAATGGGCAAAAGACCTGAATAGATATTTTTCCAAGAAGACACACAGATGGCCAACAGGTACATGAAAAGGTGCTTAACATCACTAATCATCAGAGAAATGCAAATCAAAACTATAATGAGTTATCACCTCCCACCTGTTAAATGGCAAGTGTTGGCAAGGATGTGGAGAAAAGGGAACCCTCATGCACTATTGGTAGAAATGTAAATTGGTGTGACCACTATGGAAGACAGTATGAAGTTTCCTCCAAAAAATCAAAATCAAACTACAATATGATCCAGTAATCCCACTTCTGGGTATATATCTGAAGGAAACGAAATCATTATCTGGAACGGATATTTGCATCCCCCATGTTCGTTGCAGCATTATTCACAATAGCCAAGACATGGAAACAAACAAATTTCCGTCAACAGATGAATGGTTGAAGAAGATGTGAATGGAATGTTATTCAGCCATAAAAAAGAAGGAAATCCTACCTTTTGCAACAAGATGGATGGACTTTGAGGGCGTCATGCTAAGTGAAATAAGTCAGACAGAGAAAGGCAAATGTATGTTCTCACTTATACGCGGAATTTTTAAAAAGCCAATCTCATAGAAATAGGATGGAATGGTGGTTGCCAGGGTTTGTGGGGTGGAGGAAATGGGGAAATGTTGGTCAAAGGGTACAAATTTCCATTTATAAGATGAGTAAGTTCTGAGGATCGAATATGTAGCATGGCGACTATAGTTTAAAATACTGTATTATATATTAGAAACGTTGCTAAGAGAGTAAATCTTAACGGTTATCACCACAAAGAATGAAAAAAGAGAAAAATAATAAAATTATCTTGAATTAAAAATAGCCACACAACAATACAATTTGTAAGTTTTACTCTTAGTTGAAGGGCAGGATGCTGTTACTTATGTAAGAACGCTTGCCTTTCTAACCTTAAAACATTTAGACTAGGTATTTTACATGCTTAGGAGTGATATTCTGTAATACTTTTCTTTAGATACTAGAGAACAAAACATTACTAGCATATTAGAGGTCCCCTCTCATGATTCCTTCCAGTATTGCCCTTCTCTTCCTACAGGAATACTCAGATCCTGATTTCAAACAACCTCAATTTGCTTCCCCATTTTTGTTTTCTTTTATATAAATGAAATCATTGGGTTTGGAGAAATGATTTTCATTTATAAGTCTTTCTTCAATAAAACAAGTATTCCCAGAGTTGCCCCAAAAGAGAAGTTGAAGTTAATTAAATACAAAGTTAAAAGTTAAAAGTACTTAGCAAATATGACTTTAATTTCATTGACACTGAAATGGGGAATTCATTTAAAATGCTGAGGTGTTCCTTTTTTTAAACAGTTGAATTCACCTGTAATTACACACACACACACACACACACACACACACAAAGAGACACATCCAACTAAAATAGCTACGGTAAACTATATTAATGATAAGACATTATTGATTAGTCAGGAATACACTTCAAATATGAAATTGCTGGCTTTTAAACAATTAGTATCATAGCTTTGCTCCTATTTAGCCCATGGGAACACAATGTGTGTACGTTTGTATGCATGAATGTGCATGTGATTGTGTGAGTAAAGGAATATGGAGATTGTGTAATATTTAATATTTACTTTATTTTTTTAAAGTGTACATTATAGGGGCTTCCCTGGTGGCGCAGTGGTTGAGAGTCCGCCTGCCGATGCAGGGGACACGGGTTCGTGCCCCGGTCCGGGAAGATCCCACATGCCGCAGAGCGGCTGGGCCCGTGAGCCATGGCCGCTGGGCCTGCGCGTCCGGAGCCAGTGCTCCGCAACGAGAGAGGCCACAACAGTGAGAGGCCCACGTACCACACACACAAAAAAAAGTGTACATTATAACCTGATAAATGTGATCCATAAAAGCTTTATATGATTATATTTGCATGTTCATACACATATTCATTTTCACATACTTTTTATCCTCATTGTTTGAAATCTCTACCATACATCTAAAGAAAAAAATTATACTTCTAACATAAATAATTTCAAAATATTTAAAACCTGCACTGCTTTTAATAACTTTTATTGTTTTTAACATGTGACATTTTATCCCCATTAGCAATAACAGATGTCTAATGCATTAAAAAGGAAAATCCCGCACGCATGTTGAAATAGAGGACTTTACTGAAAGGAAGGCATGTGCTTTGATTTATATTAGTCAAAATTTAGATACTGTACTTGGTGCTATTTCAGGAAATGAAAAGGTGAGGTAACAGTTATATACCAGTAAACCAGAGAAAAAGTCTCCATAGAAACCAAAACAGTTTTGGTGGGAGCCACTTAAGCTAAATTAATACCTAGAATATGATCGTATTAGCCCCTAGAGAGCTAATTCGAACAAAACAAAACCCTAAACGTTGATTCATGCATGTTACATAGTATTTACAATTTTTCTTTGTTCTCATTTAATTGTCAAAAATTAATCAGTCATCGAGACTGAAAATCTGGGTGAATTCTAAAGAGAAAAGACCACCCAAAACAACAGTGTTTACTTACTCTTTTCCAACTCCATTATCTTCATTACTAGTCAAAAGGAACACAAAGAGCAAATTGAAAAATAATGAGTAATCCAATTTGATTTGTTTGGCTGGTTCTTGGCCTCACCTTTCATAGGCACCTTCTTTCCTGTGGACTGTTCAGCTGAGTTATTGAATGCACTCCCAGGGCTAAGTGAGGAACCGCACACAAAGCCAGCTGAGACAGGAGTGAGTTAATTGAACAACTACTATGCACTAGCTGTTTACATAAGCTATGTCATCCAATCCTTAGAAAATACTACAATGAATATTTATATATCCACTTTACGAATAAGGAAACAATTTAGTTAAAATATCTTGTCCAAGCTTACACTTAACAGTGGAGCCAAATATTGACCCAGTTGCCTCCTTCTCTAGAGGTAACAGTGACAAATGTTGCTATAATGTAGCTCCATGCCCATGTCAATTAGTGGGAGGCTTGCATATTCTCCTTGCAAAGGCAGCCCAGCATTGTTTGGGTAGTCAGCTCAGTAAGGCACTTTTTAAAGCATAAACTGAAGGGCTCCTTTAAGAGTTTCTGTTAGTTCCTATGGTTTCAATTTATACCATCTTTAAAATAAAATAGCTGTTGCTACTGGGATGATTTCTATTTCATGCCATCTGTATATGTTCCTCTAGTGTCATTTTCTGTGTTATTATTGCTTTATGTTCATAGCGTGTGAAAGAAATAATTCCTTGCATCTGAATTGGGCTATTTTTCTAAATGCTTCAGAAATACACATGTGTGTGTGCCTGTGTGTGTGTGTGTGTGTGAGTGTGTGACATACATATATAGCTTCCTACTGCCTGATACTATAATAAAAAGGCTACCACCTCAAGACTGCATAATCTTTGGTATTTCCTTCAGGTGCTGCATTTCATTAGAGTCTCTGTTTCATAATTAATCATAATGTATTCTGTCAGCTAAAGACCCTATATATGATATTTATCATATTTATGGTGCCTGGAGTGGCAAAAAAAAGTGGGAAGGCAAGAAAAATATATGACTATTAGATAAATCTATCCTGTGTTTTGGCCAGGTCCATCCCACTAGTCAAATTGGATATAACTATCCTTGTGCTACTGGTTAGAATTGCTTTCAGGGTTTTTTCTCCTTTTATTCATTTCATTTTCCTGCTCTTTGACAAAATTAGAATTAAATTGAGATGAACTTCTAAATGTGAAACTTTAACATTAAAGCAGAGAAAAATTGTTTCTAAAGATGTTTATTTCATCATCTCAACAAAAGACAAAACACAACTTCTGGACTGAAAACTAAGGCTGGTTCTTGTCTACATGCAATACTAGTATAATAAATAATTTGCTAAAGTTATAATGTCACAGCCACGGAACCCAAAACAACGTCAAAAGCAGCATCGAGGTCAGAGATTCTGAGTCTGAGCTTCAAAAGGACAGTGTAGACAAACTCCAAGGAAACATCTTTTAAGAGGAAAGAGTACTACTCACACTAACCTTAACTATGAATCTGAGGGTAGCTGGAAACTTTTCATGGATGCTTACCATAAATTTATTACCAAACGGATCAAGTGACAAAAGTGAACACAATTCTCAGATTTATGGCATTTAATTCAGAAATAGAGGTTCTCTAGAAATAAAATTCCAACCATTGGGAGAATTTCCAAGTCAGAAGATATGATTTATAACATTTTCTTCATCAGCTTAAAGTATAATGCCATTATTATGTCTCTAATTTTGCGGATGTTCTTTAGAGTACGCTTCATTCTTTCATAAATCTAATGTTTTTCCTTCATACTCTGATTTTATATGATTTAGTTATAGTTGCTTTTTAATGCTCCTATATCATTAGTAATTGGCTTTCAATGTATTGTACTGTATTACATTTGTACTAGTTGCTCATTTATCATTCATGTTGCAAGGATAAGTGGCTTCATATAACAAAATAATAATAATAATCTAAAATCATTACAGATCTCTCCTGCTTCCCTTCTTCTCTCTTTCTTTCCCCCCACACAGTCTTTTTTTCCTTTTGTGCTGTCACTGTCTGTTGGGTTTACTGACTGTATTTTATATGCTAGCATATAAAATAAAAGTTTATTTTCTTTTTAAGATTCTTCTGTAAAAATGCATGCAAATTATATGTTTTCTACAGAAATTATAGAGAAAGAAAACATGAATATATATTTTATTACAATTTAGTGAAGTTACTGGGCTACATAAATATCTCCTTTGGGAGAAAGGGGTTGACAAAGTGATCAAGAAGGTGAACAGTTTCCTGACTCCCCTTCCCCAAGTCAAATGTTCATGGTCATTCTTATGTGTAGCCCTAAACTAAACAAGCACATAAATGGCATAGTGAGGAGAGGGTGAAAAGTAGTGATAATGTAGGCTCAGTTTACATTTAAATTGGGTTGGATCCAATTGAGTTTTCTTTCTCTGATCAGCATCCAGTTCTTGTGCTAACTTTCATTACCAATTCAACAAAAATCTATCAAATATTTATTGGATGCTTACTATGGACTTGGCTCTGTTCTCAACACAATTTTATAGTTTGGTTAAGATATCTTGCCTAATAAAGAGCTCATAGTAGAATGAGGGACATGCACTCAACCAACTCGTGCAGATATTGGATGTGGGAGCATTAGAAATAATAGCTATTGGGATGGAATGGAAGAAATATAGTTAATATATTGCAAGTTCTGTGTTATTTTGTACTTAAATGGCCCTAAGTTGAGGCTGCTGGGAAAAACAGCATTGGCAGGCTGGGTAAAATAGCTGTATACCTAGCGTGCAGACTATGACTACGTCTAGGTCTAAAGGAGGAAATTCTAAGCTCAGAGCCAGGTTGAAGCCAAGGATCATGACTGTTTGGGTCACTACTTCATAAAGGACCTAGTTATCTAACAATATCCATTCTCCCCTTCTTCCTTTAACAGTAGAACCCATGAAGACATGGCTATCCAGCTAATGACTACATTTCAGTTTCACTTGTAGTTAGTTGTGGCTATGTGACTAAGATCTAGGAATGGAATATGAGCAGAAGTCACACATAATTTCTAGATAGGTCCCTTAAAAGAGGGACATGTCTTCCCCTTGCTTTTCTTCTTTTCCACTGGCTTGAATGCAAAATGGAAGTGAGACCTGGAGTAGCCATTTGGCCCATGAAATGGAAGGTCACATTTTGAGAATAGTAAAGTAAGAAGTTAAATCTCCAATTTGGCTGAGCCACTGAACCACACCTGTAACATCTAACCAAAATTTTCATGAAACAAACTGCCTTGTTTAATCCACTATATCTTTATTATAGTGCCATATCCCATTTAATATATCTCTTCCTCCCAGGTGCGTTGGGACAGTTCCTGACACATAATAAGGTCTCATTAATATTGTGGACCACAAAGGGACAGAATGACCTCAGATTACACAAAATGTTTTTAAGCCTAAGTCCAGAGTAGATAGGCAGGGGCCAAGTTGAAATTGTTCTGAGCATGTTAGCCTGATATGAGTGCTACACACTATGCCTTCTCCGCACTCCAGTTTAAAACATACCTCAATTCCACATACTCTAGCCTCATCTCACAAGGTACAATTCCAATGTTTCAGAGGGTAAAAACAGTCTAACTATACAAAATGAAAGAGAAAGTGAAATGTGATAGAATCAAAATCAGCTGTCTACATTATGAAACACAGCTCAAAGTTATTTTCATTCTATGACAGTATAAACAGTATAAATTTGAATGCAATAAAAGTTTTCAAAAAACATAGGTCAAATATATCTAATCTAAAATCAAATTTTTAAATTATAAGAAATTTAGCATATTTTTAGTCCATCTGCTGCTGTGACTTTCTCTTTGACAATATAGGGCTAATAGTACTAACATACAAAAGCTGGTAATTATTAATTGCTATACCCTTGCCTCCAACTAGGGATAACAAAGCTTTCAAGTTAAGCAAAAGTCTTCCACTTAAGATTTTACTGGGCTCAATGGTTTTCTCAAGAAAATATCACTTCACTGGTAAACTGTATTACCACATTTTACTACCAAATTTCAGGGAGCACAACCTCAAAATCACTTCTCAATAACTTTCAATATCTCAGCTAAGACAGACAGTATTTACTGAAGTATATGTATTATTCAAGATCTCAAATATCTGTAAGAAGATTAAACCACACAATCAGAAAAACATAAGCCTTTGCAAAAAATTACTTTTAGTAATTGACTTTTGCCACCATAATATCATAAAACCTATATGAAATGACATTTTTTAAAAAAAGAACAGCTCTATGAAATTTATTGGGTTTAATGTACAGATGTTGTGAAGGATATTGTCCTTTATGATACCCAATGCTTCCTTCTCCAATGAACTTAAATGGAAGAAACTTTTTTCAGGTCACAGTACCAGGAATAGTTGGACTTCTCCTGGACTGTCTGTGTGTGTATGTGTGTGTGTGTGTGTGTGTGTGTGTGTTTCCTCATGGACCCTGTGGATCTACAATCGTTTGTGATACCTGTTTACATTGTATACTAGTCTTCTTAGAGCCAAGTGTCTAATCCTCCATTAAAAAATACATAGGACAGAAAGATAACTAGCTTCCTAGAGTCCCAGGACTCTTAAATATAAGCTATAAATCCTAAAAAAAAAAAAAATACATAGGACAGATATACATTCTTCTGCTAACTTAACTAAGTTTTACTTTATATACCCTGTGTTTTTATTCTTTTTGATTAATTTATCTTACTTATTTTTAATATATGTCTTCTTGCTGGCTTTTTAAAATTTATGTCATCTACCTCAAATATTTTTCTAGAATTAAGTGTATATTTATAAATACATAATATTTTTATATGATGTTTTCCTTTAAAATTTTTTTTGTTTAGTTTGCACTCACTCTTGTTGCCTTTTTTATAACAACTGATTAGGCTTAAATTGCTGTGTTTCCTTATATCATTGTTCACCACAGTTCTTGTGTCATTCTCAGTAAGCTAAGAATATACTTGACCTTTTGTTGTTGTTAAGAAGACAAAATGGTATTTTCTGAGTGCTTCCATCCTTGTTCTTATGTGTAAATGTGACTTTGGCTGGGTATATGAACTTCTTGGACTACAACATACTTTTGGCATGTGTTCTTATGGAGAAGATCTAAGTAGTCCAATTTTCACTCCTTTATAAGTAATCCATGTTCTCTATCTGGATGCCTATAGGATGGTTTCTGTATCTTCAATATTCAAAAATTTTCTAATAATATTAATGGGTATTAATCTGTTTTTATTCACTTTGCCTGGAATACAATTTGCCATTCCAGTCTATGAACTCTGTTAATGTGTTTTCCTACTCTGGAGAATTATTTTCTTTATGTTTTTTATTATTGATTATTGTGTCTTCTCAATTTTTCCTGGTATCTTCTTAGGAGAATGAATTATCTCTAATTTCACAAATATTATACCCTTCCCATCAATCCCTAAACCCCTTCTCTGATTTATTTTTTCTCCAACACAGTGATCACCATCTTTTTTTCCCCCTTTGGTTTTAGTCCTCATCTCTTCCTCTCACACTGTTACTCCCATAGCAATCTCCTTCAGTTACATACCTTAAAAGGCTGTCTATATGCTGATATATTCCAAATTTTATCTCCATCACAGACCTCTCTCACAAACTCCAGACTTGCATGTCCAACTGCCTACCCAACAGTTCCACTTGGATGTCTAACAAACATCTCAAATTCAACATGTCTGAAATTGAACTCTATATCCTCCCTGAAATGTGCTCCACCACGACCTTCTCCATCTCAGGGGTTGCCAACTCCCCCTTTATTTTTCTCAAATAAAAAGCCTTAGAGTCATTCTTGATTTCTTTCCTACACACCTTATATCTTATCTTTAGTGAATCCTCTTGGCTCTACCTTCAAAATATATCTAGAATATAACCGCTCATTGTCCACTTTAAATTCCACTGCCACCACCCCAGGTTAGGTCACAGTCAGCTCTCACCTAGATTACTATAGTAGTCTCCTTACTAGTCTCTCTTTCCCCAAAGAAAAGTCCATACGCCACTGACCTTGGCACATTACTGGGTCAGCACTATTCCTGCTACACAGAGATGTCGTCAAGTGAATACTTTTGAGTTCTGACACTTGTGGTGGAGTGATATCTTCATATGATAACCAGAATGGACCATTCCTTAAATGGTTGTGCCATCCTATGGGATCAAGAAAAGGACAGGGTTGACGTTTCAGCAAAGAACTCACAACCCTTCCTATTCTAATTGCCACAGCCTCAGATTGGGCACTGTCCTTAGTACTTCTCCCAACTATTTTATTACACATACCTCTGGCTCTTTGAAATTACATAGCTGTAAGGCATTCCTTCTTTTCCAGCTCGGGGTCAACTGCTTCAGCTTCTTAAAGAAAATAAAATGAGAATTTACAGATAATTTTTGCTTTATTATAGTCTTTCCCCCTCCTCACCAATATTTGTGCATGTCCCTCTGGTGCTCCTATACAAAATAAAATGTTGTCCTAACTGTTAGCTACAGAATTTGGGTGAGCAAGACCAGATATGTTTACTGAGTAATTTCAGAATCAAGTTAGTAGTAATACTTGATTGAATATTTGTGGGAGGAAACAGTCTCCAAATTAATATTTTCAACATAACTGTTTTAAATCTCTGATCTTTGAGTAATAGATATTACTCCATTTCACTGTCGTTCGAGTTTATTGACTAAAATATACATTCAGGGTAATGCTGAAGTAAATTGAGGAATATTTGACCTATGATAGTACTTGTAATTTTTCTACTTTTTTAAAAGAATAACAATCAATAAACAATTATTTATGGAGTACTCATTTTGTACATTAAGGAGCCCATCAGGAATATGAGGAGAGCTTAGTTTTTTATGGAAATTAGGCTACTTGGGAAGAAAACACTAATACAAATGAAACACACTCCGATTGAGCCACTCGACACCAAACTGTGGTACAGGTAGTCTCAATGCTATGGACTCTGGAAATGCCATCTCTGTTGGAGTTCTGAATGCACCACACCCAAACCAACTTCCTACTATTGCCTGAATACCCAGTCTGTCAGTCTTGGCGGGAGACTGTACTCCTCATGATCACCTAGGTGGAGGAGAGGGTGGGCTGAGGGAAACAGAGGGATTAATGATGGTTCCTAGATTTTTAGGCTAAACAATTAGATAAATTACTGAAATGTACCGATTTGCAGGGGCATAAGGAATAAGTTATTTGAAAGTGACGAATCAGTTTAAGATGTCTGTGAGAAGCCCACATTGTAGCGTCAAGTGGAGAATTGAATATGAGAGTCTCTAGCTCAGGCAAGATGCCACCCAATACTGAAACCGAAGGGGTCATACACCTCCTCATAGCATTTCTTGGCAGCTGGTGCATAGATGAATTATTGAACCTCCTCCAATTAGTGTCCCTGCCCTGACCTTTGAGTCTTTAGGAGTGAGACAAGAATAAAGGAACAGTTGCTCTTCAGACAGAACTGGATCATCAATTCATTTCTTCATTTACCCTTTAAACCATTCTTTTTGTACTTAGAATTGAGTGCAAATGCTTCATCTCAGTCTGCAAGGTACTGCATAACTTAGTCCTCATTTAAAATAATAATATAAAACACATATCAAGTGCCAGGCACCATTTAAAACTGTTAGGAGTGATGGCTTTATCTTATCATCACAACATCAGCCTAATGATGTACATCTCCCTTTCATGGGAAACGAAGAGGGGTAAGTAAAATATCTAAAGTATACAGGTGGTGAGAAGTTGAGCCATATTTGAGCCTAGGCTGACTGGCTCCAGAATCTGGGCCATCATTCACTACATTGTTCTCTTTGGCCACGCTATCTTGCCAGAAAAGGAAGAAGTGCTCTGGACTTATAAAACTTCTTTTAGCCCTAGTAGTCTGTGATTTTATTCAAGTGATTGAAGCCATTTCTCCAGTTCAGCAATTGTTATGTTTTAAGAATTTTATAATATTAAATTAAAGTAAAATCATCAACTAATTTAATTTAATCTAGGGAAATTACCTAGATTCCTATTTTTATTCTGCTTTCATTCTATATTACTCGATTATTTCTAATAATATGATCCTCTGCCATACCTATTAACTCACAGAAACGACAAAAACTAAAGCATACTTGTGATTTCAGCTTCCGTCATTGATGTATTTACATATAAAATCCAGTAGTCATTCTGTTTTACCAAAATTTGCCATGAAATTCTCTCTCTACCATTTAAAATGTGTTAAACAAGGTACTGTAATGTAAAATATTTTAGTGAATTTCTGTAAAATATCTGAATCACTCTAATGAAAATAATTTTCATATAAGAATCAATATAATGAAAATATAGTGAGTAAATGTTACATAAATCTAGAAGTACAGTTTATTTTTCCTAATAATTATATCAGACTGTAGCCTATTTTGGAGAAAGATCCAGTTAGAAAATAAATAGAATTAATTTGCTCTTCAGATAGTCCAAGCCTGCTGATATCTTCAGTATTAACATCTTTGTCTTTCTCTTTAGTGTATTTTTAACAATGTTTCTCCTCAGTCCAAACACTAGTCTGTGAAATTAAAATTGCCATTAAGGGTGCTTATGACGATTACTGGATAATTTGTTTTCTCAGTCACTACGTATACTTCATATTCCCTGGAAATGTTTCTACTCTTGAGCACAACTACATCTAAATAGGGCAATTATATGTAGTTAAAACAAATAGATCATGGATTATTGTTTGCTCTTAACACATATCTGATAGTGAAATAGAAGAGTTCAAGGCCCTAAGACCTTTGATAGACACATTTCAAGGTTCTAAGAACTTGACAGAAATTGAGATGATGAGTCAAGGCCATTGGGCTCTGGTTTCCTCATTATCTCATTGTGTTCCATCTATCTAGAGTTGAATCCGAAAGACAGAACTGGATAGCTTCAGCCACACTGAATAACAGCCATGGAATGCTCGGACAAGCCCATGGTGTCAGGCCAAGGCCTACACTTGGAAAAATCGCAAAGGCCCTATTACCATAACTTGCCTTTTTTCACAATTTCCCCTGCCTTTCAGTCCATCCTCTTTAATATGTCCCACTGTCCTTCTGCTACCCTGAGCCACTCCCTTCATGAGAAAAATATCATACAATATAATTCACTCGAAAGTGTTAGTGACCTAATGTGTTACCTCACTTTGGGGACTTTGCCATCTAAAAGAGGAGCCTGGAGAGGACAATGCCAGGCCCCAACTTAATGAGTAACCAGCGATCAATTTAAAGCATGACTATGGGAAGTAGAAGGTGGTGTTTGGAGGCAGCCCCTTCTGACCTCCCTGAACCACTTCACCGCCTCTTTTACTCATTTTTGGCACAACAGTTTAGGACCACAGCTGGCCACAAGTGGTTTCCAGAACTAGAAGGAAACTCATTCTCATCACGTTGGAAAATGCTTTCAGGTTCCAGATACTTAGAGTTATAAGCAGTCATAGAGAAAACTTCATCTATAAAACTGACTAGTCAGACAAGATCATTTATAAAATCCTTTCTACATGTTTCAACTTTTTCAAATTATCTATCCAATTACTTAATTTTACAGATGAGGAAACTGATGCCTCCAAATCTCCCTAAATCCAGTCATTTTCTCTCAGCTTTATATTAGCCTGTCCATATCCCCATAGATACTACAATGGTGTAAGTTCTCATAAGTAAAACAATGTTATTTATATTGTGTACATGGTAGGTTATTGCAAGGACTTCCTAAATCTAATCACATTCCCTGCACTGTCTGTCCACAGACCAAAATACACATCTAAAATATACATCTGATCATGTCCTTTCCCTGCTTAACATTCTTCAGTTTTGGTTGCGTTTAGCATAACACCCAAATTCCTTAGCACAGCACACAGTGTTACTGTGAGCTAAACTTTGTATCATTTCTGGATGCTTCCACACCCATTCTACCTCCAACCATACAAAACTCTTTACAGGTCCCTGAAAAGGCCATGCATGCTCATGCCTCCGTGTTTTGCCCATGCCCCTCCCAGTGTCTCTCTTTCCTCCTACCCTTTCTACTCTCCTGGTTCACCCGTAGTTATCCTTGAAGACTAAAGCTGAGATAAAATGCATTTCAGGAAAACTGCAATTTATGCTTGCTGCGTTACTTATGAATACCCAATTCTGCTAAACAGAGTAAGACCAACAAGGAGAATTGATAATATTAACTATCAAAATAACTAACCTGAGAGACTTCTCAGACATCACTAAAGTAAGTAGGAAGGGACAGAAAGACTATGTAAGCATGAAGCTCTTAGGGAACCCCATATTCATGAGGCACCCATATCTATGAGGTCTTAAATAGGCTCCGTTTGGTGACATCCAATATGGTCCTGTTTTATTTCTCATTAGAATGTGACATCCTTGATGTTAGAGACTAAATCTTCTAATTCAGGGCACCTAAAATAATTAGAGAATTTGATGCATTTTGGTTCATTTACAAGAGAATCAATAAATGTGTTGCAAGTAACTAGGGCCAGTTGAAACCAGAATTCAGGTCTCCTGAATGGATCATTAGGCAGAACCAGAACCTTATAATTTCTCAAGGTCTTGAGCAGTGGTGAGTGAAAATAAGACTCATCACTTACTTCTATATCTTTCCCTGAGGTATCTGAGGTGGGGAGAGCAAAGGCATTGATCCTAGATAACTACAGGGAAAAACACCCAGTTTGATATTCATCGTGGAGGTCAAATGGAAAACAAACAATGAGCTAGGAGCCTTAGCAACCACATAAGATTTCTGAAATCCAATATTTTTCATGGAATAACAGCATCAATATTCCCCCAAACATCTTCCTGCCGCCACCTTGAGATCCAGTAATCACAATATGTTACTATCTTGACTGTAATTCTAAATAACTATTAGATAAAGATCAACTTTAATTAAAAGTTTCCTGGCCCTCCACCTTGTTCCTTACATTTTGTTATGATTGGGTGAAAATGACAGGGATTTTTAAAACTATATGCCTATACAGAGCAACACCCAGCTCTACCCACCACCAGTCCCTCCCAACAGGAAGCTTGCACAAGCCTCTTAGATAGCCTCATATACCAGAGGGCAGATAGGAGAAGCAAGAAGAAGTACAATCCTGCAGCCTGTGGAACGAAAACCACATTCACAGAAAGATAGATAAAATAAAGAGGCAGAAGACTATGTACCAGATGAAGGAAGAAGATAAAACCCCAGAAAAACAACTAAATGAAGTGGAGAGAGGCAACTTTCCAGAAAAAGAATTCAGAGTAATGATAATGAAGATGATCCAGGACCTCAGAAAAAGAATGGAGGCAAAGATCGAGAAGATGCCCAAAATGTTTAACAAAGACCTAGAAGAATTAAAGAACAAACAGAGATGAACAATACAATAACTGAAATGAAAAATACACTAGAAGGAATCAATAGCAGAATAACTGAGGCAGAAGAACGGATAAGTGACCTGGAAGACAGAATAGTGGAAATCACTGCCGTGGAACAGAATAAAGAAAAAAGAATGAAAAGAAATGAAGACAGCCTAAGAGACCTCTGGGACAACATTAAACGCACCAACATTCGCATTATAGGGGTCCCAGAAGAAAAGAGAGAGAAAGGACCCAAGAAAGTATTTGAAGAGATTATAGTCGAAAACTGCCCTAACATGGGAAAGGAAATAGCCACCCAAGTCCAGGAAGCGCAGAGAGTCCCAGACAGGATAAACCCAAGGAGGAACATGCTGAGACACATAGTAATCAAACTGACAAAAAATAAGACAAAGAAAAATTATTAAAAGCAACAAGGGAAAAACAACAAATAACATACAAGGGAACTCACAAAAGGTTAACAGCTGATTTCTCAGCAGAAACTCTACAAGCCAGAAGGGAGTGGCATAACATATTTAAAGTGATGAAAGGGAAGAACCTACAACCAAGATTACTCTACCCAGCAAGGATCTCATTCAGATTCGATGGAGAAATCAAAAGCTTTACAGAAAAGCAAAAGCTAAGAGAATTCAGCACCACCAAACCAGCTCTACAACAAATGCTAAAGGAACTTCTCTAAGTGGGAAACACAAGAGAAGAAAAGGACCTACAAAAACAAACCCAAAAGAATTAAGAAAATGGTAATAGGAACATACATATCAATAATTACCTTAAACGTGAATGGATTAAATGCTCCAACCAAAAGACACAGGCTCGCTGAATGGATACAAAAACAAGACCCATCTATATGCTGTCTACAAGAGACCCACTTCAGACCTAGGGACACATACAGACTGAAAGTGAGGGGATGGAAAAAGATATTCCATGCAACTGGAAATCAAAAGAAAGGTGGAGTAGCAATACTCATATCAGATAAAATAGACTTTAAAGTAAACAATGTTACAAGATACAAGGAAGGACACTACATAGTGATGAAGGGATCCATCCAAGAAGAAGAGGTAACAATTATAAATATATATGCACCCAACATAGGAGCACCTCAATACCTAGGGCAAATGCTAACTGCTATAAAAGAGGAAATCAACAGTAATATAATAATAGTGGGGGACTTTAACACCTCACTTACACCAATGGACAGATCATCCAGACAGAAAATTAATAAGGAAAAAAAAGCTTTAAATGAAACAATAGACCAAATAGATTTAATTGATATTTATAGAACATTCCATCTGAAAACAGCAGATTACACTTTCTTCTCAAGAACACATGGAACATTCTCCAGGATAGATCACACCTCGGGTCACAAATCAAGCCTCAGTAAATTTAAGAAAACTGAAATCATATCAAGCGTCTTTTCCACCCACCACGCTATGAGATTAGAAATATATTACAGGGGGAAGAAAACGTAAAAAACACAAACACATGGAGGCTAAACAATACATTAGTAAATAACCAAGAGATCACTGAAGAAATCAAAGAGGAAATCAAAAAATACCTGGAGACAAATGACAATGAAACATGATGATCCAAAACCTATGGGATGCCGCAAAAGCAGTTCTAAGAGGGAAGTTTATAGCAATACAATCCTACCTCAAGAAACAAGAAAAATCTCAAATAAACAATCTAACTTACACCTAAAGAAACTAAAGAAAGAAGAACAAACAAAACCCAAAGTTAGTACAAGGAAAGAAATCATAAAGCTCAGAGCAGAAATAAATGAAATAGAAACAAAGAAAACAATAGCAAAGATCAATAAAACTAAAAGCTGGTTCTTTGAGAAGATAAACAAAATTGATAAACCTTTAGCCAGACTCATCCAGAAAAAGAGGGAGCGGACTCAATAAAATTAGAAATGAAAAAGGAAAAGTTACAATGAGCACCGCAGAAATACAAAGCATCCTAAGAGACTACTGCAACCAACTCTATGCCAATAAAATGGACAACCTGGAAGAAATGGACAAATTCTTAGAAAGGTATAGGCTTCCAAGACTGAACCAGGAAGAAATAGAAAATATGAACAGACCAATCACAAGTAATGAAATTGAAACTGTGATTAAAAATCTTCCAACAAACAAATGTCCAGGACCAGATGGCTTCACAGGTGAATTCTATCAAACATTTAGAGAAGAGCTAATACCCATATTTGTCAAACTCTTCCAAAAAATTGCAGAGGAAGGAACACTCCCAAACTCATTCAACGAGGCTACCATCACCCTGATACCAAAACCAGACAAAGATACTACAAAAAAGAAAATACAGATCAATGTCACTGATGAATATAGATGCAAAAATCCTCAACAAAATACTAGCATACAGAATCCAACAACACATTAAAAGGATCATACACCATGATCAAGTGGGATTTATCCCAAGGATGCAAGTATTATTCAATATATGCAAATCAATCAATATGATACACCATATTAACAAACTGAAGAAGAAAAAACATATGATCATCTCAGTAGGTGCAGAAAAAGCATCTGACAAAATTCAACACCCATCATACATGGAACCTACCTCAACATAAAGAAGGCCATATACAACAAAGCCACAGCAAACATCATTCTCAATGGTGAAAAACTGAAAGCATTTCCTCTAAGATCAGGAACAAGACAAGGATGTCCACTCTCGCCACTATTACTCAACATAGTTCTGGAAGTCCTAGCCATGGCACTCAGAGAAGAAAAAGAAATAAAAGAAATACAAATTGGAAAAGAAGAAGTAAAACTGTCACTGTTTGCAGATGACATGATACTATATATAGAGAATCCTAAAGAAAGCTACTAGAGCTAATCAATGAATTTGGTAAAGTTGCAGGATAAAAAATTAATGCACAGAAATCTTTTGCATTCCTATACACTAATAACGAAAGTTCAGAAAGAGAAATTAGGGAAAAAATCCCATTCACCGTTGCAGCAAAAAGAATAAAATACTTAGGAATAAACCTACCTAAGGAGGTAAAAGACCTGTACTCAGAAAACTGTAAGACACTGTTGAAAGAAATCGAAGATGACACAAACAGATGGAGAGATATACCATGTTCTAGGATTGGAAGAATCAATATTGTGAAAATGACTATACTACCCAAAGCAAACTACAGACTCAGTGCAATCCCTATCAAATTACCAATGGCATTTTTTACAGAACTAGAACAAAAAATCTTAAAATTTGTATGTAGACACAAAAGACCCCAAATAGCCAAAGCAATCTTGAGGGAAAAAAAGGGAGCTAGAGGAATCAGGCTCCCTGACTTCAGACTATACTACAAAGCTACAGTAATCAAGACAATATGGTACTGGCACAAAAACAGAGATATAGATCAATGGTACAGTATAGAAAGCCCAGAGATAAACCCACGCACCTATGATCAACTAATCTATGACAAAGGAGGGAAGGATATACAATGGAGAAAAGACAGTCTGTTCAATAAGTGGTGGTGGGAAAACTGGACAGCTACATGTAAAAGAATGAAATTAGAACACTCCCTAACACCATACACAAAAATAAACTCAAAATGGATTAGAGACCTTAATGTAAGACCAGACACTATAACTCTTAGAGGAAAACATAGGAAGAACACTCTTTGACATAAATCACATCAAGACCTTTTTTGATCTACCTGATAGAGAAATGGAAATAAAAACAAAAATAAACAAATGGGATCTAATGAAACTTAAAATCTTCTGCAAAGCAAAGGAAACTACAAACAAGACGAAAAGACACCCCTCACAATGGGAGAAAATATTTGCAAATGAATCAACGGACAAGGGATTAATCTCCAAAATATATAAACAGCTCATGCAGCTCAATATTAAAAAAACAAACAACCCAATCCAAAAATGGGCAGAAGACCTAAATAGACATTTCTCCAAAGAAGACATACCAATGGGCAAGAAGCACGTGAAAAGCTGCTCAACATCCCTAATTATTAGAGAAATGCAAATCAAAACTACAATGAGGTATCACCTCACACCAGTTAGAATGGGCATAATCAGAAAATCTACAAACAACAAACGCTGGAGAGGGTGTGGAGAAAAGGGAACCCTCTTGCATTGTTGGTGGGAATGTAAATTGATACAGCCACTATGGAGAACAGTATGGAAGTTCCTTAGAAAACTAAAAATAAAATTACCATATGACCCAGCAATCCCACTACTGGGCATATACCCAGAGAAAACCATAATTCAAAAAGACACATGCATCCCAATGTTCATTGCAACACTATTTACAATAGCCAGGTCATGGAAGCAACCTAAATGCCCATCGACAGACGAATGGATAAAGAAGATGAGGTATATTTATACAATGGAATATTACTCAGCCATAAAAAGGAATGAAATTGGGTCATTTGTAGAGACGTGAATGGACCTAGAGACTGTCATACAGAGTGAAGTAAGTCAGAAAGAGAAAAACAAATATGGTATACTAACACATATATGTGGAATCTAGAAAAATAGTACAGATGAACTGGTTTGCAAGGCAGAAATAGAGACACAGATGTAGAGAACAAACGTATGGACACCAAGGGGGGAAACCTGCTGGTGGGGGTGGGGGTGGGATGAATTGGGAGATTGGGATTGACATATATACACTAATATGTATAAAATAGATAACTAATAAGAACCTGCTGTATAAAGAAAAAAAAACAAAAACTAAATGCCTATACCAAGGGACAGGCAACCACTTGCAATGGTCTCTTTGAGCAGAAACTGAGGCCAATAATCCCAGTGCTTTTCTATTTCCCACCAAGTGCATTAATTTCTTTCTTTCTCTTGTCATTTAAGCCTTTTATTCCCCCTACCTTCTAAGCCTCATTCTCTCTTTTTCCATATCAGTCTTCCTCACTTGGTCCAGCTACCTCTTTCACCTCTCTCCACACTCTGCTCTTTCTCTCTTGATCTCCTTATTTTTACTGTTCCTTCTCTCTTGTTTTTTCTTCTTCTTTTTCCAGGTCTTTTGGCCCATTCCTCAGTCCCTCCAGCAGGGTCTCAGAGAATGTGATTAGAAATGTATCTGCAAAGAGACACAAATGCAAAGCAAAAGCATTGAGTTCTAACTGAAGCAGGGATTTCCCAGCCTGGTTGTCATGGCACCCCACCAGAACTAAAAAATTCTTCCAGATAAATATCAAAACATAATTTACTTTAATTTACCTTAATTTATAAAGTAATCAAATACTCTGAAAACTTTTTTTGAGAAAAAGTAGTAAGAAAGAGGAAGGTGATCTTAAATCAAACATCGTATATCATAATTCTGGGGAAGTGTTAAGAGTCAATATCTTAAAAATATACTATTTTGCCATATCTTGGAAAAATAATTTTAGTTCTTATATAATTGACAGACCATAAAACGATTTCCATGTAATTTTTCATGTAAAGACATCCCAAGTGCCCAGGCAGAAAACTCAAACTTTCAAAGGCATTTTGGAATAGCAGTATATTTTTTAAATTGTTTTTCATTGTCAAACATGGCTCTAAAATTTAAATAGTAGAATTCCAGGTCACTGAGAGTTTTGTACAGAATTTGCTAATATAAAAAGAATTTTTTCCTTTGAACAAAATGCTGTTTTGTAAAAAAAATTTGTTAATGTAAAATAAATATTTTCTGTTAAAATGGTATTTTCTTAAATGTATGCTTTTCATGTATGCTCTACAATAAAGAAAAAAGATAAAGTCTTCCAAAAAATCTAAAGCCTGAATGCCAATTCATTTTTATGTTTTTAAAAATTAATAAAAGTAACATAAATCAAATAGACATTCCCCAAACGACATTCATTCATTGTGTAGTATTTTTGCTATTTTGTTAGCTTTCCTCTTCTGTGTCTTTTTCAACAAAGTTCTCTGGGAAATTGTGTCCTCTTGTGGTCACTGGCAAAAACAACATGTTTTTGCAGGAAGAATCAATCCAAACAATGGAAATAGGATTTAAGGCTTCAGGAAAAGCCACTTGTGAAAAAAGGAAATCCCTTGAAGTGAAGAGAGATGAAAGCTGTGAGTAATCAGAAAGGGAACTTTAGCTGGAAAAACACAGAATGTAAATCATTCAACTTATATTTAAATTGCTTGATCATCAGATGATTAAAAAGAAGTGAAAAAATGATTACTATGTAGGAAAATTGTGGCCATGATAAAAAGCCTCTATGAATAACTGTGTATTTCTTACATTATTTCTCCAGTCATTCCGGTAACTCTGATATAAGTGAGAGCATATTTCAACAAGGTTAAGTGGCAGCAAAGTTGGGACACAAACTTTCTAGCATGCATACCCAATAAGGTAATAAAGGGGGTGGGGGGAGACTCTTGAAGACTTTATACTTTTCCACACTCTGATTCTTCTCTCCCTACAAGTTTGGCATATTATGTCTCCTAATCCCATCCTAATTTTTACTGCAGAATGCCAGATACTTTAAAGATTAATATTTATTTGCAAATTCGATTTGCTCATTTGAGGTGCTCTTGGCAACTCAAGTTCTTGTGCTTTATACTTTTCATTTTATTTCTGGATTGAAAGCTTCAAATTTCATAAGTTTAGATCCCTATTCTTAAAGAAATTCAAAAAGAGAAAGGTAGAATCAGTTAAATTCATGAATTAAACTGTCATTAAAAGAGAAGGAGAATGACCTCTTTAGGGCAAGGTGCACAAACATCCTTAAAGCTACCTGTGTCACTGAAAAAGAATCTGCTTTCATATAGAGTTATCCAAGTCACTCCTGCTGACAAAAATTTTATATTCCACTTTGATAAAATTCTCTCATTTAAATATCAAATTAAGCAATCCCTGTGAAGTGTTCAAAACAAGATGAAATCTAACATGTACAATCTCAACTGAGATGCACTCAAATGCAGCCTTTTCCAATCTGCGCCCCCTTCTGTGTGAATGTTCCTGTGCTTCATTCATGCAATCCAGAGAAATTATTTTGCAGAACTCTAAGCCAATAAACAGGTGGTAAGTCATCCAAAGACTGAGGAGAAACAGTAGGAACAGATTCAAGTGCTCGCCTTTTGTGCAAATCCCAACTCCAAAATGTACCAGCTTGCTAACATTCTATAGTGTATGTGTTTCTTTTCCTTCTCTAAAAGTATTTATAAATGTTGCTAGGAGAATGCCAGTGCCTATTCATACTGTAGGAATACAGATATGTACATACTTTTTGCATATGCTGAGTATGAGATTCCTAACTCTGTTATTTCTAACAGTATTCTTTTTTTCATATTTTAACACAGCACACATTCCTCAGGAAGGACTGTGAACATGCCAAGTTTGCAGTTTGAAAACAAAGCTCGTTTTGAATTATCCAAGTGCAAAAGAAAGCTGTTTTGTTTTCAGTTAATTTTTTAGGGCATTTATTTTAGAAGTAGATGAAATGATTTAATTCCAATGAATCCAGTATTCCCAAAGAAGGTAGTCTTCCACTGACGTCCTTTAAGTCAGGCTGAGGTCAGCCCCAAAGGAAAATTCCTAAGACCCCTTTTAAAGAGCCTGAAATTAGGATTTTAGAACTAAGTAAGCTTTCATATGTTAAACCAGATATTGTGGAAGGTGCCATTATCATTGCATATACAAAATATCAAGAATTATACTTGGCTCTTCAGCACATTAAAAAGAGAGTTTGCCTTTATTCTTGCCCCAGCAAGTGTGGATAAGAAATTTGTTACATAAAATGTTAGGTAGAATACAGATGGGACAATCAGGCCAGGAAATGTTGAAGTTTGCAAAGTAGGGAGCCTCAAGCCTCAGATGTTTTGAGACGTAATTCATTTGGCAAGCTACAACCTTCTGCTTCAATACTGACTTTTAAATACTCAAAACCCCTCATCCTCATTTTCCACTCCTTCGAAGAGTACAAGAGACATTTTTTTCCCTCAGAACTAAAGTCATTCATTGTGACTCCATCAAGAAGATTCCGTGCCCGGGGTAGTTCTGCTTAGTTCATTTAAAACCCTGTTTTAAGCATTCTTGCATCCATAGCATCGCCTCACTCCTGGGGATCCCTGTATTCAGTGACCGGGAGCTCTTTATCCCCTAGAAGTTGAGTGCCCAGAGAAGGGCTGGGCTCACTTTAAACAGAACTAGTCTTAGAGATTGATGACTTTGCAAGTCGGGCTAACTAATGGCTGCTGCGCTGTTGTGGACTCGGTTTCTCCTCCAGCGTCTCCGTCCCGATTTCCATCCTCGAACCCCCGCCCCCAACTCCAATTCCCCTTGGGCAGGTAAGGTTTCCTTTACACTTTGCCCACACTTTCCTGTCTTGCTTACCCATAGCCACAAAGGAAAGAGTCCAATTATTTGATCTCTTTATTTTTGAGTATTCAGCTGAAGGGAAAAAAAACAAAACAAAATAAAGATTTGAGATTGATCTTTAAAAAAAAAAAACCCACAGACATAGGTAAAAGGATGACATTTTTCAAGAATCCTGCAGCGACGTGCAAATAAGAATTGTGGAATACTCTGCGATTCAGATTTACAAAAGATAAAAAGATGATTTCTGCCTATTCTCTAACTGCTTCCAAGAGATCAAATCCTATAGGCAGAAGATGCAATCACAGGAGTGAATTATCAGAGGGCGCTTTAAGAAGTGAATTATCAGAGGGCGCTTTAAGAAGACCTGACTGTAAAAGATTAAGTGGAGGTCAAGTAGAATCTGATTTTCAGACAGGCATTCATTTTAAAATATGGCAGCGACTCAAAAAGCAGGCAAGTTGGCACGCTGTGGTCATTGTCTATGAATATTTGTAAGAATAGTGATAGACAAACCCTGCAGGTCGCCCCTTCCATGAAAGCTTAGCCTTGTTCGCCCCCCGCGGAAGGGATTCTGCTTGCTGTCACTTCCCCTGGAAGACTGAGCCCTTCAACCGGCCCCAGGCGCTCCAGACCCCGGGGTTTCCGGGACCGGGACCGAAGCTGCGAGCCTCAGTGGGGCACAGCCACGTGGCCTGCCCGCGCCTCGCCTGAGCTCCCGCCTCCTCCTCTGGACACCGTGGGCCTCGACCCACGGTCGGGCCCAGAAAGGGAAGGTTAGCTAAGTTAATTCCCGGCTTAGAGTCCAAACCGTGGAGAGCGTGAGCGGACCTCGGCCTGAGCAGGGTACCCGAGCACAGGGCACGCAACTTCCGCACCCCCAAATTTGCCCCGAAAACTAACTACTGTGTTTGACCTCTGGTTTGCTTTGCAACTTAAAGAATGAACATGAAACGGTTATTCTCTGCCAACTCGTTCCAAAAAGGGGGGGGGGGGAAGTCTAGCATTGCAAAGATGGGGTTCTCGTCCACGGCAGCGTCCCTTCCTTTCCAGCTCGCCAACTTTTCTTGCTTCCGACTTGACAGAATCTGCATTAACACCCTCTTCGGGGCTCTTCATTGTGACTTATTAGATAGAAACGCTTAAAATGTCAGTGTCCAAACGATTGGAATGCGTTTGGGGCGCGCGGAACAGGCTCACTGGACCTCCTAGGAGTGGGGAGTGGGGTGGGGAAGGGGACTCTCGCAACCATCAGCCCCGTGTGTCCAGGCAATGTTGAGCCCCCGTCTCACTCTCTCAGAGCCGACCTTTAAAGGTCACAATGCAGGGCCTTATCTGGGAGTGGGATGGGGATGAAACGGCCACAGGGACTCCACCTTGGGCTAGCAGCACAGGCAATCAGGGCCGCGGCGAAGACCCCGCGTTGCCCCACTCCGGCCCTGCTGCCTTCTCCAAGGACAGGACTGCCTTCCGCGGGAGAATGAACGTCTGCCTCTTTCTAGCACCTTCGGAAGTGTAGTCCTTTGGGTGTTGGGAAACGTCAGATCGAGACACTGTGGAGGGAACAGAAAGGCCCAGATGCTTCTCGAGGAAGGGTGAGAGAATAGGCCGGGGCGCAGTTCTGCAGTCCCCTGCGCGGCCACGTCTTCAGAAACGCCCACGACCTCAGGACCAGCCACGGTGGTTTGGCCCTTGGGACTCGAGGGGCCCGTCTACCTGACCATCGGGTGGGCTCCGCCGTTGCCGGTATTCTTGCCAGTCCCCCCCGCCCCAGCAGTCCCAAATCGCGCCACGGACCTAGAGGGTACTGAGGCGAGATGAGACTTCACCCACTGCGTAGAAGCTGTTGCCGCCGCTGCTGTCACAGCCACTCCGGGAGGGGCCGACAAGGCGGCGGGAATGGTACCCTCCGGCCGCTTCCCCGGGCTGCGCTCGGGTGCGGGGGCGCGGCCCGCTTGCTCCGGCGCGGAAGGAAATTGCCCCGCGCCCGCGGGAAGAGGGTAGCGGGGAGGGAAGGGGGAGGGCAGCAAGGAGGCGGGCAGAGGGGCCGGCCGCCTGGGCCAGGTCGTTTTTGAATGGTTTGGGAGGACGAATTGTTAGACCCCGAGGAACGGGGGTGGGGACGGAGAAGGGGGGCTGGAAAGCGGAAACTTTCCTATAAAACTTCGAAAAGTCCCTCCTCCCCACGTCAGGCCAATGACACTGCTGCCCCCAAACTTTCCGCCTGCACGGAGGTATAAGAGCCTCCAAGTCTGCAGCTTTCGGCCAACTCCCAGACACCTCGCGGGCTCGCCGGCACCGGCGGCGTTTCCAGGAGGCCGAGCCGGGTGTGCGTGCGGCCGTTGGGCGCCTTCTTTTTGGACCTCGGGGCCATCCACACCGTCCCCTCCCCCTCCCGCCTCCCTCCCCGCCTCCCCCGCGCGCCCTCCCCGCGGAGATCCTCCCTGTCCCTCCTCCCGCTCCCTCCTCCGCGGTCCGCACCGCCCGGGCCGGCGCCGCGCGCGAGGGAAGCTGGCGGGCTGAGGCGCCAGGCTCTCCTCCTCTTCCCCGGGCCGCTCTTCTGCCCCGGGCCTGCGAGGCCGCGCGTTGCCGCCCAAGAGATGATGCAGGACGTGTCCAGCTCGCCAGTCTCGCCGGCCGACGACAGCCTGAGCAACAGCGAGGAGGAGCCGGACCGGCAGCAGCCGCCGAGCGGCAAGCGCGGGGGGCGCAAGCGGCGCAGCAGCCGGCGCAGCGCTGGGGGCGGCGCGGGGCCCGGTGGGGCCGCGGGCGGGGGCGTCGGAGGCGGCGAGGAGCCTGGCAGCCCAGCCCAAGGCAAGCGCGGCAAGAAGTCTGCGGGCTGCGGCGGCGGCGGCGGCGGCGCCGGCGGCGGCGGCAGCAGCAGCGGCGGCGGGAGTCCGCAATCTTACGAGGAGCTGCAGACGCAGCGGGTCATGGCTAATGTGCGGGAGCGCCAGCGCACTCAGTCGCTGAACGAGGCGTTCGCCGCGCTGCGGAAGATCATCCCCACGCTGCCTTCGGACAAGCTGAGCAAGATCCAGACCCTCAAGTTGGCGGCCAGGTATATCGACTTCCTCTACCAGGTCCTACAGAGCGACGAGCTGGACTCCAAGATGGCAAGCTGCAGCTATGTGGCCCACGAGCGGCTCAGTTACGCCTTCTCGGTCTGGAGGATGGAGGGGGCCTGGTCCATGTCCGCGTCCCACTAGCAGGCGGAGCTCCCCACCCCCTCGGCAGGGCCGGAGACCTAGGTAAGGACCCGGCGCCTCTGCGCCCCTTCGCCGCTCAGGTGGCAGACCGACTGACGGCCGGGCCGCGGATCCCTGTCCGCCTCGCCTTCCTCCCCGTCTCCTACTCCCCTCTCAGCCTTCCCACCCAACCTGGCACCGCCACCCCATCTCCCGAGCGTCCCTGGAAGGCAGCTTAGTCCCCGCTAGGGAGAGAGGGATGCGCCCTTGTGAGGGGTGTGCGTGTGCGTGAGTGCGCGTGACAGACAGGAGGGAAGACTGAGAAAGAGTCGAGGGTCATGGATAAGGACAGTCTTGCCAGCGCCTCCCTTTCTTTTGGCTTTAAATTTTCGTTCTCCTTAAAACAAATGTTTCCAAATTCCACCTCCTCCTCCATTCCGCCCACCCACTTCCTCTTGCCCTTGGGCTGAAATCCTTCCAGGTTGTTCAGCGTAATTTCTCCGTGGTGGTGATAAGAACAGTGCTCACTAGTCTTAGAAAACAGCCACAGGGACCTAAACAATAACCAACTTTCCCCCCTCTGGGTTTTTGCAGATGTCATTGCTTCCAGAGAAGGAGAAAATGGACAGTCTAGAGACTCTGGAGCTGGATAATTAAAAATAAATATATATGCCAAAGGTTTTCTTGGAAATTAGAAGAGCAGAATCCAAATTCAAAGAAACAGGGCGTGGGGCGCACTTTTAAAAGAGAAAGCGAGACAGGCCCGTGGACAGTGATTCCCGGACGGGCAGCGGCACCATCCTCACACCTCTACATTCTGATAGAAGTCTGAACAGTTTGTTTGTGTTCCTTTTTTTTTTTTTTTGACGAAGAATGTTTTTATTTTTATTTTTTCATGCATGCATTCTCAAGAGGTCGTGCCAATCAGCCACTGAAAGGAAAGGCATCATTATGGACTTTCTCCATTTTAAAATGGTAACAATCAGAGGAATTTTAAGAACACCTTTAGAAATAAAAATACTGGGATCAAACTGACTTGCAAAATCACAGTCAGTTAATTCCTTTTTTCATTCTTCCTCTGAGGGAAAAAAAAAACTTAAAATACAAAAACAACATTCTATTTATTTATTGATGACCCATGGTAAAATGCAAATAGATCCGGTGTCTAAATGCATTCATATTTTTATGATTGTTTTGTAAATATCTTTGTATATTATTTTTCTGCAATAAATAAATATGGTTGAAAATTGTCAGAACCTTAAAGTTTGGTCTATATTTTTAAAGGATTAAGTTGGAGGTAAAAACCTGCTTGTTTAACTCTGGAGACACCCAGGAGGGTGAGGGAGCACTAATATAAACAAAGCAGTGAAAAACTCAAAACTAGTTACTGACAGGTACAGGCATGTTATTTAGAAAGACAGCTTTATCATTATTCCTGTTGGGTGTTCAGTGGACTTAGCATCTCCCCTTCATCTCTTATCAGGTCCCCAGACAGCAAAAACTTAAGAGTTATTCACTTCTCTTCCTTATATTTTGAGAAGGCAGCTGTAAAACAGTTAAATGCAAATAAGCACTACGAATTCAGCACTATTTTCTCTTTGTTTTTGTCATGATTTCTACTCTTTATGAGGATTTTTAAATAATAGGTTTATTTCAGTGAAGGGATGCATAAAGTGTTATCAAAATTACCTATCTATACACATAAATGAATACAAATGTATAGAAAATAAAGTTTAATTTGGCATGACAGAATTCCATTTATAAAGTGATTCGCTTAACTCTTCTTTCATGAATGAGAATGACATTTAATGTCAAGTTTGCTGAGAAGACAAGCCAAAGTTAAGAATATTTTCCCATGTTGATGTTGTCCATTTGGGAAGCATGCTCCTTCTTTATATGTAAAGTACATGCAGCTATGCAGGAGAACACAATAAAGAACCTGAACTTTCAGTATCTTCGGTAACTATTGGAACAGTTACAATTTTAAATGCTATAGCTATTCATTTTCTAGTCAGTTCATTAGCAAATATATTTTATCGAAAATTACACAGAATTTTTCCCTGGTTACTTACATGTATACAAAATCTGATTTAGTTAAGTAAAGTAATAACAGGGACAAATGTTGCTTGATTTTTAATTTCATTCTGCTCATTTCTGGGCCAAAAAAAATACTGGCTTTTACAATGAATAACATTAGAAATAGTGACCTTGTATCCCTAAGTTCTTAAGTTTTGAATCCAGTTTATTGCCTTCAAGTATAATTAGGGATGCTTTCAAACTGGCAAATAATTTTGCTGCCTAATTCAAATAATGACTGTGGCAAATAAGTGTATGAATCCAAACAGATAGTGTTTGCTCAGCTCAGGTTGAGGTTATTATATTGCCTGAAGGTTTTTTTCCCCCTCTCCACACATCATAGAATGCTGACATAACAATATTGTAAATTTATTATTGTGAGTATTTTAGACCATGTTTTACAATTAGGAGCCTGTAGAATTTACTTATATTAAAAGATTAGTGAAAGCTTAGGGAAATAATTTTTTAGATTTTGATAGTCCTCTACAAAATAACAAGACGGAAACTGATTATTTGTGGAGTGTGTGTGTGTGTGTGTGTGTGTGTGTGTGTGTGTGTAGAGCAGAAATGTAAAGAGGGTGCCCTAGAAGGATGAGGGAGATCATCAAGATGGTAATTCTCTCTTTTGTGTGTGTCATTGAACCACCTCCATTTTCTAAGTTGTTCATGGAGGGATCTTGTTACTAGCTTGGCCTGACTATTTGATATTTCAGATTTCTTGATGTACATCAGAATGGAGCTGACCATCCTTGCTGAGAAGGTAATTTCTATCTTAACCTCTGATGATGTAGACACTAGAAGTTTCAAAAAAGGTAGCCTTCCATTTGCCTTTTTTTTTTCTTTGTGTGTGTGTGCATGTGTGTGTGTGTGTGTTGTTCTCTCCACTTTTCACATAAGAGAAAAGACTTGGAAGAAAATCAAATGCCACATTTATGTTGAGTAATACTAAATACTAAACTGAAGGTAATATTTTCCCCGAGATTTTCAGATAAATAAATGAATGAAAGAAAGGTGGTGAATAGTTTTACTTTGAATGAGAAGGATTCATGGTGGAAAATATTAACTATTAGAATACAATTTTCAGCTTGCTAGACTATATCTGTATTCCCAACCTTCCCCACCCCATACACACCACAGTGCCGATTCTTTTTTAGACTAGAAATGAAACACCTGTGTTTCTATCAATATTTCCTATTTTCATTTTATTTCATGTTATTTTTACTACCTATTCTTATTTAAAGGACATTTAGGATGAACTACCTCTGTTTCAGAAGTGAGGATTTAATACGATTTCTGGACCCGGGAGTCTTTACCGTTTAGCCAGAGTGTATTCACTGAAGGGAAAGTATTGTATTAAATTGTCTTGGGTGAATTCTAAACAATTGAATGTTTCCTTTACTGTGCACATAATTTTTTAATCTTGCTTTTAATTTTGTTGGATTGACAGCCTTCAGTCATAAGAAAGCAGTAAATTTTTGTTCCCGTTACACATATTTCCCCTCTTTGTGCACACACTTGGTAACAAGCACATGCACAGATGATAATTCATGCACAGTTGCAGGTACCCTCCCCAAAGTGGAACATATTAATAAAATAACGTCAAAGAGCAGAAACTCACACAACGTGTGTACTTTTCCCCCACACTCAGCAACCGACACAAGCTTCTTGCTCCTTCGGTCCTCAGGCTCATATTCATAATGGAGCTTTTTAAGGGACATTTGGCCTCTTGCAAAAAAGTAGAGCATTTTGCACATTCCACGGTTTGGCAGACTCAGAGCTGGTTATTTTCTCTAGACCGGTATCAAGTTCTTCTCAGGCATATGATTTCACTTGAAGTCCTGCCCAGGAATCCTTCAAAGTGAGCGTTTGTCCCGCTCTCATGATGTCAGGCGGTTTTCCCTGCATCTGTAATTTGAAGAAAAACAAACCAACCTGCGGGGAACAAACGCCACGGAAACCCAAACAGAACTCCGTGGGGAGCGGGAGTCTCACCTGCGGCGAGCGCGGGAGGGGGCGCGGGCCCGGACTCCCCTGCGTGGGTGGCGGGCGGCCGCACGGTGGGCAGAGTGACCGTGTCCGTGGCCTCCTGGGACAGCGCGGACGGCCCCAGCCCCGGGCCCAGCGTCAGGCCGCTGCGCGGAGGAGGCAACTCCAACTGTCAGCGGTAGCAAGGGCAGCAGCAGCAAGAGAGTCAGGCAAAGGCCCAACCTCATATTTCCAGAGACAGGACCGCATTAGCGACAAACAGGGGTCGGGAGAGGGATCCACGCGGGCCACTTTTCCAGAATTTTCTACCGGCGTGTCGTAAAGCGTGTCCCACCCCCAGCACCGGCGACTGTGGAAGGGAAGTGTACCGGCAAAGTGGAAGGAGAAATAGGTTTCCTCATAATTTCTGAAAGCGGATCACCCCACTATTTGCCAGGCACCTCGAAAATGCAAACAGGATTATGAATGATCCTTACTTACTGAAAAGCAAAAGATAGACCTAGTAAACAGGGCATGGGATACATTTTTCCATTCACTTTTGTCCCAAGGCCCCAGGATGTGAGCCCACTTAATATTCTTAGCAAATCAAAGCACGTGTCCTTTGAAGAAGGTGTGTAATTGGAGTTTAAGGCATGTATGGAATTCCCAGATGTCCATAAAGTAAGAAGGAGCATGTGGCAGGTCACTGGAAGCTGGGGCAGGTTAAAATCACTGGCACAAAATTCCGCCTTTTATATTCTCTTTTATAAGGGCCAGGGAGATAAGCCTTGGGGAAAGGATGGGACGGGATCATAATGAATATCCAGCTTCTCGTATCAGAGTCACAGTAACCATGGTAAAAAGCACATGGTCAGAAAACCTCAAAGAAAACACTCAATTATAGCCGGGATTTCGTGGGCGCCCTGCAATGAGATCGTTTGGGGTTTGCTGCAGCGAGGGCCTCCAACTGCCTGCCGTCTTTCTTGTTTACGTGGACTATTTTCTTTTCCTTTTGTTTTTTTTTCCCCTCTCAAGTTTGTGGATGTGTCTTCGTACTTATGCGTGCGATTTAGGCTGAAGCCAGAGGAACAAAATTCCAGATTAGGAAATGAAAAAGCAATTCTAAAAACATTCATCCTAGAAGGCAGCCTTCTTGGGGGAGGGGAGATTGCGAGCAAGTGAAATTAGGTTTCTGTAAAAAACATGCCGTTTAAACATCTACCAGAGAGAGCGAAAAGACAATCATCAAAATCAGCTGTTCCCTATTACTCATTCCACTGAGGTATATATGGATGTGTATGAGACGGTCGAATCTAAGCGCGAGTTTGCCTGCTGCTTATTAGGCAGGTTTCTTTTGTTTGTTTGTTTGTTTTGTTTTGTTTGTTTTTGGTCTAAAGCCAGAATCGAAGGAAATAGGAGTTTTCTCCTTGGGTTCAAGATGGTGCCCTCTCTCACCTGCACAGTGGAACCAGAGGCGGGAGACGCAAGGATCGGGGGTCTGCGGAAGAGACTGGCCCTGGCAAAGGTTGGCGCTGGGAAGCGGGCGATGTGGGACCATCTGGGGATGGGGGTCCCAGCGAAAGGGGCTGGAACAAAGCGTGCCACAGACCCCACCAGTGAGGCAGGCGGGGAGGGGGGGAAAGGGACGCGCCTGGGGTGACGTGAGTGCAACAAGTGAAAAGTTAAGCAGGTACCTGAAGGAAGTTTATCTTGCCCAGATGTTAGGGCTTTTATGAAATGTCACGTGAAGAGAACAGATGTACAACTTGCAAATGGGGACACGCCTGTAAATACAAGGGAGGCAAATGCTTGGAGGGAAAATCCAGGCATAAATCATCAACCTCCCTCTCTAGATATCTATTTTCTCCTTTAAATATTTGCTTCCGGAAAGGGAAGACACATCCTAAGTGCGTCTTCCAGAAGTCACGATTCAATCTTCTGGGCAGCACTTCCCCCATCCCTCCCCCGCCCCCCGTCCTCTAGGTGTCTTGGGTGTGGATGGTTTGGATGGAGGGCAAATTTCTTTCCTGCTCGTGTTTTCTTTCTTCACATTCCCCATCCCCCACGTTACTCTCTTGGCTTCTCAAAGACGTTTGATCCTGAGAAACATATCGGATCTCGGTTTGGAAAAGCTGAAACTAATCAATTGCCTTTTTGAAGGGGTAGAGAGTGATAAGAAGAGCGAAGGAATGCCAGGCCTGACAGACCCTAAACCTCCAAGATGCTTGGATGGGCTGAAAGATGAGCGGGTGATCCCTCCCTCCTGGGGCGGGATCCAGAGCTCTGGGGATCCCTGCTGCCGACAGGGTAGGGATTTCACCAAGTTAAATTATTGGTTTGGTTGAAAGGATTTTTTTTTTAATGACTTGTACAGATAGGGTTTTTTTTTTTTTTACCCTACATGCAAGAAGGAAGTTCAGTTTATAAACAAAATTAAAATGAATTAGCAGTTGCCCAGTGGTGGAACAGTCTAATTCCTTTCTCTGTATTTAAGAGAGATGTTCATAGATATTATTGTGAATATTACCATGTGGCACAGGCTTGGGTCTCTGCCCACGTTAAGGTTTTAAATATTTGTCGACAATAACTTTAAGGTTGTACATTAAATGAACTGTGCTGTGGCTCTTCATTTAAATGCAACACTATTCCTAAGTCTTTGTTAAATTGACATTGCACCTGGCTTACAGTTATTATATAGCCACCCATTCAGCTTTCTTCTTTAAACAAAATTTAAAAGTTGGAGTATTTTTCCACAATATTAAATCTAAATTTACTGTCAGAATTTCTCTTATTCCTTTTTGGATTTCCAAAGGTGTGGTCAGAATTGAAATAGATTCAAAGTGATCACATTAGCTTTAAGGGTTGACAGTTTTTAAAACGCACAAGACCAGATAAACAGACATATCTTTTCTCTCTATAGCATTTAATCTAAATACCCATCTAGTCATCCCTGGAGGAACTTAACCTTGACTTACCACCTTTGGGTGCATAACATATCTGGTGATAGCCCCCAAAGTGCCCCGGACAAAGATCTCAGATCCTGACCCTCTGGATTTGCCCAGCCTAGATGAATGTTGGGTTGGACCCCAACTTGCTGACTCTGCTATGTAAAGCTTTCCTCTGAGGCTTCCAGAACTCCATTTCTAAACATAGTACTGGACAAAACAGTCCACATTTCTTTTCCTCTTTTGTTGCTGAAACTTTACACCAATCAAAGAATTGTTACTATTGTTGAAAGCCAACATGCAGCAAACATAGACCTTCTCAGTCCTGCAAGCTTAGCAATGACAATGAATCCTTCAGAGAGGTCTGCTGATGCACCCCTAAATCAGTGTTGCATTCCTGGGGCAGAACCCTACCTTCCAGAGCAGCATTCTTTACAATGTTCTTAAAGCCCTTTTTCACATCATGGAAGAAGGAAATTTCAGTTAGCCTCTTGCTAAGGTTGCCTCTGGCCTCATGCCTCCCTGAGTCCTCTTGCTACCCACCCCATCAACACACACCTTTTAAAACGTCTAACTTTGTAACGTATAAAAGAGACTTGGAGCAGAGAATCCTTCTTCCTCTTCCTTTTCTCCAGGCCCCGACTGAGTGAAACTTAAAACACATCTCACAGATCAGTTTTCCTTCTCTGAAGGCAAGTCCACGACCCGGATTTTCAAATGGCCCAGGCTGGAGTCTGCAATATTTAATCCAGTCAGCTATTAAATGTCCTCCGGCTAAATCAAGAGTATAAGGATCCTTACCGGGATAATGATACCAAGAGCAGTTTGGTGAAGGAAAGGGGGGCTGGGTGGGGGCAGAAGACTCCAGGGATCCTTTGATTTGGAAAATCCTGTTTTTAGAACTCCTGTCAGAGTAATAACAAAGAAACATGAAAGAACAACTCTTTGTTCCAGGATATGGTTTTAATGAAATACTACTAACACACACACACACACACACACACACACACACACAAACACACACACACACACACACACACCTACTACTAATAACCGCTTCTGAGACTCCGCTTTTCCTTTACCTATTAGGAAGCAGGAGGCTCTGTAACGTGATACCCTCTCCCCCTTCTCCCGCTGCCTCCTTTCCTCCCCAATTAAGCCGAAGTGGTTGCTCTGGTGAGTCCCGGCCCCCGCAGATAACCGTGGACTGCTGCCCTCTGCATCCCGACTCTGGTCCCTTCTCTTAGCAAAGCCAGGCCCCCGGGGACTTAACTACGAGGGCTTCGCCTTCTCCCTTCTGAAAGCGGGCCGCCGCACTTTGGGAGCAAGTTCTCCTGGTCCCTGGCTGGAAGCCTTGTTAGGACCCCCAACACTTGTGGCACCAAGGGGACGGCGTGCCCCAAATCTGCCTGCCTTGGCTCCCAGCTGACCCTGCCCGGAGTTTTTTTGTTGATTTAAAACACCCGGAGGGACTGCAACTAATAGAGCAAATGGGGCTGGGGGTAGGGGAGGGGAGCGAAGAGGCAGGGGGTGAGGAATCGCCAGGGAAAAAGAAGCAGCATTTGGGAAGTGGGGGGGGGCAAACTTTTAGGCAGCTGGGACGAGGCATTTTAGCAGCCGCGTCTGTCGTAAGTAGTGGACAGATAAAACCGAGCCTGATCAAAGTGTTTCGTTCGTAAATCACGCGTAAGAAATGGATTGTGAGGAGTGAAAGACACGTGTCGAATAATCTCAACCCCGGTGTCCGCTCGCAGCCCGCGGGGTTCATGACGCCCCCTCTCGCAGAATCCGCGCGCCCAGAGCGTCTCCCACCAGGGAATGTATGTGGGGGGAGGCCTCTCCTGCCTGGTCCTCCCCACCCCCATCTCCACCCCACCCCCTAGCTTCCGCCGTAGACGCCGGGCCCGGCCATCCGTGCTCCATCCAGACTTGAGGTTTCAGTACAATCGGTAGATTTTGGATTGACTAAGGAATTCGTGGGAAAAAGCTGGGGTCTTTTCATTTCCGAGGAGAGAAAATTGCTCTCTCCGAATCGAAGACATCTCCCTTCCAGGTCCCCTCTTTGTGTTCTCGTCCCTCTGACGATCCCTCTTGCGAGATCTCGGAAATTTGCAAAGTGTTAGGTGCGAATGTAACGCAACCCAGGGAGTTCAGCGAGAGCAGAAATTGCCTGGGCGGGTGTTTTCTGTTCGGAGTTTTGTTACGTTTCGAACAACTAGGTTTGCAGCGCTAGAGTTGTTATGTAGCGAATGGTTGCTGTCCTCTAAACGAGCACCAAGCGGATTTTTTTTTTCCGCCTCCCACGTCCCAAACCCCGGACTCTCCCGCACCTGCTCCTGCTGATTGAAAAAACAAGCGAAAGTGAATGTCCAGTCCCGCGTGCAGAACGCTCCCGCCAGCTGTTCCGAGTACTCCAGAAACGCGTATTGGGCGAGTTTAGAAGCGCTGTGGTTGGCTGTCTCCAAGAAAGCAGTTGACAATGTTAAGAAAAGATCGGTTTGTGAATTTCGTGTGGGGGATTTACAGCGGCAATGTCCCTTACCCCTTTTTGTTTCCCCGGTTTTAGCATCCTCCAGATAAGCAGGATTTTGATTATAATAGGTGTTTATGGTTCCAGGAATTTCACTTTGATCTGGGATTTTGGGGGTGGAGTGTCTAAGGGGTCTCTAGACGCTTGTCTGATTTGAATGCTTTTCAGGATGATTTATGGCGAAAGGCTCCTTTCTGACACTTCCAGATGCCAGAGCTCTTACCTTCCAGGCAGGGGTGAGGGAAACCTGCCTTCAAGAGCCGCGCGGACCGGGAGCCAGCGCGCCTACCGCGCCCGCCTGCCGGCCACGCTAAACTGACAGTGTGCACCAGCCTTCTTCTGGAGCAGCTGATAACCTTTCCCCGCCTTCCAACTAAGGAGGAGGGAGGGCCCTTCTTTTTATGATGACAAAGCTACGGAGGGAAACCAAGTCACCCGCCTGTAAAGTTAGTTTCTTGCAGTTAACTATTTTATGCAATTAACCACCTGCTCCCGCCCCGTTGGTGGTTTGGTGTTAATACGATTTGACCCCAAATGTGAAGCGGGGCGGGAATAAGCCCTCCGTTGGGACCCCTGGTGGTTTCACCCTCCGGCCTCAGCCTCTGGCCGCGGCCGCGAGAATCGCTGTTCTGGTTCCCGCGGGGCGGAGGCCCGGGCGGCGCTCAGAAGCTGCCGGGGCGTCAGGGGGTAGGAGGCGATGTCTTCTCGAAAGCTCCCTGCCGTCTCTGGACGGCGAAGCGAGGCCAGGAAAAATAACCCTCCCGACTCAATTACTGTGAGCTCCACCAGGAAGCTGAAAAGCTGAAATGTGCGCCGCTGCAGGGGGGCAGGTCAGACAGGGCGGACGCTAGCGCGATTTTAGGGGACCCCCTAAGGCCGGCAGAACTGAGAACGCGCTAAAGACATTTGTCAACCTGAAGCTAAAGGTGGGCCCGACCCACAGTAGCCTCCAGCGGACGCTTTTCCCAGAGGAAACGAGAGAGGTTTTCCAGCCATTTCTTCTTTCGAAGTGTAACAGATTGGGGATTGCGGAGGAGAAGCTTTGTTTTCTTTCTTCTTTCCCAAGGTGAAGGCAAATTACGGAAGGAATTAGCCGCGCAGGCTTGAAGACCAGCGGTGAGGAGGGTCGAGGCCAGGGCACCGCTAGCAAATGTCTGCTTACAGAGGAAGTTTTGGGCCTGAGTGATAGTCTGGTTATTTGCTTAGAATCCCACAAGGCTGGGAATCTGTATATTTGGGGAACAGTGTCTGACCATTTCAGTGTTTTTTTGATGAACTTTTACCCCCCTTCCTCCCATGTCCCTTCGACGTTAGTAACTTGAAGGTCAGAGGTTTGTTTTCCCAAAGGAAAAGAAGGCTGATTTCCTGGGTGAAAGAGAATGGGTTAACTTGAGAGCCTTTTAAAAAACCTTATTTCCCAGTGCATAAGCTTTCTTCGTTCTTCATTACCGTTACCAAACAAGGAACCAGATCAGTTTATTGGCTTATGTAGAACCGATCCTGATTTGATAAGCTTAATCATATGACAGAAGGTATACTGATTATCCCCTCCTCTCTCTCAAAGGGCAGCTTGAGAGTTTTGGAAAGTCACTGCTTTTTCCTTGAGTTCCCATCACCACATCAAAAGACTCAGGTCACCTCTTGTCTTTTCTGTATGTATATATTCAAGAGCATAAAAATATTAAATAAAAAACTTTCCCAACTTCAATCTTATCAAATGGTTAACAGCTGAAGGATATTCATCTTTAGGAGGCAGGCCAAAATGTCAATAAAATTTTAATTATTTCTGAAACATATGGGAGCAGTTACAAGACCCAAAATGCGATACTAAGTATTGATATTGAGAGGAAACCAAACAATAATATATTTTCATATTTGCTGGTCAGGACCTTATACCCCCCCCCCAAAAAAGCTTCACAAGCCACAGAAATTTTTATTTTTTCTGACCAGGTTTCTAAAACTAGCATGAAAGACAGGTTGGTGGTCAAAGGGGTCATGTGCATTCTGTGTAAGGAGAAATTAGTGTTGAACTCCTGTGTGTTTGGCATTTATTTTCTGTAGAAGACTGCCATGTCTACCATAGCAAATGTTATTTCATTGGGGGGAGGAGGGAAGGTGTACACTGGTGTGGCCATTTTAAATTTTTAATAGCTAACACAAATTGCCTTCTGAGATGTTTCATCCAAATATTCTTTCAACCTATAATTCTGCCGTGTTGAGAGATGGCCCTTTACACTGGAAGGTGACATAGGTGGTGTCGGCTCTGTGGTGACATAGGTTGGTTCTGTAGTTGGCTGTGATGAGCAAGACCCACGTGAGACTTGGAATAATCTCTTTTTCCACTTATGAGCTGCAGCTTCTTTTCCACTTATAGCTTACATAGGACTTTTGAGTTCTAAGAAAGGACAGCAAACTTTAACTGCTGAATTGCAGGTTAACCTGCTGGTTGGCTACTGCTTTTAGACCAATCCTTCGATAAATCCTGATATTGGTACTTGTTTTGACTTCATTGTCATTATTTCCAGTTTTCCCTGTGGTTCATTTCACAGTGCCTTCAAGAGTTGCTTTGGGTACCTGGTTATCTGCTTCCCTAGACAACAGGTTCCCAGGGTCAATTTTAGCCTGATGGTGATTTGCATATCTTCCTTGATTGGTTACCGGTGGGCTCTCGACCATGGCTATGAAGTCTCCATTTCTCTCAAGGTTTAGATTCATTTAATTCAACCGTTTAATTTATGGCAAAGGACTCTGAAGTCCAGAGTGTTTAAGATATTTGTCCAAGACTAATTGGGTCTAGTCCAGTGCTTTTTTTCTCTACTTGGGGGCGTGATTTTAAGATTTTAAGCAGGTTAGTAAACTCCAGAATTGGCCTGTGTACTAGAACTACCCATTACTTCCAGCTGAGCAACTATCCTCCAAGGCTCACTATCTTTCTCTTTTACTACAAAGTCTTGCATAAACAAAGTAGACAAGACCACGACTGATAAATGAGGCTGGACACTACTCTGCATAGACATAACACCTGGTAAATTGTAAAGGCCAGGATCCTATTTAGCTGTTTTATCTTTTCCTTTCCTAAGAATGAAAATGAGTATGACTTTATCTATACTAAAAATTCCAATAGTAGTATTATGAATATGTGTACCTTTCAGAGTACTTTTTATTTTATTTTGATTTTTACAATTACTGATACAAAGCCTTGTTTGTGGAAAAATGCCCCAAGACCATTATTTTTGCCTTTTATAAGGATAATTACCACTAAGAATACTCTTATGAATTCAAGACTGTTGGAAAAAGAAAGATAATTTAACTAGCATGTGCAGAAACTGTTTGTTGGGTAGAAAAACCAGGAGTACAGTTTGCCCCATGGAGTGATTATGGAATGAGGCAAAACCAAAGGAGAGTGATCATAAGTGGGTTTTCCTACTCTGTACAAATGTTCCCAGAGGCCTTTTGAATCTGCGATCTGCAATGCTATTCTCATGTCTGACATGCTTTCCTGGTGGGCTTTGTTTTCCTGAGTTACTGATGCAAAGAACAACTTGAAATCAGATTATAGGTAGCACAATTCAGAAAAATAACAACCTAGGTAAAGAGTGTGTGAACTTATTCGAATATATGACCACAAGTGACTCTCACTTACTCCTAGAACATATCTACCCAGTTGTCTGATTTTACAGCTAGAGTTAAACATCGGTAGATCTGCAGAAGCAATTTTGAAATGTTCACTCTTTCCCAAGCACTTTTCCCCAAGTGACAGGCTGTGTGGGTGGCCACCATGATACTGCCTTAAACAGATGCATGATTATTCAGTCAACAAACATTTCTTGAAGTTCTCTCTAATGTCTGAAGCTTATGTGGAAGTGACTGTGTCATGCCTATCATAAACAAACAAAGGCGCCTCTAATCACAGAAGGCTGGTCTCACCTGTGGCTATTTGCTGCATGTGCAGAGGCCCTTACAGTAGTTACTTCACCCCCAGTTTTGTTTGCTATTCTGAAGCAGTGCAGAAAATTAGGACTTCTCCTAAGTGTGGAAGAATAGGAGTGGAGAGGCAAACATGGTCCCTCTCCATCTAGCATTCTAAAATTGGAAACTTGACAAAGAGAGTAGAGTGAGTCCAAGAACACTTTTTTTTTTTTGCCTTTGCTATTTTTATTTCTTTTCAATGCCCATTCATCAATCTGTAGCAAAATCCTATAGATTAATAGTTGCTTATTAGACTTTATACTTTTTGTAGACAGGTGCCTATCCAGCTCACTATTATAATCCCAGCACCTTGCTTAGCACCTGTCACATGGCATTTTTGTTGATTTGAACTAACATCACCATTATACTAATAGGGAAACTGAGGGAGAGAAGCAGAACCCACATGTAAAAGAACCAAAAAAATGACAGTATAACAGTCCCATACTCTTATAGCGGAGGAATTCATATACTTGTCTCTCAGGTTTATGTTTAGAATGAAAACCCAAGTAAGCACATAATAAGACATTTATTAAAACACTGGTATTCAGACATTTATTTCAACTCAATTTTTTGTTTTAGAGTGTCTTTTGTTTTAGAGTGTCTTTCTGTTTGGAGCCCATAGCTGCCATTGTCCTATGTGATTTCTTTGTGTGAATAAGTAAAGGGAAGCTTTTATTTTTTTCCCCTGCGGCATATGGCTTGCCTGTAAAAGCAGTCAGAGTAGGGCTGATTTCAGGCCCCATTTCCCCATGGACAAGTGCCTTTGTTCAATGAACATCCCTCACAACCATATGTAGCAGTCTTGGCACCCCAAAAGCAATCATTGTCAAATTTAATAAGGAATCTGCCTAGCTTATTATCAGTGCATTTTCATGTGTCTGAAATTGATTCCACTTGATTTCTATGAAAGATCCAAACTCAGACTCTCCACATGTGCTTCTTAACCAAACTGGGGCAGTCTACCCAGAAGGGTATCTTCTCCTACTCCAGCCAATTGGGGTTCCAGTTTCCTATATTCCTGTGCCATAAACAGCTCTACATTGCCCTGTCACCTCCTAAAACAGCATAATCACTGATAACTAAACAATACATGTCAACCAGTATCTACTGAAAAACTGAAACTCCAAGTTACTTACTTATTGCATGTATGCACACATATTCCAAACCCAAGAGTGGCAGTTTAGAGATTGAAGTATAATTCATTGTGAATTGAAAAGAGGCATTTGAAAAATATTTAAAATTTCGTATGATTAGTATGAATGGAGAAAGCTGCTTCTCCACCCCCATTTTTCTCCTGCCTTCCCCCCTTCACTCCAGGGATGCGGTGAATTTGTGTAATTTAAGGCAGGTGGTCCACATAGTAGGCTGACCACAGAGGATGAGAGAGTGTGCATTTGATACCCTGACTGCTGCTCTTTAATAGACTTTAAATATACTTTGACTATTATTTGGCTTTTGGCTATTACATTTATTTTCACTTTCTTTCAAAGGCTTCTCTCTTTCATTTCGTCATTTTCCACATACTGAAATGTAACCCAGGTCCAATGGCACCAAATAGAGGATTTATCTATATTGTCATCAAACTAAATGCGAAGGAAATATCAAAGGGGAGCAAAGGGCACCGCTATATTTTGGCTTTTGAACACTGACAGAAAAACGCATGCATTTTTCTTTGCCTAGGTAATAACAATACTTTATTTTTATATAAAGCCTTTCATCTGAGAATCTCAAAGGCCTTCAAGATGTCATTTGGGTCTGGCATTCTTCAATTGGCTGCCCTTTGTCTCTTTCAGTAAGGAAACTTTCCTGTTGGATGTAGTTTCATAACTGAGCTTGCACTTGGGTATGCACATTCAGAGGTCCAAGGGCATTGAGTGTTTCTTAAATAGATCAAACAAATGGCCAGTTATGACATTCTCAAAACAACCCTGAGAGGAAGATGGGTGGCAAAGGTGATTATCTAATTTGCAGGTGGAGCAGTTGTGACACCGCAGGTTAAGTGACCTACCTGAGGGCACACAGTGGAGTCTTTGTTACTGCTGGAAATAGTCATAACATCTACCAGACCATTAGCATGGCTGTCTTTGTTTGACATCCCACCTATCTGCTTCTTCTCCTTTCAGAATGAACACCTCTAAGAAATGGCACCCTTGTGGATATTAGACAAGATTCCAGTGCAAGGGAGGAGAGTAGAGTAGCAACTTTGGAAATGTTGAACATGAAGAAGTGTGTGGGTCTTACTTCTCCAGAAAAATCACACAACTTCTAGTCAAATTAGTGAGTCAAAAAAAAAAAAAAAAAAAGGAATATCCCTCGCACATAGAAAGTGGAAGCGTGATCTTTAAGTTCCATTCCTTTTAAATAAGAGAGCATGTGTTGATCTCAGCCAGGAAGCATAGGTATGATGTTTTATGTATTATATATAAATATATATGAATGAATATATATATTCTTTAAGCCATGTGCACATTTTAAAACTTAAAAGCATTTTTCATTTATATCTTATTTATGACTATCTTTTTTCTTTCCTGGAATTTTGTTTTGCCTCATTGTCTCCAAACATAGTCATTTGCTTCAGCATCATAGTTATTAGTCTGAAGAGCCCTGAAGTCTGGATTATTCCTCTTTGGCCTCACTATGTGATTTACTGTTAATTCAGTGTTTGACAGTTCCGACTGTGATATTCTACTTAACATTAATGTTTTAATATCCTCTTGGGACACCATATCATAATTTACTTTTAGTTTAAAAACTCATTGTCATGTTTGGAGCAGGGATCCCAACTCTGCTTTTGCAAGTAAAGTAACTTCTGTATTTTATTCCATTAAGAAGAGCTAATAGAAGGAATATGTAAGTATTTTGATAGAGAGGACTTCATAATAAATGAGACTGTAGTTTTCATCTGAGAATAATTATACATCTGAAACAAAATTATTTGTCAAAAAATTATTTGTTTTGTTTTTCTTTTCTTTATTTACTATTCAATTTCAGTTTCTAAAGTGAAACCTATCTTTCATAAAGGTTTATCACAAAGAGAGCAACATTCTAGAACAATTCTGATATCATATATCCTAAAGCTGTCATTGGTCCATCTTACTGGTAGCCATATATATATATATGTAAATTATGGGTGTGTGTCTTCCTATTTTTCTAGGTTTAGAAATTCTCAGATCCAAAATATGTAATTTAGACAGTTTGGAAAAAGCTGTTCTGTATATAACATTGGGTTTACCATATCAGGGGTAAAAATCTCTAAGTGATATGCCCATTTTCTTTATCTGTACATACCATCTAGGTTCTCAGCTTAGTTTTGATCTGGTCCAGAAGAAATATGCAGAAAAAAGCAGGAGCAATGATGGAAAAAGGTAAAAAACTTGATTATGTTACTTTGCCTGAGTTTGAGAGTCTAGAATCTGAACTGCATTTTGTCATTATTGGTCTCTCTCTCCCACAAAATCTCTATTGCTTAGTGCTCTCTCTATGAATGAGGCCAAATTTGAGAAAGAAGGTGAAGGTTTAGCAATATGAAACAAGGAAAGGTGCTCAAAAAATCTTGCTGTTTTATCATGTAATCTAAGCATGCTTTTTTCTCTCCTCTTTCTTGTATAGAATAATGAAACCCCTAATGCTGTTCTTTTCGTTCACTTATGTATCTTTGTTTTGAACTTATAACATCCTCTTGCATTATTAATTTTGCCCCAAATAAAAGTTACATTTGTTAAGTTAGTTTAGAATGTAAATGAAAAAAAGAGCAAGTCTAATCTAAGCTCCGCCACTTATTAGCTGTGCTGTTTGCCAATTAACTGAATCTATCTGAGCATACAGTTCTCTAAAATTGGGGAGCATGGTAAATTATATCACAAGCATTATCATTCTGTCATTCTATGATCTAATATCTCTAACAATGCTTCAATAAATACAGTTTTAAATTACCATTGTTAATTAGCTTGTCAAGAAATTTTCTCCATCAGTTGCCAAACTTTAAATCTATAAGATCAATTAAAATATATTTTCTAAAAGTATCACTTAAAAATTGTGAAGTGGAAGCATTATTTTAAAAGCCAGAAACTCCTTCTGAACTTCAAATTATTATAATTAAAAACAAAAATAATAATGAGGTCTGGGAGCAAGTACAAAAGCAGTGATAAATCAGTAACATCTCATTGCTTTAAAAACTCATTTGCTACTAGTTTTACTTTCTTGTTAAAAAAACTATTTGTTATAAATCCCTTAAATTGAAGATTGAGTCTATCTTAAATCATAAGATATCTTTACTAGTCAATATTAGTCATGTTCAGCAGCTCATGGCTATGTTATATGCCTATGAGAGACAATGAGTTTGTGTGTTTACCTAACAATTAGCATGCTTATTATTGGTAATGAAAATGATAGACATAGGAATGTATATTAGCTTCAAGCCTTCTTTAACATAGTAGTTCACAATTCTTTATCAAAATTTCCTTTTTCACGTATGACATCAAAGTAAGAGTTTAAAACTTGAAACTTTTCTTAGGATTCGTGCTCTGAAGTATTTCTGTTTCTTGTTTTGTTTTGTGGTCACTAACCACAGAGAAATTTGTCTTTTTTACGTACACTGGAAATAATTTACTGCTTTTAGAAATATTAAACCACAAAAAACCCCAATGTTAAAGAGACATTATGAGTCTGCTGAAGCCCTGAAAGAGCCAGGAAATTGAGAGTTAATGTGGAAGCTCTGATATGGCTCTATGTCCAAGGGACTCTAGGACCTCTGAAGAATGACAGGTAGTGCCTAGTCCACATACATGTAAGAATTTTAAAAAGAAAGTATTGACAGGACTCCCCTGGTGGTGCAGTGGTTAAGACTCTGCACTCCCAATGCAGGGGGCCTGGGTTCGATCCCTGGTCAAGGAACTAGATCCCACATGCATGCCGCAACTAAGACCTGGCACAGCCAAAAAAAAAAAAAAAAAAAAGATAATAAATAAATATTTAAAAAAATAATAAAATAAGAAAGTATTGGCAAGATGGTATGGTAGAGGGTACACATGGTTAATACAATTCTCAGACACTAATCCCATTTCCTTAATATGAAATAAGTCTTTGTAAACATCAATTCTTATCTAACCTTAATACGTAGACAAAAGTCACAAATTCTAAAATGGCAATGTACATTCTGATCTGTAGTGTAGATGTATTCAACCATATGAACTTGACAAAAATGATATTCTCTAATGAGATTTTAGAAGTAATATTCACTTGCACAATCTTTGCTTATAATGCATGGGGGAAGCAATACTTTCAAGTCCTTCTATCTTACTGATCTCACTTCAGAGGCCAGAGATTCAGGCTATTCACACAGATTAGGTCTCAGGAAAAAAGTCTCCTTTATGTACATAACACAGAAGGCAAAAGTTCAATGGTTGTAGTGACATATTTTTATAGTTTTTTTCAAACATTATGTTACATATAATCATCTAAAAACTGAAATTCATAAATCAGTCAAGAGAGCAATTTTTTATTGATGAAAACATTTCATCTGGTTTGTTATTCTATTGTATTAAATTGCATAACATGTTTCCTCAAATGCCTGTTTGCATTTTAAAATTTAATTATCATTTAGTTCAGAAAACATATTTTGAATTTTTAGTAATATCAGTATCAAGAATATCAATATCAATAACTTATTAAATACACAATTTATTATCACGATTAAGCTTAATTTACAGCAAAATATCTTATTGGATTAAGTACAATGCTTTAAGTTTTTAAAAACTACAAATATAGAAAGACTGACAGTTCTTGAATTATAGGTATACCCTTGATGGCATTATCTAAGTGCATCATCATATAATGGTAATAGTGCACTTTTAAAAGTATTTCTGTTGAGTTAGAGCTTTGTCAAAAGAATTAAACAATGATAATTGATTAATATATTGCTTCTTATACAGGCATATTATTTGCCTTCTTTGTAAATGAAAAAGAAAGATGGTGAAAACCAACTGTTATCAGTTCTTTAAAGTAAGCCCATTTGGAATCAAAAAAATAAAGATGAATTTACATAAATTAGAAATCATAGATTACTTCCAATTTTACTTAAAAAAATACTTTTTGATATAAATATTACCTCCCCCAATACAATTTTTATTTTAGAGATCTGTGCTAAAAGCAAACTGACTGTAAGAATGAGACATAATCAATGATATATTTAAGAAATACTGATTTCTTAGTAAACAATTCAATTCATTGAAAACTGCTAATTTGCCTCCCTATACTAGTGATTTCAGAAAATACTGGTAAAATAGCAAATATTTAGTGAGAAATATTTAACAGCCTACTAAACTAGGAATTAAATTATTTTTATACTTTGGGAAGAATTGTTGCATCCTAAAAATACTTTCTATGTTGATTAAATCTTTATATATTAGTTTAGATCTAAAATCTTATTTTCTCTATTTGAATATGGAAATATTTAAAACACATTATTGAATTAAGATTATACAATAAAATATTTCCAGATTCAGGAGCATAATTATAATTTTTCATATTACATATTCCAAATCATAGATTTGATTGGGTTGCAGTTCATGTGTAAATAAATGAAATTATTCAACCTGCTTTTTAACATAATTTCCCTCATAACACAGGAAGCACATCACTAGGGAGAAAAAAGAGTACATGAACAAAAGTTGTCATAATGCACTTCTAAAAATTAAACTTTGTAGGCTTAAAAAAATCACAGCTTTGCAAATAAGAGGCATTTTGCTTTTCTAGGTTTAAAGGAGGACATTTGACACATTTACATGGCAAACTTAGTCCATGTTTGGAAATGCTTTGTAGTGGCCAAAAGCTGTGCATTTCCTTCTGTTGACCTGATTTTTTTTTCTTCCAATAAAGTTAATTAATAGAAGATGCATCAAACAGGATTATTGCAGATGTGCACATACTGCAATGCTAATTGCTCTTATTTTTTACAATCCAGTCCTGCACATGCTTTAATTTATATTTGCCTGACTTAGCTTTTTAGTGAATTAGCGGCACTCTGCCACACACTGAATAGTAATGTGCTTGCATCACTCGATTATCTCAGATGCATTATTGTCTAGAATCCATGCTCCTAATTTCCTTACCACCCACACCCATCTCTTTCCTCTGTTTGGAAGGCTGATTTGTGTTAAGAAGGGACCACCAAGCTATTAACTCTAGGACATAACTAGCATTGTTCATAGAGAGTGGGTCTTATGATCATGTCACATTTTAACTCTTCCACCAGCATTATCCTTGCTTCCCCAATGCTTTCAAGAGGCAATAACTCGAAACGCCTCGCATGGAAATGATAAACTGCCTGTTGTGCCTTTTCTTTGAAGGAGTTCTCCTGCAGAGTATCATATTTAAATAAATTGCCATTGAGTTTAGCAAGCAGCACAATCATGCCCATTGAGGTGGAGTCTTTTGATCATATTTTGTAATGCAATCAAGGATCACATGAGGATTCTGGAACAGGCCAGCCTTGCTGTGTGCTAAATAGGCAACAGGAGAAAGAAAACATTAATTGCCCTGAATCCCCCTCACATAACAAAGCACACCTGTGTCCCAGATACTACAGACCACCCCCCCCAAGGCAATGGTTTTACATCTACAACCACAGTAACTCTTTTCACTTGATTGATCAGTAATTTCAATCAAACTACCAGATTAAAAAATATTGCTGATATATTCACATTGTCTAAAAAGGTCAAATGTATGCACATAAGCACAGCTCTTATGTACTTTTACATGGTTGAATGCACTAGATGGGGAACAGTATACCTGGGTTCTAGGTGCACCTATTTGTTTATTGAGTCAGTTGACATCTCTGCCATTAGTCTACCCCTCTCTCACACCCTCTTAGAAGTCAGCAAGACCTGGACAATAACTGCCTACTTACTGAAACAGTTGTCTTGAGGATGATATGAGTGAGTGGTTAAGAAGTTAGATATATAAAGCACTTTACAAATGTACTACTCTGATAACTATGTATATGTGTGGCACAGACTGTATATGATTAGTGTTCCATTCTCATTACCTCTTTGCAAACATTTTGACAGTATTAATCTTTTTGGCAAAAAGGATTTGCAGGTCTTTCATCTACCAAAAATATGAGGTCACTGGCAGGGAACTGCTAACTGACAGATGAATTGGAGGAAACTTGGGGATACTGTTGAACTTCAGTCAGTGGATTTATTTATTTATTTGTTTTTATTGGAGTATAGTTGCTTTACAATGTTGTGTTAGTTTCTGCTGTACAACAAAGTGAATCAGTTTTTACGTATACATATATCCCCTCTTTTTTTAGATTTCCTTCCCATTTAGGTCACTGCAGAGCATTGAGTAGAGTTCCCTGTGCTCAACAGTAGGTTCTCATTAGTTATCTATTTTATACATAGTAGTGTATATATGTCAATCCCAATCTCCGAATTCGTCCCACCCCCTCTTCCTCCCTTGGTAACCATAAGTTTGTTCTCTACAGTCAATGGATTTAAAAAGAGGCAGCACATGTGGAAGTGGGGGCTTGTAAGGAATTTCCTGCTCTGCTGGTCCGGCATTCTCAACTTTCTGTTAAACTCTGAGGTATCCATGAAAAAGTACTAGCCGATACCATCCCAAATCATCACCTGCAGACAGATATTGTTTAGTATCCTGTTACGCTTGTTGCCTGTTTGGTTTGTTTGTTTTTGTGGATAGTGCAGGAGAGAGAAATGAAAATTAAGGAATAATTACTGGACAAAGTTTTTTTTCAATCTCCACTAGGATAGTTTTGCTGTTCAGATTTATCTCTTCCTCTGCAAAATAGAATGTAATTTTTATATTGCATTCCAGTAAGACCTCGAAAATCAAAATGAAATGTCTTTTTTTTCTGAATGATTTTCCTCTTTTATAAAGAAGAAATGTAGAGGCCTAGTCCTAGTCTAATACCTTACCTTTCTGACAAATGGGGAAAAAAAAAAGCAAGGGAGTTGGAGTAGGAAAGCACATCTTTGGCCCTAGAGGGTGAAGACTGAGGCTTTTCATAAATTTTAAACAACACTTATAGTTCTGTGTCTTTATTATGAGCTGAAGTCAGATAACCTGAAAAGTAAATGAGTAGGCAAATGAGCTAAATGGCTTTCATATTACTTTGAAACTTGTATTAGTTAGCTAGGGCTTCCATAACAGGGACCACAGACTGAGATTAAACAACAGAAATTTATTTTCTCACAATTTTGGAGGCTAAAAGTACAAGATTCACTTGGGGTAGAGTTGGTTTCTTTTGAGGACTCTCTCCTCACCTTATAGATGGCCATCCTCTCCCTGTGTCTTCACATGGTCTCTCTTCTGTGTATTTCTATGTATTTCACTTATATTTGAGGTATAATTGACATATTAGTTTCAGGTACACAACATCATGCTTCGATGTTTGTATACATTGCAAAATGATCACCACGCCATTTCTTGTTAACATCCTTCACCTTACATAGTTATGTTTTTTTGTGTGTGTGATGAGAACTTTTAAGATCTATTTGCAGCAACTTTCAAATATGCCATACAGTTTTATTAACAATAATCACCATACTGTACATTTATCTCATTGACATTTATTTTGTAACTGGAAGTTTACACCTTTTGACCCCCTTCACCCATTTCTCCCACCCTCCATCCCATGTCGGGCAACGACCAGTCTGTTCTCTGTATCTATGAGCTTGTCTTTTTTTTTTTTTTTTTTTAAGATTCCACATATAAGTGGAATATATATTTTCTTTCTCTGTCTGACTTATTTCACTTAGCATAATGGCTTTGGGGTCCATCCCTGTTGTTGCAAATGGCAAAATTTCATTCCTTTTTTATGGCTGAGTAATTTTCTAATATCTATCTATCTACCTTCCTATCAATCTATATCTATATCTATATATACCACATTTCCTTTATCCATTTATCCATTGATGGACACTTAGGTCATTGCTACTCTTCACTTCTTATAAGGACACTAGTTGTATTGGATTAAGCTTCACCCTAGTGACTTCATTTAATTTTACCTCTTTAAAAACGCTGTCTCCAAATTAGAGTCACATTCTGAGGTACTGGAGGTTAGGACTTCAGCATATGAATTTTGGGATGACACAACTCAGCCCATCACAGAGCCCTTTTTTTCCCCTAAAGTCTATTGAAAAATTCTGCGTCAAATACCTTGAAGAAGAAATCTCTTCCCTTAACTCCAGCTGGCATTGCAGAAAAGTTAAAATGTATTCAATTTACAATCCTGACAATTACAGATGGGATTCCTAGGGGATATCTTGACAAGACTTTTGGATTAAACAAACTAAGCAAACACTGAAGTAAAATCAGAAGTGGACACCAAAGATGATAAAATGTAAATAACCTAAAAAACATTTTTTTTCATTGTATAAGGGGAGAGTTACTTCAAACATCTGTTCTTTCTTAGATCAAGCCACACAAATAATCCACAACCTCATCTATAACTTTGCCTTATATTTCCCTCTAGCCTTTGTTTCTTGCCTCTCCAACCTGCTAGCTCTGACCCTCTCATCCCTATCCATTCCCCATATGTAAATTTTTTTTTTTTTTTTTTTTTTTTTTTTGCGGTATGTGGGCCTCCCACTGCCGTGGCCTCTCCCGTTGCGGAGCACAGGCTCCGGACACGCAGGCCCAACGGCCATGGCCCACGGGCCAAGCCGCTCCGCGGCATGCGGGATCGTTCCTCCCAGACCGGGGCACGAACCCGTGTCCCCTGCACCGGCAGGCGGACTCCCAACCACTGCGCCACCAGGGAAGCCCCTGTAAATTTTTTTTTTTTTTTTTTTTTTTTGCGGTACGCGGGCCTCTCACTGTTGTGGCCTCTTCCATTGCAGAGCACAGGCTCCGGACGTGCAGGCTCAGCGGCCATGGCTCACAGACCCAGCCGCTCCGCAGCATGTGGGATCCTCCCGGACCGGGGCACGAACCCGCGTCCCCTGCCTTGGCAGGCGGACTCTCAGCCACCGCGCCACCAGGGAAGCTCCCCCATATGTAAATTTTATGGGGGTAGAGCATTGTCTGTTTTGGTCACCTGTGTAATCCTAATGTTAGCCATAGAATGAAAGCTAAGTAAATATTTCATGAATAAGTGGCAAGGTTGTTGTTAGACATTAGAGGCTAGAAATTTAGAGCTCTAAGTTACTCTCTATTTCATCATGTATTCTGTATACTGTAGGAGCAACAAAAAATATCTGGGTCTCTCATAAGTCCATTGTTTAGCTAAAGCAGTTCATGATAAAAAAACTTAAAACTGGTAGCAGCCTCAGTCACATCAAAGATCATCTTGACTAGCAGACATACCTGTGAGCCAATCAGTTCATCAGATAAATGATCAGTTGTTAATATAAGTTAGAGCATATACTAGGCATATATACATTAATTCTTAAAGTAACTCGCAGTGTGATGTATATAATCCACATTTTACAAATAAGGTAATGTAGTTCAGAGAGATTGAGTAAACTTACCCAGGGTTTCACAGCCATTAACTGACCGAGCCAGGATTTCAATTTAAGTTGGACAGGTTCAAAGCTCCATGACCTCACCTCCACCCAACTTTGTCTCTAGTCTAAATGGCGTTCTATTGGGGTTGGGGACACATGGCTAATTATAACCAAATTATATTTTTAAATATCTTGCTTTTTTGAAAAGGATAAAAAATTTGTCAAAATTCTACTTTCCTTCTCAGTAAAGTCAAACAAAATATTGGCTTGTTGTTGTAAATACAGCATTTGTAATTAAAAGCTGGGTGGTATTTTCTGAAAAGAAAGAGAAATCATCCACCTTTTCTCAACTGATTTTCGCAAAACTTGACTTCAGCTAACCTTATTAATCAGAACAATGAAGAAAAAATTCACAAGGTGCATGAGTCAGCCCATTTCAGATTCTCAGTGTTAGCATATGGCCTCAAAGCCCAAACGCAGTATTTTCACAGGGTGTATCTTTGACTATTTATTACAGGGGAGGTAGGAGAAGAGGAAAACAGTCTGTTTTGTTATCCATCCAAAATCGCAGTTAAGTGTCCTTACCCCCAAAGGCAACTTGGCAGTTTGGGACTTGGTACCCACATTATGAAAGCTGCATTGTTCTCAAGTCTCTAGAAGGGTTTTTAAATATTTTAAATGTTCCTGTTTCTTCATGTCCCCTTCCCATTCTCTAGAGGAATTGTTTAAATCATATGATTGACCTCATTTTGGGCAGCGATTCTGCTATGACGGTTCTTCAGCAGGAAGACTTGTTTTCTTTTAATTTTATATAGGACCTGTTAATCATTTTAATGTAATTTCTATCAATCTGCAATTTCAGTCTCATCTGTTTTTTTTAAATGCTTTATAAACTAAATATTGTGTATATGACTGGAAGCCGTTCTTCTCAGCCAAAAGCATAATAAGATCTAAAAGTAAATCAAATAAATTTTTTGCTCTCCATATTTAATTTTAGTGACTGGATTTTATTTAATTATTTTTATTTATTTATTTGTTTATTTGTTTATTTATTTATTTATGGCTGCGTTGGGTCTCCGTTGCTGCCCTTGGGCTTTCTCTAGTTGCCGCGAGCAGGGACTACTCTTTGTTGTGGTGCGCGGTCTTCTCATTGCGGTGGCTTCTCTTGTTGCGGAGCGCGGGCTCAAGGCGCGCAGGCTTCAGTAGTTGCAGCACGGGAACTCAGTAGTTGTGGCTCATGGGCTCTAGAGCGCAGGCTCAGTAGTTGTGGCACACTGGCTTAGTTGCTCCACGGCATGTGGGATCTTCTCGGACCAGGGATTGAACCCATGTCGCCTACATTGGCAGGCAGATTCTTAACCACTGTGCCACCAGGGAACTCCCTGACTGGATTTTAATATGGGGTAGAACAAACATATATTCAGGGTTACATGTATGTAATATTGTATAGAGGAGGCTTTCAGTAAGTGGTTGCTGATTTGAACTACTCTGTGGCCATCCATATGTCTTGTTCACTTGCCCCAGATCCCCCTTTCACTGTCACATACTGGTGAGACCCTTAGCCTCCAAAGTCTGTTCCTTCGATTCAGATCTCCCTTGTGGCTGCTCAGCAAGATGATGTTTTACAAGGCACTCAGTCTCGACATTCAGTTTGTTAAGTGGGCAATAATGGTATGTGTCTGAGGAGGTATTCAAATTAAGTAGGAATATCCATGTAAAGGACTTAAACCAGTGTCTGTCCCATCAAACTGCCTAATCACTATCCCATCTTGTTATTATTGTGGTTATTATTATCATCACAGAAGACATGAAAAAAAATACTCTTAGCTTTTGAGGAAAGGAAGAAAAGCCCTATCTTTGAACTTTTCTTCTCTCAGTTCTACACATGTTTGAAGCTGAGACTCTCTCGGCTTTCTAATGACAACATGGATGCAGCACAGTTAACAGTACAAACTTGCTACCCCAAGTCTGAATTCACTATTAGCCTTTCCCACACTTTAAATCCTTTCCCAGCCACACTCACAGATTCAAAAGTGTAAGTGTGTATGTGTGTAGTGAGGGTAGGAGGTTGGACCTCCACTCCTAAATAATACTAGGTTACTGGGATGAATGGTTCTCCCCTGTACCTCTTCCCTTTCCCTTGGTAAATCTGATTCACTTGCAGTCCCTCAGGAGCAGGTGAGGTAAGGATGGCTAATCCTCAGCAATGAGAAGGCTTGTAAAACTGTTTCTGACTTAATAATTAACAGGAAGGTTTCTTTCTGTTGGGTCAGAGGGGGAACTAGGCAAGGTCACCTATCTGACATCTAGGACCAAGCATTATCCTACAAATCTTTTATGTGATTCCTTATTTTCAAATATTTAAAACAAAACAAAAAACAAAAACCACCTTACTGACTACTTAAGATTTTAGGGCTAACAAAATAAAGCCCCTATTTTCTTGGTTACTGACCACACAGTCACTAACAAGTTAGTTTCTAGTTTGATTTAGAAATGAAACTCCTTGGCAAGTTTTTGCAAAGAGTTTTGAAATTGTTGGCATTGGGTATAGACATAGGGGAACAGAAAAATAGGAGGATATGAAACATATCTTGTATACCACTCTTTGCAAGCTGTACTACTTCTTTTGACAATACTCCTGCCTCTTATACACATTCAAACACAATCAACAGGAAAAACCTAGTAAACTTTTCAGGTTGAGGGCAACTAGTACATCATTTTATGTCTTGAGGATAATACCATGCTTGCTACTCCAAGAAATGTTTGGAGGAGTGTGGAACGCTGGGGGATCTGAGGCCACTGGTGGCTCCTAAATACCCCTGAGTCAGTGTCTCTGCTTCACTTCATTTCTACAATTAAACATGAGATTTATAACATCACATTTTTTCTCTTCCCCACTGAGCACCAAAATCACTGTCTCTTCTCCATAGTGCATTTTATTTTTATTACTCTCCCACAGACATAACTCATATAAAGGGGCCAGCAGAGAGTCACTGAGTGAGACTAAGCTAACAGAAGCACACACTATGACTGTCCCTCTTGCCTCTTCTAGAAAGTACCCATGTGGCATCCCTTCTCACCCCCCACCACTGCCCCAGCTACAGGAAAGAGAACTAGTGCAAAGCATGTTTTGGGTGCTATGTATTACTTTACATATGGCTCAAAACTCCAGGCATTTGAACTTGCTATCTTACTCATCAGTGTCACATGTAATCTTGCTTCATCATTCAAACCAAAGGAAATAACATGTTCCGCATTTTTACCAAATGTAGGACTCCCTTGCAATTCCTGAGATCTGAGTTTGGAACTGGAAGTGAACCTTTCCAGAACTAAGTTAAAACTAATGTCGTCAAGCACAACATCATGGTTCAGAGGGAAAAAAGAAAAGCATCCAACCAAGGTTCACCAAATTAAAAGCTCATCAGTCCCCTTAGACATCAAATGCCTCCTTAGAAACCATGTTGATGAATTACATGTAAATGAGTCAGAACAGAGATATTATTAACTCAAGACTTCAAGGGGAAAAATATTTGGCCATAGATTCTTTCAAATTTTCTAACTATTGTTCAGTTCTACAACTGGTATGTTGAAAAGTAGAATTTTTTTTACAGCTTTATTGAGCTATAGTTCACATACCATACAGTTCACCATTTAAAGTGCATACATCAAAGATTTTTAGTATATTCATAAATATATGCAAGGACTACAACAGTCAATTTTAGAATATTTTCATCATTTCAAAAATAAACCATCTATTATTTAACTACCATCTCCCTATACCCCTATATTCCCCAGCCCTAAGCAACTACCAATCTACTTTGTCTTTATTGATTTGCCTATTCTGGACATTTCATGTAAATGGAATAATGACATATGTAGTTTTCTGTGGCTGGCTTCTTTCATTTAACATAATGTTTTTGGGGTTCATCAATGTCATCAGTGTTCATCAATGTAGCACATAACAGTATTTCACTCTTTTTATAGTCAAATGATATCCCATTGTATGGAAATGCCAGCTTGTGTTTATCAACTTATCACTGATGGAAATCTGGCTTTTTTCCACGTTTTAGCTATTATAAGTGACGCTGCTATAGAGATTCATGTACAAGTCTTAGTTTGTAAATATATATGTCTGTGTGTGTGTGTGTGTGTGTGTGTGTTCACTTCTCTTGGGCAAATTGCTAGGAGTGGGATTGCTGAGTCATATAAAAACTCTGTTTAATCATTTGAAGAACTGCATTTGTTTTCCAAAGTGGCCTCATCATTTTACATTCCCATCTGCAGTGCATGAGGGTTCCAATTTTTCCACATTCTTGCCAATACTTTTTATAATTATGACTTTATGATTCTAGCCATTCTAGTGGGTATGAAGTGGAATCTCATGTGGTCTTGATTTGCATATCCCTGATGGCTAATGATAAGCATCTTTTCATGTGCTTACTGGCCATTGTAGTATATCTTCTTTGGAGAGCTGTGTATTCAGATCCTTTGCCCATTTTAAAATTAGGTGATTTGTCTTTCTGTTATTGAGTTGTATGAGTTCTTTGTATGTTGTAGATACAAGTCCCTTACCACGTATATGATTTGCAGATATTTTCTTCCATTCTGTGGGATATCTTTTCCTTTCTTGATACTGTCCTCGAGGCACAAGAATTTTGAATTTTGATGAAGTCCAATTTATCTCTTTTTTTTCTTTTGTTGCTCAAGTTTTTACTGTCATATATAAGAAGTCATTGCCAAATTCCAGGTCATGAAGATTTATTCCTGTGTTTTCTTCTAAGAGTTTTATATTTTTAGCTTTTACATGTAGGTCTTTGATCTATTTTGAGTTAATTTTTATATATGTTATGAGTTAAGGGCCCAACTTCATTCTTTTACCTGTGGCTATCAAGTTGTCCTAGTACCGTCTGTCAAAACAACTATTATTTCCCCTCTGAATGATCTTAGAACCCTTGCTGAAAATCAGTTGACCGTAGACACATAGGTTTATTTCTGGACTCTCAGTTCTATTCATTTGATCTGTATGTCTATCCTATGACAGCACCACACTGCCTTGATTAATGTTACTTTGTACTAAGTTTTGAAATTGAGAGATGTGAATCCTCCTACTTTGATCTTTTTTTCAAGATTGTTTTACCTATTCTGAATCCCTTGAATTTCCATATGAATTTTAGAATCAGCTTGTCAATTTCTGCAAAGAAGTTAGCTGGGATTCTATTTATTTATTTATTTGGCTGCGTTGGGTCTTCGTTGCTGTGCGTGGGCTTTCTCTAGTTGTGGCGAGAGGGGGCTACTCTTTGTTGTGGTGCGCGGGCTTCTCGCTGAGGTGTCTTCTCTCTCGCGGAGCACGGGCTCTAGGTGTGCAGGCTCAGTAGTTGTGGCACACGGGCTTAGCTGTTCTGCGGCATCTTCCCGGACCAGGGATCAAACCTGTGTCCCCTGAACTGGCAGGCGGATTCTTAACCACTGCACCACCAGGGAAGTCCCTGGGATTCTGATAGAGAGGGCATAGAATCTATGTATCAATTCAGGGAGTATTGCCACGTTAACTATTAAGTCTTCCAATACCTGAATGTGGACCTCCCCCCTCCCCATTTATGTAGATATTTTAAATTTCTTTCAACAGTGTTTTGTAGTTTTCAGAATAAGTTTTGGACTTTTGTTAAATTTATTCCTAACTGTTTTATTATTTTTGATGCTACTGTAAATTGAATTTTCCTTCATTCCACTTTCAGATTGTTCATTGCAAGTGTATGGAAACACTACTGATTTTTGTGTATTGATCCTGCAGTTTTGCTGAACTCATGTATTAGTTGTATTAGTTTTTTGTCTGTATGTTTATTGTTCTAAATTCCTTAGAATTTTCTACAGACAAGAGCTGGATGCCTTTTATTTCCTCATAGTACATAGTTTTCCTGGAGCCTCTGCTATAGTTTTAAATAGAAGTGGTGAGAGTCGACATCTTTGTCTTGTCCCTGATCTTAGGGGGGAAAGCATCCTGTCTTTCAGCATTAAACATTCTGTTAGCCATGGATTTTTTTTGTAGATGCCCTTTATCAGGTTCACAATATTCCCTCCTGTTCCTCCTTTGTTGAGTGTTTTTATCATGAAAAGGTGTTGGATTTTGTCAGATGCTTTTTCTGAGCCTATTGAGACGATAATGTGGTTTTTGTTTTTTATTCTGTTGACATGGTATATTACATTAATTGATTTTCACATACTAAACCAACCTTGTATTTCTGGGATAAATCCCATATTGCCATGGTGTATAATTGTTTTACATGTTGCTAGATGACTAGTATTTTGTTGATGAGTTTATGTCCAAATTCATAAGAGATATTGGTGTACAGTTTTCTTCTGATTGTCTGGTTTTGGTATCAGGATAAAAATAGCCTCACAGACTGAGTTGGGAAGTGTTCTCTCTATTTTTTGGAAGAGTTTGTGAAAATTAATACTAATTCTCCTTTAAATGTTTGGTAGAATTCAGCAGTGAAGACATCTGAGCCTGGACTTTTCATTGTGGGTAAGTTTTTTTTTTTTTTTCTTCAGTACGCGGGCCTCTCACTGTTGTGGCCTCTCCCGTTGCGTAGCACAGGCTCTGGACACGCAAGCCCAGCGGCCATGGCTCACGGGCCCAGACGCTCCGTGGCATGTGGGATCCTCCTGGACCGGGGCACGAAGCCGTGTCCCCTGCATCGGCAGGCGGACTCTCAACCACTGCGCCACCAGGGAAGACCCATGTGGGTAAGTTTTTGATTACTAATTAAATCTCTTCTTTTTGTTCTATTCAGATTGTGTATTCTGGAGTCAATTTTGGTAGTCTGTGTTTCTTTTAGGAATTTGTCCATTTCATCTATGTTATCTAATATATTTGCATACACCTGTTCATAGTATTCCTTTATAATTATTTTTTTCTTTCTGTAAATTTAGTAGGGATGTCCCTTCTGTCATTTCTGATTTTATAAATTTGACCCCTCAACATTTTTCTTGGTCAATATGGCTAAAGGTTTGTCAATCTTGTTGATCTTTTCAAAGAACTGGCTTTTGATTTCATTGATTATTTCTCCTCTATCTCATTAATTTCCACTGTAATCTTTATTACTTCCTTTCTTCTTCTTACTTTACGTTTAGTTCACTCTTCTTTATCCAGCGTTTTAAAGTGGGAGTTTAGATTGTTAATTTCTTATCTTCCTTCTTTTTTAATACAAGAATTTACAGATATAAATTTCCCTATAGGTACTGCTTTAGATTCAGCCCATAAGTTTTGATATGTGTGTCTTCATTTGCATTCATCTCAGTGTTTTTTAATTTCCCTTTTGATTTTTTCTTTGACCCATTGGTTAATTAAGAGTGTGCTATTTAATTTTCACATATTTTTGAGTTTTCTAAATTTCTCTCTATAATTGACCTCTGTTTTCTTCCACTGTGGTCAGAACACACATACATATTATTTCTATCTTGTCAAATTTATTGAGGTATGTTCTGTGACCTAACATATAACATATAGTCTATCCTGAAGAATATTTCATATGAACTTGAAAAGAAGGAATATTCTGCTGTTTTTGGGTGGAAGGTTTTATAGATTTCTGTTAGGTCTACAGTGGTCCCTCTGTATCCTCAGGGGACTGGTTCCAGAACCCCCTGAGGATATTGAAATCCGAGGATGCTCAAGTCCCATATATAAAATGGCATCATATTTGCATATAACCTATGCATATCCTCCTGTATACTTTAAATCATCTCTAGATTACTTATAATACCTAATACAACGCGAACATTATGTAAATAGTTGTAATTACAATGTAAATACTATGTAATAAGTTGCCAGTGCATGACAAATCTAAGTTTTACATTTTGGAACTTTATGGAATTAAAAAAAATATTTTCGATCCACAGTTGGTCTAATCCACGATGCAAAACCCAAGGATATGTAGGTCCAATGGTGATTGGGTTATAGTTTTGCTCAAGTCTTTTATTTCCTTGTTCTGCCTAGTTGTTCTATCCATTATTGAAAATGGGGTATTGAAGTCTCTATTATTGTTGAGTTTTCTATTTCTCCCTTCATTTCTGTCAAGTCTTATGTATTTTGCTACAATCTCACTAGGTGCATATATGTTTATAATTATTTCACCTTCCTGGTGATTTTGCCCTCTTGTGATTAAAAATTTTCTCTCATTATCTCTAGTAACATTTTTTGTCTTAATGTATATTTTGCTTGATATTCTAGCCACTCCGGTTCTCTTGTGGTTGCTGTTGGATGATATATCCTTTTCCATTCTTTTACTTTCAATTTATTTGTATCTTTGAACCTAATGTGTGTATCCTGTAGACACTGTGTATTTGGGTTGGGAATTTTTAACAATCTAGTCTGACAATTTCTGCCTTTTGGTTGAGTTGCTTAATCCATTCATATGTAATGTTATAAATGTAGTTGGATTTATATCTGCTGATTTACTTTTTGTTTCTGTTATATCTCTTTTCTCTTTTGTTGTACTATTCTTCCTTCACTGCTTTGTTTTACATTGAATATTTTCTAATGTAACATTTTAATTACTTTAAATTTCTTTCCATTATAGTTTTAATAATTATTTTCTGAGTGGTTGCTTAAGGCTTACTTTATACATCTTAACTCCTCAAAATCAGACTTATACTAACTTAATTTTGGTGAGATATTGAAACATTACTCCTATAGAGCTCTAGTCTCTTTCCCCTTTTTGTGATATTATCATTATAGATATTACATGTATAAATGTTACAAACTGAACAATATATTGTTATAAGTACTACTTTATATAATTTTATGACTCTAAAGAAGCCGCAAGAAGGCTAAGAATGTGATGCTGTGATAATAAGGGTTTTAAAGCCTCTTTAGAGATGACTCTGTCTTACTTTGATGATGAACTGATTTTCAGGGTGCCATTTTATCCTTTGAGTAGCACTACTATGGTTGCCTCAATGTTGTTACCATGTAATTGCTTCATATCTCATATTGTGTGGCTTCCAATAGCAAAGACTTAGATGCCAAGAAGGACTTAAGCTATTTAAAAGCATCCTCATAATGATGGGTTCAGATCCCTAGTGAACCTAATCATGAAGATTAACTCAGTCACTCAACCAGTTAATTTTTGTGGATAAAAAAATATAATAGAAATTGAAATGTTAGAAGAAGCCTTGGATTTTTATTTATTTTTTACTTTGGATGGAAGGGAATATCATGCAAAGTATGAAATCTACCTTGTGCCTTTATGAAGTAGTGTAAGAAGGTAACTGCATGTTCTGTTTTCTGATTTTACATTTTTCCCACTTAATTACCTATACAATTTATGACACTTTCCAAATATTATTGTCTTGATCTTTCCTAATCTTGAGGGGTTATATCTTGTTTATCTTGGTTCCCCCAGAACCTAATAATCACTAGCACATAGTAGATGCTCTGAAATTGTGTTGAATATTATAAATATTTTAGATATTGATCTTAAAGATGTGGATCTGTTTCCCCTTAACAAGTTTTGTGCACTCCCTAATTTAATGTCAAGGATGGTCTTATTTGAGAAAGTGCAAATACAATGCTTTTATTTCACAGCTTCTAGTAATCTCACTCATATGATGATTATAATCATAAAGAAGCCAATTGTGCCTCCACAAAATTGATTCTGTTTATATTTGGTGTCTACATAAGCATATGGAACTGTCTGCTCAGGTATGAGTTTAGGATACATGATTTAATCAGTACGTAGCATGTGTTTTGAAGACACAGGAGCATAAAGGAATATTTTACATTATAGATATCACAAAATTTTGCTTTTTATATTTCTGATGCTTAATGAAATGATCTTGTTCCATAGTCAGTTTTTTTGGAAGGAGAATGAAAATCGACATTTAGATGCTTCTTCTAGATATGTTTATTAACATATTTAACTCAACAAGCAGAAGGGACTAGTAGTTTAGGTATTTTTATGTCCATTTTACAGGTGAGGAAAAGGAAGTTCAACAAACTTAAATCAAGTGGTCAAAGTCACCTAGCTAGGCAGTAGTAAAATTGGGATTTACACCACTCTGTTACACTGTAGTTGACAGAAAATAGGAAATTCGGGGACTTTAGCTTTTACCATGAAAAAGTAATCAGGCCCAGTTGTGCTTTACTTCTAGAATATAAACAACTACAAAACTGGACAAAATATATGAAACCGTAATGTTCAGACGTTGGAGAGCAGACAGTACAGGACTGTGATCTTTAAGAGTAGGGAAACAAAATGAACCTTAGACTGTACCGTGTTTCTACCTGAAGAAATTTTCTGGAAGGGAGGAGGAACCCAGGGAAAGTCTTGCTGGGTAGAGGAAAAAGTTCCGAGTTCTAGGACACTGAGGCAACTGAAAGTACAAAATACCAGAGAGGAGGCGGCTAAATAGAAAAGGAGCATAAGAGTCTGCATTGGGGTGTCTGGAGTCTGTGACTGATTACTAAACCATGCATGTATATGATGAAACTTCATGAGGTCAGACTCAAAACTACTGGGAGCTCTAAGCTGAGCAGTTCCTAGAACTCACATGGGAATGGGAGATATTTGAGTTCCAACTAGCCAGAGACCTTGTTGAACACCTGGGACATTACTAAGTATTAAAATACACTGACTTAATAGTAAAACTAAGCTAGATGCAGAGTAAAGGATACTCTAGACCTGCCCTAATATAACTTAAGACTAAGCTTTGAGATAATCAAGCTGATCTACAAATAATTTAACTCCCAAACAAAACGAAGTTCAATACTCTTTAAAGGAAGGCAACAAAATTCAGTCAACAACATAATATTTACAATGGGAGGAGATAGTAGAAGCATAAGGCTGTAAAGCTTTTACTTTTTACATGATATGGTATAATATCATTTGATGGTAGATTGAAATATGTTAAAGATGCATGTTGTAAACTCTTGAGCGACCATTAAAAAAATCAAAACAAAACAAAAAACTTGGCACCAAATTTAAGCAAAAAAACAAAACAAAACAAAACCCTAAACAAAAAATGAAAATAAAAGAAGTATAGCTATTGAGCCAAATGTACAGATTATTTTGAAAACTATAAGATATCACTTAATTTAAAACTAGGTAAGGAAAGAGAAAAAAGTGAATAAATGAAAGATAGGAAAAATAGAAAAGATGGTAGACTTAAAATCATATTAGAAAGCACATTAATTGGAAACAGTCTAACCATTCCAATCAGCTTTTGCTTGTCTGTAAAGCTTTTGATCTCTCCATCAAATCTGAACAAGAGCCTTGCTGGGTAGAGGATTCTTGGTTGTAGGCTTTTCCCTTTCATCACTTTAAATATCTTGCCACTCCCTTCCGGCCTGCAGAGTTTCTGCTGAAAAAAATCAGCTGATAGCCTTATGGGAGTTACCTTGTATGTTACTTGTGGCTTTCTCTTTGCTGCTTTTAATTTCTCTCCTTATCTTTAATTTTTGTCATTTTAATTACAGTGTGTCTTGGTGCATTCCTCTTTGGGTTCATCCTGTATGGGACTCTCTGTGCTTCCTGGACTTGGGTGACTGTTTCCTTTCTCAGGTTAGGGAATTTTTCAGCTATTATGTTTTCAAATATGTTCTCAGCCCCTTTTTCTCTCCCAGTCCCTCTGGGACTCCTATAATGGGAATATTACTGTGCTTGATGCTGTCCCAGAAGTCTCTTAAACTGTCCTCATTTCTTTTCATTCTTTTTTCTATTCAGCAGCAGTGATTTCCACTACTCTATCTTCTAGCTCACTGATCCGTTCCTCTGTATCATTTAGTGAACTGTTGATTCCTTCTAGTATATTTTTCATTTCAGTTATTGCATTCTGCATCTCTGGTTGTTCTTTGTATTTTTAGCTCTTTGTTAAAAAATTTATAACTTTTTGCTCTGTGCATCTGTTTTTCTCCTGAGTTCTTTCATCATCTTTATGATCATTACTCTGAACTCCTTCTCGGGTAGATTGCCTATCTCCACTTCACTTAGTTCTTCTGGGGTTTTGTCTTGTTCCTTCATCTGAAACATGTTCCTTTGCCTCATTCTGTCTAAGTTGCTGTGTATATTTTTACGAATGTGGTAGGTTAGTTACATTTCTCGACCTTGGAGACGTGGCCTCTGTAGGAGATGTCCTATGAGTACCTGTAGTGTGCTCACCCAAGCAACATGCTTTAGGGGTTCCCCCTAAGAGGGCTGCATGGGTCCTTCTGTTGTAGCAGGCTGAGTATGTGGGTGGTCTGGTAGGCTTGGTTGGCCCCAAGCCCAGTTGGTTGTCAGGCCTTGCCTTGTACAGATGCTGCTGGTGCTGGTTAGCAGGCCCTGGTCATGAGGTGGCTGATGCAGAACCCCAGGGGGCCCCAGGGCTAGTGCTGGCTCACTGGTGGGCGGAGTCAGGGTCCAGAAGACACTGGGGCTTTTAGCCCCGCACTGGTGGGTGAAGCCAGGTTTTGGGGTTAGAGCTGGATTACTGGCAGGCAGAGCTGGGCCCTGGCTGCCAGGCCCAGGGATCCCAGAGCTGGTGTCAGATCACTAGCTGGAGGGGATGGGGGGGCAGTTCCTGACACATTTGGGTATGGGGTCCGGGGTATCCTGAAGCTTGTGTTGGCCTGCTAGTGGGCAGGGCTGGGGCCCAGCTGGTCTCAGGGTAGGGTCTGGCCGGCTGGTGTGCAGGCTGGGTTCTCAGCGGGCATGATTGTGGTTTTCTTGGGTCTGGTGTCTGCCCTCTGGTGGATGGAGGCTGGTCTAGAGGCTAGTGCAGCCTTCCTGGAGGGCAGGGCTGTTGTCTGCCCACTGGTGGGTGGAGCTAGTTGGGCCTGTGGTGGGCAGGGCCCTGTGAAGAGGTAGCTATGAGCTCAGGAAGACCTTAGGCAGCCTGCCTTCTGATGGGTGGGGCTCTGTTCCCACCCCGTTAGTTGGCCTCAGGTGTCCCAGCACCAGTGCCTGCAGGCTGTTGGGCGGGGCCAGGTCTCGGTCCAATGAGCGAGAGGGAGGGTCCGCTGGTGCAGCCAGCACGGCTTCCCACTTCCACACGCGTGTAGAACAAGCTCCCAAATATGGCTGCTCCCAGCGTCTGCGTCCTCAGCCGCCCACCACAGCCTCTCTGGGAGGCTCTCCAACACCAGCAGGTAGGTCTGTCCTAGGTTCCTATCAAATTACTGCTTTTTGCCTTGGGTCCCGGTGCGCGTGAGATTTTGTGTGAGGAAGTCTCTCTTGCCCACAGACTTGTGGGGCTCCTGAAATTAAGCCCCGCCAGACTTCAAAGCCAAATGCTCTGAGGGCTCGTCTTCCCGGTGCAGGACGGCCGGCTGGGGAGCCTGACGTGGGGCTCAGAATTCTCACTCCTGTGGGAGAACCAATGCACTATGATTATTCTCCAGTTTGTGATTTGCCCACCTGAGGGTGTGGGAGTTAAATATATCACGAGTTTGCCTCTCCTGGCTGTCTCGTTGTGGTTTCTCCTCTGTGTTTTTAGTGGTGGAAGATCTTTTCTGGTAGGTTTCAGTCTTTTTCATAGATGGTTGTTCTGCAGAAAGTTGTGATTTTGGTGAGCTCATGAGAGGAAGTGAGCTCAGGTTCTTTTTACTCCACCATCTTGGGCAATCTCCTAACCATTCCAATTACAAGGCAGAGATTATAAGAATGAATTAAGTGCATAAACCCAACTATATTGCAGTCTATAAGAGATGTCTTATAATATGTGAAAATAAAATATATGTATTATTGTAGGTACTATACATTGGATGTTAAAAGTAAACGGATGGAAAAAGAATGCAAACACTAAGAACTGTAGTGATTATATATATCTAACAAAGTAGATTTAATGCCAAGTAATATCAGGGATAAAGAGGGGCTAAAAGAAAAAAAGAGGGGCTAAAGAAAAACGGTCTAAAATCCATGATCCAAGCATTCACCTAAAGAAGACAAGAAAAAGAAGAGCAAATTAACTCCAAATTAAGCAGAAGCAGCTAGGGAAGAACAGGTGTCAACAATATGGAGAAGATCAGTGAACCAAAAAGCATGGTGTTTTTGATTTCTAGTATTTTCTTTTATTCTTTCTTAAATGTTCTGTTTGATAATTCAAAATCCATGTCATATCTGATTTGGGTTCTGATGCTTGCTTTGTCGCTTCAGGTTACGGATTTTTAGCCTTTTAGCATGCCCTGTGATTTTTTTATTGTTGAAACCTGGGTATAACATATCCAGTAATAGGAACTAAGGTAAATAGGCCTTTAGTGTGAGGTTTTATGTTAACATTAAACAATAAACACATCCCAACTAGGGGTTGGCCTTTTTTTCTTTTCTTCCCTGTTGACTTTGGGCGTCCTGAAGTATTCCTCCTTAGAGAGGCTGTCTTGCAGCTTGTTCAGCTGTAATCTACTATTATACTGGAGCCCTGTTTTATGGTGGCAAGGTGTAGATGGGGGGAAAGTGTTCTATAATTGTTTGATTAAATCCATCTGTTAGTGGGCCTGTGACCATAAGCTTTGACCTTCACAAGTGTTTCTTAGCTGCTCCCCTCTTCCTTAGGTTAGACAAGAAGTCTAGAGGGGGCTGGAGTGGGAGAAATGCCTTTTCCTCAGGTGAGATCTGGCTCTGCTAAAGTCTTTCCCCCTGGAGAGTATGGACAGCAAATCTTATGGAGAACACTGAGAGGATATTTCACAATGATTATCTTTCACCTTCCCTGCCAGAGCCACAAAGGGATCTTTCTCTGCTCTTCATGAGGACTGAGTGGGGTTCCTGGAGGTAAGCCCATAAAAGTGTGAGAGACCCTCCCTGCCAAGACTGTAGCCCCCAAAGGTTTCTCACTCTCACACTAGTCCTCATTCAGCCTCCAACAATTCATTAAAATTGTCAGTCAGTGTTACCACTAGTTTATGGCTCCACCTGCTTCTGCTTCAGGTAAGTAGATCTTAGCTGTAATGTTCTGGGTTCATCTGATTCTCATCGGATTCAGTATGGTGATTTGCTCTTAGAACTCGTTTCTCTAATAGGTCCAAGAAAACTTATTGATTTTTGATTTGATTAGTTTATTTTTTCCTGGTTTAATGATGGGAGTGATGACTTTCAAATTCATTACATTTTGGACATGAAACCAAATCCATCCATTGAGTTTTTTTTTTTTTTTTTTACTTTGGTTATTGTCATTTTTATTTCTAAAATTTCCATTTGCTTCTTTATATATTCTGCTTCTTTTGAGACTTTCTGTATTTCATTTATTTCAAGTGTGTTTGTAATTGCTCATGAAATATTTTAATGGCGGCTGCTTGAAAATTCCTGTCAGATAATTCCAATATTTGTGTCATCTGGTGTTGGCATCTGTTGAATTGTCTTTGCTCGTTCAGTTTGAGATATTCCTGATTCTTTGCATGACTCGAGTTTTGATTGAAATCTGGACAGTTTGGGTACTGTGGTACAAGACACTGTTCCATTTTGTTTAAATCTGGCGTTTTAGCAAGGTTTCTCTGATACCATTCCATTGAGTGATGAAGGTGCCACATCATTACTGCCAGATGGCAGTGGGAGTCCAGATTCTTCACTTGGCTTCCACTGACCCAAATGATAGGGGTAGGTGCATGCCCAGTAGGCCTCCACTTACACCACTCTGGCCATTCCCTGGGTCCTGATGTCACTAGTTGGTGTGCCTTCTCTCCACCTTCTTATGTTTGTTTTATATATAACACCCAGAGTTTTAAATTGTACTTGGTGTGAGGAAAAGTGCATTTATTACATATTCCTGAAAACAAATGTCTCTAAGTTTTTTATGAGGCCAGTAATATCTTAATACCAGGAACACACAAAGGTATTTTAGGAAAAGATATTTTAGGAAATATTCCTTCTGAACATAGATGGAAAAAGCTTTTAAAAAAATCCTAATCAATTAAGGAAATTGATTCCAGCAATATATAGAAAGTACAATATATACCATGACAGAGGGATGCACAGTTGGTTTACCATTTGAAAAATTAATCAATGTAACTCACTATATTACATATATAACTACAAAAGAAAAAAGATCATCTCAAAATATGCAAAAATAAAAATCCTGGAAAAAATCCTTGAAATCCTTGAAAATCCTTGAAAAAATTCAACACCATTGAAGGTAAAAAGAAAAACTTCAGCAAACTAGAAATGGTCAGGAGCTTCCTCATTCTAATAAAGGGCATCTATTACAAAGTTATAGCTAATATCATACTTGCTGTTCAGTGACTGAATACTATCCCCCTTAAGATCAGGAACTAGAGAAGGATTTCTGTTCTCACCAAGTCTGTTCAGTATTATACTGGATATCTTAAATATTTACACAAAGCAAGAGAAAGAAATAAAAGACATACCAATTAGAATAAAGAAACACCACCAAGAAAATTAAAAAGCAAGTCACAGACTGAGAGAGAACATTCACTTTATGTATATCTTACAAACCACTTATATTTAGCATATGTTAAAAACTTACACAAATCAATAATAATAAGAAAAATCAACCTGAAAAAATGGACAAAAGACGTTAAATAAATACTTCAAGAAAGAGTTACCAGTGATAAACAAGTACATGAAAAGATGCTGAACTTCACAAGTTATCAAGGAAATGCAAATTAAAACCCCAATAAGACACCCTATTTACTCACTAGAATGGCTAAATTTAAAAAGACTGACAGTACAAAGTGCTGGTAAAAATGTGGAGCAACTGCAAGTCTCAAATACTGTAATTGAGAATACAACTGATATAATTACTTTAGGAAATAGTTTGGTAGTTTCTTTCAGAGTTCATTGTTCTCCTGCTATATGACTCATCAATTTTATTCCTAGTTTTTTTTTTCCCCTGAGAGAATGTAAAAGCATATATAAACCCAAAGTTTTAAATGTAAATTTTTATAGCAGCTTTATTCAAAATACTACCCACACACCCACAAAGAAACAACTTATTTTGGGCATTCCCATCAACAAGGTGGATCTCTCATACAAAATTGGGTTCAGTTGTTGAGACTGCTGATACCACACACACAAAGAAGTTAGAAAAGGTTTATTATTCACATAATGAGGCTTTTTGGGGCACATGAGGCAGGTGCTCCCTGAAAATGATATGTAAACACAGGAAAAATGTTTAGCCTTGCAAATTATAATAGCATTTGATATATATATAATATATATAGAGAGATAAAACTTAGAAAAAGAGTATGGCTCAAAGTGCTTGGATTTAAATCCTGATGATCACTTTCTAGTTAGATTAAATTGGGCACATTACTTTATCTCTCTGTACCTCTTTTTCTATTTCAGCAAATGGGTCAAATAACAATCAGTGCCTCAAGAGTTATTGTGAGAACTAAGTGTATGAATATACTACAATACTTAGAACAGTTCCTGGGAAGAAATAAGCCATTGTTAAATATTAGCTTTATTTTTTTCTTTTTTTACAAGAATGTAGGGAGTTACTTTCATGCACAGTTTCTAGAAATATGAATTATTGCATTCTTTTTGAGACCACTACATATAAAATGCCTTTAAAGTATGCATAAATTTGGTCAACAGTTCCATCTCTGGGAATGCATATGCAAAATTAATTAGGTGTATGTGCAATGAATTCCCTCCAAGAATATATAATCACATCATTGTTTATACAGAAAGAAAAAAATGAAATAACACAAATACCCAAATTTCCAATTATAAGGAATTAAATTATGGGACAATCATATATTATTTCCTTAAATTTCCATGACAACATGTAACAACGTGCAACAAAGCACACTTTAAACAGAATTCTGAAAAAAGGGGGTTGGCAAAAGGATGGCATTAAAATATACCATAAAGCTACAATTATTAAAGCAGTGTGATTTCAGGGAAAAAAATAGCTAAGTAGAATGGAAAATTATAACAAACATACGTTTATCTACTCATATTGGTCTTGATATATATATGGACATAAGAGTTTAATATAAAAAGGTAAAATTAAAAACCAATGATGGGGCTTCCCTGGTGGCGCAGTGGTTGGGAGTCCGCCTGCCGATGCAGGGGACGCGGGTTCGTGCCCTGGTCCGGGAAGATCCCACATGCTGCGGAGCAGTTGGGCCCGTGAGCCATGGCCGCTGAGCCCGTGTGTCCGGAGCCTGTGCTCCGCAACGGGAGAGGCCACAACAGTGAGAGGTCCGTGTACTGAAAAAAAAAAAAACAAAAACAAAAAAAACCAATGATGGATTTATTACTAATCATATAATATCAGAAAAAATGAATAGATATTTGAAAAAAAATAGTTCTTTACCTCATACCATAGCTGAAAATTTTTTTCAAGGATTAAGGAAAGAATTAAATGATAAAAAGAAAAGGAATATGAATATCTGATCTCTACAGACTTTCTTAACTCAAATGAATGGAAGTAATTACAAAAGAAAATATCAACAAACACAAGTATTTGTGTTTGATATTCAGAAATCAAAAGTAATGCATGTCTGATATACAGAAATGCATGTCTGATATACAGAAATCAAAAGTAAAATTAGGAAACAATTTGGGAAATACCTTTAGCAAATATGACATAAGCTTGAGGGTCTTACTGTGTGTAAATTTTTGCCTTAAAAATGATTCTTTTATAACTCTTCAAGCTGTCTTTATAACACTTTATTCTTTCTTAAACATTTGTATATTTAAAAAAATAAAATTGTTTATTTTATGTATTTATTTTTGGCTGCGTTGGGTCTTTGTTGCTGTGTGCAGGCTTTTTCTACTTGCGGAGCATGGGTTCTAGGCGTGTAGGCTTCAGTAGTTGTGGCTCGCGGGCTCTAGAGTGCAGGCTCAGTAGTCGTAGCACACGGGCTTAGTTGCTCTACGGCATGTGGGATCTTCCCAGACCAGGGATCTATCACGTGCCCCCTGCATTGACAGGCGGATTCTTAACCACTGTACCACCAGGGAAGTCCCAAACATTTGTAGATTTTGTAACTTTATAAGAACAAATAAATTAATGAACAATTAATAACAAGATTTAGCCTTAGAAACAAGGTGATTTGGGAGAGGTGAAGAAAATCTAAACATATTCTTGACTTGAATAGCAGAACTTCTAAGTAGAGAATCACACATATAGATTGTTCTAAGTTTCTTACTCTGTGTATATAAGTATTTTTAAATTGAGATCAATTGAAAGGAAAAGGGAATCAAGGTCATAAGCAATGAATTGTTGATAAAATAAATACAACTGATAGTGAAAAAAATTCAACCCCACTTGTAATCAAGGGAATGTAAATTTTAAAAAGTTCCAACTCTCATGTCTTAGATTAGCAAAGCTATCCTGATTGTTAAACAGTACTGAAGGGCATGTCAGCGATCTTCACTCTTTCCCTTTTGGGCCAGTAATGATAGTTACGAGACTTTTTTCAGAAAATGTGAATAAGAATTTACACATAACAGTATTTGGTATATAATTAATTATAATATCAAGAATAGAATTATCTTTAATATTCTGTAGTAGAAAATGTTAACATCCAGTCATATGTTGAAATGTTATGTAACAATTAAATTATTTTTTGAAAGAATTTTTAATGACATTGAAAGTGGTTATAATAAGTGAAAAAAGCAGGATGCAAAATTTTTATTATATGTAATCTTAACTATGAATTTTTAAAGTATTCATACAAAAAAGGCTAAAAAATATGGGTATGATTATGGATATTTTTTTGATAATTTGTTTTTTCCAGCTATATTACTTTGCATTGCAGTAAAAGTCATTTTTATAGCAATGCAAAATATGCTCTATATAAAATTATTTTCTATGACCATCAAATTTTGAGTTAGTATTTTATAAAAATATTTTAGATTTGTATAAATTGTTCTGTTTGAGGCTTATAAAAGGATGAATTTCATGAATATATTAAACACCTGGTTAGTTGAAGAATTCCAGTAATTTTTCATGCTACTTTAAAAATTTTTGGTTTGTATTTAGATGTACTTAACATTAAAAAACAAATTCCTGTTTGTCTCTTTTCTCCTACACTAAAGAAAACAAAGTCCTACAAAGTGGAGGAGACAGGAAACTCTGGAATTATCTTCTCAAGATGACAGAATTTGTTGTTTAAAAAAAAATTTTTTTTTAATAAAACATTTTATTGGGTGGATACTGTTTAAATGCTAACACCTTACCAACTGTCAATTTTTGACACTGTTTCTTGTCTTTTTTTATTTGTTTGTTTTATCATTGTACAGTCAGTTTGGATAGCACTTTCTGTTTAGTTTTTCTGTCATAACATGGATTTGCAGCATATTGGGAGTGTTTCCTAAAATGCCCTTAACATGAGTGATTTTAAATAATATTAAATTTTCTAGTTGCTGAAAACATTTAGAACAACTGATAAGAAGGACTTAAAGCATTAGTCTCATAACATCATCTTTAGTTATTATTATAAAAGAAACACAAATTAAAACTAAAAATAATGGTGGGTCCTCTTTCCTTTGAGCCACTCCCATGTCAAAGGCCCATAAATATTATCATCCATATATAAAACATTTAAAAAGCTAATTATCAATTTGCATACCTTTTCATATTCACTAGGGTGGGTACTTAAATCACTCTATGGGATACCTATTACATTCCTCAATATTTTTCTCTACCTAGGTTTCTTCCCCCATTTTATGCTTAATTGGATTTTAGTTCCATGTTCCATGTATTTACCCAAACAGGACAAATACTACCATAATCCTCTTCCTACGGAACAGGGCAGTTTCCAGTGAAAGAGTCAAAGATGCAAAACTAGAAATTAGTAAACAAGAAATCTAGACCAGTAATAATGTATTTATTTAGCATTTATCACTTGCTTGTCACTGTTAACTGATTTATATGCATTCATTTATTTAATCTCAAATCAATTCCATGAAATAGAAAGTTGAAGAAACTGATGACCCACAGAGGTTATGAAATCGGTACAAAGTCATGTGGCCAGTAAATGGAATATCTGAGCCTGGAGTCTGACTCTGCTTGGCCTCAGAGCCCAAACTCTTAATCACTAAACTAAATATGTTAAGAGATTGGAAAGTAAGCTAAAAGTCTAGAAACTGCCCAGTGCTTTGATCTTCTTTTTGTCAGAGGTTGGACTTATCACAGACAGAATCACTTGTTCATTTGATAAGTATACTAGTATCACATTCCAACTGGTAAACAGGATCCCTATAGTGAGGTCTTAGAACACACCCAGTTCCCATGCAGAAGAGGAAGTATTCATCATGTAGAAAACTCCTGAAATTAGCCTGTCTCACTGGCTGTTGAATAGTGTAATTAAGTGGTATCTATCACAAATAACATGTGCAGCAAAATCATATTAAGGACATGTGGACGTGTACAGGTTATATCAGTCAGTGTGGTTGGTGGAATGAGATGGTAGAAAGATAATGGGCTGTGGAGTACAAATCACAGTTGTTCTTTAAAACTCACATTGTTTGACAAGGTACTCTCAACAATCCTTAGTTTTTCATTGTATCGATAACATGGCCTCATAATGCCTGTTGGAGGAGTTATTATGAGGAATAGTGACACTAGTTTGAAAGCACTCATCTGACACAATAAATTTTGGCTAGTATTATTGTGTATACTATGAGTAATAGGTATAATTTACAGAATGAATATGGCCTTTGTTCTGTGCGGAGTTCTAGCATTAAGAAAAGATGTTATGCATTATATGAGGCAAAGATGCACAAATGCAAATGCAGATCTAAGCATAAAATGGGAAGCTATGTATCTTGCAATTAAAGGACAGTTTTCTCAGTATGGAAGGGTGTGCTGATAATGTGTATGTGAAAAATGACAGCATTGATTTCATCACTCATTCAACAAATAGTCATCCAGAGCCTAGTCTATTCTACGTGGTAGAGATACATTCAGTCTCTTTACACATAGGACCTACACGTCAGAGTGTCTGAAGAAAAGTAATGTGGGCATATACCCCAATCAGGCCATTTGTAGTTGGCTTGTTCCCATTGCAAAGTGGCAGGCGAGTCCTGCTTGAGAAAATTGAAAACCTTACTTGAGGTCTTAAAAACAGTAAAGTAAAATGTGATATTCACAAATAAGAAAATGTTTAAAATTTATACTTAATTTACTAAACCCTGACTTTTTTGAAAATGAGATAATCATTAAAAAATAGACAATTGTGGATTATTTCTGATTGAAAATCTTAACATCTAAACATTGCTGTATTATGCACTCCAGTAGTTGATGCTATTCTAGTTGTTATAATAGATAATCTGCTCAATTTTAGTGATTTAACATAGTAGTAATTTTTATTTTGCACATATAAAGTTCAATATAAGTGTTTATGTGGGTTATTTAAGGAATCTAGGCTCTTTGCCTAACTACATCAACTACATGGCTTCCAAAGTCACTGGATAATGGAGGGAACATGGGAGATTTATGTCTGCAGCCCTGGAAATGATGGACCTTTTCTCCAACCACGATGCAGTGGTTAGAAGTCACTGCGAGGGAGACTATAGTCTAGGTCAGTGGTATTCGATTTGTGGTCCATGTACTGGCTGCCCATCTATAAACTATTTGTTACTGATCTTTGATAAGATCAGAAACGTGTTCTGGATGTGAATTAACTATTTATGTCACTAAAGACACTGCTGAGTACAGTTACAACTTTCTTGGTGAAGTTTGTTGATTTACCTTCTGGTACAAGCTTTTAGTAGTGGACCAGCACTTTGAGTAGCACTGGCTTAGCTGTGTGCTCAGGAGAAAGAGGAAACAGATTTGATGACCAATTAGCCAGTCTTTGCTACATCCAACAGGATAGTTCAGATAGATACACATGTGGGAGTGATAACTGAGTCTGGGTTTTAAGTATCTTTAAGGTCTTTTAATATTAAAATATATTACTTAAATGAAAAATTATTTGCAAGAGATTAGTTTTTATAATGTTCTTTGAAAATATGAAAGCATGGGCAAATTAAGAATGATTTAAGATAAACAATAAGTTAACTGTACTTGTCCTTACTGTAAATTTTCAGAAACAAATCTTACTGTAATTTTAACATGTAGCAGTTATGATACACACATTCATATAACTTTTGTTAACTGAGATAACTCAGCTAATTCAAATGTAAAGAAGTGTGAATTTTGACACAAAAAGATGCTACAAAAAGCATTACAGATTTGGAATGAGGAGTTTTGCATTCCAGACTTTGTTGTGTAGCTAACCAACTGTGTGTTATCAGATAAGGAGTGAGCATCATTGGGAAAAGCATCATTGACTAGATCAGGAGTGTAAAATCGATTTAAATTCTTGTGCTAGTCCAACACAGCTGTCTGGGAGTTGTGTGTTGAGAAGAATTCTGAAGCAGAATATAGGCCCATTGGTTAAGAGTACTGTGATCAATAAGACTACTGTGATCACTGGATAAGTACTAAGGGTGAAGGATGAGAAAATAGCTATATTTGAAGTAAATATTTGCTGATATCTTAGCTATGTAATTTATCAGATTCTTCATATTTCTAAAATAAGGATCCTGTTGAAGATTTTAGATATAACTATCATAAAGTATAACAAAGGGAGGATATGTGATAGGGTATGGATAATTAAACACCAAAAACAAGAAAAAGGAAAACATTTAGAGAGTGACTTCATTTGTTTGAAGAGAACTTTCAAAAAATAATTATGTCCATATTTAATGTTAGCACAGGGCACATTACAAATTTAAATGTCTTTTGGATTAGTCACCATTTTGAATTATCCACACCCTGTTTCTTTCTTTTATTGTGTAGAATCAAGTGTTTTCTGGATTGCATGTTGTACCATTATTGTGACTTATTAATTGGGGCATGGAAGTGGACTAGCATTATAATACTTGAGAGAGTACTGCCACATCATAAACATGGGTGTATGCAATACATTTAAGGGGAAAAAAAAGTGACTTACACTATATAGGAAAAAGCAAAAGTGGCTGCAGATGGAATTAATGAAATAAGATTTAGGCTGCCCATGTAGATGATGTTTGACATTCCTCTCTAAAATATCTCGTATGGAAAACCCGGTCTCTTCTGATTAATATAGCTTTGACATACCCAGTGAATTCAAATCTAGATTGCAGAACATTTACATTGCTCAAAGCTATTTGGATGATTTAGGATGAAATGAATCTCTTGGTCTCTTTGGGATAATATTTTAAGGTGTAGTTTTTCTTTATATTCACACAAACTGCAGATTCAAGAGTGAGAAAACCTGGATTTTAGTCTAACTCTGCTATGATGTAGAAAAGTTATTTCACCGCTCAAGATTTTGGTTTCTTCATTTGTTAAAAAAAAAAAAAGTTAAGCAGCTGCTCTTTGATATTCATGCTATCCTATGTTTTAATCACAGAACACCAAGGACTTCTTGGTTTGTGATTTATAGGTAGAAATTTTGAGAATCACATGAAGGCAGAGCTTAATGGTAATGTTATAGGGGTTTTTGGGTATCAATAATTCTTTTACAATACACTCAGATATTAAGCCAGAAATCTCAGAGCCATCCTTTATATTCCTTCAAATGGAATTTATTTCCTCCTTTGAGTTCACGCCACTCCTAGCTTCAGTTTTATTATCAGGGTTTATTGAGGCTTCACCTGGAACAATAAGACCTCTTATTTCCTTTCCTTCAGGCCTCCCTCCTCTTTTCTACCTCCCACTATTAGTGCTTGCTCTTACTCTATCTCATCAATGCATAATATAATTGCTTGGCTTTTCTCCCTGAAACAACACAAAAGTAGCAAGTTCATCTTCAGCCCCCTCTGCCTCTGAAACATTGGGATCAAAAATAACTCTGACAGAGTTTTAACAACCAGAGAGACAACTATCTCATGAATGGTCCACGTTGACTTCTATCCTTTCTTCTTTTTTATGGTCTTTCTTGGATAGTCAGAATCTCTCTTGAAAACTAGAGTTCTCAAACTCTTAGTCTCAGGAACCCTTTACAATCTTAGAAATTATTGAACTCCCCAAAGAGTTTTTACTTATCTGGGTTATATGTATTAATGTTTACTTTATTAGATAGGAAAACTTAGAACATAGTTTCCTAAAGAATAACTGTATTTTCTAAGAGTAAGAAACGTAGTGAAAAAAGTGACATGGTATGACAAGTTTTGCAAATCTCTTGATATCTGATTTAAGAAAAGACAGCTAAAGTCTGCTTCTACATTCAGTTTGTTGCAATGTGTTGTTTTGATCGGCATATGTGGTAAAAATCTGGCTTCACAAAGAAATGTAGTTGGGCAAAGGAGGAGTATTTTACTAGCCTTTTTAGATAATTGGCAACATTCTTCTTTGGTACTATACCAAAACTGAACAATAGTCATATCTTAAAGATTAGTTTCAGTGTGGAATTTGAAACCACATCAATGTACTTTTCCTTCTCTGTTACTGTACATTAAAATCTATTAGTCTATCTTGTACTTTGAATAGATCTTTTACCAATGTATGATTTTTTAACATTATGCATTGATCATTTGAAAAATATTGGTTCAAGTTATGCAGAACTTCCAAATGTTGACACATTTCATTATACAAAATAAAAAACTCACATTCATTAATATCACCAATCTCATCCAGAAAGTCTGAAGTATTGGAAAGCTGTCAAACTCAGAGTGGTTAGTGCAAGTTTTCTAGAATTCAGAATTTTTATTTGAAAGATTGAATTTTACCATTGGCAAAAAACATTTTCAATTGCTTTGGAGTGACAAGGCCATTTTGGTAAATTTTGGGGAAAATGTCTGCTAAATATCCATGGCCGATGAGCCAGTTTGTCTGGCAGTCGTTCTTTCAAGTAAAAAAATGGCACCAACTCGCCCTTCCTATTTCCTCTTTTGCCCAGGACACTCATCAGCAAGAGTGTTCTTACACCCATTATCTCACACAGAGGTTGGCACAAAAGGAATGTTGAGTATATGGTTTTTAATAAATACTGCATAATGTTGTGATAGCATTGATATACCAGATCAAGTTAGTCAGTTGTCCTTTTGCCTAATGCTAAAGTATCCAATTCAGAAAGTAACCTACCCTCTATTTTAATGTACCTAAATGGATATAGGTGCTTCTGTTTTGTATACATATTATTGTTTTTAGGCAACATTTATTTAAGGGAGTTAAATTACTCAGAAAAATGTATTTCCTGTAAGAACCTGTATTTGCTCAAGTTCTAAATATATCTCAAGTTTGCTAAGAGATGAAAGCTTAATTATCCCAACCACTAAAAACAAAGGTAATTACGTGATACAATATAGCTGTGAAATATCATGACAACAGCAATCATATTACAGTATACAAATATATCAAATTAACATATTGTCCACCTCAAATTTACACAATGTTATATGCCAAATATAGTCAATAAAAGAATAAATCCAGGAAAGACCAAGAGGAAACTAATTAAAAATTCTAGTGCCTTCTATTTAAATGTTTTCTAATTTTGGATAAAGAGATTTAACATTGTAATATGACTTTAATGATAATTTGTACTATATTAAAAACTATCATTATAAAAATAAATAAATAAGCCTCAAGCATGACCCTGACATAGATATTTATGTTCAGCGTTACAGAAGTTTGCTTCCTAATATTTAAGTCCCATAACTCTAGCAAAATCTTAGGGTTTATTTCATATTTTTTTAATCAGAAAAGAAAAATCAGAAGAAATGATCACTTGGATAATGAGAAACTAAACTAGTCCATTACTTATGAGTTGGGATAATGGATAAATATAACAATTGGAGCCAATTTTTGTCCTTTCTTTGATTTAATTTACAGAAAACTACACTGACTTAGTTTCAAAAAATTTGTAGATGTATAATTGCTATTATTGGCTTTATTCTAGATATGTCTGTACAGGTAAAGCAAAATGTAGAACTAAGCACTTAACAAGGGAATTTTATCGATGCAGACAGGCAAACTGAGTTTTGTTTTCCTAAACAGAAGATTTGGAGGTCCAACTTGGAAAATTGCCTCCACTCTTTTTACTTAATTCTGATAAATGGACAAATCATGAATGTCTAATAACAGCTATTTCTTTGGGATAACAGAGTGTGGAGTGGTGTGTGTGTGTGTGTGTGTGTGTGTGTAATTTCTCTGGAAGCCAACATAAAGACCTCCATTAGCATGGAAGATTTGTAGGTACAACCTAGTGTATTATTTCTTGTGTTCAGAAAGCTAGGCTGGGAGAAAGATTGCTGGCCTCAGTAAAACCTAAAAATACATTCCAGGTTAGGATTGTGCCTTCAGATCTTAGGTAAATAATATTTTTTACTCTACCCCATCTTTCTTAGAAAATACACTTTTAGTGGCGGCAGCACTATAATTCTCAACCTAATTGTCATATTCTTCCATTTTCACTTTAACCGACCAGAACTGAGTTGAATGTGAGAAAATGTGAACTGTGTCTACAAATAAATGAATCATTAAATAGACTTTGAACTGACGAGAGTGCAGGAATAGCATACAACTTGTTATTCTTCTTTATTCATCATGGGTGTTCAAAAATTATGGATCCTAGATAATACCATATTAACCTTTGTTAAAACCCTAAGAACCCATATGTACAAGGAAGAATCAAATAGATTGAGGCTTGCAGTTCACTAGGACTTTTCTTTTTTTAGTGTGTGTGTGCTATGTAGTCTCAAGCCAGTTAAGTTCTTTGAGCTTCAGATTCTCCTTTTTTTTTTTTTTTTTTCGGTACGCGGGCCTCTCACTGTTGTGGCCTCTCCCGTTGCGGAGCGCAGGCTCCGGACGCGCAGGCTCAGCGGCCATGCCTCACAGGCCCAGCCTCTCCGTGGCATGTGGGATCTTCCCGGACCAGGGCACGAACCCGCGTCCCCTGCATCGGCAGGCGGACTCTCAACCACTGCGCCACCAGGGAAGCCCAGAGATTCTCCATTTTAAAAACATGAGTAATAATATCTTGTGAATATCAAAGGAGATATTATATGTTTAAATACTTAATATGGCCCCTGACACAGCATAGATATTTGGTCATTTTCATCTTTTTCTCTTATATTTTCCAAGATAATATTCCAAGTAAAAAATGTCTTAATTAAATTGATTGTCCCCTATTCACTGGCATTTCAGAATAGCAGTGGCGCTAAAATACTAGTACCTCAATATCACAGGAATTGAGTTTAGAAAAGTAAAAATAAAATTCCTGAGCTGATAGGAAATTTATCTTTTTAATGGGAAAGCAAAATCCTTCAATGGTTTGGTTACTTTCAGATGTAGCAGAATCACTCTCCTAATTAAATGGCAGTTACTGCCATTATACATCATTATGTTTAAATGGAGTATCTGGAAGATGTCTCAATTAGACAGTCCTCCCAATTAAGTGTCCTATAGGTTAATAGGAATTACTTCCTCTCCCTCGGATAGGGTGGTTTGGGAAAAATACCTAAGGCCCAGTCTTTAAGAGGTCAAAATTACGTTTCTTAGTTAACACTCCCTAAAGTGGAACTGGGAGAATTTGCCATGACTGTCGTTTTTGTCAGTCTGGCTGCAAATCAGTCAAGACAACTACATTCTGAGTTACAGTATGATATACACTTTGAGGTAAAATAATGCATAGAGAAAGATCAACAATACTCTTTAAAAGAGCCAAAATCTGTCAGTTGTTAGAATATTCACCATGTTATTATTATTTTTCAGGTTTGGTACAATTTAAAAAATAATTTGTGGTTTTAAAAAATTAGACAAGGTAGAGCACAGAGAACAAATGCTGAGGCTATGAATTCTAGAGACAAGAAAGAACACTTTACAGAAGAATGGTGAGCTCACAAAAAATCACACTATGTGCAGCAGAAAGTATTTTGCCCTGTGGCATCTAGACACTGGAAAATATAATTTGGCCATGGCATAGAAGATACTGAACACTCCTTGACTGCTACTGTGCCACTAACTTCTGCACATACTGGTGACTCTTAAGTCACAGGAATCCTGGGATTTGGTTTACAAAATTTATAGATTACACATGTCTAAGCTAAACATTTTTGATGAATCTAACACTTGGTATTTCCACTTATCCTATCTCAAGCTATTTATAGTCTGGGAAGAAGTCACAGAAGGCAAACACGTCTTGCTTTTCAGGGCACACACACACAACAAGAAAATATAAAGGGAGAACATTTCCCAGGAACATTTATTAATGTAATCTTGCCATAGTCTAGAAATCATATGATATTTGCATCTTTGAAATATCAACACACAGCAAGGAGTGGAAAATAGTGCAGAAATTTTAAAAAATTTTCATTTATTAGATACTCATAAAACTAGGTTTTACATTATTAAAAGGAACGTACTCAAATTACATGTGACAGTGGCATTCTTTTTTTTTTTTTGTGGTATGCGGGCCTCTCACTGTTGTGGCCTCTCCCGTTGCGGAGCACAGGCTCTGGATGCGCAGGCTCAGCAGCCATGGCTCACGGGCCCAGCCGCTCCGCGGCATATGGGATCCTCCCAGACCGGGGCACGAACCCGTATCCCCTGCATCGGCAGGCGGACTCTCAACCACTGCGCCACCAGGGAGGCCCGACAGTGGCATTCTTAACAATCCTCCTTACTTACCTCTCACAAGCTCAGTCTACTCCTTGGCCTTGTTTATATGCATCCTTAGAATGCTTGTGATAAAACTTCATGTATTTTATGTAATTTTCTTCTCTCAAAAAGCAGGTGTCATTTTTCAGAGTTAAGGAATGTGGGAAAGTCTTTGTTTCCTCATTTGGCAATTTAACCTTTTCTAATTGACTATGTGATGGTGATTCTTTATTTGGCAATTTAACCTTTTCTAATTGACTAGGTGATGGTGATCCTTTATTGGCATTTACTTTCTTTGGCAGAATATACACATGTGTACACTTGATAAGGAGAACCTAAATCATGAATAACACTGCAAAATTTGTCAGTAAGATAGGACCAATTTCCAGGAAATTGGGGATTTCAGTCTCTAGATCAGGGTGAATCTTGGCAATCAAGGTGAATCATTGTAGTGGAAGCTTCAGGGATATTAAAAATTGAACCAAAACTTATGTGCCCATCTTCTTAGACTGACATTCTAAAAAGCATGCCCAAGGGCACCTTTCATAGAGCCTAACATGATGTCAGGAATAAAGATGGAGTGCTGTGGTGGACAAGGACATGTGGGCCCAGACATCATTTCATGAGAGGACATATAACCTGTCTGTCAGCAGGCAAACTTCCACTGTCAGCCCCTTCGGGGTTTTCCTCAGCTACAGAGGATTGTCTGGGCCCTAGTCGCACTTTGCCAGAGGCAACCCACATCTAGTGACTGGTCACAGTGTGACATAAAAGCTTTACCATTTCAGCTCGGTGCTGGATAACTCTGAAGGGCTCTTCTAATTCCAGACCTTGTTATGGGGTTGGCTGAGGCTTTGTAGGAGCTGCATGCCCAGTCTGACTTCCCCTCTGGCCCTTGCTGCTTCCTTCCTCTCCCTTCCACTGGTATTAATTCCCAAAAACTTCATCTCAGCCTGTGCTCTCAGAGAACTTAACCTGCAGTAAGCACAATACAAATTTGTTGCATTTCTGGGTTTCCATATCTCTGTTTGCTCCTTTGTTTGTTTGTTTTGTGTCTAATGGCTTCTGTTAGATAATATCTTAATTCTCAGGGACTGTTTTGCCTGAAGATATCTGTCCTTCCCTTTGAATCGTGTAGCAAATCCTGTGTTCTAAGGCCAGACATTCTTTGGTTCTACAGAGTTATTATCAAAACTGCATGCAGTAGGATCTGTATGTATTTGCACTGATAAAAAAGTTATCCACAGAGTTACTTAACTCACTTTTTAAAGAGAGGGACTTAACTGGACTTTAAGGGGTAAATTTTTATGTACCAAAGAGAGCCAAAAATTAATGAGTTAAGCGTTTGGCTAGATAACCCAAGGAAATCACAGAAAACTCCCAAAGAAAGTATAAATAATTAAATAAGAGCAGAAATTAATGAAATAGAACAAAGGTCGGCAAACTGTAACCTGTAGGCCAGTTCGCTGTTTTTGTAAATAAAGTTTTATTGGAACACAGTAACATCAGTTCATTTAGTATTGACCATGCTGCTTTCACGCCACAATGTCAGGGTTGAGTAGCTGTTAGAGAGGCCATATGGTCTCCATAACACACAGTTGAAAATATTTACTATACAGCCATTACAGAAATAGAAAACAACTCTGATTCAGGGAAATAAAAAACATAAAAGTTTAATCTCATAAAAGACTCATAAATGGACAGACTTTTGAAGAGACTAAGAAAATGAAAGAAGGCATAAATAATCATTATTAAAATAATAAAAGGGATGTAAATATCATATAGTAAGAGAAAATTATGAAGAAATGTATATCATTACATTTGAAAACTTAACAGCAGTGGTCAAATTCCTAGGAAGGTGTAACTAACTAAAAGTAATACTAAAATATATATGAATGGTCTTGATAACCATATAAAAGAAACTAAATTAGTAGTTAAATGTCTTCCCAAATAGAAAACATTAGGTCTAAATGGTTTTCACAGGCAAGTTCTTACAACACTCAAGAAACAAAAAAGCTGAGATTACTCCAGAGAAGAGAGAAATAGAAAACACTCCCTATTCATCATAAGTGGCTTAAATAACTATATTTTCAAATGTAGATAAGGGTACAAGAAAGGAAATAATAGGTAAATCTCACTTAGATAAATGCAAAAATGTGATAAAATACAAGTCAAAAAACTGTTGAGTCATGTGTATAAAAATAATTCATGAAGTAGGATTTATCATTAGAAAATCAATTACAGGTCTTCATACTAACACATGAAAAGAGAAAGTCATGGGGTCATCTCAGTAGATGAATGTGATGGTTAATTTTACATGTTAACTGGGCCATGGGGTGTTCAGATATTTGGTCAAACATTATTCTGGGTATTTCTGTATGGGTATTTTTGGATTAACCAAAATTAACATTAACATTTAAATTGGTAAACTGAATAAAGCAGATTGCCCTTCATAATTTCAGTGGGCTTCATCTAATCTGTTGAAGGCCTGAATAAAACAAAAGGCTGGCCTTACCCTGAATAAGAGAGAATTCTCTGCCTGATCACCTTCAAACTGAGACATAGACTTTTCCTGGTTCTACAGCAGTCTGTCAACCTTCAGACTCAGACTTGAAGTGGGGCATTGACTGCAGATTTTAGACTTGCCAGCCCCCATAAGTGAGTGAGCCAATTCTTATTTCCAACTAATTTAGTTTCCTCTCAATTATAATCCAAATTTCAACAAAATTTTTGTAGAACTTGACAAGTAGATACTAAAATTTACATGAAAAAACAAATGGCCAAGAAATGCTAAGATAAAACTGAAGGACAAATTGGTACAACTTGCTTCCTAAGATACTGAAAGTTATCATAATGTTATAGTAATTAAGATAGTGTGATATTTGTGCAGGGCTAGAAAGAGACCAATGGAGCAGATATATAGCCAACAGGAGAGATGTACAAAAATGTTCATAACAATATTTTTCACACTAGCAAAATCTGGCAACAGTGCAAGGGTCCATCAATTCAGTAATGGATGAATGGATACAGCAGTCAAAATAAATGAACTACTCAAACATAAAACAATGTATATGAAACTCAGCAATATGATAATGAAAAAGCTTCAAAATAGTATACATTTTATCCTTTTTATAAATTAAAGAGAACTAAAATAAAATAAGATATACTTTCAAAGGAATCCTTACATAGGCACTAAATCTATAAAAAAGTAATGCATGGGAAGGATGATAAACCTAAAATTCAAGAGGATATTTATTTTTGGGGAGAAGAGCCAAAAGAATGGAATGGTAGGCAAGCAATATTGTTAGATCAGGTAATTTTCGAGGTCCTAACTTTTGTTTTGGGTGCTGAATTTTAGGTGGGGGCTTATGGGTGATAAATACAAATATATAAATAGCTATATAAATAAAAGCAGACCATGCAGTGCTAAAAGTTTGTTATGAACTAAGGATTATGATTAGTTCAATTTTGTGTGCCCCCAAACATAAAAAAAATGAAAATAAAATTCTGATTTAATAGTGGAATTCCTAATAAAAGATTTCAGATTCTTTTTGGAACTAAACGCAAATCAAGTTAAAATTGCTAAAATAGATGCTATTTCTTGATCATTGTTATAGTAAGTGGGTATTATCTCCAACTAAACATAATTTAATTAGAATATCCTATTCGTTTAAATCCTAGATGCCACATACTTTGGGTGAGCAAAAAAGTCATTCTGAAAAAAATACACCTCAATAAGAAAAGATATTGAATCCGTATTTGATACATTTTCTTCACATAGATTCTAGGACACTACCCTCCCTTAATTTTTGTCCACTTTGTTACTCCTTTTCATTTTCCCTTTATGATCCCTTCTGTTCTCTCCAACCTGAGAGAACTCAAAGGCAAGCAGTAAAAACAGAACTTCTGATCTTTCCCCTGGAGTTTCCTCCACCCTCGGCCTTCTCCATCTAATTCAGGGGCAACGCCATCTTTCTAGTTCTCAGCTCCCAAACTTTGGAGTCATCCTTGACTCTTCTCTTTCTCCAGCACCATACGTGCAATCCATTAGTAAAGTCCGTTAGTTCTACTTTCAAAAGATAACATCACCATCTGGATCAATGGCTTAGCTGCCAAACTGGTCTCCCTCCTTCCAAGTTGTTCTCCTAAAATCTATTCTTAATAAAGCAGCCAAACTGATCCTTTGAAAATGTGATGATGTCACTCTTCTACTCAGCACTCTGCAGTGGATTCTCTTTTCGCACAGGGTGAAAATCAAAGTCCTTGGAAAGCTTACAAGGCCCTACAGAATCTGACCTCTCTCCCTTGTTACTTCTTTCCTGTGCTCCATCATACAGACCTACTTGATGTTCCTCAAGTCCTCTAGATTCTGCCTTGCTCTAGCTGCTCTCCCGGATGCAAGCTTGGCTCCTTCCCCAGATGTAAGCGAGCACCTTCAACTTCTTCAAGTCTTTGCTCAAATTTTCTTCTAGAGCCAGCTTTTACCAGTTCATAAGTGTGAATAATTAAATATGAAGGAATTTTACAAACCAGTTTCAAACCTTTGGTAGCTTGAAATTGACCATAGTGGGAGTATTTACACCATGGAAATAAGCCCTCCCTTGATCACCCTATTTAAAATTGCAGTTTTCATATTCTTCTTTGTTAACTCCTGATTCTCCTTGTCCTACTGTACTTTTTCTTTTCCCCATAGTACAGGCCACATAAGATCTTACTGTTTAATGTATATGTATACACACAGACATATGTGTATGTACACCCACTGAAATAATTACATCTATCTAGCTACAAATGGTAAAATGATAAACATATCAAGTTCATGCTCTTTCTTTGTGTTGACACTATGGTGTCTTCTTCAAAGTCAGAAAAACAAATGACATTTTGGCAATATTAAGCATTATATTTGTATATTTTATTTTGGTAAATTATAGTTTATATAAACTAGAAGTTTTACACAAAAATATGTCAAACCAAATGGGAAGAAATTCTTTTAAAAAGACAAATCTCTGTAAATGTACCTTACCCTTGTTTCCAGGCACTTTGAAATTCAATTAAATACCTAACATGCCTTTCAAGAATTTTGAACATGTTTCTCAGAAATTGTTTTATTTTTTAACTTTTCTAAATATAGAGAAGCTCCCCAAATTCTTCTTTATTTGGCTTATTACAATGTCTGTGGGGAAATATTACAGATTAATAAAGTAAACCCTGGTGTGGGAAGGGATTCATGCAAATCAGATTGCGTATCAGAAATAAAACTGAAAATGTTTTGTCATGAAGATACTAAAGTGGTGAACCCTCCCATAAATCTAACATTAAAAAATTTATAATCAGTAAGGGACCTGTCTTCAGTAAGTCTCATGCTTACAGAATTCTACCATTCTAAGTTATTTTTCAGATTACTCATAGTCATTTCTGCCAACATTAATATGGACTCTTTTCAAAATTCTAGGTATGTATTGTTCTAAACTGTATCATAAAATCTTAAAGCAACCTGCTAGCCTAAAGTCTATGATATTTCATGACTTAAACGAATAACCCAGTGTTGCTAAACGTCATTTCTGCAGCCTCTCTTTCCTCTGAATCCAAAGGCACAGAGTCTAGCTCAGGATGAGAAAGAGCTTGCTGGTACCCAGGGTTAGGATCAGCAAAAGTTTGGGGTCTTGTGATTTTTAGTTTGATAAATATATCAACAAAGATTGCCTTCCAGTTACATGTTGTAAGGGTCATGTTTTTTTTTTTTTTTTTTTGCGGCACGCGGGCCTCTCACCGCTGTGGCCTCTCCCATTGCGGGGCACAGGCTCCGGACACGCAGGCTCAGTGGCCATGGCGGCATGTGGGATCTTCCCGGACCGGGGCACGAACCCGTGTCTCCTGCATCGGCAAACAGACTCCCAACCACTGCGCCACCAGGGAAGCCCGCAAGGGTCATGTTTTGAGACCTTTTATCAGTTCGCAATATATTCTGCTCCAGATAAATGAAAATCTACCTATGACAGCTTAAAAAATTATGGGTGTTTTTTTTCCCTTCTTATAACATGAATGTCAATGTTAAGCTGCTTAAGGCTGATGCAGACACTCAATGATAATTATCAGGAATCTAGGTCTTTCTGCATCCTTTGTGCATTGCTGTGCTTAGCATGTTGTCTTCATTCTCATGTTTGTCATTTCTTGGTCACAACACAACCTACATACCAACAAGCATGTCCACAGTCCAGGCAAGAAGAAAGGAAAAGGAGCAAAGATCTATGCCAGCCATGTCTGTTCCTTTTTTACTGAGAAAGAAAAAGCCTTTCTAGAAGCTCAGTGCAGTAGACTTCCTCTTATATCTTATTGGCTAGAAGGAAGTCACATGACTACTTCCAGACTAATAATTGACCAAAGAAAATCAGATAACTACAATGGTTTCAGGCAATGGAGATTTACTCCCTGAGCTATGGTAAGAATCAAAATCTCTGAGGTCAAGGCACCACAGGCACCATCTGAACAATCTAAGAGCTCTGTCAGTAGGGAAAGGTTATTGACTCTTGTGTAGACAATGGACAGATGCTTTCATATCTACAGTGTGCCTCATTCCTCTTCAAATTAAATCATTAGTATTAGTAAATAGCACATAAAGCCAAAGTATAAAGTAGAGCAGTAGTTGGTTGAGAGCATGTTTTGGCCTCCACCTTCATTTGCAACCTAGGTTTTAGGTATGAAGTGTTCTAAATGACATTCAGACTTATTAATAACTTGATTTGTAAGTATACTTCAGTTCCATAGTATAAATGAAGTATAATACTGAAGACTTTGGTTTAGATTCTAGATTCTGGTATTTACTAGCTGTGGGACTCTTCGAGGTATGTTAACTAAACCTCAGTGTTCTCATTTGTAAAACAGGAATATTATCATTTGTCTTGGGGACCTATGCCATAGTGTGGTTGTAAGGGTTAAATACTTGCTTAACACAGAGCATGGCATTTTGTAAGCTCACTATAAATGTTTGCAGTTGAGATTGCTCAGTTATTACTATTCCGATGTCCATGATTTATTGAATGATTAAAGTGACCTCAACTTACTATTCACAGAGTAGTATAAAAGGTGGGAGGAGGGGGAAGAAGCAATAATATGTCCAGTTCAGAAATTCTAACCTCATTTTAGTTAGTAACTAAACTTATTTATGCTTACCTATCATGTAACTACAAAATTTAGGATTAAATAAACACTTCTTCCCAACAAATTGGGGACCTCATAGGAATCAGCGCTGTTCGAGGAGTTTTTGGAAGACTAGAGAGAAGTGGGATTTTCTTGGATACTCCATAAAGGCAATTACAAAGTAACTGCATTTTAAAATTTAATGTAGGGGCTTCCCTGGTGGTGCAGTGGTTAAGAATCCGCCTGCCAATGCAGGGGACACGGGTTCAAGCCCTGGTCTGGGAAGATCCCAGATGCCGTGGAGCATCTAGGCCCGTGTGCCACAACTGCTGAGCCTGCGCTCTCGAGCCTGTGAGCCACAACTACTGAGCACACGTGCTGCAGCTACTGAAGCCCACGTGCCTAGAGCCCATGCTCCGCAACAAGAGAAGCCACTGCCATGAGAAGCCCGTGCGCTGCAACGAAGAGTAGCCCCCACTCACCGCAACTAGAGAAAGCCGGCATGCAGCAATGAAGACCCAATGCAGCCAAAAATAAACTAATAAAATTTAATGTAAAACCAAACTTCTATAAATAAATAATTCTGAGCTATTGTCTATAAAGACAGATTTTTTAAAATTGAAGTATAGTTGATTTGCAATATTGTGTTAGTTTTAGGTATACAGCAGAGTGGTTCAGTTATACATATATATATATATATTGTTTTCTGCTTCTTTTCCATTATAGGTTATTATAAGATATTGAATATAGTTCCCTGTGCTATACAGCAAATCCTTGTTACTTATCTATTTTATATAAAGTGGTGTATAACTGTTAATCCCATACTCCTAATTTATCCCTACCCCCTCTCTTTCTTCTTTGGTAACCATAAGTTTGTTTTCTATGTCTGTGAGTCTGTTTCTGTTTTGTAAATAAGTTCATTTGTATTATTTTTTAGATTCCACATATAAGAGATATCATATAATATTTGTCTTTGTCTGGCTTACTTGACTCAATATGATAATCTCTAGGTCCATCCATGTTGCTACAAACGGCAATATTTCATTCTTTTTTATGACCAAGTAGTATTCCATTCTGTATATATATACCACATCTTCTTTATTTATTAATCTGTTGATGGACACTTAGGTCACCTTCATGTCTTGGCTATTATAAATAATGCTTCTGTGAAAATTGGGGTGCATGTATCTTTTCAAATTAGAGTTTTAATCTTTTCTGGATATATGCCCAGGAGTGGGATTGCTGGGTCATATGGTAACTCTATTTTTAGTTTTTTAAGGAACCTCCATACTGTTTTCCATAGTGGCTGCACCAAGACAGATTCCATTTTTTTTTTTTTTTTTTGCGGTACGTGGGCCTCTCACTGTTGTGGCCTCTCCTGTTGCGGAGCACAGGCTCCGGATGCGCAGACTCAGCGACCATGGCTCATGGGCCTAACTGCTCCGCGGCATGTGGGATCTTCCCAGACCAGGGACCAAACCCGTGTCCCCTGCATCGGCAGGTGGACTCTCAACCACTGCGCCACCAGGGAAGCCCCAGATTCCATTTTTAATGATATTTTAAAGGCAGTCCTGTTAAACGTAGAGCAGACCCCACCCTTGGCCCATTAAAATAAGTCACCTGATAGCTTCATTTCTAAATTTAACACTGCAGAAATTAGGACTGTTCATCCTTCATAAAATCAAATCACATAAACTGACAGGTATAAGATAAAAAGAAAAATAAAATTCTTCAAAGAGCAAAAAGACATATGAAGCACAGAGATTCAGAGAGACTTGTAGTGATTTAAAGTGAGTGACCTGGGGTGGTACAAGCATACTCATGGCTCTGTCAGTTTCTCTTAGCCTGATTTTATGTTAAAATAACCCTCCCAACTAAACATGCCATGCCACAGGGATTTCACTCCATACCACTGAAAGGTCATTAAGTGGAGAGCCTAGGACAACCAAGAGACCATTCATCCAATAAACTTTTTCCAACATCTATTATATATAAGACACTACGCAAATGTTGTGGAGGGTAACTTTTACTTTTGGTCTTTTTTTTTAAAGTTAGTGCTGTAAACTTCTAAGTTATTACCTTCTATTTTTGATGCTAAGATGTAAAATCTGTTATAGTTTTATACAAACTTTCCAAGGGATTAAAACAGGAAAACATTTGAAGCCACAGAACATTCCAAAGCGTGGAAGACAGCTTGCTGGGATTTTCTCTAGAACTTGAAAAATCTAATTACTACATTGGGTAAAGATATGTAGGAATATGACAAGGCCTCGCTACGTCCATTACTTAGACAAAATTTCATATAAAATTTGTTCATTTCATTGTTTTCCCTAAGGTTCATATAACTTCTATGTCCCCAGTCTGAAAATCTTTCAACTTGTCTCCATCATTCTGGATGAGAGTTCTCCAGTTCAGAATCCAGTTCTTTGTATAGTTTTACTAGTGTTTATTATGTCAAGAAAATTTATTACCACTTTACTTTCTGTGATATTGTCCTTCTTCCAACTTGGCCTCTCTAAACCCACAGCTTACGAATCTTTTTGGGGTAAAGAGTGCCAACAATTTGGGCTTATTCTAGTCAAAAGTTGGTCTTATAAACCCTTCCATATCCAATGGTTATTGCCTTCCCCACACAGCACCCTGAGTAACCAACTAATTCTGGCCACCCATGCCTGTCTACCATCCTGCTTTCTTACCTTCTTATTCTACATCGTACCACAATATCAATTTTTTTTTTTCCTGATCAGTATTAACAACCAAGACCTCAAAAAAAAAAAAAAAAACTTGGGCTTCCCTGGTGGCGCAATGGTTGAGAGTCCGCCTGCTAACGCAGGGGACATGGGTTCATGCCCCGGTCCGGGAAGATCCCACATGCCGTGGAGCAGCTGGGCCCGTGAGCCATGGCCACCAAGCCTGCGCATCCGGAGCCTGTGCTCTGCAACGGGAGAGGCCACAACGGTGAGAGGCCCATGTACCGCAAAAAAAAAAAAAAAAAAAAATCTGTCTTTTATGCTAATACCCAAGAGCTCTGAGAACCTGAAGGTCTAATGGGGACATATTGGAGAAGGCTTCCCATAGCAGTATAGGCTTTTTCCTCTGAGGTAACACAAAGGATATTTACAGTGGTTGTATAGAGACCTTGTCTCTGCCTTTGTCATCTAACCTGGGGAATAATTCCATATTAGGAAGTACTTAAACCCTATTAAGTAGTACATAATTTGATGAGTTCTTATTGACATATTCATGAACTATAGCTTATTTTTTGTTTTCCATATATGTGGTTTTATATAATTTGTTTTCATTTTCCTTTTATTGATTGGCCATAGCTTAAACATGAATTATCTATGTTCTGGATGCTTAAGAAGACATTCAGTTTTGCAATGGCAGTAGGATAAGTGGTACCCTGTGGCCAAAAGTTATAATCCCACCTCGAAAACCTCTAAAAGAACAGCAAAGTCAGCATTCAAGAAGGATGTGAATTATTTAGCTGTTTCCTACTCATATTCTAATTATTTTCAGATACTGTTTTTTGCATTGACATGCATTTAATAAAGGTGTTTTATAACATCGATTCTCACAACTAGGGCTAGACTGACATTGTGGGTGTCCTAGACTAATTTTTTAAAATTATTTATTTTTGGCTGTGTTGGGTCTTTGTTGCTGCACACGGGCTTTCTCTAGTTGCGGCAAGCGGAGGCTGCTCTTCGATGTGGTGTGCGGACTTCTCATTGTGGTGGCTTCTCTTGTTGCGGAGTACGGGCTCTAGGCACGTGGGCTTCAGTAGTTGTGGTGCATGGGCTCAGTAGTTGTGGCTCATGGGCTCTAGAGCACAGGCTCAGTTGTTGTGGTGCACAGGCTTAGTTGCTCCGCGGCATGTGGGAACTTCCCCGACCAGGACTCGAACCCATGTCCCCTGCATTGGCAGGCGGATTCTTAACCACTGCGTCACCAGGGAAGCCCTAGACTAACTGTTGAGGGCTACTTAAAAATGATTTAAAATATTTCAATATTTTATTCAATTTAATATTTTATGATTTGCTTAATTTTGTATCTTATTTTTAATACTTTTATTTAAATATTTTAAAACATTTCTTTATTAGAGTTAGAGGTAAACAAATTTTCTATTAATACATTTTATCATCGTAATTAGACATTTATTACTTGGACAGAATATGACATATCATTTCAAATTATTTGGGATTATTTTTGTTCCACAAATTTTCCATTACTCATTATCATACAGCATCAGTCACTCATCATACTCACTAAAGATAGAGAGAATGTTTAAATTTTCTTTCCCACTATCTGCTCTACTTCCAGCTTCCACACAGGCAAGGTATTTCTGATTTTTTTCTTCTTTGCTTTTCTTTTATGATTTTCTGAACTAAATTTATTCTTTGGAGACAAATTAAATGGTTTCCATTTTTAAATGAAAATATAAATCACCTGTCCCTGGTAACCTGCCCTGAGGCTGCCAACTGCTGGAAATTGTGGCTTTGTTGGTCCTGGGAATTAAGCCCTATAGTATCACCGCATAACCTACACATGTCTGTGGCAAAAATGCTCAATAGAGACAGGCTAGTGAGGGTGATGAGTGTATGTTATTTCCACTCTGGGATGCTATCTGTTTCAGGGAAATCAGGGCCAATTGACCTCTTGCCAGTTATGTTAGAAGTCCCATGTGGAAATCTGCATTAGCTGGCATCATATTACTATTTTTTTCCAGTGATATTTTAGTACATTTTATAGTTGGCTTCCAAGGCAGCTGCCCAGTCAGACTACCCCTTGATATGATTTGGCTCACAACAATCATAGTTATTGAATTAACATTCCGGACAGTGCTTCCTTCTAAATGCAGGAAAACCCCACTGTATCAACTGCCAAGGAGAGAAGGTCTTTGTAGAGAAATCCCCAGATAATATGCAGTGGTGTTGTATCTATCATATATTAATCTGCACAGGCTTCACAACTTCTTAGAGCCTTGGAAAGTAAGACTGCTTCTTTTCAGTGTAGTTGGCTTCAAATGAAATCATTCAATAGACCATAGACATTTTTTCTTTTTTTTCTCTGTGATTAGATGGATATAAGGAAATTTTTTTCTACTAAAAATTCTTGATTCAGTACAGATGAACAGGAAGGAAAGAGATTCCATTTTTTACTAGAAGAAAAATGATTAATCATAGCAAAGGGTACTATGTAGCTCATTTCAAAGATTTTTCTACAGTGATGGTATAAAGCAGAAGTTTATTCTTAGTTCTTTCAGTTTTCTAAAACTGCTGCTCTCCTGTTGCTTTTGCTTCAGATATTTTTAGGTATTTCTACCTTCTAAGTTCTACTTGCACACACTACCCTATAGATAAATGAGTTTAAATTTAATACATGGCTTTCTGTAAGGGTATTTGTACTGTTCCTTATGAAGTTAATAACTTTCCTCAGGTTAAATACATGTCTGCTATATGATTGGGAAGGTGATAATTTGGGGCAGAGGGCTGAATGGCTCCGATGATATAATTTAGGAATTGCTTTGGCACAGAGTCCTATGTAATAGTCTATCAGACTTGCCGAGTAGATTCTCACAATAGCCTCTAATGTAGAAATTGGGTCCAGAGAAATAATGAAGCAAAACAAAAAAATTTTAAATATGGTGATATATTTGAGAATAGAAAACAAATCTTTTAGTCCTTCCTACCAGATATGCAAATGACTTTGAAAAGGATTTTTGTGTGGGTCCTAGACTATGGATAGAGATGCTTTCAGCTAGGAATGCCTGGGACACTACCTCTGGCCACTGTTACTTGTAGCAGGCCCCCACAGACATTTCTCCTAATGTGTGGCTGAAGGGGCCCTTGTCTTCTTACTATGATCGAAGGATGTACTTAAGCAAAAACCATCAGGGAGGTTTGAGGAACAAGATTTATTACTCACAGGTCCTGGAGGGTACACAGCATGCCAGAGGGCACACAGCAAAGTTGTGAGTAGAGTACACAGACCTGGGGCTCTGCCTTTATTAGGGTCTGAGGTTGGGGTGTCTGGGGTTTTACGAGTTCATTCTTTATTGGCTAATTTAAAGCATAAGAGCAGGAATTAGGGTGCAGGAAGGGAGAAGCAGGGTCACTCAAGTAGTCTAGGTGACGCAGGGTTTTCTGAAAGAGGGAACTTTATGGGTGGGGTGGCCTAATTCTTTATCTGGTTGTTTTGTTTGTAGCTGTGTCATACAGCTGGCAATAAGTTTATTCAAGACAGATATCTTTTGAAATGGATGCCTCAGCAATCAAAAGCTCAATGTCAGGCACTTTTTACAACCAAAAAGTTTAATGTCAGGTATTTACTCTACAAGGATATTTGTTGTATTAATTCTCATGCATTATTTATAAAGGCCTTTGTAATGTTTATATATATTGTTTGCAAAATAACAGTGCAATAAACAATAATATTAAAAGTATCTTGTGAATATTGGAAATAAAATATTTGCACTATCACCTTCAGAATGTTTAGTCCAGCATCTTACACTTATTTGGACGTTACATTCACTTGGGAGAGTGAAGTCAGAAGTTAACGGAGTGTTATATCAATGAGCTGCTGCCAGCATTCTTTCCAATCTGCCCACCTACAGTTTCTCATTCACCTTGAGTACTCTAACTCTGAACATTTTCCAAAAGTTTTAGGAAAAATTGAGAATTTTTAAAAATTGTGGTAAAATATAGACAATATAAAATTTACCACTTTAACAATTAAGTGTACAGTTCTGTGGCATTAACTATATTCAGATTGTTATGCAACCATCACTACTGTCCATCTGCAAGTGAAACTGTACCCATTAAACGATAACTTCCCACTCCCTCCAGCCCCTGGCAATTACCATTCTACTTTCTGTCTCTAAGAATTTGATTGCTCTAGGAACCTCATACACATGGGATCATGCATTTGTCTTTTTGTGACTGGCTTATTTCACTTAGCATAATGTCTACAAATTTCATCCATATTGTAGCATGTGTCAAAATTTCATTTATTGTTTTTTTAATAAATTTATTTATTTATTTATATTTTTGGCTGCGTTGGGTCTTTGTTGCTGCGTGCGGGCTTTCTCTAGTTGCAGTGAACAGGGGCTACTTTTTGTTGTGGTGCACAGGCTTCTCATTGTGGCGGCTTCTCTTGTTGTGGAACTTGGGCTCTAGGTGTGCAAGCTTCAGTAGTTGTGGCACGTGGGCTCAGTAGTTATGGCACGTGGGCTCAGTAGTTGTGGCTCTTGGGCTCTAGAGCGCAGGCTCAGTAGTTGTGGCACCCAGGCTTAGTTGCTTCACAGCAGCTAAGGGCTAGGGCTTAGGGCTAGCGACTAGGGCTTGAACCCGTGTCCCCTGCGTTGGCAGGTGGATTCTTAATGACTGCGCCACCAGGGAAGTCCTAAAATTTCATTTATTTTAAAGGCTGAATTATAGTCTATTGTATGTCTACACAACATTTTGCTTATCCATTCATCTGTCAGTGGGTTTCTTCCACCTTTTGGCTATTATGAATAATGCTGCTATGAACATGGGTGTACCAGTATCTCTTCAAGACCCTGCTTTCATCATGAAGAACCTAGGGGCAAGACAGGAATAAAGACGCCGACCTACTAGAGAATGGACTTGAGGACACGGGTAGGGGGAAGCATAAGCTGAGAAAAAGTGAGAGAGTGGCATGGATATATATACACTACCAAATGTAAAATAGATAGCTAGTGGGAAGCAGCCACATAACACAGGGAGATCAGCTCGGTGCTTTGTGACCACCTAGACGGGTGGGATAGGGAGGATGGGAGGGAGGGAGATGCATGAGGGAAGAGATATGGGGATATATGTATATGTATAACTGATTCACTTTGTTATAAAGCAGAAACTAACACACTATTGTAAAGCAATTATACTCCAATAAAGATGTTAAAAAAAAAAAAGACCCTGCTTTCAGTCCTTTTGGGTATATATCCAGAAGTGGAATTATTGGATCATACGGTAATTGTATTTTTAATTCTTTGAGGAATCATCATACTCTTTTCCACAGTGGCTGCACCATTTTATATTCCCACCAGCAATGCACAAGAGTTCCAGTTTTTTCTCATCCTTGCCAGCACTTGTTATTTTCTGTTTTGTTTTGTTTTGTTTTTAATAATAGCCATACTAATGGGTATGAAGTGGTCTCTCATTGTAGTTTTGATTTGCATTTCTCTGATGACTAGTGATGTTGAACATCTTTCCATGTGCTTATTGGCCATTTGTATATCTTTGGAGAAATATCTATTCAGGCCTTTTGCCCATTACTAAATTAGTTTCTTTTGGGGACTTCCCTGGCAGTCCAGTGGTTAAAACTCCATGCTTCCAATGCAGGGGGCGCAGGTTTGATCCCTGGTTGGGGAACTTAGATCCTACATGCTGCGCAGCATGGCCAAAAAAAAAAAAAAAAAAGGAAAAAAAAAGAGGTACTTTTGTTATTGAGTTGTAGGATTCTTTATATATTCTGAGTATCAGTTCCATTTCAGATATATGATTTGCAAATATTTTCTCTCATTCCATTATTTGCGTTTTCACTCTGTTGGTAGTGCCCTTCAATGCACAAAAGTTTTTAATTTTGATGAAATCTAACTTACCTATTTTTTCTTTTGTTGACTGTGCTTTAAGTACCATGTCCAAGACATCATTGACAAATTCAGTGTCATGGAGTTTTTTCCCGTGTGTTTTCTTGTAAGACTTTTGTAGTTTTAGCTCTTAAGTTTAGGTCTTTATCCATTTTTAGTTCATTTTCACATATGGTGTAAATTAAGGGTACAACTTCAATTTTTTAATTTTTATTTTCTGCATGTGGATATCCAATTTTCCTAACACGATTTGTTGGAAAAATTGTCCTTTCCCCATTGAATGGTTTCATACCCTTGTAGAAAATCACTCATCCAAATATGTGAGGATTTATTTCTGGGCTGTCTATTCTTTTCCATTGGTCTCTATGTCTGTACTATGCCTGTACCACACTGTTTTGGTTACCTTAGCTTTGCAGTAAGTTTTGAAATCAGGAAGTGTGAGACCTCTAACTGTTTTCTTTTTTAAGGTTATTTTTGGCTAGTCAGGATCCCTTGAAATTGCATAAGAATTTTAGAATGGCTTTTTCTTTTCTGGAAAAACAAAAAAAATCACTGGGATTTAGATAGAAATTGCATTGAATCTGTAAATTGCTTTGGGTATTATTGACTTCTTAACAATATTAAGTTTTCCAATCCACTGGGTGTTTTTCCTTTTCTGTGTGTGTTCATTACTTTCTTTCAGAAAGTGCAGTTTTCAGTGTACAAGGCTTTCATTTCCTTGGTTAAGTTTATTTCTATTTATTTTTTTCTTTTTGATGCTCCCGTAAGTGAAATTGTTTTAATTTCCTCTTGCATTATTCACTGTTACTATACAGAACACAACTAATCTTTGTGTATTAATTTGTATCCTGCAGCTGTGCTGAATTCATTCAATTAGGTCTAACAGATTTTGTGGAATCTTTAGTTTTCTGCATATAAGAAAGATCATGTCATCAGTAACCAGAGATAATTTTATGTCTTCCTTTCCAATTTGGATCTCTTTTGTTTCTTTCTTTTGCCTAATCACTCTGGCTAGGTCTTTCAGTACTATGTTGAATCGAAGTGATGAAAGTGGACAGCCTTTTTCCTGATTTTAGAGTAAAAGCTTTCTGACTTTAACCATTGAGTACTGTGATTATTCCTTTTATGTGTCAACTTGACTGGGCCATGGGATGCCCAAACATTGGGTCAGTCATTCTGTGTGTGTTTGTGGGGGTGTTTCTGGACGAGATTACACACAAGTCAGTAGACTGAGGAAAGCAGATTGCCTTCTCTAATGTTGGTGGATATCATCAAATCAGCTGAAGGTGTGAAGAGAACAAAAAGGCTGACCCACCCATGAGCAAGGGACATTTCTTCTGCCTGAGTGCCTTCAAGTGGGGATATAAGTTTTTTTCCCACCATCAGACTTGAGCTGAAACACTGGCCTTTTCTGGGTCTTGAGCCTACCACCCTTCAGGCTGGAACTACACTATCATCTCTCCTAGAACTCCAGCTTACCAACTACAGACCTTGAGGCTTGTCATCTTCCATAATCATGTCAATCGATAATAATAATAATAATAACAATAACAATAATACACAAATGTATGTACATATATCTCCAATTGGGTCTGTTTTCTCTGGAGAACCCTGAATAATGCAAGTATGATGTTGGCTGTGGATTTTCATATATGGCCTTATTATGTTGAGGTATTTTCCTTCTATTCCTAGTTTGTTAAATTTTTGTCATAAGGGTATTGGATTTTGTAAACTGCTTTTTCTGTATTAATGGAGATCATGTAGGTTTTTTCTGTTATTGTGTTAATGTCATACATTACATTGATTCATTTTTGTATGTTGATCCATCCTTGTTTTCTAGGAATAAATCCTGTTTGGTCATGGTGTATAACCCTTTTAATGTTCTGTTGAATTCTGTTTGCTAATATTTTGCTGAAATTTTTTACACCAGTATTCAGAGAGGATTTTTGTCTATAATTTTCTTTCCTTTTAGTGTCTTTGGTTTTGATAGTAGGTTAATGCTGGTCTCATAGAATGAGTTAGGAAGTGCTCCCACCCCTTCAGTTTTTCAGAAGACATGGAGAAGGGTTCTTTAAATATTTGGTTGAATTCATCAGTGTAGCCATTTGTTCTTGGGTAGAAAACCTTTTTGTTAAAAGGTCTTTGATTATTTACTCTCCTTACTAATTATAGGCCTGTTCAGATTTTCTGTTTCTTCATGATTCAGTCTTGGTACCATTTATGTGTTTTTAAAAGCTCATCCATTACATCCAGGTTATCCAATTTGTTGGAGTACAGTTGTTCACAGTATTATAATCCTTTTTATTTCTATAAAATTTGTAGTAATAGCCCCTCTTTTCATTTCTGATTCTAGTTATTTTGGTCTTCTCTCTTTTTTTCCTTAGTCAGTCTCTCTAAAGGTTCATTAATTTCGTTGACCTTTTCAGAGAACCAACTCTTGGTTATGTTGATTTTCTCTATTTCTTTTCTACTCCCTGTTTTATTTATCTCTCCTCTAATCTTCATTATTTCCTTCCTTCTGGTAGCTTTGGATTTAATGTTCTTTTATTTTTTGTTTCTCAAGATGTAGTTAGATTATTGATTTTAATGAAAGTATTTAAGCTATACATTTCCCTCTTGGCACTGCTTTCACTGTATCCTGTAGTTTTCATATGTTTTGTTGCTTTATATATTTAGGTGCTCTGATGTTCCATGCATGTATATTTATAACTGCTATAACTTCCAGGTGAATTGATCATTTTATCATTATATAGTGTCCTTCTTTGTCTTGTGACAGTTTTTGACTTAAAATGTATTTTGTGTGATGTAGGTATAGCCATCTCTGTTCTCTTTAGGTTGCTGTTTGCATGAGATATCTTCCTCTATCATTGCACTTTCAACCTACGAGTGTCCTCAGATCTAAAATATGTCTCATATAGATAGCTCGTAGTTGGATCCTGTTTTTTTTTAAACCCATTTTATCAATCTACATCTTTTGATTGGGGAGTTTAATCCATTTACATTTAAAGTAATTACTAATAGGGCAGCACTTTCTTTTGCCATTTCATTTGTTTTCTGTATGTTTTAAAGCTTTTTGTCACTTAATCTATTATTGACTTTATATGGTTGATTTTTTTTAATGACACCTTTTGATTCCTTTCTTACCTCCTTTTATGTATACTCTATAGATATTTTCCTTGTGATTACGATGGGGTTTTCATATAATATCCTAAAATAATGACTATCTGTCATAAATTGTTGGCAACTGAACTTCAAATGCATACAAAACTCTGTTTATAGAAACCCCCAGTTATGTTATTGATGTCACAAATTACATCTATATATTTTGTGTACCCATTAATATAGATTTATCATTTTTATGCATTTTTCTTTTAAATCCTGCAGGAAACAAAAAGTAGAGTTACAAATCAAATTATAAATACTATTTTTTAATATTTGTACATTTATTTACCTTTACTGGAGAACTTCTTATTTTCATATGATTTCAAGTTACTAATTTCTTTTCATTTCAACTTGAACAACTCCTTAGCATTTCTTGTAGGTTTAGTGGTAATGAGCTCCTTCAAATTTTCTTCACCTGGGAATGTCTTAGTTTCTCCCTCATTTTTGAAGGATAGTTTTGCCAGACTCTTGGTTGAAAGTTTTTTTTTTTTCTTTTAGCAATTAACATATATCATTCCACTGCCCTCTGGGTCTATTTGAGTTTATTCTGCTTGGAGTTTATTCTGCTTTTTGGATTAGTGTATTTATGTCTTTCCTCAATTTTGGGATGTTTTCAGCCTTTCTTTCCGGCTTTCTTTCTTTCTTTCAAAATTGAACTATAATTTACAATGCTGTGTTAGTTTCTGGTGTACAGCAAAGTGATTCAGTTATACATATATATATACATATTCTTTTTTATATTTTTTCCATTATAGTTTATTATAGGATAGTGAATATACTTCTCTATGCTATACAGTAGGACCTTGTTGTTCATTTTATATATAGAAGTTTGTATCTGCTGATCCCAAGCTCCTTATTTATCCCTCCCCCACCCCCTTTCCCCTTTGGTAACCATACATTTGTTTTCAATGTCTGTAAGTCTGTTACTCTTTCGTAAATAAGTTCATTTGTGTCAGATTTTAGATTCCACATAAAGTGATGTCATATGATAGTCATTATTTCTTCAAATAATCTCTCTGTCCTTTTCTCTCTCTCTTTCCCTTCTGGTACTCCCATAATGCATATATGGGTCCAGTTGATAATGTTCTATAAGTCCTTTAGGCTCTGTTCACTTTTTTTCATTCTTTTTTCTTTTTGTTTCTCAGAACTGATAATTTCAAATGACCTGTTTTCAAGTTTCCTGTTTCTTTTTCTCCCTCTCTGAGTCTGCTGTTGAATCCCTCTAGTGAATTTTTCAATTCATTTTTTTTGTATTTTTTCAGCTCCAGAATTTCTTTTTGAATCTTTTATAATTTCTTTCTCTTTATTGATATTCTCATTTTGTTCTAATATCATTTTCCTAATTTCTTTTAGTTCTTTGTTCATGTTTTCGTTTAGCTCTTTGGGCATATTTAAGACATTGTTTTAAAGTCTTTGTGTAGTAACCCTGATGCATGTGTTTCTTCAGAGACTGTTTCTGGAGATTTATTTTGTACCTTTACATTAGCCATGTTTTCCTCTATGTGCCTTGTAACCATTTAAAAAATTTGGGCATTTGAAAAAATTGCAGTCTCTCTCAGTCTTTGTAGACTGATGTGGAAGACCTTTACTAATTAGAGAACTCCTCACTCTTGAGATTAGCCTGTAGTGAAGGCTTAAGGTCTTCTCAAATCTTTTCTGGACATCTGTTCTGTCTGGGCCTGGGTATATGCTTTTCTCCCTGCCACCCACCACCCTTTATTTCCTGGTTGATTTATTTATTTTATTTTATTTTATTTTTTACAAGTTACAATCTAGTTTTTTATTTTACTTATTTATTTAAACATTTTTTATTTTATATTGGAGCATAGTTGATTAACAATGTTGTTAGTTTCAGGTGTATAGCAAAGTGATTGTTATACATGTATCTATTCTTTTTCAAATTCTTTTCCCATTTAGGTTATTACAGAATATTGAGCAGAGTTTGCTGTGGTATACAGTAGGTCCTTGTTTGTTATCTATTTTATCTATTTTAAATATAGCAGGGTATACATGTCAATCTCAAACTCCCAATCTATCCCCCCCCAACCTTTCCCCCTGGTGCCCATAAGTTTGTAGTCTAAGTCTGTGAGTCTGTTTCTGTTTTGTAAATAAGTTCATGTGTTCATTTTTTTTCAGATTGTGCATATAAGTGATATCATATGATATTTGTCTTTCTCTGTCTGACTTACTTCACTTAGTATGATAATCTCCAGGTCCATCCCTGTTGCTGCAAATGGCATGATTTCATTCATTTTAATGGCTGAATAATATTCCATTGGATATATGTACCACATCTTCTTTATCCATTCATCTGCCAATGGACATTTAGGTTCCTTCCATGTCTTGGCTACTGTAAATAGCACTGCAGTCAACATTGGGGTGATGTATCCTTTTGAACCATGTTTTTCTGTGGATATATTACAAAGAGTGGGATTGCTGGATCTATTTATAGTAGCTCTATTTTTAATTTCTTAAAGAACCTTCATACCGTTCTCTAGAGTGGCTGCACCAGTTTACAATCCCACCAATAATACAGCAGGATTCCTTTTTCTCCACACACTCTCCAGCATTTGTTTGTACATTCTTTTTATGATGGCCATTCTGACCTGTGTGAGGTGATATCTCATTGTAGTTTTGATTTGCATTTTTCTAATAATTATTGACTGAGCATTTTTCATGGGCCTCTTGGCCATCTGTATGTGTTCTTTGGAGAAATGTCTATTTATGTCTTCTGCCCATTTTTTGATTGGGTTTTTTTTTTTTGATATTGAGTGCATGGGCTGTTTGTAAATTTTGGAGACTAATCCCTTGTTGGTCACATTGTTTGCAAGTATTTTCTCCCATTCTGAGAGGTATCTTCGTTTTGTTTGTGGTTACCTTTGCTGTGCAAAACCTGTTAAGATTAATTAGGTCCCATTTGTTTATTTTTTCTTTTTATTTCCATTACTCTAGGAGACAACTCAGAAAAGATAATTGATGCCATTTATGTCAAAGAGTGTTCTGCCTATGTTTTCCTCTAAGAGTTTTATAGTATCCTGTCTTCCGTTTAGATCTTTAATCCATTTTGAGTTTATTTTTGTGTATGGTGTTAAAGAATGTTCTAATTTCATTTTTTTACATGTAGCTGTCCAGTTTTCCCAGCATCACTTATTGAAGAGACTGTCTTTCCTCCATTGTATATTCTTGCCTTCTTTGTTGTAGATTAATTGACCATAGATGCATGGGTTTATTTCTGAGCTTTCTATCCTGTTCCATTCATCTGTATTTCTGTTTTTGTGCCAGAACCATAGTGTTTTTATTTGTTTGTTTGTGTTTTTTGGTTTTTATTCCATGTCTAAAAGAGTGTTTATTTTCTCTTCATTTTTTTTTTTTTTTTTGCGGTACGCGGGCCTCTCACTGTTGTGGCCTCTCCCGTTGCAGAGTACAGGCTCCGACGCGCAGGCTCAGCGGCCATGGCTCACAGGCCTAGCCGCTCTGAGGCATGTGGGATCTTCCCAGACTGGGGCATGAACCCGTGTCCCCTGCATTGGCAGGCGGACTCTCAACCACTGCACCACCAGGGAAGCCCTCTCTTCATTTAAAAAAAAAATTTTTCTTGGAGTATAGTTGATTTACAGTGTTGTGTTAGTTTCAGATGTACAGCAAAGAGAATCAGTTATATATATACACATATATCCACTCGTTTTTAGATTCTTTTCCCATATAGGCCATTACAGAGTATAGAGTTCCCTGTGCTATACAGTAGGTCCTTATTAGTTATCTTTTTTTTTTTTTTTTTTGCGGTACACAGGCCTGTCACTGTTGTGGCCTCTCCCACTGTGGAGCACAGGTTCCAGATGCTCAGGCTCAGCAGCCATGGCTCATGGGCCTAGCTGCTCCACGGCATGTGGGACCTTCCCAGACTGGGGCACGAACCTGTGTCCCCTGTGTCGGCAGGTGGACTCTCAACCACTGCGCCACCAGGGAAGCCCTAGTTATCTATTTTATATATAGTCGTGTGTATATGTCAATCCCAATCTCCCAGTTTATCGCTTCCTGCCCCACCCCCTACCCACCTGGTAATCATAAGTTTGTTTTCTACATTTGTAACCCTGTTTCTGTTTTGTAGGCAAGTTCATTCTTTCCCTTATTTAGATTCTACATATAAGCGATATCATATGATATTTGTCTTTCTCTGACTTAACTTTACTCAGTATGACCATCTCTAGGTCCATCCATGTTGCTGCAAATGGCATTATTTCATTCTTTTTTATGGCTGAGTAATATTCCATTGTATATATGTACCATATCTGCTTTATCCATTCCTGTGTTGATGGGCATTTAGTTTGCTTCCATGTCCTGGCTATTGTAAATAGTGCTGCAATAAACACTGGGGTGCATGTATCTTTTCGAATTATAGTTTTCTTCAGATATATGCCCAGGAGTGGGATTGCTGGATCATATGGTAGCTCTATTTTTAGTTTTTTAAGGAACCTCCATACTGTTCTCCAGAGTGACTGTACCAATTTACATTCCCACCAACAGTGTAGGAGGGTTTCCTTTCTCCACACCATTTCCAGCATTTATTGTTTGTAGATTTTTTTGGTGATGGCCATTCTGACTGTGAGGTGATACCTTACTGTAGTTTTGATTTGCATTTCTCTAGTAATTAGTGATGTTCAGTATCTTTTCATGTGCTTTTTAGCCATCTGTATGTCTCCTTTGGAGAAATGTCTGTTTAGATCTTCCACCCATTTTTTGATTTGATTGTTTTTTTTTTGATATTGAGCTGCATGAGCTCTTTTTATATTTTGGAGACTAATCCCTTGTCATTTGCTTCGTTTGCAAATATTTTCTCCCATTCTGAGGGTTGTCTTTTCATCTTGTTTATGGTTTCCTTGTGAAAAGCCTTTAAGCTTAATTAGGTCCCACTGTTTTATTTTTGTTTTTATTTTCGTTACTCTAGGAGGTGGGTTGAAAAAGATCTTGCTGCAATTTATATCAAAGAGTGTTCTGCCTATGTTTTCCTCTAAGAGTTTTATAGTATCCTGTCTTACATTTAGATCTTTAATCCATTTTGAGTTTATTTTTGTGTATGGTGTCAGGGAGTGTTCTAATTTCATTCTTTTACATGTAGCTGTCCAGTTTTCCCAGCACCACTTATTGAAGAGACTGTCTTTTCTCCATTATATATTCTTGCCTCCTTTGTCATGGATTAGATGACCATAGGTGCATGGATTTATCTCTGGGCTTTCTATCCTGTACCATTGATCTATATTTCTGTTTTTGTGCGAGTGCCATATTGTTTTGATGTCTGTAGCTTTGTATTATAGTCTGAAGTCAGGGAACCTGATTCCTCCAATCTTTCTTTCTCAAGATGGCTTTGGCTCTTCGGGGTCTTTTGTGTTTCCATACAAATTTTACAAATTTTTTGTACTAATTCTGTGAAAAATGCCATTGGTAATTTGATAGGGATTGCACTGAATCTGTAGATTGCTTTGGGTAGTATAGTCATTTTCACAATATTGATTCTTCCAATCCAAGAACATGGTATATCTCTCTATGTATTTATGTCATCTTTCTTTTCTTTCATCAGTATCTTATAGTTTCCTGAGTACAGGTCTTTTGCCTCCTTAGGTAGGTTTATTCCTAGGTATTATTTTTTTGATGCAATGGTAAATGGGATCGTTTCCTTGATTTCTCTTTCTGATCTTTTCTTCTTAGTGTATAGGAATGCAAGAGATTTCTGTACATTAATTTTGCAGCCTGCAAGTTTACGAAATTCATTGATGAGCTCTAGTAGTTTTCTTGTAGCATCTTCACGATCTTCTATGTATAGTATCATGTCATCTACAAACAGTGACAGTTTTACTTCTTTTTCAATTTGGATTCCTTTTATTTCTATTTTCTTCTCTGATTGCTGTGGCTAGGACTTCTGAAACTATGTTGAATAATAGTGGTGAGAGTGGACATCCTTGTGTTGTTCCTGATCTTAGAGGAAATGCTTTCAGTTTTTCACCATTGAGATGTTTGCTGTGGTTTTGTCATATATGGCCTTTATTATGTTGAGGTAGGTTCCCTCCATGCCCACTTTCTGGAGAGTTTTTATCATAAATGGATTTTGAATTTTGTCAAAAACCTTTTCTGCATTGATTAAGAGGATAATATGATTTTTGTCTGTTATTTCATTAATGTGGTGTATCACACTGATTGATTTGCAGATATTGAAGAATCCTTGCATCCTTGGGATAAATCCCACTTGATCATGGTGTATGATCTTTTTAACATACTGTTGGATTCGTACTGCTAGTATTATGTTGAGGATTTTTGTGTCTATGTTCATCAGTGATATTGTCTGAATTTGATATCAGGGTGATGGTGGCCTCGTAAAATGACTTTGGGAGTATTCCTTTCTCTGCAATTTTTTGGAATAGTTTCAGAAGAATAGGTGTTAACTCCTCTGTAAATGTTTGATAGAATTCACTTGTGAAGCCATCAGGTCCTGGACTTTTGTTTGTTGGGTGTTTTTTTCATTGTTGTTGTTTTTGTTTTTGGCCATGTGGCATAGCATGCAGGATCGTGGTTCCCCGACCAGGGATTGAACTCCTTCCCCCCTGCAGTGAAAGTGCAGAGTCTTAACCACTGGACTGCCAGGAAAATCCCTGTTGGGAGTTTTTAAATCACAGTTTCAATTTCAGTACTTGTGATGGGTCTGTTCATATTTTCTGTTACTTTTTGGTTCAGTCTTGGAAGATTGTACCTTTCCAAGAATTTGTCCATTTCTTCTAGGTTTTCCATTTTATTGGCCTATAGTTTCTTGTAGTAGTCTGTTATGAGCCTTTGTAATTTTGTGGTGCACGTTGTAACTTCTCCTTTTTCATTTCTAATTTTATTGATTTGAGCTGTCTCCCCTTTTTTCCTGATCAGTGTGGCTAAAATTTTATCAATTTTGTTTACTTTTTCAAAGAACCAGTTTTTAGTTTCATTAATCTTTTTTATTTTTTTATTTGTTTCTATTTCATTTATTTCTGCCCTGATCTTTATGATTTATTTCCTTCTGCTAACTTTGGGTTTTGTTTGTTCTTTCTCTAGTTGCTTTAGGTATTAGATTAGGTTGTTTGAGATTTTTCTTGTTTCCTGAGGTAAGATTGTATTGCTATAAACTTCCCTCTCTTAGAACTGCTTTTGCTGTGTCCCATAGGTTTCGGATCGTTGTGCTTTTGTTTTCATTTGTCTTTAGGTAGTTTTTGATTTGCTCTTTAATTTCTTTAGTGATCCATTGGTTGTTTAGTAGGATATTGTTTAGCCTGCATGTATTTGTGTATTTTACATTTTTTTCTTGTAATTTATTTCTAATGTTATAGCATTGTGGTCGGGAAAGTTGCTTGATATGATTGCAATTTTCTTAAATTTACTGAGGGTTGCTTTGTGGCCCAGCATGTGATTGATCCTGGAGAATGTTACCTGTGCACTTGAGAAGAATGTGTATTCTGTTCCTTTTGGATGGAATGCTCTATAAATATCAATTAAGTCTATCTGGTCTAATGTGTCATTTAAGGCCTATATTTCCTTATTGATCTTCTGTCTGGATGATCTGTCCACTGATGAAATTGGGGTGTCAACTCATTATTGACCAGGGGATTTTTGCAGAAACTAATGCCTGTGGCCTGCGATTTTTATTTTGGCTGGCCAAAAAATTAATTCTGTTATTTCACTAACACACTGTGGGTTATTACATTCAATATTCACACCTGACACACCTGTAAAGTCTAATTTTTGTGAAATGTTGTCTTCAATCCACTCTTCTGTAGAAGCAAAGGAGCATTCTCCAGCACCATGAGTTTCATTTTCACTTTCCATATCAGAATCAATCACTAAAGTTTTTTGTCTTTTTATTGGTCTAATATTCACATCATCTGAATCAGCACTATATTCTGAAGAACTATCATCTTCTGAGACACTAGTATGTATGTTGCTTGGACAATCAGAGCAAGTATCTGCATAAAATTCACCAAAAAATTCTTTTTTACTCAAAATTTTGCAATGCATCGTTTTTGAAAATTTTACATTTATAATATACACAGGCTTGGAACAAAAACGTAATGGAGCAAAATGTGAATGATAATGACTATCATAAGTTGTATAATGAACCCTTCATCAATTTTAAGCTCTAAGAACTTCACAGTGATGTTAATTGTATCGCACTCTAAAAATGTATTGATAAGTCTCTGGCCAATAACATTTGGGTAACAAAAGATTTATTAATACGTCTCTGGTCAATAATGTGTTAAAGTTCCCAGCTACTGTTGTGGTACTGTCTGTTTCTCCTTTTATGGCTATTAGTATTTGCCTTATATATTGGGATGCTTCTATGTTGGGTGCATATATATTTATAATTGTTATATATTCTTCTTGGATTGATCCCTTGATCATTATGTAGTGTCTTTCTTTGTCTCTTGTAACAGTCTTTATTTTAAAGTCTATTTCATCTGATATGAATATTGCTACTCCAGCTTACTTTTGATTTTCATTTGCATGGAATACCTTTTTCTGTCTCCTCACTTTCAGTCTGTGTGTGTTCCTTGGTCTGAAGTGAATCTCTTTTAGACAGCATATACATGGGTTTGTTTTTTTTCATATCCATTCAGGCAGTCTGTATCTTTTGGTTGGAACATTTAATCTGTTTACATTTAAGGTAATTATCAATTTGTATGTTCTTATTGACATTTTATTTTTTTTAAGATTTTTTTGATGTGGACAATCTTTAACATCATTACTGAATTTGTTACAATATTGCTTCTGTTTATGTTTTGATTTTTTGGCTACGAGACATGTGGGATCCCAGCTCCCTGACCAGGGATCAAACCTGTACCCCCTGCATTGGAAGGCAAAATCTTAACCACTGGACCACCAGGGAAGTCCCCCTATTGTCATTTTCTTAATTGTTTTGGATTTGTTTTTGTAGGTCTCTTTTTCTTCCATTCCTCTTTTGTTCTCTTGTGATTTGATGACTAAAGGAACATCTATGAAAGAAAATTTTGTTTAGTGTTGTGTTTGGATTCCTTTTACTTTTTTGTATGTGTATCTATTGTAGATTTTCAGTTTGTGGTTACCATGAGGTTTTGATATAACAGTCTATATATAAACAAGATTGTCTAAGTTGCTGGTCTTTTAATTTCAAATGCATTTCCAATATCCTGCATTGTCCTCTTCTCACAGTTGCTGGCTTGGATATCATATTTGTGTGCAGATGATTTCCCACCTTTATTTTATGTTTGCCTTTACTGGTGAGCTTTTCCATTCATAATTTTCTTATTTCTAGTAGTGGCCTTTTCTTTTCTGCTTAGAGATGTTCCTTTAGCATTTGTTACAAAGCTGGTCTGGTGGAACTTAATTCTTTTTTTTTTTTTTTTAGTTGTTTCTTTTTTAGTTTTTTTTTTTTTTTTTTTTTTTAGTTTCTGCTTTATAACAAAGTGAATCAGTCATACGTATACATCTGTTCCCACATCCCCTCCCTCATGCATCTCCCTCCCTCCCACCCTCCCCATCCCACCCCTCCAGGCGGTCACAAAGCACCGAGCTGATCTCCCTGTGCTCTGCGGCTGCTTCCCACTATCTATCTACCTTACGTTTGGTAGTGTATATATGTCCATGCCTCTCTTTCCCTTTGTCACAGCTTACCCTTCCCCTTCCCCATATCCTCAAGTCCATTCTCAAGTAGGTCTGTGTCTTTATTCCCGTTTTACCCCTAGGTTCTTCATGACATTTTTTTTTTTTTTTAAATTCCATATATATGTGTTAGCATACGGTATTTGTCTTTCTCTTTCTGACTTACTTCACTCTGTATGACAGACTCTAGGTCTATCCACCTCATTACAAATAGCTCAGAGAACTTAATTCTTTTATCATCTGCTTGTCTGTAAAACTTTTGATCTCTCTGTAAAATCTGAATGAGAGCTTTGATGGGTAGAGTATTCTTGGTTGTAGTTTTTTCCCTTTCATCATTTTAAATATGTCGTGCCACTCCCTTCTGGCCTATAGAGTTTCTGCTGGGAAATCAGCTGATAACCTTATGGGAGTTCCCTTGTATGTTATTTGTTGCTTTTCTCTTGTTGTTTTTAATATTTTTCCTTTGTCTTTAATTTTTGTCAGTTTGATTACTGTGTTTCGGTGTGTTCCTCCTTGGGTTTATCCTGCCTGGGAGACTCTGTGCTTCCTGGACTTGGGTGACTGTTTCCTTTCCCATATTAGGGAAGTTTTCAGCTATTATCTCTTCAAATATTTTCTGAGGCCCTTCCTCTCTCTCTTCGCCCCCTAGGACCCCTGTAATGTGAATATTGGTGAGTTTAATGTTGTCTGAGAGGTCTCTTAGACTGTCTTCATTTACTTTCATTCTTTTTTTCTTTATTCTGTTCCAGGGCAATAATTTCCACCCTTCTGTCTTTTAACTCACTTATCCATTCTTCTGCCTCAGTTACTCTGCTATTGATTCCTTCTAGTATATTTTTCATTTCAGTTATTGTATTGTTCATCTCTCTTTGTTCTTTAGTTCTTCTCAGTCTTTGTTAAACATCTTTTGTATCTTCTCAATCTGTGCCTCCATTCTTTTTCTGAGATCTTTGATCATCTTTACTGTCATTACTCTGAATTATTTTTCTGGTAGATTGCTTATCTCCACTTCACTTAGTTGTTCTTCTGGGGGTTTATCTTGTTCCTTCATCTGGGATGTATTCCCCTGCTGTCTCATTTTGTCTAACTTTCTGTGATTGCAGTTTCTGTTCTGCAGGCTGCAGGATTTTAATTTTTCTTGCTTCTGCTCTCTGCTCCCTGGTGGATGAGGCTGTCTAAGAGGCTGTGCAGGCTTTCTGGTGGGATGGTCTGGTTCCTGCCCCCTGGTGGATGGAGCTGGGTCTTGTCCCTCTGGTGGGCAGAGCTGTGCTCAGGAAGACATTAAGCAGCCTGTGTGTTGATAGGTGGGGATGTGGTTCCACCCTGTTGGTTATTTAGCCTGAGGCACCCATCACTGGAGCCTACAGGCTGTTAGGTGGGGCTAGGTCTTGGGGAGGAAACTGTGGCCTCCAAGAGGGCTTATACCAATGAGTACTCACCAGAACTGCCGCTGCCAGTGTCTTTGTCCCTGCAGTGAGCCACAGCTGCCCCCTGCCGCCACAGGAGACCCTCCAATTCTAGCAGGTAGGTCTGACCTAGTCTCTTATGAGGTCACTGCTTTTTCCCCCTGGATCCTGGTGTGCACAGGACCTTGTTTGTACCTTCCAAGAGCTGAGTTTCTGTTTCCCCCTGTCCTGTGGAATTCTTGCAATCAAACCCCACTGGCCTTCAAAGCCATATGCTCTGCAGGCTCCTCCTTCCATTGCCATACCCCCAGGCTGGGAAGCCTAAGGTGGGGCTCATGACTTTCACTCCTGTGGGTGAACTTCTGTGGTATAATTATTTTCAAGTTTGTGGGTCGCCCAACCGAAGGGTATGGGATTAGATTTTATCATCATTGAGCCCATTTTACCATCTTCTTGTGGCTTCTTCTCTGTCTTTGGATGTAGGGTATCTTTCTTGATAGATTCCAGAGTTATTTTTGTCAGTCGTTGTCCTAGAGTTCTCTTAGACTGTCTTCCTTTTCATTCTCTTTTCTTTACTCTTTTCCAGCAGTTAGTTGTGTTTTTGTAGGAGGGTGTGAGCTCACATCCTTCTACTCCATCTTGATGGCCAGTCACCCATGGTTGTTTTTAAATAGCTTAGTTTCCCAGTCACACATCAATTTCTTCTTGGGGCCTTAGATATTCTATTGTATTCCTCTACCCATGATCAATCTCTTGTCTGTAGGTATCCACAAGTCTGCAGTCCACCTGCCGTTTTTACACACCATGGTGCCCACCACTGACTTCTGTGGCTTCCAGTCTGATGTCCAAGCTATGCCACCATTTCCTGACTAAGGTTCAAGTCAGGCAAGATAGATTCCAGTTCCTTGGGAATCCCACAGACAGGCCTGAACTTTGCAAGCAAATTTCACTCTGTTCTTTCCAGCCCGAGAGAGGGAACTGGGAATTGGGCCATGCCATGGACTGAATGTTTATTCCTTCCCACCCAGTTCAAATGTTGAAACCCTAACCCCCTACTGTGATGGTATTAGGAGGTAGGGCCCTTGGAAGGTAATTAGGTTTAGATGATGTCATATTGTGAGTGCCCACAACACGAATAGTGCCGTTATAAGAAGAGGAAGAGACACGAGAGCTTCCTCTATCCACCATGTGAGGATACAGCAGCCATCTTCAAGTCAGGAAGAGGGCCCTCACCAAAGTCCAACCATGCTGACAATCTGATATCAGAGTTCCCAGCCTCCAAAATTATGAGAAATAAATGTCTGTTTTTTGAGTCAACCAGTCCATGGTATATTTTTTTTAATTACTATTTATTTTATTTATTTATTTTTGGCTGTGTTGGGTCTTCGTTGCTACACACGGGCTTTCTCCAGTTTGTGGCAAGTGGGGGCTACTCTTTGTTGTGGTGTGCGTGCTTCTTACTGCGGTGGCTTCTCTTGTTGTGTGGAGCATGGGCTCTAGGCGTGCAGGCTTCAATAGTTGTGGCACGAGGGCTCAGTAGTTGTGGCTCGTGGGTTCTAGAGTGCAGGCTCAGTAGTTGTGTTGCTAGGGCTTAGTTGCTCTGTGGCATGTGGGATCTTCCCGGAGCAGGGATCGAACCCATGTCCCCTGCATTGGCAGGCGGATTCTTAACCACTGCACCACCAGGGAAGTCCCCATGGTATTTTTTTTTTATGGATGCTTGAGCAAACAAAGACAGCCCACTTCCTTCTGTCCTTGCTCCAAGGATGTAGAGGGGATGGGGCAAAGGTGAGTAAAAGCCCTGGGAAATTTCGTATCATCTTGCTTGAATGTGGCTTTTTCTTGATTGGGCATTTTCTTGGCTGCTGTAGATTTTTAGCTAGTTTCCAAAGCTCCTATGAAGTTATCTTAATCAGTGTATGGTTGTTTATTTGATAATTCTGTAGGGAAATGAGCGCCTGGAGCTTCCTAGTTTACCATCTTGCTGACATCAACCGTCCTTCTCATAATTTAGAATGTTTATTTTGGAAAGTAAGGGATAACATATAGTGAATCCAAGTATGATACATTAAAGTGAGTATATTGGTTTACCTGGGTGTTTTGAAAGTTGATATATTTAATGAATATTTAATGAATATTTTAATATCATAATTTTATAAAAATGCTAAATTTCTAGTAATTCACGTATTTGATTCCATAGTTCACTATGTTCACTGTCAAATATCCTGAAGTGTACATGATAAACAGCCAACTTTCATGCCTAAGTATATATACTATACATATATACAGAGACAATCCTGAGCAGTTACAAAATATGGTTTTGTAACAAGCACAGTGTTTTTTCATATATAACATGCATTATTTCCTTGTGCGTGAAATGCAAATTTGCAAATTGCATCCAGGAACTCATCAAATCTGCTAGATGAATTATGTAATTCAATTTGGCAAAATTTTTGCTCACAGCACAAATAGTTTTCTTTGGTTTTCTTGGATTCTGTTCTAAGAAGGAGGTAGCTGGAAAAAAGTGAAAAATTACAGGATATGATTCATAAAAATCCCACATCTTTTTTGTGTGCTTGTACATTCTTTTTTGAGGGAAAATGTTTTTGTCCCACAGCAATGATTCCTCTTCCTTCTCAGTAAGTACTTTTTAGTTGGACAGATACCCATGGACGGTATATCCAAGGTATTCAAAGAATGGTAGCCAAAATGAGAGGAAGATGCATGTCATTTAGCATCTAGAAGAACATGTAGCATACTCATTAAATCCCTTTTTCACCAGAAAGGAATGTGAAGCCTGAACTTTAACATGGCCACAGTATGTACTAGAGAGCAAAGAAATGAAACCTCAGCTATGCATGCTCCTGCCAAGCATTAGCCCAAATCTTTCACTCTCTGACATGTGATGGGTATCTGTTTCCCTGTCATGTTTTGAGAGAAAAGAAAATATTGCCCATGTAACCCTATCCTTATTTCTAAGGTTCAGGCAAGTGGTACTCACTACTATTTCTTCCTCTTTTCACTTGCAGCCAACAGTGAGATTAAGCATACACACCAAAGAAAGGACTACCAGCACTGCATTGTCAGAGGCAGTTTAATAATTAAGAGTAGTCACATCTCTGCTGATGGCCTATGTGCTTCTAACTTTCTTTCTGTCTTGAAGCAGCTGGCAAACCCTTTCATCATTTTAGTTTGTGAAAAACTCTTATGGTAGTAGCTACTCATTGCCCAGAGTGAGGAGTTCTCTTAAGCAATGGAATGACCAGCAGTTTCAGAAACTAAAGTATAAATTTCATGCATATAAATAATTCACACAGTATCAGAGCTAATGGGGACCACACAGATTAGATATCTGATGCTCTCATTTCATAGAAAGAGCCTGAGACCACTTCTAATGCTGTCAGTGTGAAGGACCAGTTAAGCTGCAAGACTTCTGTCATAAAGATCAAGAAATGCTAAATGAAATTTTCTTTTAAATGTATGGATAAGTTCACCAAAACTAAGAAAACCTCCAAGTACCAGGATGAGGAAGGCACAGACAATAAGAGTGGCAGGTGGGAGAGCTAATGCTGCCATTGGCTTGGGATGGGGTTGTGGGGAGTTGCCAGTACAAGTAACCCAAAGGCTTATGTTTTAATACCTATATAGAGATAGGAGTTGAGTATTTGGAACTTCCTGAGGTAGAGAATTGGAACTGTGAAACCTATCCTGTACACACATGTTCACAATTAACCTAGGATCCTTGAAAGGCTGCCCCCTAAGTGGTAGGGTAGACTTAAAAAAAAAAAAAAGCCCACTGACAACAGAATGACAAGAAGGAAGCTGGTAGTTTTTTGTGGATACTTGGGAGGAAAGAAAGTTCCTGCTGAGAAGTGGTAAGCCTGCACCTAGATTTATTATTTATATTCTTGTTAGTCATATGGTCAAAGAACCCATAAGTAGAAAAATAAGCAGAAAAATTGTCCTAAGTGGTAAAAATGCCTGGGATCCCTGCCAGAAGAAAATATAATAATGCTGAAGAGGGATATGTCCTTAATTCAGATAATATGGAATTCCCACAGGTAAAAGCCTACTGAAGATGAATTCACAACAAAATTTTTTCAGAAGAGTAAATAAACTAATATGAGCAATGTCTAAGTACTTGAGGCCATAGAGAACTCTGATAGATACTATAAACTAAATGTGTAGAAGATGATTGAAACGTAAAACAGGAAGTATAAGTAATAAGAAAATAAGACACCAGAATAGTGGAATATTGAAAAAGAAGTGCATACATCTTTTAAAAATGAATAATGCAGTCTTTGAAAGTTAAAATTCATAGTATAGAAATGCATAAAATTAGGCCTGAAAAGATTTGAGGAAATTATGCAGAGGGAAGTATAAGAAGACAATGCAATGGAAAATGTAAAAGGCAAGTTTATGGAGAAAAAGTACAGAGTGAGGCCTATCAATATATGTCTAATAAGAGTTGTATTAAATACTAGAGAAGAAGGGAATAGAAGATAGGGGGAGCTATTACCAATCATAAATAACCTAGGATACCCGGAATAGAGGAAAGAATTTCATTTTCAGATTTAGAAAACTCATTAAGTCCGTTGCAGGATAAACACAAAGATCATACCTGCTCACAGAGAAGATCTTAAAAGATCTAGACAGAAAAAATAGATTACTTTCAAAGGAATGATAATTAGGCAATTGCAGACATCTTGATAGTGAAAGTAGAGTTAGGAGTACAGTAAAATGATGCTATCACAGTGCAACCTACAATTCTATACCCAGCCAACATATCATTTAAGAGTAAGGCCCCAAAAAATACATTTTAGACAGGGAAAATGGAAGCTGATCATCATTCCAAGCCTGAAAGAAGAAAGAAAATGGGTGCAAGCAAAATTGTTGTGCAAAGAAGTTGGCAAACATGATGAAACAATAATTACTGACTTACTACTATTGTTGTTGTAAATGGAAAAATATTAATCACTGATATATAACTATTGTTTTAAATAAATTTAAGGTTTCAAACAAGGTGAAAGTAAATACTAGACAATAATGAGACATAAGATAAAACAGGGTATATAGGAATCAATGTAATTTAAGGCTCTTGTATTCTGAAAAGGGAAAGTAGAGATGTATGACTAAGGTAATTGACTTTAAGTCAAGTCAATAATATGAGTAATCACTAAAATAATAGAAACATCATGTATAACTTTCCTAAAAGAACAGAAGTAGAATGTTTAACTTTGAAAGCATTAAAGGATGAAAAAATGAAGGAATTAAGACCATGAGAAATTTACCCATTGTCACAAGCTAGTTCTTTGTAGAAGTGGGTCTGGAAGCCAAAAGTGTGTATTTCCAGTTCTGCATTATCTTCTTTGGGAATACTCTGGAAATACATCAACCAAATTTGAATTTTTGTAGAGTAAATAAGATTTATGTATTTGCCTGCTTTTAAAGGTTTGTTTCTTAAAGCTCTAAACACTTGACTCAACTTGCTCTCAACAGAGAGGACAATGATTTTGTAACACAGATTATAGTATAGGGCTCCATATACTTTCCCATTCACTTTCCATTGAGCTTAAAAGGAGTAGTGACAAGAAGGAACTATTTCATAGCATCTAACAGTCCTTTCATAAATATTCAGCAACTGCAAATCTGTGTTTATGGCTGTGTGGGATTGCTGGGTTGAACCTAATAGTCTCTTGCAAGAGATGGACATATATGTAACCATAGAAAGAAGTTAGAATGCATTTAGTTAAGTATGGGCCGAATTTTAAACTGGGGAAATTATAACTTCAAAATGGCGGAATAGTTTTAATGGCACAGAGACTCCTTATAAATACATTCTGTCTGATGAGGGTGTTATAGTCTATCAGGGTTTGGGTTCTGATGAAAGAACTGAAAGTACTGCTTATTAAGGTTAGTGCTTTGAAAAGTAAAAGAGGTTGAAAATTACGTTTCATTAAAGGGCAAATGAAATAAACCAGAAGTGGTTATTGAAGAACTTGATTATCTGGGGATTGATGTACCAAAAATTATAATTAACTGATTAAAAAAAAAAAGAAATACTGAGAGAAATGCAAATGACTGCAATTTAGAAAGCAATTTCTAAGGGGATTTTTAGGGTGTCTACAAATCTAATCTCCTATCTTTCTAATTCTCAACATTAGATACTTTTAATTGAATGTTGACATTAAGGATGGTAGACATTAGGGATGAAAGGGACATTAACAAACACCCTAAATTGTATCTACTCTCTTAATAGATCTTTGCCCAAATCTTCCTGTGAATATGATACATAATTTAGACAACAAATATTTCTTGAATGTATTCTATGTCTGCCTCTATGTTATAATTCTATGGAGAAAAAAAACAGGTCACAACTTTTTTTAAAGCCTTAGTATCGTACTATTCTAAACTCAAATCTCTGATTAAATTTCTTTTGCAGTTATAGAAGGGGGAGCTTTAATGAATTTTTCATTTCTTTTATATAGTTATACTACCCATTTTCTTGCTATTCTCCATGCTATTACAAGAATAATACTGAATATATGTGACGTAGTAGGCATTCAGTGAATGTTGACTACATTGGATAAAATATTTTGGGTAGCAGTAAAGTAGATGGGCTTTTTTTTTCCTGGTATTTAAGCCTCAATTTCCTCATCTATTAATTTACTCACCTCACAAGAGTATTTTGAGATTTAAATGGGAACACAGGGTAAGTGTTTAATAAATATTAATTTTTTTAGAATAAATAAAACAACTAAAACAAATGTTAAGCAAAGAGAAAAATTAAAAATAATGTACTAAAAGTATACATTTTTAAAAGAAACAACCACATTTAACATGGACATTAAAGTCTTCACATCCAATTAAGAATAAATAATCATAAATATATAATTTATTATTAAAATTATTTTTACAGACTTCCCTTGTGGTGCAGTGGCTAAAAATCCGCCTGCCAATGCAGGGGACATGGGTTCGAGCCCTGGTCCGGGAAGATCCCACATGCCGTGAAGCAACTAAGCCCGTGTGCCACAACTACTGAGCCTACACTCTAGAGCCCGCGAGCCACAACTACTGAAGCCCATGCGCCTAGAACCTGTGCTCTGCAACAAGAGAAGCCACCGCAATGAGAAGCCCGTGCACCGCAACAAAGAGTAGCCCCCGCTCGCCACAACTAGAGAAAGCCCATGTGCAACAACGACCCAATGCAGCCAAAAATAAATAACTAAATAAATTTATAAAAAAATTATTTTTACTACATCATTAAATTGATTTACTTTATCACATTTTAAGTCTTAAAATCATTTTTGGGAAAAATTCTTTTGAGGGAAAAGCAAAATATATATGTGGGACTATGTAAAAATTTAAATGTACTGTATAAGCTTTCAATACAGAATTAATAGTGGCTTTTATTTTTATTTTTGGCTGTGTTGGGTCTTCATTGCTGTGCACAGGCTTTCTCTAGTTGCGGCGAGCGGGGGCTGCTCTTCGTTGTGGTGTGTGGGCTTCTCATTGCGGTGGCATCTCTTGTTGTGGAGCACGGGCTCTAAGCACGCAGGCTTCAGTAATTGCAGCATGCAGGCTCAGTAGTTGTGGCATGCAGGCCCTAAAGTGTGCAGGCTTCTGAAATTGCGGTGCATGGGCTCTAGGGTGCATGGGCTTCAGTAGTTGTGGCACGTGGGCTCTAGAGCTCAGGCTCAGTAGTTGTGGCACGTGGGCTTAGTTGCCCTGGGGCATGTGGGATCTTCCCAGACCAGGGATTGAACCCGTGTCCCCTGCATTGGCAGGCGGATTCTTAACCACTGCACCACCAGGGAAGTCCCATATAGTGGCTTTTCTAGATACACTAAGAACTTTAAATTTTACTTAATCTAAGGTAAATGCAATCTTTCTTCTATTTATCTCCAGTTTTTAAAAGATTTTAAAAAGGGAATTCATTCATCTCTTTCCCTGAATCTTGTTTCCTGTTCTTATGACATTTGAAAGAAGAGCAATCAGTTTTTTCCAAAGTACTTATTAGGATATGTGGGGAATTATCCATTTGTGGTCAACTGGGAGAATCACAGCAATTGATATTGATGTTAATATTACAAAGCTGAGAAGTAATTATAATATTTGGAAGTATTTTGACCTAACTCTAAAATTGTTAGGTAGAGGAAGAAATTCTTTAGACTTCTATTTTTGTTTACAAATCACTTAAAAAAACCTACAACATTCATTCTTATTTTTGCTTATACTCCACTTTTGCAATTGCTATCATTTCACCACTAAAACTTAAAAGAAACAAAGAACCATGAAGTAACATTTGCCATTTGACAAATCTGATTAAACCAAAGGTGTTTACCATTGAAACCGACTCTGCTCACCCACTCCATCTCAAGTTTACTTTCTGTTAGACAAAATATTACTGTCTTTTCCCAGAAGGAACCCAAACCATTGTCCATTGGAAACAGTTATGTTTTAGACTGTTAAACATTGCAGGGGGTTATAAAATACAAAAATAAGTATTGGTCATTGGAATAGATTTCAAAAGTGTTTGGAATATGTATTCCAAAGACATCTTAGAGTTCTTGGCTAGATTAAAGAAAGATGTTGAAATAGGGAGAAAAAAAAAGTGTTTTGTAACTTGTACTTAGTGTACAAACCTAGCCACAATTACCAGATCCATTAAAAATGATAATTTAATAAAATCATGAGGTTAGCAGAGAATGAGCACACAGTTTATTCTGAAGGTTAGTCATAGTTTTAAAAAGAATGCTTTTAGTATGCCATCTTTGACATGCCATGTTTGCCATTTGCAGAGAGGAAAGACTGTAGAGCTAAATAGACACAGATAGGGATTTAATCCTCTTACTGTCTGTAACAATGGGCAAGTAAAGGAGTTAGCCTCTTCCTTGCTCCATGCTGTCATCTGTAAATGGGAATAATAATACATGATGTAGAAGTCATGTGATGGATAATATAATTTTGGTACAGTGCTCAGTAGAGTAACAGGCACATAGTTGGTGCTTAATCAGTGTTAGGTCTTATTATTATTTATCCTGACCAGAAACTTACATTCAAAAAGCAACTTGTTGTTTTTTTGTTTTTTTGTCTTGGCCACAACATGTGGCATGCAGCACTTTCCTGACCAGGGATCGAACCCGCACCCCCTGCAGTGTAAGTGCAGAGTCTTAACCACTGGACCACCAGGAAGTCCAAAAAAGCAACTGTTTTACTTTTTCTTCTTTTGTGAATTCTCACATCACCATAAAGGGAGTTTACTTGCAAGTAACCTTTTAATTTTTTGAAAGTGGAACAGTGTCACAGTAATTTATAATTAGTAATATTTATTCAACAAATTTTGTCAAATAACTAGTATTCAGAGTCTAATGGTAGGCACCAAAGAGGTAGAAAAATAAGAACACTTTTATTTCAAATAGCTTTTATTCACACTAGGACTAGAGGAAAGTCTAATTCAGTAGAAAACACAAGACAAAAGGAGATCTTTCACACTCTTAAGGAGAATCATGACATTAACAACATCAGCAATAATTTGGAACACGCCACTGAATTTTCCATTCAGTATTTTCAAATACAAAAAAAGGAATCAGAAGGTGAACAGTCCATGAGCATGTTCAACAATGGTATTGTTATTAGGTATTAATCCTTTATTAGATAATTATTTTTCACATCTGGGAAAACATCACTGGCAGCACAATTTTAAGAAGTTTGGCAACACGTATTTTTCTCAGCAGCTCTGGATGATAGATTTTGGTGAATGCTAGCCAAAAAAATTAAGGGCAAAACCACTGGTGCACAGAGGACAACAAACTGATCTTATTACAGAAACAGATATCAGACCACAATATAAAAAACATTTTAATTTTACACTAAGACAGAAACTCCAGATTATTGGCATACACATCAACAAAGCCAGGTCTAGAGTGTTTAATCACAAGAGTGATAAATATTGGTTTTCTGCCTGCTCTGCCCACCTTACTTAAAAATATCAGTATATTTGCTTTCAAATGATACAGACTGCCAAGGCTATAATCTACAAAATGATCACTCACTTTTAACAACATGCCTGTTATACCCAGTCACCACTGAAAGGACAGTTTCATAGAACCCAGCTCTGCTTACCCAGAAAGAGTTTAAGAATCTTACAATTTAGAAAGAGCATATGCAGATTTTTTACCTAAAAACAAATCTTTGCATACATAAGGAAGTGACATTCCTCCTCAGATTTTAGAATTCTTAATTCTTATGTTTTAAAAAATTGTTCCATTTCTACTCAATTTTAAGTTAGTAAAAGCAATAGCCAGATATTGTTGCAAGATCTCTATCAAATGTCATAAAATGCCAACTCCAAGAAAGGGCACCACAATGAAGCCTAAAGGGCATGGCCACAATGTCCCACAACACATTTGACCCTCCTTATTTTATTTGATGTTGCAACATTTGGCTCTAATGTACCTAAGGCCCAAACAGAAAAATAAAAGCACTTCAATTTTCCTTGAATAGTGTGGAAATATCTTACTTCCAAATTATATTGAATTTAAAATTTCTCTTTTGTCATTTTTTTTATGGTTAGAATTTATGCTTGTGGGTTTGACTCATAAAACATCATCCAGAGGGCAAGAAAAGTCTATATATAATCTTCTATGTGATAACTAGCACAAGACAATTAAGTAGTACCAAGAACGGAGGAAAACTATATTTTAGACAAAAAAAAAATCTGTATTAATGAAACAAATGCCAGGTCTAAAACTGTAGACCAAAACGCATTAACCTGATTTATCTTTTAAGATAAGAATAGCAAAAAGTCAAGTGGTTCTTGAAAGAAAGAGATAAAAAAGAAGATAAAAAGTATCTACTAGAGTGTTTATATAAAATTGTACAAAGAAAGCATACCTAGTGATGTCTCAGAAAAATAAGCTGCCAAGGTTGCTTCAACTTAGGAAACATAAAGTAGAGATTTAAGAAAGTATTCTGATAGTTTAGATACGGCAATTTTGTATTGGCAGTTGGATAAGGGAAGGAGAGAGGGGTGGAAAGGAAATTATTGGTTAGAAAGATTGGCACTGTACGGTGAATTCACCACATATTTACTAAGTGTTCCAGTTTGAGAATTAAGATGGTTTGAGAAATTGTTTCAACCCTGTTACAACCCTATTACCCTATCATTGAGGTCAAGTCGAAGCAGCCCCAGATCAAGAGTCTAAGGTTCAATTGTCTGACCCAACTATTTCCAGGATATTAATAACTGACTCAGGTGTTGGCATAAACTAGTACATAAAACCTGCCAGGTGTATCATACAAAAAACAACAAACTGCAGTTGATTTGGAGAAATCAAGTTCTACAGCCCTGTGTGAGTATACCATGTTCATCTAAAAAATTTATACTCTGGTCACATGACAGTCATGCCATGCTTCATGAAGCATTGATGGAGTAAAAGCAAGTTGGTAGGAGGCAAGGGCTATGATTTTCAATGTAAATATGACCAGGAAAGAAGCCACACATAGGCACTTACATACTTTAGTGAGGGTGTTGATGAAGATGATGTAATACTTACGATACTTCATTAAAAAGGCAGTGAATAGTACAAAATACTGCTGGAGACCAAAATATACTTGTGTCCTTTGTGAACACAAGACACATTTGATGATGGCCATGACCATGCTGATGATCAGTTTTGAAGACAACAATAAAATGCCTTCATTTCTTTTGGAGGTGAAAATGCCCTCTTTATGGAATGGTTGAACAGGTGTGTTGTTTCCTACATCTTCTTTTCTTTTTTTTTTCTTCTCTCAGTAAGTCAAGTGATTTCATTCCTGAAGCAGGAAAAGAATGTTAAGATAGATGCTGCTAGAAGTGACAATGTCCAACTCTTGACAGAGTGATTATTTCAAGCTCAGAATGAATCACTTTTAAGACAGAAAACTTTGGCTTGTTTGTTTTTGTGGTTATTAGGCATTTAATACTTCCACTCAGACAAACTGAGAGTAAACTTTCTAAAGATCAACAGTAAAAAATATTTAAATAAATTGTCTTAAACATAAATGCTAGGATAAAAAATAAGTATAAAAGTGCTGATTGGAGAGAAATTTTCTCCCAGGAGAACTTCCACTGATCATTTTATTTTACTTCCATATGGAATCTGTAAAGAAACCTAGTAAATCCACAAAGCTTTGAGAATGACCTTTGGAAATAGGACAGTACTGAATTGTTGGGCAAGACCAGCCCTATAGTTTCTGAAATGTTCCTGTGAGGAGATGTTGTCCTGCTTTTAAATCTACCATGTTGCCAGTGAGAGGTGTGGGAGAATTTTGCAAAGGGTTATAGTCAAAACTGAAGGCAAGATTTCAGTTCCTACAATTGATAATGGAAATGCGATTTACAATAGTTTTTCATAAATATCTGTTTTCTCCAAAAGCTGACTTCTATCTCCACTATTGATGTTGTAAATTTGTTAAAATATTAAAAAATGTTTCATCTCAAAGTGTTCTCATTTACTAAGCAATGATTAAATAACCTCTATTACCATTTGAGGTCCATTTTACTTATTATTTAATAAAACTGTCTGGTTTTCAATTTAATATAGAACCCCAGATTGTACTATATAATTGAGAAAATTTTCTTACGTTTTCTTTTTGGACTTATTATCAAGTCTTATTAAAGTCCTGGCATTGTTTAGTAATAGATTTCTCAAAAACCTTTATTTTTATTCATCATATGAGTTATAAGATCGTGAGAAAGCCTATGTGATTATCCTTCAAAGCATGGATCAGAAAGAGATATATTATTGGTAATGCTTAAAGAGGAGTTTTTCGAACAGACTCTTACTGGGAACTATTGTGAGCAATAAAAATTAAATGTGTAAGTGAAGAAAACTATACCAAGTGAAACTACCCTTTTAAAAAGTACTGTTCTATTTCAAAAGAAGTGTTGATATTCTCCAAAAGCCTCCATTCTGTCCCTGAGGGCTACATTACATCTTGTAACGATATAATCAAAAAGCGCTGGCATTCTGTTCTTACAACTACATTCAGCTGTGATTAATCCTCTCCATAGTTTATCTGTCTCTCTATGTATCCTCAAGACTCTAACTGCAACCAATTGGGTACCATATCACTTGGAAGGATGTGTGATTAACTCATTAATGTGTCATATTTTAAATCTAAATAACCTTGGAGATGTCCTACTGATTTGGCTTTATCAGATTGATGGCTATGCCTAAGTATGTGGTAAAATAACTGCAGGAAACTTCAGTAAATTAGTATGTTTGCATTATACTGTTTCATTTTCTTATTCAAAATCTAAAAACTATCTGGGAGGACTGAGAGGAATAATAGAGATTTGTAATTATGAAGTTGATTTTAAAAAGTCACAATTATGTTTCCACTTACCGTATGTTATAGCTTTCCTTTTTAAAGGGTGGGGGTTGTCTTCTTTTTTTAAGCCTTTGGTTTCTTTAAGTAAAATCTCCTCAAGTAATTACAGCAAAAACAGCAAGAGCTAGCAAATATGATTGGCATGAATTTCTCTAAAAATATCATGGAAAAAATTCATTACTATTGTGAATCTAGATTGACCTTACCCTTATGCAATGAAAGTAATTTTTAACTAATACTGAGTTACATTCCATTTCAGATTTCCTATTTCAAAGGGTGTCTCAAATTTCTAAGATGTTAAACCAAGTATTGAGCCATTTTTGTATATGTAATAAAAGTCTTTAAAATTAAAATGGTAATCCTAAAAAAACCAAATGCATGAAAAATATGGTCTGACTGTATAACAAAAGGGAGTTATATAATTCTACTTGAGTGAAATCTTTCATCTTTGATTTACAGGTTGGAGTCCTCTTTAACTAAAACCATATTGTCCCATATCTTTCATATCATGGCCTTCCCTAAAACCTTGTTTTAATTAAGGTTTCTTTCAGATTTTTGAATAAAAGCATGACAATCTTCACTTATGGCTTTAATATATCCTTTGAGTTAGGAAAATATATAAAAAGAAACATCAACTCTTTTGAAAGTGTTGTCAGATATTAAATACTGCGAGGTATTCTACATCAGTGTCTTTAGGTGTGTGAGTTATACAGTGAAATAGAATTTGGGGAGGTAGGGGGATAACCTACTTATATTTAGTAAGTTGCTTTTAATCTCAGAAATAAATGTCCTATATTTTTAGCCTTTAACACTAAGGCAACATGTGTAAAGGTTAAGTTCGTGTTGTTTTTTTCACATGAAGGCACAACTTCAAGGATAACTCAATTCAAGGTGACTTCAAATAAGCAATGCCTTCATTAACACATTTCAAAGATCTAGAAAATTCAGTAACATTGCTTAAGTCCTCAACGGTTTTACAGCTAAAAAGAACACATCAGACCAAGCAGCTGTGTTAACCTGGGAAGCAAGAAAATAAACTGAGTCCTCAAAGCTCCTGAGTAATTGGGGAGATTATGGGTAATCCTCGTCTTTTTTTATAGGAAGGAAGGATGAAAGGCAAAAAGAAAGGAAGTGATGGAAAGCAGAAAAATAAAAGTGAGAGAATAAGTTCTTGATAGATTTGGAACAAATTAAGATGGCCTTTGAGAAGTTATGCACTTTTCAAAGACACTGAAAATCCTCCGTGGAACATATGCTCAGAGCTACTGTCACCAGAGCAAGGGATGTATGAGGGAGGAAGGAGACTTCATCCTAAATCAACTGCAAATCTCCTGTGTGTGAGAACACAGAGAGGGATGTTAGGGAAACAGGGTAATTTTTCTCAAAAAATGTGATATAAAATATTGCACCATTACATAAAATGTGTGAGGTTGCTTTGGCATTGGACTTTGAGATACAGTGTGGTTTATTCCACTGAAAAAAGCCTCATCCTGGTTCCTCCATCTTGGACTCTTCCTAGCAAGAGTTGAACCATATGTTAAAACAAAGGCCAAAAACAAACAAAACAAAACAAAAAAAAACCCCGTGATCTGTCGGGAATTGCTGTCCTTTCATAGCTGAGAGCAAATCCTGTAAACAATTTAAGACTGTTTGACGAAAAAGTTCCCAATAAAAAACTGATCAGAATGTCAGGAATGAGATTTCTCAGGTTTTGCCCAAAATTTTGTTGGCTGTCATACCATCTGTAATTAACAGTATCTAACGCTGTACTGGATGTTTCTAGTTCATACTTTGGGCCTGGGAGTGGGTCACCCAGTATATTAAAAGCACTCTGGAAGCAGTTTCTTCCAATCGTGGTTTACTGTAACTTTAGAATCATAGCGGTTACTTTTAAGGAATCTTTAATGCCCTTTCAAGTCCATCCAAAGAACAAGTGAAGCTGCTGTTCAGAATTTTGTGCCCAGTGTTTATGTTCCATGGAATCTGTGCCACCCAGGCAGCAGACAAGACATGTCTGAGGGTGCTGGGGTGGCGGGGGGATATGCAATGATGTCACACACAGGAAATATCGGGGGTGGGGAAGGCTGGGGAGGACTTGGCGCTTCACAAGGCTGGCTCCTCTTCCATAGGCTCGCCAGCAGTTCTGTAAAAATAAACAGGCAATCAGAATACAGCATAAGAGTACACAATGACATTGTAGATTTTCATGCATAATCAAAGCTGATTTTTCAGCTCTCTCTGATGTTTATTTGTGTTATTCCGTTATCCATAAATAGAGTTTCTTTCCTAGGAAGTATAAACAAATGTCAAGTGGAAAAACATTTTCGATCCAAGCAATCATTGGAAATGTTCCTGTTTATATTAAAACATGTCAGAATATTTTATAACTCTAGATTCCAAAATGTACATGTTTTGTGTCTAGTACAGTCCAATAATTTATTGAAAAAATTAACTATGATATTTTATTTTAGGAGCAATTACAGTGATTTCCTATGGAACCAGTTTGCTAACGAGAGCAAAGGACCCAGCTAGCTTCTGGAGGAGACTCACCAGGGCTCTGGTTTTTTTGCTTCTGTTCTTTCATAACTGGATTGGCTGCCTGCCGGAGGCATTTCAAATCAAATTCTGAATCTGATTAGCAAATCACTGCTACAGACCCAACGTTTTTACAAGAAACGCACTATGGTAGTGTGTAAATAGTTTTTATTCGGCGTCATCTGAGGGGTGTTCTGCTCTGGCAAAACCAAAACTAATTGCTTGAAAATTTATACTTGAGATTTAGCCTTAATTTAGTAACACTCTGAGGGTGTTTTAAGGCAAACTTTTAGAATGATTTTTAATTTAGTCAAAAGGACAAATTGTAGCAGGAATCCAAATGCATGAGGTAGCTGGATTGCTGAGGGAAGAACGCTGGGGTTTGAGATGCCGGGAGAATTGAGTATGAGTCTGGGCTCTGCGACTTGCTAATGTTGCAACTGCGAATGTTGTAACTATACTTCTGTGAAGCTGCGGTTTCATGTTTAAAACCCGTGAGGAAAAAAGATGTTCCTTACAGAATTAGTGAAGGTTAAAAAAAATAAAGGAGATAAAACGGACTTCTAAACAATACACACTATGAGGCAGTAGTTATTTAACTCTGGATTTGTCCCCTCATCATCTAACATATGTATAAAACTGTGTTGAATGGTACACAGATACAGAGTTAGGCCTGTGCTACCATAAGGAAATGCAATATTGGGAAGATAGTTCTCTCTGGGTGGTGGAATAATAGGTAGGTGGTTTAAATTTTCTTTTTCATACTGTTTTTGTACTTGCCAGTATTCTATAATGAATTACTTTTCTATTAGAACAGATTGCTATATTTAGAACACTTCTGAATGAAGAAAAATGAACAATTCAGCCATGTTATTTTATAGATATATAAAGAAAAAACCAAGATTTCTATGTATCTACAAATAAGGTAGTTGCCATTTTAATTTAGCTTTTATTTATTTTTGGGGGGGGCGGGTTTCCCTGGTGGCACAGTGGTTGAGAGTCCGCCTGCTGATTCAGGGGACACGGGTTCGTGCCCCGGTCCGGGAGGATCCCACATGCTGCGGAGCGGCTGGGCCCGTGAGCCATGGCCGCTGAGCCTGCGCGTCTGGAGCCTGTGCTCCGCAATGGGAGAGGCCACAACAGTGAGAGGCCCGCGTACCGCAAAAAAAAAAAAAAAAAAAAAAAAAAATTTAGCATTTGTATAATAAATTTAAAACACTGAAAGATTTTATCCATGGAATAGTAATAAAAAAGATTTTAATGCATCCTCTAAAGAATGAGAAATATTAGGTATTCATTATTTAACATTACTAAAAGGAGAGAGTTCCAAATGAGTCCATGTGGAATACTTAAAAAAAAAAAATTCTTAGGAAGTTATGGCCTGTCCAACAGTATACTGGATAAGGAGGTTGTGAGAAAGTGTTTACAGCTGCTATATAAGATAAAAGCTATTTAAATGAGTCATACTCTATTAAAATCTTTCCAAACTAAAATTATCAGCATTCCCACAAGAAAAATTTTAAATTAAGGAAAACATGTAAGTAACTAAACTGATTTATACGTAAACATGCAAACTTATTTACATTTGAGAATACGTGGATTATACAGGTATAGAATCCTCAAACTAGATACTCCAATGGAGACTGAATTCTCCTATTTACTTTTTCCAAACTTTATTGAGATACAATCGGCATATAACATTGTATAGGTTTAAGGCAATGTGATGATATGATACACATATATATTGTGAAATGTTTACCACAATAATATATCCTTCACCTCCCATAACTACCATTTTTGTTGTTATGATGAGAACATTTAAGATTTACTCTCATAGCAAATTTTGAGTATACAATACAGTATTGTTAGCTGTAGTCATCATGCTGTATATCAGATCCCCAGAACTTATTCATCCTATAACTGGAAGCTTGTACCTTTTGACCAACATCGTTCCATCTCCTCTATCTCCCAGCCCCTGTTAACCATCAATCTACTGTTTCTATGAGTTCAACAATTTTTTTTCCAGTTTTATTGTAAATAATTGACAAACCTCACTGTATCAGTTTAAGGTGTACAGCATGATAGTATGACTTACATATATTGTGAAATGATTACAATAGGTTTAGTTAACATCCGTCATCTCATATAGAGAGTTCAATGTTTTTAGATTTCACAGATAAGTAAGATCATATAGTATTTATCTTTCTCTGTTTTAGCATAATGCTCTCAAATCTCACCCACGTTGAACCTTCTTTTTTATGGCTGAATAATGTTCTGTTGTATGTATATACCACATTTTCTTTGTCGATTCATCTATCACTGGACACTTAGGTTGTTTCCTTGTCTTGGCTATTGTAAATGGTGCTGCAATGAACATGAGAGTGCAGATACCTCTTCAAGATAGTGATTTTGTTTCCTTTGGATATATACCCAGAAGTGGGATTACTGGATCACATGGTAGTTCTACTTTTACTTTCTTGAGGAACCTCCATACTGTTTTCCATAGCAGCTGCATCAATTTACATTCCCATCAACAGTGCAAATAGATCACTTTCTCCATATCCTCACTAATTTGTTATCTCTTTTTGATGCAAGCTGTTTTAGCACATGAAGTGATATCTCCGTGTGGTTTTGCTTTGCATTTCCCTGATAATTAGTGATGTTGAGAACCTTCCCATGTACCTGTTGGCTATTTGTATGTCTTCTTTAGAAAAATATCTATTCTGGTCCTTTTCCTATTTTTAAATTGAGTTAATTTATTCACTTATTTATTGCTATCGAATTGTATGAGCTCCATATATATTTTGGATATTAACCCCTTATCAGATATATGGTTTGCAAATATTTTCTTGTATTTCATAGGTTGCCTTTTCACTTTGTTGATTCCTTGGCTGTGCAAAAGTTTTTAGTTTGATGTCATTGCACTTGCTTATATTTTTTAGTAAAGTTATTTATTATTTTTTTTAATTTTTGGCCGCGTTGGGTCTTCGTTGCTGCACGCGGGCCTTCTCCAGTTGCGGCGAGCAGGGGCTACTCTCTGCTGCAGTGCACGGGCCTCGTGGTGGCCTCCCCTGTTGCGGAGAGTGGGCTCCAGGCACGCGGGCCTCAGCAGCTGTGGCTCACAGGCTCCAGAACGCAGGCTCAGCAGTTGTGGCGCACGGGCCCGGTTGCTCTGCGGCATGTGGGATCGCCCCGGACCAGGGCTCGAACCTGTGTCCCCTGCATTGGCAGGCGGATTCTTAACCACTGTGCCACCAGGGAAGCCCCTGCACTTGCTTATTTTTGCTTTTGTTGCTTTTTCTTTTGTTGTCATATCCAAAAAATTAATTGTAAAGACCAAAGTCAAGGAGCTTTTTTTCTTTGTTTTCTTCTAAGAGTTGTATAGTTTCAATTCTTACATTTAAGTTTTTAATACATTTTCAGTTAATTTTTGTGAGTGGTATAAGGTAGGGGTCCAGTTTCTTTCTTTTGCATATGAATAAATGTCCAGTTTTCCCAAAAACCATTTATCAAAGAGATTACTGTTAGCCCATGGAGTATTCTTGACTCCCTTGTCAAATATTACTTGACAATATATGTGAGGGGTTATTTCTGGGCTCTCAATTCTGTTCCATTGGTCTATGTGTCTGTTTTTATGCCAATGCCATACTCTTGATTACTACAGCTTTGTAATATTTGAACTCAGGATGTGTGAAGCCTCCAGCTTTGTTCTTGCTCAAGATTGCTATGGCTATTCAGGGTCTTTGGTAATCCCACTGAATTTTAGGATTTTTTTTCTATTTCTGTGAAAAATGCCATTGGAATTCTGAGAGGGATTGCATTGAATATATCAGTGACTTTGAATAGTGTGGATGTTTTAACAATATTAACTCTTTTGATACATGAACGTGGAATATCTTTCCATTTATTTGTGTCTTCTTCAATTTGTTTCATCAGATCTTACTGTTTTTGGTATATAGATCTTAGTTTTTATCCTGAAAGTTTACTGAATTCACTTATTATTACTAACCATTTTTTTTTTTTTTGGTGGAGTCTAGGATTTTTTACATACAAGTACAGGATCATGTTAAGAAACCCTTGTCTTGTTTCTGATCTTAGAGGGAAATCTTTCAGCTTTTTACTGTTGAGTATGAATGATGTTAGCTGTGGGTTTGTCATATATGGCTTCTATTATGTTGAAGTATGTTCCTTCTATACCCAATTTGGTTGAGAGTTTTTGTTATGAAAGAATGTTGAATTTTGTCTGCTGCTTTTTATGCATCTATTGAAAAGACAATGATTTTTATCTTTTATTTCATTAATGTGGTGTATCACATGCATTGATTTGCATATGTTGAACCACCCTTGCTCCCAGGGATAAATCCCACTTGCTCATGTTGTATGATCCTTCTAATGTGCTGTTGAAATTGGTTTGCTAGTATTTTGCTGAGGATTATTGTATCTATGTTCATCAGGGATATTGGCCTATAGTTTTCTTTCAGTATCCTTACCTACCTTTGGTATCAGGGTAGTGGCTGCATAAAATGAATTTAGGAGTGATAGATTCCCTAAATCAGTAAATCAGATATTCAGATACAAATGACGAATCCCTGGTCAGGGAACTAAGATCCCACATACTGCGGGACAACTAAGCCCATGCGCCGCAAGCACCGCAACTACTGAGCCTTCACGCCACACCTAGAGAGCCCGTGTGCCACAAACTTCAGAGCCCAAGCGCTCTGGAACCCACGTGCCACAACTAGAGAGAAGCCCATGTGCTACAACTAGAGAAAAGCCCGCACATCTCAATGAAGAGCCCACATGCCACAACTAAGACCTGACGCAGCCAAAAAAAAAAAGAAACAGATGACCAGAAAGGGGGATTGTCACCTACCCCAGGTCCCATGGTGAGTCTGGGAGGTGGGACCTTGTGAAAGGCAGCTGTGACAGGTAATGTCTGTCAGACACCAGTTTTTGGGTGGGGAGGGAGGGCAGGCTTTCAATTTTTTGGATGAGTTTGAGAACTGGTGTTAATTCTTCTTTAAATGTTTGGAAGAATTCACCAGTAAAACCATCTGGGATTGGGCTTTTCTTTTTGGAGAGGTTTTGGTTTACTGATCCAATCTCCTTACTCATTATTGGTATGTTCAGATTTTCTATTTTTTTCATGATTTAGTCTTGGTAGGTTGTATGCTTCTAGGAACTTACTCATTTCTTATAGGTTGTCCAATTTGTTGGCATGTAATTGTTCATAGTAGTCTCTTGTGATGGTTTGTATTTGTGTGGTATCAGCTATAATGTCTCCTCTTTCATTTATAATTTTATTTATTTGAGTCCTCTTTTTTTCTTGGTAAGTCTAAAGGTTTGTCAATTTTTAAAATCTTAAAAAAAAACAACTTAGTTTTGCTGATCTTTTCTATTGCTTTTCTATTATCTATTTCATTTATTTCTGATCTGATTTTTGTTATCCTAACTTTGGGGTTAGTTTGTTGTTCATTTTCTAGTTCCTTAAGCTGTAAAGTTAGGTTGTTTATTTGAGGGTTTTTTTTTAATGTATGTATTTATTGCTGTAAATTTGCCTCAGCACTGCTTTTGCTGCATCCCATAAGTTTTGTTATGCTGTGTGTCCATTTTTGTTTGTTTCAAGATAACTTTTGATTTTCTTTGATTTCCTCTTTGATCCATTAGTTATATAGGAATGTGTTGTTTAATTTCCACACATTTGTGAATTTTCCAATTTTCCTTCTCTTACGGATTTCTAGTTTCACACCACTGTGGTCATAAAAGATACTTAGTATGATTTCACTCTTAAAATTTGCTAAGACTTGTCTGTGACCTAACATATGACCTATCCTAGAGAATGTTCTATGTGCACTTGAGAGGAATAGGTATTTTCCTGCTGTTGCATGGAATGTTCTGTATATGTCTGTTAGGTCCATTTGATATAAAGTATAGATCCAGTCCAATGTTTCCTTATTGATTTTCTGCCTGGATAATCTATCCATTGTAGAAAGTGTGGTATTGAAGTTCCCACTATTATTGTACTATTGTCTATATTATTCCCTTCAGATCTGTTAGTATTTGCTTAATGTATTTAGATGCTCGGATGTTGGGTGTATATGTATTTAAAATTATCGTATCCTCTTAATGAATTGATCCCTTCATCACCATATAATGACCTTCTTTGTTTCTTGTTACAGTTTAGACTTAAAGTCTATTTTTTTTCCAGATATAAGTATAGCTACTCCTGCTCTATTTTGTTTTCTATTTGCATGGAATATCCGTTTCCATACCTTCACTTTGAGCCATTTACATTTAAAATAATTATTGATAGTTAGCAACTTACTATTGCCATTTTGTTAATTGTTGTCTTGCTGTTTTGTACTTACTTTGTTCATTTCTTCCTCTCTTAATGTCTTCCTTTTAAATTGATGACTTTCCATAGTGGTATGCTTTAATTCCCTTCTCTTTATCTTTACCTATCTACCATAGGTTCTTTTTTTTAAAAAAATAAATTTATTTATTTATTTTTGGCTGCACTGGGTCTTTGTTGCTGCGCGGGGGCTTTCTCCAGTTGCAGCGAGTGGGGGCTACTCTCTGTTGCGGGTGCACGGGCTTCTCATCACAGTGGCTTCTCTTGTTGCAGAGCATAGGCTCTAGGCTCACGGGCTTCAGCAGTTGTAGCACGTGGGCTCAGTAGTTGTGGCTCGTGGGCTCTAGAGCCCAGGCTCAGTAGTTGTGGTGCACAGGCTTAGTTGCTCTGCAGCATGTGGGATCTTCCCGGACCAGGGCTTGAACCCGTGTCCCCTGCATTGGCAGGTGGATTCTTAACCACTGCGCCACCAGGGAAGCCCTACCATAGGTTTTTGCTTTGTGGTTACCCCGAGGCTTACTTGAAACATCTAATAGATATAACAGTCTAATTTTAAGCTGACAACAACTTAGCTTTAATTGCATACAAAACTCTACCCTTTTACTCCTCCTGTCTATAGTATTTTTTTTTAACATCTATATTGGAGTATAATTGCTTTACAATGGTGTGTTATAGTTTGTTTTTTTAAATTTTTATTTATTTTTGGCTGTGTTGGGACTTCGTTTCTGTGCGTGGGCTTTCTCTAGTTGCGGCAAGCGGGGGCCACTCTTAATTGCGGTGCACAGGCCTCTCACTGTCGCGGCCTCTCTTGTTGCGGAGCACAAGCTCCAGACATGCAGGCTCAGTAGTTGTGGCTCACGGGCCTAGTTGCTCTGCGGCATGTGGGATCTTTCCAGACCAGGGCTCGAACCTGTGTCCCCTGCATTGGTAGGCAGATTCTCAACCACTGCGCCACCAGGGAAGCCCTATAGTTTGTTTCTGATATCATTTTTTAAAATATTGTGTATCCAAGAGCAAATTACTGTAGCTATAGCTATTTAAAATACTTTTGTCCTTTAACCTTTATCCTAAAGTGTTTAACACATCACTATATTATAGTATTAGAGTATTCTGAATCTGACTATATACTTACCTTTACCAGTGTGTTGTACATTTTCATATGTTTTCATGTTAGTAGTTATCGTACTTTCTTTTCAGCTTGAAGGACTCCTTTCAGCACTTCTTGTAAGGAAAGTCTTGTGGTGATGAACTACTTCAACTTTTTTTTTTGTTGTTTGGGAAAGTCTTTTTAATCTCACCTTAATTTCTAAAGGAAAACTTTGCCAGGTAAAGTAGTCGGTTGGCAGTTTTTTCCTTTCAGCACTTTGAATATATCATCCTACTCTCTCCTGGCCTGCAAGGTTTCTGCTGAGAAATCCACTAATAGGCTTATGAAGGTTCACTTGTATGAGAGAAAAATTTTCTCTTGTTGCTTTTAAAATTCTCTTTGTCTCTGATTTTTGAGTTTTATTATGAGCCTTGGAGAAGATCATTCTGGATTGAACTTTGGAGCTAACCTATTAGCTTTATGAACTTGTATGTTCACATCTGTCCTCAGGTTTGGGAAGTTCTCAGCCCTGATTTCTTTAAATAAGCTTTCTTTTCCTTTTTTCCTCTCTTCCCCTCTTGGGACTCTAATAATTCATAGGTTGTTTGTCTTAATGGTGTCTCATAAGTCCCACAGGCTTTCTACATCCCCTTTCTTGTTTTTTTTTTTTTGTTTGTTTGTTTTTGTTTTTCATTTTGCTCCTCTGACTGGATAATTTCAAATCATCTCTTTTCAAGTTCATTGACTCTTCTGCTTGGTTCGGTCTGATGTTTAACTCTATTGAATTCTTTAATTTAGTTATTGTATTCTACAGATCCAAACTTTCTGTTTTGGTACTTGTTTGTTTTCTATCTCTTTCTTGAACTTCTCATTTTGTTCTGGTATTACTTTCCTGATTTTTGTTAAATTGTTTGTTGGTGTTCTCTTGTAATTCAACTCTCTGAGCATCTTTAGAAAAATTATTTCTAATCCTTTTTCAGGCGATTCATATATCTCCATTTCTTTGGGGTCAGTTAGTAGAAGTTTACTGTGATCCTTTGGTGGTGTTATGTTTCCCTGCCTCTTCGTGATCCCTGTGGCTCTGGGTCTGGGGCAGGGGGGCATGATATCTTGTTGGCTCAGGCCTTTCAGGTCCACAACAATGACAACTATGTGGCCCTTGGTGAGTACTATGGTGGGGGGTGGGTCTGGACTAAGGGTTTTGGGGGTCTTGGGGTCTTCAGCATCTTCTTCAGATACAGCAGCTAGGGACCAGGGCAGGTGCTGTAGTGGCTGGAACCAGTGGTTCACACACTTGACTGCAGGGCCAGCTTCAGGTGCCTGTGTAGTGTCAGGGGCCAGTTTCAGACACACATGCAAGGGCCAGGGCCACCCACAGGTACAGTATCAGCTGTGGGGGCACTGGCTCTGGGCATGCACTCCTGTGATTGCAGGGTCTTTCCATGGGTCCATGGTAATGGAGTCTGGTGTTGGAACTCAGGCTGGCAGGGTGCAAGCACATAGCTGGAGGAGCTAACTGACATTAAGCCCAGCATTGCAGGCCAGTGACAGGAGTCAGGGCCAGATGTGGGCCCATAGCAGTTTTGGAGGCCTTGGCTGTAGGGGTGCACTGCCATGGAGGAAGGGTCTCACCACAGATGTGAGCATGGTAGTAGAGGTTTGTGATGTGAGTTGGGCCAAGGGGGGTGCAGGCACACAGCTGGAGGAGCTAGCTGAAGTTGAGGTTCAGGCTGGTAATGGGAGAAAGGACTGAATCCTGGCCCACAGGCATTTGTGGGGGCCTTGGCTGTCAGCATGGACTTCCATGATTGCAGCTCTTGCCACAGGAGGGCACAGAGCAGTGGAGGGTGGTGATGGGAGTCAGGCTGGCAGCGTTGAGGTACATAGCTTGGTTTAGGTGGGCATCTTGCACTTGTGCAGCCACAGAGGCTGGGGCTGATCACCAGTATGGGTCCCAAGCTGTGTGTGTGTGGCAGGCAGGGAATGAGGAGGGACTCAGACAGTTGGTGACCATGAACGTGAAAACCAGTGAGGTACAAACTTCAATGGTGAAATCTGCAGGGGGTCAAACGTGGCTGTACTGGCCACTGGTTTCTTCAGTGGTGAAAGCTGCTGGGGTCCTTGAAGAGCAGGTCACTGGAACTATGGTTGCCCCCATGCCCTTCTTCCCTGTTCCTAGCCATCTCTATACATCTCAGCTTTGCTGCTCTCTGGGTGAGGTGAAACTGAAGTGGGTCTTTTCCTGCAGTGTCCCAAAAGGCTGGGGAAGCTGGTTGTTTACCACTGTTTTCCCTTTCCCAGTGAGGGAAACTCCTTCTACCTGGGGAGTTCCCTCTTGGTGCTGAGCAGTGCCAACTTGGAGGATGGGATGACATAGGCAAAATGAAGCTGTTCTTCCTTTTTTGTCCAGTTAGTCTCAGGTTTTTTGTTCCAGTGTGTTGCTGGTGTTTCTAAGGTGGACATCTGAGCTCTCCCAGGGCTGTTTCTGTTCATGGATAGCTGTGTAATTATTGATCTTTGTGTGGGGACAGAGGCTCAGTTCTCCTGTTCTACCGTCTTGGTGATGATACTCCCCTCCATCTGAATTTTCCTACTTCCAACCTAAAGCCACAGCAAGATGATCTTTCCCCCACATCCAGGACTCAATTGTGGCTGGAATTTCAGAGACAGTGGTAAGTGTCTGTGCATTCTCCAGACATCCAGCATAGGCTTTAAGGAGGTAAGCAAAGTGTCTTCAGCACAAACCATTCACTGCAAGAATGGAACGTCTTCTCTTCAAATATGGGGACTTTCAGGTACAATATAAAGCTTTCCATCAGATGCTTCTCTTTGCTTTCCTCCCCTCAAAGTCATTTCATATTAACCACTTCTTTGGAAAATAGTTAATTAACTGCTGCCACATTCTAATGAAACAAATACACATAACCAGCCAAATCTCTCAGTGTCTTGCAACACAGAAGTTTTATTACTAGTATAGAAAATTGGAAAATATCCTGGATTATTTCAAGGTAGATTTCATAAGGTAGATGTATTTAGGTCCCAGCTCTGCCATTTTCTAAAATTTAACTTTGAGCAAGGCATCGTCCCTAGATTCTCAGTTTTCTCTTTAGAACTGAAATAATAATCCCTGACCTGCTCTCTGGGTGTTCTCATATCCATAGCTCTCAGTGGATTTAGTATTATCTTTACTTAATCCCTGTCCCTAGGTAACTGTTAAATGTCTACATATATTTTTAAGTTAATTTAAGAAGTCATCTTCATGAAACATTTAGAAAGCGAACTGGTCAGGGATGACCCTTTAATGGCTGTTTTTGGTGACAGAGTGAGAAGCAGTACTCTTGAAATGTGGGGGGCTCCCCACTTCAATCATTTATAGACAGATTCCAAGGTTATCTTGATTAACAAAAACACAGTTGTGGAAAGGGCTGGGTGAAGGGGAGAGATAATCTTCAATATTTGGATTTAATTCCTTTTGCAATTAGGTGAGGTAGAGACATAGGAAGGTCAGGAATAAGTGTAAAATAAAACATTCAAAGATAAATTTTAGTACAATAGTTCAGCTGATTGAAAGACACAAACTTCTACTATAGCAAGTAGAAGTGAACACAGATGGTCCTTTATTGATGAAGGGCAAAGATTTCATACATTAAGGGAAGGATCAGTTAGGTCCAGCAGTCATAGTAGTTCAGATAATTTGCAAAAATAAAAAGCAGAAAGAAAGAATTTGAGATAAGATATAGCATAAAATTATATTCTTGTATTTTCCCTTAAAGGGGTATTTCATTTCCTATGATTTTTAAAGCAGTATTTGTTAATTTATATTAATAATGTTATTTTTAAAGACACATTTCCTCTTGGTTTATTGATTTAATTTACTCCCTATACCTTCCTCTTCCTTCTCCAAGGCAAGCAATCTAATTCCTCTTTTGTTTTGTTTTTTTCAGTTAAAACATTTTAATTTTTACTACTGATTATTTTCTAGTTTCATAGGTTCACAGACAGAGGGGAATTTTTTTTGAATTTTATTTTTTGTATACAGCAGGTTCTTATTAGTTATCCATTTTATACATATTAGGGTATATATGTCAATCCCAATCTCCCAATTCATCCCACCACCACCTCACACCCCCACCACTTCCCACCCTGGTGTCCATACGTTTGTCCTCTACATCTGTGTCTCAATTTCTGGTCTGCAAACCAGTTCATCTGTACCATTTTTCTAGGTTACACATATATACATTAATACATGATATTTGTTTTTCACTTTCTTACTCACTCTGTATGACACTCTCTCAATTCATCCACACCTCTACAAATGACCCAATTTCATTCCTTTTTATGGCTGAGTAATATTCCACTGTATATATGTACCACGTCTTCTTTATCCATTCATCTGTCGATGGGTATTTAGGTTGCTTCCATGACCTGGCTATTGTAAATAGTGCTGCAATGAATATTGGGGTGCATGTGTCTTTTTAAATTATGGTTTTCTCTGGATATATGCCCAGGACTGGGATTGCTGGGTCATATGGTAATTCTATTTTTAATTTTTTAAGGAACCTCCATACTGTTCTCCATAGTGGCTGTATCAATTTACATTCCCACCAACAGTGCAAGAGGGTTCCCTTTTCTCCACACCCTCTCCAGCATTTGTTGTTATTAGATTTTCTGATGGTGCCCATTCTAACTGGTGTGAGGTGATACCTCATTGTAGTTTTGATTTACATTTCTCTATTAGTGATGTTGAGCAGCTTTTCATGTGCTTCTTGGCCATCTGTATGTCTTCTTTGGAGAAATGTCTATTTAGGTCCTCTGCCTATTTTTGGATTGGCTTGTTTGTTTTTTTAATATTGAGCTACATGGTCTATTTATATATTTTGGAGATTAATCCTTTGTCCGTTGATTTGTTTGCAAATATTTTGTCCCATTGTGAGGGTTGTCTTTTTGTTTTGTTTGTAGTTTCCTTTGCTTTGCAAAAGCTTTTAAGTTTCATTAGGTCCCATTTGTTTATTTTTGTGTTTATTTCCATTATTCTAGGATGTGGATCAAAAAAGATCTTGCTGGGATTTATGTCAAAGAGTGTTCTTCCTATGTTTTCCTCTAAGAGTTTTATAGTGTTCGGTCTTACATTTAGGTCTCTAATCCATTTTGAGTTTATTTTTCTGTATGGTGTTGGGGAGTGTTCTAATTTCATTCTTTTACACATAGCTGTCCAGTTTTCCCAGCACCACTTATTGAAGAGCCTGTCTTTTCTCCATTGTATATCCTTGCCTCCTTTTTCATAGATTAATTGACCATAGGTGTGTGGGTTTATCTGTGGGCTTTCTATCCTGTTCCATTGATCTATATTTCTGTTTTTGTGCCAGTACCATATTGTCTTGATTACTGTAGCTTTGTAGTATAGTCTGAAGTCAGGGAGCCTGATTCCTCCAGGTCCGTTGTTTTCCCTCAAGACTGCTTTGGCTATTCGGGGTCTTTTGTGTCTCCATACAAGTTTTAAGATTTTTTTGTTCTAGTTCTGTAAAAAATGCCATTGGTAATTTGATAGGGGTTGCATTGAATCTGTAGATTGCTTTGGGTAGTATAGTCGTTTTCACAATATTGATTCTTCCAATCTAAGAATATGGTATATCTCTCCATCTGTTCATATCATCTTTAATTTCTTTCATCAGTGTATTACAGTTTTCTGCATACAGGTCTTTTGTCTCCCTAGGTTGGTTTATTCCTAGGTATTTTATTCTTTTTGTTGCGGTGGCAAATGGGAGTGTTTCCTTAATTTCTCTTTTAGATTTTTCATCATTAGTGTATAGGAATGCAAGAGATTTCTGTGCATTAATTTTGTATCCTGCAACTTTACCAAATTCATTGATTGGTTCTAGTAGTTTTCTGCTGTCATCTTTAGTATTCTCTATATATAGTATCATGTCATCTGCAAACAGTGACAATTTTGCTTCTTCTTTTCCAGTTTGTATTCCTTTTATTTCTTTTTCTTCTCTGACTGCCGTGGCTAGGACTTCCAAAACTATGTTGAATAATAGTGGTGAGAGTGGACATCCTTGTCTTGTTCCTGATCTTACAGGAAATGCTTTGTTTTTCACCATTGAGAATGATGTTTGCTGTGGTTTTGTTGTATATGGTCTTTATTATGTTGAGGTAGGTTCCCTCTATGCCCACTTTCTGGAGAGTTTTTATCATAAGTGGGTGTTGAATTTTGTCAACAGCTTTTTCTGCATCTATTGAGATGATCATATGGTTTTTCTCCTTCAATTTGTTAATATGGTGTATCACATTGATTGATTTGCATATATTGAATAATCCTTGCATCCCTGGGATAAATCCCACTTGATCATGGTGTATGATCCTTTTAATGTGTTGTTGGATTCTGTTCGCTAGTATTTTGTTGAGGGTTTTTGCGTCTATATTCATCAGTGATACTGGTCTGTAATTTTCTTTTTTTGTAGTATATTTGTCTGGTTTTGGTATCAGGGTGATGGTGGCCTCATAGAATGAGTTTGGGAGTATTTCTTCCTCCACAATTTTTTGGAAGAGTTTGAGAAGGATAGGTGTTAGCTCGTCTCTAAATGTTTGATAGAATTCACCTGTGAAGCCATCTGGTCCTAGACTTTTGTTTGTTGGAAGATTTTTACTCAGTTTCAGTTTCATTACTTGTGATTGGTCTGTTCATATTTTCTATTTCCTCCTGGTTCAATCTTGGAAGGTTATACCTTTCTAAGAATTTGTCCATTTCTTCCAGGTTGTCCATTTTATTGGCATAGAGTTGGTTGCAGTAGTCTCTTAGGATGCTTTGTATTTCTGTGGTGTCTGTTGTAACTTCTTTTTCATTTCTAATTTCATTGATTTGAGTCCTCTCCCTCTTTTTCTTTATGAGTCTGGCTAATGGTTTATCAATTCTGTTTATCTTCTCAAAGAAACAGCTTTTAGTTTTAATGATCTTTGCCATTGTTTTCTTTGTTTCTATTTCATGTATTTCTACTCTGATCTTTATGATTTCTTTCCTTCCGCTAACATTGGGTTTTGTCTGTTCTTCTTTCTCTAGTTCCTTTAGGTGTAAGGTTAGATTGTTTATTTGAGATTTTTCTTGTTTCTTGAGGTAGGCTTGTATTGCTGTAAACTTCCCACTTAGAACTGCTTTTGCTGCATCCCATAGGTTTTGGACTGTTGTGTTTTTATTGTTATTTGGCTCTAGGTATTTTTTGATTTCCTCTTTGAATTCCTCAGTGATCTCTTGGTTATTTAGTAACGTATTGTTTAGCCTCCATATGTTTGTGTTTTTTACAGGTTTTTTCCTGTAACTGATTTCTAATCTCATAGTGTTTTGGTCAGAAAAGATGCTTGATATGATTTCAATTTTCTTAAATTTACTGAGGCTTGATTTGTGACCCAAGATGTGATCTATCCCGGAGAATGTTCTGTGCGCACTTGAGAAGAAAGTGTAATCTGCTGTTTTTGGATGGAATGTCCTATAAATGTCAATTAAATCTAGCTGACCTATTGTGTCATTTAAAGCTTGTGTTTCCTTACTAATTTTCTGTTTGGATGATCTGTCCATTGGTGTAAGTGAGGTGTTAAAATCCCCCACTATTATTGTGTTACTGTCGATTTCCTCTTTTATCGCTGTTAGCAGTTGCCTTATGGATTTAGGTGCTTCTATGTTGGGTGCATATATATTTATAATTGTTATATCTTCTTCTTGGATTGATCCCTTGATCATTATATAGTGTCCTTCCTGTCTTTTGTAACATTCTTTATTTTAAAATCTATTTTATCCGATATGAGTATTGCTACTCCAGCTTTCTTTTCATTTCCATTTGCCTGGAATATCTTTTTCTATTCCCTCACTTTGTTTGTATGTGTCCCTAGGTCTGAAGTGGGTCTCTTGTAGACAGCATATATATGGGTCTTGTTTTTGTATCCATTCAGCGAGCCTGTGTCTTTTGATTGGAGCATTTAATCCATTCATGTTTAAGGTAATTATTGATATGTTTGTTTGTATGACCATTTTCTTAATTGTTTTGGGTTTGTTTGTGTAGGTCGTTTTCTTCTCTTGTGTTTCCCACTTAGAGAAGTTCCTTTAGCATTTGTTGTAGAGCTGGTTTGGTGGTTCTCAATTCTCTTAGCTTTTGCTTGTCTGTAAAGCTTTTGATTTCTCCATTGAATCTGAATGAGCTCCTTGCCGGGTAGAGTAATCTCGGTTGTAGGTTCTTCCCTTTCATCACTTTAAATATGTCATGCCACTCCCTTCTGGCTTGTAGAGTTTCTGCTGAGAAATCAGCTGTTAACCTTATGGGATTTCCCTTTTATGTTATTGTTTTTCCCTTGCTGCTTTCAGTAATTTTTCCTTGCCTTTGATTTTTGTCAATTTGATTACTGTGTGTCTCAGTGTGTTTCTCCTTGGGTTTATCCTGTATGGGAATCTCTGTGCTTTCTGGACTTGGGTGGCTATTTCCTTTCCCATGTTAGGGAAGTTTTCCAATATAATCTCTTCAAATATTTTCTCAGGTCCTTTCTCTCTCTCTTCTCCTTCTGTGATCTCTATAATGCGAATGTTGTTGCATTTAATGTGGTCCCAGAGGTCTCTTAGCCTTTCTTCATTTCTTTTCATTCTTTTTTCTTTATTCTGTTCCACAGCAGTGAATTCCACCATTCTGTCTTCCAGGTCACTTATCCGTTCTTCTGCCTCAGTTATTCTGCTGTTGATTCCTTGTAGTGTATTTTTCATTTCAGTTATTGTATTCATTTGTTTGTTTGTTCTTTAATTCTTCTAGGTCTTCATTAAACATATCTTGCATCTTTTCGATCTTTGCCTCCATTATTTTTCCAAGGTCCTGGATCATCTTCACTATCATTATTCTGAATTTTTTTTCTGGAAGGTTGCCTATCTCCACTTCATTTAGTTGTTTTTCTGGGGTTTTATCTTGTTCCTTCATCTGGTACATAGCCCTCTGCCTTTTTATCTTGTCTAACTGTGAATGTGGTTTTTGTTCCACAGGCTGCAGGACTGTAGTTCTTCTCCTGTCTGCCCTCTGGTGGATGAGACTATTTAAGAGGGTTGTGCAAGTTTCCTGATGGGAGGGACTGGTGGTGGGTAGAGCTGGCTGTTGCTCTGGTGGGCAGAGCTCAGTAAAACTTTAATCTGCTTGTCTGCTGATGGGTGGAGCTGGGTTCCTTCCCTGTTGGTTGGTTGCCCTGAGGTGACCTAACAGTGGAGCCTACCCGGGCTCCTTGGTGGGGCTTATGGTGGACTATGGGAGGGCTCATGCCAAGGAGTACTTCCCAGAACTTCTGCTGCCAGTGTTCTTTTCCTCACGGTGAGAGACAGCCACCCCCGGCCTCTGCAGGAGACCTTCCAACTCTAGCAGGTACGTCTGGTTCAGTCTCCTATGAGGTCACTGCTCCTTCCCCTGGGTCCTGATGCACACACTACTTTGTGCCCTCCAAGAGTGTAGTCTCAGTTTCCCCCAGTCCCATTGAAGTGTTGCAGTCAAATCCCACTAGTCTTCAAGGTCTGATTCTCTAGGAATTCCTCCTCCTGTTGCTGGACCCCTAGGTTGGAAAGCCTAACACGTGGGGCTCAGAACCTTCACTCCAGTGGGTGGACTTCTGTGGTACAAGTGATCTCCAGTTTGTGAGTCACCCACCCACCAGTTATGGATTTGATTTTATTGTGATTGCACCCCTCCTACTGTCTCATTGTGGCTTCTCTGTCTTTGGATGTGGGGTATCTTTTTTGGTGAGTTCCAGTGTATTCCTGTTGATGATTGTTCAGCAGTTAGTTGTGATTCCTGTGCTCTCACAAGAGGGAGGCGACAGAGAGCTAATTCCTGTTATGTACGTTATCTGTTCATAGGGTGTTCTGTAAAGCTATATGTTATTGTTTTATGAGCGTATATTTTATCTTTATACACACATGTATCATTTCTGTTGCTTACTTCTCTCACCCAGTAGTGTAGTTAGTTATTACATAAACATCACTGTAAGCAGTTATGTTTATCTAGTCTGTAGTGGCCAAGTGCTACATGTCATCTCCTCCATGGTGTACCTTCACTACATTTTAACTATTTGTTCTTCCAATAATGCACACTGGGTTTGACTCCTCCTCTCTACCCACCACAAAGAAGAAGCTTAGTGAACTTCTTAGTACATGTCTTCTAATTACCCTAGATGAGAATGTCTTCAATATACATTCCTGGGAATAAGATTACCAGGTTATGTTTTGTGTATACTAAAAATGGTAGTAAAGTGCTTTTCAGAATGCTGCCATAGTTTACTTTCCCACAGTTATGAGAGCTCCAGGGCCCCACATCTCCACCAATGCTGGCATTCCCCGGATTACTGAAGTTTTCATTGATTGAAGAAATAATTACTTAGTGTCTATGATGCACCCTGGCTGTGTTCTAGGTACTGGAAGTATAGGGAGATGTAATACAGTATAACAGATGGACCTGATCTAATTTTGGGATTGAGGGTCAGTGAAAATTGTCCAAGAAGAGGAAGTGATATTTGATATGAGATCTACAAGGTAAGTTGGAAGACAATGGGAATGCCAGTGAAGGGTCAGTGAGAAGAGAAGGAAGACAAGCTAAGTATTCCAAACAGAAGGAAGGGAGGTTATGTTCCGAGAAGACCTGATATGGACATAATTTTGGAGAAAATTTGAAAGCACAATGGACTATCACTACATACCCACTAGAAAGGCTAAAACTATAAGGACCAATTATACAAAGTGCAGGTGAGGATACAAAACAATTGGAACTGTCATTCATTGATGGTGGGAATGAAAAATGGTATGGCCATTTTGGAAAGCAGTTTGGAAATTTTTTTTTTATAAAGTAAGACATATGACTTTCCTATAATTTGGCAACTCCACTCCTCGGTGTACATTAAAGAAAACTGAGTGCTTGTGTTCACAAAGTAAAAACGTGTATAAAAGAGTTAGGTTCCTCCAAAAATTAAAAATAGAATTACCATATGATCCAGAAATTCCACTTCTGGGTATATATGCAAAATAACTCAAAATAGGATCTTGAAGAGATAATTTCACATTTATAGTCATTGAAGCATCAATAGCCAAGAGGTGGAGGCAACCTAAATGTCCATTGTCAGATGAATGGATAAAGAAAATGCGGTATACACATACAATGAAATATTAGCCATAAAAAAGGTAGAAATTTTGTCATATGCTACAACAGGGATAAGCCTTTAGAAAAAACGTTATGCCAAGTGAAGTAAGCCAGTCACAAAAAGGCAAATACTGCATGATTCCACTTATTTGATGTATCTAAAGTAGTCAGATTCTTAGAAAGTAGAATGGTGGTTGCCAGGAGCTGGGGGAAGGGGGAAGTGGAAGTTGTTTAATAGCGTTTCAGTTTTGCAAGACAAAGAAGTCCTAGAAATATGTTGCACGACAATGGGCATATAGTTAACACTGCTGTACTGTACACTTAAAAATGGTTCAGATGGTAAATGTTATGTGTTTTTTCCACAATAACAAAACTTCATAGCAGCTTTATTCGCAATAGCCCTTAATGGCAGAAGATCTGAATAGATAGACATTTTTCTAAAGAAGACATATAGATGACCAAAAGGTACATGGAAAGATGCTCAACATCACTAATCATTAGGGAAATGCAAGTCAGAACTATGTACCTATGGTCAATTAATCTACAACAAAGGAGGCAAGACTATATAATTGAGGAAAGACAGTCTCTTCAATAAATGGTGCTGGGAAAAGTGTAAAAAAATGAAATTAGAACATTCTTTAACACCATACACAAAAATAAACTGATTAAATGGATTAAAGACCTAAATGTAAGGCCAGACACTATAAAACTCTTACAGGAAAACACAGGCAGAACACTCTGACATAAATTGCAGCAAGATCTTTTTGATCCACCTACTAGAGTAATGGAAATGAAAACAAAAATAAACAAATGGGACCTAATGAAACTCAAAATCTTTTGCACAGCAAAGGAAACCATAAACAAAATGAAAAGACGACCCAAAGAATGGGAGAAAATATTTTCAAACAATGTGACTGACAAGGGATTAGTCTCCAAAATTTACAAACAGCTCATGAGGCTCAATATCAAAAAAAACCCAAACAACCCAATCAAAAAATGGGCAGAAGACCTAAATAGACACTTCTCCAAAGAATACATACAGATGGCCAAGAGGCCCATGAAAAGATGCTCAACATCACAAATTATTAGAGAAATACAAATCAAAACTACAATAAAATATCACCTCACACCAGTCAGAATGGCAATTATCAAAAAGTCTACAAGGAATAAATGCTGGAGAGGGTGTGGAGAAAAGGGAACCTTCCTACACTGCTGGTGGAAATGTAAATTGGTGCAGCCACTAGGGAGAACAGTATGGAGGTTCCTTAAGAAACTAAAAATAGAGCTACCATGTGATCCAGCAATCCCACTCCTGGGGATGTATCTGGAGAAAACCATACTTCGAAAAGATACATGCACCCCAGTGTTCACTGCAGCACTATTTACAATAGCCAAGACATGGAAACAACCTAATGTCCGTCAACAGAAGAATGTATAAAGCAGATGTGGTACATATATACAATGAAATGTTACTCAGCCATAAAAAAGAATGAAATAGCGCCATTTGCAGTAACATGGATGGACCTGGAGATTATCATAGTAAGTGAAGTAAGTCAGACAGAAAGACAAATATCATATATCACTTATAGCAGAATCTAAAAAATGATACAAATGAACTAATTTACAATACAGAAACAGACTCACATACTTCAGGAACGAACTTATGGTTACTGGGGGGAAGCAGGGGCGGAGGGAGGGATAGACTGGGAATGACATGTACACACTGCTATATTTAAAATAAATAACCAACAAGGGCCTACTGTGTAGCACAGGGAACTCTACTCAATATTCTGTAATCACCTAAATGGGAAAAGAGCTTGAAAAGCAATAGATACATGTATATGTATAACTGAATCACTCTGCTGTGCATCTAAAACTAACACAATATTGTTAATCAACTATACTCCAATATAAAATAAAAATTAAAACAGATCGTTTGCTCAAGCTATTTTTTGTATCTTGGATGCCTTTGTTCTTATTTACTAGTTGAAATCCTCCATTTTTCTACCCTGGCTCAGTGATTTGTTCCCCAGTTCTTGGCCTGTGTTAGGTCTTCTTTTATTCTGGAGCTCGGTCTATCAAATGACCTATCATTTACAATAGTTGGTCGTTCATGTCTGATCCTGTGGTAGGAAGAATGATAGCCCCCAAAGATGTCCATGTCCTAATTCCTGGAAGTTTTGAATGTTACATTGTGTAGCCAAACTGACTTTGTATTTATGATTAAGGTTAAGGACCTTGAGATAGAGAAATGATCCTGGTGAGTCCAATCTAATCATATGAGTCCTTACAAGCAGAGAAACTTTCCTGGTTTTAAGCCAGTTTTCCCAGCTTTTTTCTTTCAGTCAGAGAGAGATGTGATGACTGAAGAAAGGTCAGAGAGATGTAAAGTTGCTGGCTTTGAAGACAGAGGAAGTGGGTCATCAACCAAGGAATGCAGGCAGCCTCTAGAAACTGGGAAAGGCAAGGAAACAGTTTCTTCCCTAGAGCCTCCAGGAAGGAAAAGATCTTGCCAACCTCTATATTTTAGCCCAGAGACTTGTCACCCTTCTGACCTTTTTGTCATTTTGAGCCATGAAGTAATTTTTTGGTTAAGATAGCAATAGAAAACTAATACAATCTCAAAGTACGTGGATATTTTGGAGACTCCACGGAAGCTTTGTGACCTTGACTCCCAACACTTTGTCTGGCACATAAAAACTAAACAGAAAATGTTTAAAGAATAAATGAACCGGATTTTCTCCCTCCTCATTCTTCAAGTCACAGAATAATCCTGTAATCTGTCAGCATCACTCCCATAGCCCCTCCACCTCACCCAAGACAATTCCTTTCTCCATTTAGACACTTCGCTTTCCCTTCCCACCTTTATCATGTCTCCTCAGTCAGTCGATCTTTATGATATGAGTACTATGGATTCTGGTTAGCCAACATATCTGAAAATGGACACTGTCAATTAGTACTATGGAAGAAAAAATGTAAAATACACATTTTGAAAACTCTTGTGAAAGATAAAAACACTGATTCCCTCAGAAAAATAGTACATAGAGACGAGGAGACAAAGAAGTTTCAGGTATCATTACAAATTGTTCTGTTAACATTTTAACAATGTCTTGTTGTCTGTCTTGGACTCATTCATTCAATGAGTATTTGTTTATTACCTACAATGTATTAGGCATTGTGAAAGTTCTTTAAGTCAGCTAACCACGGCTTAGTTAACTGAATCAATTTATTGCTTTGCTTAGCGATTATTTATCAATCTCTTATTTTTAATGACTATAGTATTGATTTAACCTATGAACAGTTAAACATATAGATGCTCAGGTACAGCCTCTCTATTTCTAATATTATAGATCCCTGGATGATGAACAATGTATTAATGGAGGGAAAGAACAGAGCAAACTGAGGAAGTGGGAAAAAGATAGAAAAAAAATAACAAAAGCCAACCTTAATATTGAGTACTTACCCTGTGTCAAGTGTTGTGTTAAGTTCTTAAGATGTATTGTCTCATTTCCTCCTCAAAACCCTCTGAAATTTTCCCTTCATTTTAAAGACAAAGAAAGTAATGCCCAGAGAGGTAAGTAACTTGCCACTGATCAACAGTTATTAAGATGGAGATGGGATCTGAACCTCGGCAAGCTGATTCCAGAGTCACAACCTACTCTTCCTCTGTAGTGGTAAGAAGACAGGACTGAAAGATGAGGATGATGGGAAGCTAAAGTTACCGTGCATCTCATTTTACTTATGCTTCTAGTCCATTGTGTTTCTTTTTTCAAATTAAACACTTGTTTGTAAACAGTTTAGAAGGGAACCCTGAAATACATCGGGCACTGGTTTTAATCCCTAACATACTAAGAGTTCACACATGCCCCAAGACCACATGTTAGGCACTGAACACAGGGATAAAATGATGGTCCCAGGAGGAAGAGGAAAAGAAGATAAAGGATCTCCTTTCTTTTACCAGGAGCTTCCAAATCTCAGTCCACTTTTCAACTAAGGTATTGTTGACACTGGATGAAAATTAAGAATAAAATTTATATTGGAATGTTTGCCTGTTTAGATAAACAGGTGCTCACAATAACGGTATCAGAGAGAAAAATCAGAGACCTGAATAATCATTGCAATATTTAGTTTCCAGAAGCCTTGGAGAGACAATCCTAAAGCATGGAAAACAAAGCTGTATTTCTGTTAGACACGAATGTGTATTTAAGACTGGTCTATATTTCTATATAAATCTTCAGACACAGGAAAATGGGGTTATCAATGTCCTTGGCACTACTGATAGACCATTCAAAGTTAAGGCAGATGATACTTGGGATTTTCTAGCTTATTACACTTTTAAAAAATATTCATGAATGAGACAGTTATTCAAAAAACAAAATAGCCAATGGGAATATACTGTACAGCACAGGGAACTCTACCTGATGCACTGTGGTAACCTAAATGGGAGGGCAGTTCAAAAGGGAGGGGATAGCTACATGTGTATGGCTGATTCATTTTGTTGTGCAGTGGAGGCTAACACAACATTGTAAAGCAACCACACTCCAATAAAAATTAATTAAAATATAGCCAGATTCAGAATCATATATTTTTCTCATGCTTTTGTGTCATATAATGACTGAAACCATCTCATTCATGAGAAAAGTTGACAAAAGTTGAAGATGAAATGATTCAGAAATGACCAGATCCTCTTGTATTAAAGAAAATCTAATGTGACTCACACTGTAATCAATAAACTGACATTTGAAAACCTAACTTTCAGTTTTTGTTTTGATTAAAAAATGAGAGAGTCAGAAATTCTAGAGTGTAAATATGCTCCCAGTAACTTAAGAGTCGATCATTCTGAAGTCTTGATTGCCAGAGAAAACTTTTTCTTGATTTTCAGCAGAGCCCGAACTGGTATCCAAGAATAAACCTCAATATTGAACTGACCTTTTCAAAGTAGAAGCATTTGAAATAGATATCTGAACAATGCAAACTATAATCTTTTAAAGGTATAGTCTCCTGACAATCAAGAAAGAAACTAAGATCACAGTTCTGTCTTCTAAACAATATGCTATATGTGACTAGTCCTATCTAATTTTTTTTGAACATATAACTTGATCCCACTTAGTTTTCTGCCCTTTGTTTTTGTTTCATTTTTTTTACTGACCCACCAGTCATTTTGTTCCTGCTCAAGTCCTCTGCCACCTGAAAATTATGTTTTGAAAACTGTACTTCAGTCAATCATCCCCAAAATGAATCCCGAGCCTTTTTCTAATAATTTATTCTTCATGGTCCATCAGTGAGTTATAAAAATGAAATGACTGTTTGCACTGTGTTGTCATCTCCCTCACACCCCTCCCCCCAAAAATGAACAAAAAATACTTACAATGGTTCTTAGCCAGGAGCATTTTATCCCTTATTCACTAGTGGTAAATGAGTCAGATATGAGTTGGCCAGGAAAAGAGCTGCTTTACCCAAAATCTTAGTACAAAATGAGTCATCTCACTCCAAACACCAATATATTCTCCAAAATAACTGGCAAGAATTTCCTATAAAAAGAATCTTGCCTTCACCCTTTTCCATCCATTTAGTTCTCTGATTTTTCTAATTTTTCAATTTCCTGTGTATTTATAACACTGCATTCATAACAAAGGCCTAAGAACATTTCTACCTCTTTACCTCATTGTGAAAGCCATCTTTCCTATACTGAGTAGGGGGACAATTCTGATAGCATTCCCCTGAAAAGAATAAATGCTCTGTGGCTTTTAAGGGTTCTCCCTGTCTGACTCTCTGTGATGAAATTCATGCATGGTTCAATAGAAATGCAAAAGCCAGTTCTAGAAGAATTTTTCTTTTCCTCTGCTGAAAAAGTGAGTTCAAAGCCACAGAAAATATTTCAAGCAAAACCATTTTCCTTCCCATAAGAAAAATCAATCAAAATAGATACAATCTGTCTAAAACTGATAAAGAAACATGAATCCAGGCCACAAGCTTCAACTCTGTTTCCCTGTACATCAAAACATTCCCATTCCTATTCTTTCTCTGCCGTCAAATGAAGCTTAAAGATCACTGTGAACTGAAGTCAGGGTCAAGTCCCTATAGATTATCAGGAGTCAAGCACACTATGTACCTGAGGATAAACAAGCATGCTTATAGAGCCAACTCCTGCCAAAGTGCTGAGATTTTTATGTTATGTGGGGCTCACAACAGGACTTATTATTCTTTATTATTCTAAGCCCTACAATTTAATGGGGAAAATTACTTACAATTCATTTCACTCGGGCTGGAATTTAGCTTCATTTCTCTATACTAAATAATTCTAAAGAATAGCTACGCTCCTTTTATATCCAACACTAACAGATGTTAGTTTCCTTAGTTTTACAGCCCTCATATGACAGACAACTAACTGTATTTGGCCTTGGGAACAACTGCAACACCTTTGGATTATGAACTTGGTTTGGTTCTTAGCTGGGAACAGCAGGGGGTTAGTTCATATTATCAAAGATGTAAAATAAGTTTACCCTTATGCTCCAGATGCCCATATGAAGATGTCTTTTAATACAATATTGTACAACTTTTTTTTTCCTACTGGTAATCTTCTTTTTAAGTGGTTATAGTAAGAAAAAACAATTGCATAAAAATGAAATCTCTTATTCAATGTATCTCCTGCTCTTGACCAAAGCAAGATGTTAAATCCATTAAACTCTGAATACCCAGTAAAAGCAAGAAAAACGAAAACTGTTCAAATTTGTGCATTCTTGGGAAAATTGCCAACCTATGTACTAGTAGCAGGATCTGTGTAATTAATGGTGATGTTATTGACAGAGGGAGTTCGATTTCATTCTCAGAAGCAATTTAAAAGTGCAAGCTGGCAGAGCTTTAGCGAAAGCTCACCTATTCATTTTTAAATTGAAGAAATGTGACTTTGAAGTCATCCACAGAGAGCACCAATGTTACTGTCTGCACATTTGGGGTGGTTTTGGTCATAGTAAACTTAAAAGAAATCCTGTATGTAGCACTGTCTGTTGAACACCAAAATGTACAAACTGACAAACATTTCTTAAAAGGAGAAGAAGCAAACTCAATCTTAGGTTATCTTTATGTTTGTTTGTTTTTTTCCTGAAAGCGATTCATATGAAGACTAATTAAAATCAACTCCTTCTTATCATAAAGTAAAATAAAATCAGACCCAGGTCCACACATTCCTTTATACACACTCCTATCTCCTTGGAAGGTAACTTTCATCTTTATCCAGTAGTTGTACCTCACGGACAGTCATATAAGGCTACCCAACTGACAAGCCATACCTCCAGCTTCTGCTCTCCTTTTCCCCCTTTGTTATATCAGTAACTTCGAAATGATGAGAGAAAGAAAAAGAACATCTTGAAAACTAGAGATAACTAAGGAAAGAAGTTAAGCCCATAAGAAGCTTTCTCCATAATGATCTGTACTAAATTATCCAGCGAGGACCATCTATCTCATCACTCTATTTCTCTGTGAACTGTAAGAACATGCTCCACCTCTGTGTTTCTCATGAAGAATGAAACACATGAATTCCTGACAGCCGACAGCATGTGCTGTGGCATCTGTGGCTTAGGAGAAGTGGAAGTGGAGGAGACTGGAGAAGGAGAGCCTAGAGAGAGGCTCACAAACGCTAATGATGAGCCTGGATGTTACTGACCCTGATGATTCCCCCCATGTTGCATTCATACCTGTTGTCTTCTCGAGCAAAGGGCTGTTCCACATCCACCGTCAGGGAGGCCAGGGCAGAAACGGTCTCCGTCTCCTCTTGCAACTGCGCCCCAGCCAGAGCGCAGCCCCTCGGCACACTCACCGTCCTTACCGACTTCCAGTACTTGCCTAAAAAACACAAAGACCCATGCATCATATGTTATAGGAATTTTAGTTCAACAGTGTTAATCAGAAACTTGTATAGGTCCAACTCAGAGTAGTTGTTAGGTTAAAATTCACAATGTTATACACAGTTGTAATTTAATTTCTTAACTGTTATGATTAAGTGTTTTTCTCAATCTGGAATGCCAAGTTGTGAAGTGTTCATATTCCCAAGCCTGAGTCTCTCCCTTGCTCAGAAGTTAATAAAGTGAGGAATAATCCACAGTCTAATGAACTCACTATCAGACTGACAGCTGTCTCTGCAACCAGGTAAGCAAACTCTGGGCATCATGCCCTCTGGGTAATCCTCAAGAGACTGGGAGGTAGAAGTCTTATGGAGAAACTGAATGAACCAGTAATGTTAAAAATTGCTACTTGAGCCATTAACTTTTTTTTTTTTAAATGAGGTTGGAATATTAAAGGAAAAGAAAAGCCCAGAAATGCCAGCATGAATCGAATGGCAGCTTTGCCAGAACAATCAGGTTTGTTGGTCCTGGATGTTCTTTCTTTCTCAACCCCAGGGTGTGTACTAGAACAATAATTGATTTAAAACTTTAATATATGCATTGGCTGATGTTGGAGCCCTTCCATAAGTTATACGGATCCAATTATACGGATGTTTCTTTTTTTGAGGCAGGGAAGGAGAATGAGAGGAAAATAGGAGGTAATTTCATGAGAACATGCCAGTGGGATAAATAAGGAAGAGCAGAGTCAACAGCCTTTTTGCAGCCCCTAAGCTATTTTTTTGTGAAGCGTTGAATAGCCCCATATCAAAGCAGGAGAGTCTCCCTAGGTGCTGACATGACTCACCAGGTAAGCAGTATCTCAGCAGCCTGACCAGTTAAGAGGGAAGCTGGCAGGCAAAGTAGCTTACTTCCACCCCACCCCACCCCAAAATTAAAATAAAATAAAGTTATGCTAGAGTAGAAAAGACAAATGGGTGAATACTGGATTGGGGAGTAAGATAACTCAGTTCTAGACCCAGCTCTGCCACTAACCATCCTATGCTGGCAGGGCTCTTTGGCACTTTATTTCTGCTTCTCAAAAACAGTGGGATGGCCTCAAATTCCTTCCAGCTATAACTAACATTTCGTGATTGGCCTCTCCTTATCTTACTGCTTCACAAAGGAATGGATGTCATGTCATGTTAGGGGAGGAGACCCAGTCTCCCATCCACTCACCGTGTCAACAGAACCTTCTGGCATAGTTGTCTATTACTACTACTTTACTTGCTGTGATCACCTAGTCTGACCAAAGTCAGAATCATAAAGCTCTTAATTTGGACCAAATGATACCAGTTCTAACTGAATGAACCCACAAAATAACATTTTTTGAAAGCCAAGGCTGTGCCAGATGTTGAGGACACAAAGATGCTTCCCTGACACCAAGAAATTCATGGTCTAGTTGAGAAAGCCCTTTTAGTTAACAAACAATGACAATTCTGTATGGAAAAGGCCCATGTGATCCTAAGAGGAAATAAGAAGAACATATACTTTTGATGCCAAGAAGGCAAGAGAACACTTGCCAGCAAAAATAACACCTGACCAAGTATTTGAAAGACCATCAGAAGTTAGTCAAGCTGAAACAGAGGAAGATGGTGGTGATGAGGTATCCCTAGAAGAGGAAATAATGCACACAAATGTGCAGATACTCAAGTCTCTGTTGTTCACTGGGGTACAAAGTCCACTGCTAGGCACAAGTGGAATGTAGGCAGTATGGAATGTAATGCAAGAGACTGCTATGGTGTAGGCATGGGCTAATTAACACACAATCTTGAATAACATGCCAGTGATCTTGGCCTTCAACCTGTGGGTGATGAGGGGTCATTTTAAACAGAAGAGGCAGAGAATCAGATTTAAATTAAATTCTTCAAGGATCCTTCTGGAGAGATCATGGATGATGGATTAGCAGGTGGTGGCAGGAAAAGCAATTTCACCTCCTGGCAAAAATCCAGGCAGGAAATGATGTCTAAACTAAAAGTAAGTGACAGAATAGAAATGAAGAGATGGACTAAAGAGAGGTTTAGGAGGTGAGCAATGGAAATGCGTCTTGTCTTATCCTTTAATGGCCCCCTACCTCTCTCAACTTTGAAAGATAAATCTGGATTGACAGTTCCATTCCAAACCCTAATTTCTCTATATCACAATGTCATTATCATCTTACCCAAGTTGGAAATGTCATATTCTATCTGTAAGTGCCTTCAGATGTAATGAGTTTCACAAAGTATTGTTATTAATTGTTATTTTAGCACATGCTATTCACAAAGCAGGTGATTCTAGAAGTCATCATTTCCTTTTTCTCTAGAGTGACTAATATCAGGCCTCTGACAAATAAACAACAGGTGGTTTTGTGGGTTAAATTATGTTACAAATTACAGGAAAGAGAAACTTGTGTTACTGAGCTCCCAATATGTGCCAAGGACTGTGCTAGGTATTTTTACATTTATAATTTTATTTACTCCTCATGACAACTATGTAGGCAGTGTTAGGTAATTTTTCTCTAAGGTCACATGGCTAAAAAGCAGAGGAGCTGAAATCCTCACCCAGGACTGCTTGACTCCCAAAATGTTTCTTCCTCTGTAATTGTCTGTCCTCCTTTATTTAGTCCCTCTCTACCACCTCCCACTACCCCTAAAAATACAAAAACAGACTCAATATAGGAAAATCGCAACTTAAAAGAATTATGCACATGGCAAAACAATTATATATATATATATATATATATATATATTTTCTTCCCTTTACCAAAGAAATCGTCTTTGGTAACAACAAATTACCTTTGCTCCTTAGATATGTGACTCAGCTGATCTACCTTTTACTGACTTTATGGCATGGGTTTATTGCATAGTGAGACAACCATGTTGAGACTAGTTGTTTCTACTCTTCACTTCTCATTACCTTCATTTCTCATAGTCTATTGCAAGTACCTCATTGCTTCACTGATGAAGCTATCATGAAACTGGAGACGAGTGCTCATTGAAGAGTATCCCTTTTTAAAGTGATGTGTTTCTCACCACCTAGCTAAAGGCACCATTAGGCACAGTGCTCTTTGAACCTGTGGAGCCTACCCCAAGTTTCTGAAGCCTGTAGGGTTGTCCATCACAGACTTGTATCGCTAGAGGTCCTATAGCCCACATGGATCGCTTTCTTTAAACCAGGTACCTAACTGAGAAGAGAATCAGAGGCCCGTTTCACACAATTACAGCCAAGAGTTGCCCAGAGTCACCAGAATATCTTTTGACCAAGCTACCCGTGCAAAATTTTTCTCTTGAGTATTTTGGGCTCTAAAGGGAGACTGAGAGTCAAGATTTATAAATTGGGACCCCATACTAGTCCCAGAGAAATCATTTGGATCACTCTGGAGCACAGTGTCCACATTTATAAAATGATAGTGGTGGGATTGATGATAAGGAAAGGTCTCTTCCTGCTCTAATTCTCAATGATTGTGATTCTTCTGATGTCGTATATCGCTCTTGGATATTAGAATAAATTTGTTATGGCAGAAAATCTTAGTTTTCTGTGAGCCTGTGAACCCTTGAAGAGGTCAGCGGACAACTTACTTTTAGATAATATGGCACATCTAGAATACCAAGAGCTTCAATTTTCAAGAATTGTACTTCTTCCTCAAGAACACAGAGGAACACAGAGGAACACAATCAGGACAGAAGGACAATCATTATTAAGAACCATTCAGCAGATGACTGACAATGATTCTTCAAAGTTTAGCCTTTATGCATGTGAGTAGTGAGATGGATTTTAAATAGCTGAGACCTTTTCAATAAAATCTAATGTGTATAAAATATCCTGCTAAGTTAAAGTTAAATGTCAGAAGTTGGCTTTTATCCAAATATATGAGGTTCTTCACTCAGAAATAACCCAAAACTTTAAATTCAACATGGCTTTTAGCAAAGCCTATAAAAACAAGGGAAATATTCTACATTAATAATGCATTTATAGGCCACTATCTCTATTTGTAAAGAATAATAATTAAAATGGAAGTAGGTATAGCAAGACTGTGCAATATGCAGCCAATTCAAACCCTACAATTTATGGGTTACATTTTCATGTGATGGGTATTTTTTTCCCCCCTACAGAAACATTTGTGCAAGAAAAATCCTATCTGTTGGCATGAGAATAATAGCCCCATTAGCAAGTTAGACAAATGAAGTAAGGTGTACTGCCAGAGTTTTCAGGAGCTGCTATTCATAAAGTAGAATACTAGTAACCAGCCACCACTGTGTTGCTCTCCTAAGGCAATAACACTGGCAGAAGAGAGGGGTTTTCCATTAAAACTGTACACACACACTCCCTCTTTGATCATATCCTCTATCTTTATTCATTTTTCCCATTGCATAAATCTTCCCACTTCTCAGCACTTTTGGGGGGGAATTATTTGGCTTTCATAGTTCTGCATTTGTGTTTTATCTTGTAGAAGCAAAGAATGAATCTAAAATAAAGGTAAAAACTAGATAACGGAATGCAGACAGTCAAGAGTTAGAAGTGGGGGGGACACAGATGGAGTGTCGCTGGGTCAGATAGGAGCCATGAGAGGACATGTTGCAGGTACTGTGTAATCAGACTTCAGCATAAACCAGGTTTTTCTTGATAATGATCAATTTGGAAAAAGAGGTACTTGTTGACACATGAAAGTCTGTGTTAGAAATAACCTATCCACCAAACGTTTTCCCAACCAAAGCCCTTTGAGACTCTGAAAACTTCCTGACCCCACAACCTCCCCCTTCCATCATCATTGGGAGCCTTGGAGTCACTTCTCAAATTTGTTCTTGCCGCTTGAATGATGTCCTCTTTTGTCATTAGGTACCATGTTCCCATAGGAAAAGAAGCTGGTGCTGACCGAAACTTCTTCCTATCCCTTCAACCTTAGAGATTATTAACACCTGTGGGACGTACAAGGGGCCTAGGTTCATGGATTCTCCAGATCTCAGAGCTTGTTAGCTCTTTTTAAAGAGAAATTCTTTTCTGCATTCTTCCTGGCTATTCTCATGCAATCTATCACCCACATTGCTGTAAGAGTCCTTCTAAAACACAGGTCTGGTAATTTTGCTCCCATTTCAGGATACTAAATCCTCAGAGAAGAGTAAATGCTCCCACTGGCAGCCCAGGAGTTCTACAATGTGGTCTCTGTCTTTCAGGTTCATTAAGATATATTTCTGGAGCTTCCCTGGTGGCACAGTGGTTAAGAATCCGCCTGCCAATGCAGGGGACACGGGTTCGAGCCCTGGCCCCAGAAGATCCCACATGCCGTGGAGCAACTAAGCCCGTGTGCCCCAACTACTGAGCCTGTGCCGTAGAGCCTGCGAGCCACAACTACTGAGCCTGCGAGCCACAACTACTGACGCCCGCACGCCTAGAGCCTGTGCTCCGCAACAAGAAAAGCCACCACAATGAGAAGCCCACACACTGCAACAAAGAGTAGCCCCTGCTCGCTGCAACTAGAGAAAGCCCACGTGCAGCAATGAAGACCCAACGCAGCCAAAACTAAATAAATAAACAAACAAATAAATAAATAAATATATTAAAAAAGAATGTATTTCTTAGCTAAATGGAGAACTTTCTTGGGATCCTAAGCACTGTATATATGCAAAAATAAAGATATATTGGAAACTGGTGTATAAATAGAGTGATCAGGTATATTTTTCATTCATGTTGGGGCAATTTTGAGGCTAAAATGGGGCTAAAAATAAAAATTATATGTTATAGAACTATTTACTTAGTCGACAAATTATATCAGTGGGCCTATAAAATAGTACTATTCAAAAAATGTCACACCTAATTATTAGTTATTCATTCTGAAATATAGAAATAGCACAATTCATGTATGCCAAAGCATAGTAACCAACTTTCAAAATATTATCTAAATATTAGAAAATGACAAACAGTATTATGATTTTTGGTAAACGTTCACATGTTAATCAGTTTTGTGGTCATATATCTCACTGACAGAGTATCACTGGTATTTTTTGTTTCAACATGGTCTGAATATTTTAGACTGTTTCATAAAATTGCCTGAAATCTTATTCAAAGCAGAATTTTAGAGTTAATAAATTTTAAATTGTGGCATCTTTAATTTGCTCTTCTTGAGAGACTATAATATTTTTGGTTGACAAATACTGTCTCTACAAGTGCAGTGCTATCTGGTAAGCTCAGAGCAATATCCGCTAAATGTGAAGTATTTTCACTTCCAATTTTCAAAATATTGAAATGAGTATTTCATACCAAATATTTTCATGACTACTGTCTTGTTCCTCCTTTCAGAGTACCCTTGGCAAATATTTTATGTAAGCTGAACTTATCAAAAAAGTTTTCTCCGTTTATAACTTCAAATTTTATTTACCAAATTTAGATGCTGCAAAATCATACGACTTCTTAAATTTCATTATATTCCAAAACAGAATATAAATTTATCCAGCTAAGAACAGTTTTATCAATGATTCTATCAACAAATATATATCTTTGAAAGCCTAGTTACAGATTTTCAAAATCAAATCTTGTACATGGTTTGAGTTCTTATCCTTCAGTTTGTTCATTTATTCCTTTGCTTTTGTAGGGATCAATTTAAATGTTTTCCTTTTTGCAAATACTATTTCCTGTAATTGCAATCCTTTAAAAGTTCCAAAGGTTATATTTTTGCTTCATTTCATGACTATTTTTTTAACAGCTTCATTGAGGTATAGTGTATACGGTTAATAAAATTTACCAACTTTAAGGGCAGGTTATGATAACCACTACAACAATCAAAATATGTAATACTTTCTTCAACCCAAAAAGTTACTTTTGGCCCTTTGGAGTTAATTTCTTACCCTCCTTCTTAGCCCCTGACAACCACTAAAATTCTGACACAGTACAACTTTTGCCTTTTCTAGAATTTCATAGAAATGGAACCATATACTATGTAGTCTTTAATATCTTTCACTTAACATAATACTTTTGAGATTCAAAACATTTCTTTATTGGAATTCCCTGGTGGTCCCGTGGTTAGGACTCCACACTTCCACTGCAGGGGGCACAGGTTTGATCCCTGGTCAGGGAACTAAGATCCTGTGCTGTGCGGCCAAAACAATAAATTTCTTATCATTTTTTTATCTTATCACCTCTATCTTTGTTTCTTTGAATGTAATATGCTTTTTCTTTTGTCTGGTTTCTCTGATGTTCCTCAGTGTGAGTTTATTCATATTTATTCTGCTGGTGAATGGATTTCTTGGATCTGTGGATCTGTAGTTTTCAGCAAATTTATGAAACATTTTCCCATTATTTCTTCAAATATTCCCCCCTTTTGTGAGACTCCATTTATACGTATGTTGAACTGACTGATGTTGTCCAATATATAACTAATATACTTTTTTAAAGTATTTTTCTCTCTATTCTTCACTTTGGATAGTTTCTGTTCTTCAGCTTCACTGTTTTTGTTTTTTTTCTTTTGTCTTCTGTAGTTTATAATCTGCCATTAATCCTTTTAGGTTGCAGAATTTTTTAATATCAAATATTTTATTTCTATCTCTAAAACTTCCATTTACATGTTCTGTTTTTCATTTTTTTCTGCAGTATGTTTGCACTTTCCTGTTTACATTGGAAGTAACATTCTCATCTGTTAATTTCAGCATACCTTGCATTACTGAGTCAGTTTCTGTTAACTGACTTGTCTTATGGTTCTAGGTCATAGTTTCCTACTTCCTTGTATGCCTGGTAATTTTCATTTGGATGCTTGACATTGTTAATTTGAACATTTTTGGTTGTTGAATTTTGCTGTGTTCTTTTAAAGCATTGGACTTTGGGCATGCAGTTAAATTGCTTGCAATCAGTATGAACTTTTTGAGGATGCTTGTATTCTTTGTTAGACTAACTTCAGAGCAAGCTTTAGTATAAAGTTAATTTAGCCCTATAACTAAGATGAAACCATTTCAATATCTCTACATGATGCCTTGTATATTACAAGGTCTTTCCACTCTGGCTAGTGGGAATGCAAACTATTCCCAGTTCTGTTTGAACTCCTTGAATCGTTTAACCTACTGTTTTCCACTGGTTAGTTCCCTAGCCTTGTGGAGTTTCACCTCATGTATGGAAAGGTAAGTAAGACAGTGGTTTAAGGAAACTCTTGTACAGATACCCAGAACTCTTTCTTTGTGCAGCAACTTTATTCCAAGTATTCTGCCTCACAAATTCTAGTCACTTCAATCCCCCCAAACTCTGATCACTTCATTTTCTACTCAGAAAAACCACTACCCTCTTTGAATTCTCTCTCCCTATGCTGCAGCCTGGAACTTGCCTCTTATCAATAAGCTCCAGCAATTGTAGGAATCATTTTGTTTCTCTTTCCTTGTTTGTTTGCTGCTAGGATCACAGGCCTTCAATGCCTGCTGTCCAGTGTCCAAAAACAGAGTTCCACACTCCTATATTGTTGGTGGGAATGTAAACTGGTGCAGCCACTATGGAAAACAGTATGAAGGTTCCTCAAAAAACCAGAGTTGCCATATGATCCAGCAATCCCACTCCTGGGCATACATCCCAACAAAGCTATAATTAAAAAAGAAATATGCACCCCTGTGTTCATAGCAGCACTATTCACAATAGCCAAGACATGAAAACAACCTAAATGTCCATCAACAGATGAATGGATAAAGAAGATGTGGTACATCTATATAATGGAATACTAATCAACCATAAAAAAGAATGAAATAATGCCATTTGCAGCAACATGGATGGACCTAGAGATTATTATGCTAACTGAAGTTAAGTCAGAAAGAGAAAGACAAATCCCATATGATATCACTTATATGTGGAATCTAAAATATGACACAAATGAACTTATCTATGAAACAGAAACAGACTCATAAGAAGAGACTTATGGTTGCCAAGGGTGGTGGGGGGAGGAATGGATTGGGAGTTTGGGATTAGCAGATGCAAGCTATTATACATAGGATGGATAAACTACAAGGTCCTACTCTATAGCACAGGGAACTATATTCAATAGCCTGTGATAAACCACAATAGAAAGGAATATGAAAAATAATGTCTATATGTATATAACTGAATCACTTCGCTGTAGAGCAGAAATTAACACATTGTAAATCAACTATACATCAATAAAGTAAATGTTTAAAAGTTTCATATGTGTGCTTTTCCTAGTTTACTTTTATTTCTGATCAACAGGCAATTCTTATAGTAGTTATTCCTTCATATGTGAGTTCAGAGGGCCATTTATTGAATATTTTGATTAGTGAATTCTAACTGATTAGAAAGATGTAATCAAAGTTCAGAAAACTCACTTACAAAATAGTTCAATATTATTGCAGAATAGTCATTTCAAACATTTCTAAAGTATGGTTGATAATGGGCAGCAAAGAGAGAAATTTTGTACTGCCCTGCTGAACGTGTTTCTTTGTCATCAATATCAGTTGTATTTTAAGAACTTTGTATTTCATTTAATTGTATTTTACCCCGTGTTTATAAAAAATGATTTAAAATTTTGAGAGCAACACCATAAACTTTCATTGATAGAATATCAAGCTTACTGGGTTTTGTTTTTAGGGATTTAAAAATACATTTTTATTAAACTTATAATTATATTTTATTATTTATAAAAAGTTAAGGAATTTGGTACTATGTAATCAATGCCAAATGCATTTCTGTTCTTTAAGATTAAGCTGTGCTCCAGCAAAATTTAAATTTTCATATGAATATGAAATCAAAAGATTGTATTGTCAGTGTTAGATTTTCACTGTAATTTATAACAGCATTCATAGTAATGCCCTAAGTTTTATTTTTGGCAGATTTATTTCCAAAAACTTTAATTCCATGAATTGAATGAAAAATATCAAACCATTATTTGAATTAACTGATTTTTCTGTTTGTAGCATTCTAAGGACACTGCATCTTTAACCAAGACATTCTTCTAGTGGAGTCAACAAATAACAACTATTACCTCACTTTGGAGCTGGAAAAAAAAAAAAAAACGCTTGAAATTGAAAACTCATTAAAAAATTAAAATGAAAACTAAATGCATAGTCATTTTATCTAAATAAAAATCCATGCTTCATAAGTAATACCTAAATGCACCTTCTGCAACTGCACTTGTTAAATTGTCCCCGTGGCCTTAGTTTTTATTTTTGTTTTGTTTTTAATAATGACTACATTTTGAAGTAGATACTACTACTGATTCAACATCATTGTGTCTTCAGTGTTCTTGTCACTCATGATATCACTATATCCCCATGACGAAAGATCAATACTGATAAACATTTTGTGCAAAGTTACATGTTCATTATCAGCTTTCTTGGGAAACAATTGAGCACTAAATTCTGCTCCCTCTCTGTTTCTTGAACGCATTTTATCCATTCCTAACCTCTGATTCCCCATGTTCCTCCCAACCCCACCTTCTGACAGCTTGGTGGCTTCATGCATGTCACAGGCTGTGGCTACAGCATGCCTGTTTAGTGCATCAGGTGGCAGAAATGTTGAATATTTCTCTCTCCATCTCCCAGGCCAGAAATTTAGGTGTCCTTTACAATTGGTTTTTTGGTTGATGTCTGGTATTTTAATATCCCATCCAGATACCACTTGTTTCAGATTTTTCCTTTTTCAGAATCCAAATTGGTCCCACACCCTTTTTTTTTTAACAAGTATAATTGCTTTACAATGGTGTGTTAGTTTCTGCTTTATAACAAAGTGAATCAGTTATACATATACATATGTTCCCATATCTCTTCCCTCTTGTGTCTCCCTCCCTCCCACCCTCCCTATCCCACCCCTCTAGGTGGTCACAAACCACAGAGCTGATCTCCCTGTGCTATGCGGCTGCTTCCCACTAGCTATTTTACGTTTGGTAGTGTATATATGTCCATGCCACTCTCTCACTTTGTCACAGCTTACCCTTCCCACTCCCCATATCCTCAAGTCCACATATATTATGGAATCTAAGAAAAAACAAAACCAAGAAAGGTCATGAAGAACTTAGGGTTAAGACGGGAATAAAGACACAGACCCACACCCTTTTTTTGTAAATACAGTTTCATTGAAAACAGCCATGTTCATTACACACTGGCTATGGCCGCTTCCTTGCTACAATGGAAGAGTTAGGCAGCTGAAACACAAAGCCTCATATAATTACTGTCTAGTATTGTACAGAAAAAAATTTGCTGACCTCTGGTTCAAAGCAAGGAGGTAGAGAGACGAATATGCCTTATTTTGTAAAAGATCACTCTGGCATCATGTTAGAGAAACAAAAATGGAGAAACCAAAATTGGATGTCGGAGACCACTTTGTAGGATATAGAAATGGTACAATAGAAAGATGATGGAAACCTGATTTGGGACAGTGGCCATGGGAAGAGAAATAATTGGTTGGATAAATGAAATGTTTAAGGAGTACAACAAACAGGAAGGGGTAATGGATTGGATGTAGACAGAAATGGAAAGAACAACAAGAAGGATAACTCCTAGATTCCTCTCCAGCAAAACTGGAAGGATAGTGGTGCCGTTTACTTGGACCAATAAACCTGGAAGAGGTTGAGGTTTGGAGCAAAAATAATGACTGGCTTTGGGCATGTTGACTAGACGTGCCTTTGCAACATCTAGGGGAAGATGCTGAGCTAGAAGTTTAGGAAACATCTGGAACTCAGGTCTGTGGTCTGAGCTGAAGATAGAAATTTTGGAGTTATTCATGTAGAGGTGACTATGAAGCTATGGTCTGGGACGAAAACAACGATAAGTAAAATGATAAGAAATATTTATTAATTGCCTATGAAAATGTGCTCTATATGTAATTTCATATAATTTCAAAACCACCTTGTAAGATAATCTCATTTTCTTTATTTTACAGTTGATAAAATTGAAGTAAAGAGGGTTGAAATAACTTATCCATATAATATACTTAAGAAAAGAATATGTAGGGTGAGAAGCATTTACGTAGAGGATGATGGGCCCACTAAACAGAGATACTTGCATTTAATGCTGCAGCTAGAAGAGTTAAGAGGGGTTCTAACTTCATTTGTTTGGTTGGCTAAAACATGGACCAAAAGGTGGCCCACAGGAAGTGATTTAGAAACGTCAGACCTACCTTGGTTTAATGAAGAGGAAGGGATTCAAAGACTCTGGGAGATTGGAATGTTAGACTGTATTTGCCTGAAGCCAAGTCAAAAGGACATAGGAGCCATCCTGAAAGAGCTCTGAATAATCAGAGCTTGAACAATTTCAACAACAAAATAAATAATGATAGTATTGGATTATAACCTATAGAATAGATATACATGAGTCCATACTGATATAAATATTATAATGAATAAGTTAGTAAATGGAAGAGAAAGGACAGTTCCTCCTTACATATAACTTCCAAGTAAGAAATGTAGACAGAGTAAAGAAAATAGAAAATAGGCATTGGAACACCAGAGTAATAATTTTTGCAGGCAAGATCTACTGATGGCTGCTAAAATTAATGGGCAAAAATTTGAGGAGAAACAGTATATTTGCATAATCTCAAAGTATCTTCCCAACATATTTATTAATTCCAAAGGGAAATATTCTAACTTTATACTGAAGATCACCTTAATCAAGTGATCCAGGCTAGGGCTAACCTTACCAATAATAAAACATATTGACATTATGTGCTGCAGATCTGATGCACTAAGAATGATACTGAATCACTGCTGTGGTAATCCTGCCAAAAATGCATATCCTCAATCTAATTATGAGGGAACATTAGAGAAACCCAAGCTGAGAAACATTTTTCAAAATAACTGACCAGTACTCTTCAAAAGTGTCAAGGTCATAAAAGGCACAGAAAGACTGAAGAACTGTTGTAGTTGAGAGGAGACTGAGACATGACAACTAAATGCAATGTGTTGATTATAGACTGAATTCTGGAACAGAATAAGGAAATTAGTGAAAAAACTGGTAGAATCCAATGAAAGTCTATAGTTAACAGTACTGTATGACTATTAATTTCTTAGTTCCTGTAATTGTGCTATGGTTTTGCAAGATGTCAACTTAAGGGAAGCCAGAGGAAGGTTATATGAGAATTCTATAGTGTATTGTATTTGCAAGTTTTCTCTAAACTTAAAATTATTTCAAAATAAAGTTTAATAAAATCACTTTTTAAATCTGGCAGTAGAAATGCCACTGGTGACCACAGTGAGATTGCAACCAGAATAGAGTGGTTCCAATAGGGATTTCTAGCTGTGAAAACGGAGATAACTAGATAGAAACCTTTTTCAGGAATTTGTTCCTGGAGGGTTTGAGAGAAATAGGATAGTAAACTGGGGAAGGAGTGAGGTTGTTGGAGTTTGTTTTTTAAGATGAGAGATTTTAGGTTGTTTAATTGTTGATGAGAATGAACAATTCAAAGAAAGCAGTTTGGTAGCTGCAATTTACTCTAAGAAAAGTTTATTGCTGAGATTGCCAGCAAAGGTGAGACAGATGGAGGTTTGAGGACAGTGAAATTTGAAAAAGTAGTTTGAGAGAGACAGTGAAAATTGACCTGAGAAACACAGCAGGATTATAATGGGCCCACTTGAGTTTGGTGTTCATAAATTTACAGGAAATCAAATTGCTATGATTCATGACAATCTCAAGCGGACCTGTTTATTTACGTCCAGTGTTAGAGAAAGTTCCTTGTAGACTATATTCAGGGTTGAGATTTCATTAGATTGGTAAAGTAAAAGGGCAAGATTTTTAAGGCAGATTAAAGGTAGAAGGGCAAATGGATTTAAGTGTTACTGTTTTTAAGCTGGACATAGAAGTGAAGAAAGGAAAGGGATAATGAATTAGAAAAAATGACAAATTAAAATAAATGAAATAAAATACAAAGTCTTAGGTGTGTGGGTCAACAATTCTATATGCATCTGATGTATCCTTCTCTGGCAGAGATATGCCTGCTAGTACTGGTTTATAATTCATTTTTTTCGGGTCTGCTAAGACAGTAACAGATGGTCATCTGCTCTCCAGGTTCCTATTATTTCCTTTTGCATTCTTCATCCCTATGAGTGTCTGTCTTAAAAACAAAACAACAAAAAAAGATCCTCTTAATTTTTAGTGGAGTTTTATGGAGGAGTGAAAGTAAAATGAATATTTTAAATCTATTATCATTACTTGAAATTATGCCCCTCCACCATTTTAACCCCACAAATAAGGTTAATTATTCTCTGTTTCTCTTTTCTGCTGACTTTCCCTAGTCGCTTGTGTCCTCGTGCATTTTATTTTATTCATTTATTTAAATATGTATGTATTTATTTACTTGAGCTCATATTTTGTTGAATGTGATCTCTGCATATACTAGGGTCTAAATTAGGGATACTTCCCCCAGAAAGGAATTGTATTTGCTTCCTCCAGAATTGAGAAGGAAGACAAAACCTCTTTAGTATCTATCAAATTCATATCCCTAACTTTGATGCAGACTTTAGGCTTTTTTGTGCAGTTATAGCACTGATGTCATCATTTGCCCCAGGGATACTCTCCCATTTTGTGTTACTTATTGATTACTGCTCACTCCCTATTAAATTTCAGCTTATGTTTTCTTTTTCCCTCATATTCCCTTATGTTCTAGGAAGCCCACTAATGGATTAAAATAGTCTGTTTTAACGTATGCAGAAGCTATTTAGGAGAGGTCTATTCTAGTGTCTATCCTGGGATACTTGGGAACAGGAAGTCTGGTGGAACTCTGTTCTTATCTGTGAAATGAAGTGGGAACAGGAAGGTCATATGCTTTAACAGAAGGAAAGTGGGCTTTGAAAGCACAGCCAGACCAGGGTTCAAATGTTGGTTTTAGTGCTATTAGTTGACAGACTTCCAACGAGTGATCTAAACTTGTTAAGCCTCAATTTATTAATGAACAAGATGAGGAAACTAATTATGCATTGCAGAATTATGTGAGGACTAGAGATTATATATACATATATACTTTATATATACATACGCATATATATAATCTATGTTTGTGCATGTGTGTGTATAATGTATATATAAATACCTAACAAATGATCTTCCCCAAACTTGACCTTTGAGCACACCGTAATGGTATTGCATGTGTGAAGTGCATCTGGGTGCTAACAGCTGAGTATAATCAGAAAGCATTTCTGTCCTTAAAGAGTTTTCAGTCCTAGAAAGATGCATGGTTTTATTTAGACTCTTGGTTTGATTAGTTCTGCCTTAGTAGAAACATGAGTGAAAGAAAACTCATAATTACAGATGTAGTTGGAATTAAAAAAAAATTCCAGACAAGTTAAGTCTCTAAGCAGATGGCAGGTTTTCCTTTTAATTCTGGTATATTCTAGTATTAGTGCTCCACCAAACAATAATCAGAGTCTCAACATTTCAAGAGAATGGTTAATTAGAAGTTCAAAATCAACTTTCAAAAAGCCATGTGTACAAGGTTGACCGGGCTCTGATACAAGCAAGGGTTGGCGGGGTTAATAGTGGGAAAATGTCTAACGCTGCTTTTCTTCAATGAAGGTCGGCCTGGCCCAGGGCTGCAACGTCAAGGCCTCTGTCTAAAGCCAAAAAATCTATGACAAATAGCAGCTCACACCTGACAACAGTCAGGGTTTTAAACTCAGCAGGGCAGGGATTTGAAATTCTGCCAATCCTTGCATTTTTTTGTGATTAGATGTATTTTGCAAGTTTACAAGGGACTCCAGAGTGGATTCATAGCTCCATGACTCCCTGCAATTTGGCACTGCCCTTCTAGAAGTGACTGTGGCTAAACCTCAATTAACCAGAATGTCCAAAACTCCAAATCTTCAGTTTAACTGATTTCCCCCCTAAACCTGTCACTTTTGGATGAAATAGAAAAAAATGCATACAAAAAATTGCAAAAGGAATGAATTTCTTTGTGAGCTAGAATAACATAATGGCAAACACCACAGACTCCGGAGCTAGAATGCCTGGTTTATGAGCTTGCTTTTGTCCGTTTAGTAATTATGTGTCCTTGCAAAGTATTTAACCTAGATGTGCCTCAGTGTACTTGATTGTAAAAGGGGAATGAAAATGGTACCAACGTCATAGGGTTGTTAAGTAGATTAAATGATTTAACCTATATTAATAAGAGTGCTTAGAACAGTGCCTGGCACACTGAAAACACTCAGTAATTGTTATTTTATTATTTGCTAACAGCTTACAGGGTTTGCATTGTGTAAATAATTTCATCCAATATGCCTCCATAACTTTACTGTGGAGAAAATTTATATTTAAGATTGGGTTCCCCAAATTTTAAGCCTTTCAATCAGCAGTTTCTTTTTCTTAGGTCTAATATTCATCTTTCCTTGCAAACCTTTTCTTCCTCTACTGTTCCCCATCACAGGAGGTGACATCACTACCTACTCTGTTGTCCAAGCCTGAAACTTAGAAACCATTAATCCTCTCCATGCCTATTAATTACATACCAAGCCAACTCTACTTCTGAATTAAACTGCTCACATTTGACAGTAAGTTCTGCTAAATCTCCTGTCCTTACTGCAGGCATAGTGATCTTCTGAAATGCAGGTTTGATCATGTTCCTTCCCTGCTTGAAATAAATCATTAAATCCTTATGAGTTACAAGCCCATTTTCAACATCGTGCATATCTCTTGTTCTTCTCCCCTGGGTCTCAAGAGGATGGAGATGGAGGAGAGAGGGAAAGACAGAGAGATAAGGAGAAAAGGTAGAAAATCAAAACAAGAAGGGACAAAAAGAGAGAAGAAAAACTGAGTGTGGGTTAGCATTTGGGTGTGGAGTCAAGAAGCTAGAGAGTTAGTGAAATGATTTATGCAGTGCTTGTTGCCATCTGGGGAAACAACCCTTTAATCTATGTGCATAGCCCCATGAGATCAAAATCTTGGACAGTTTCCTCACAACAAGAGATGTACACAAATTCCTTTCAGATTAGAAACAATCTGATTTTCTCCTGGATCGTCTGATGTAAATGCCCTTTCTCTTTGGGAAGGGGGTATGTAGAGGGTATTAAAGTAATGGAAGGAGATGGCTGAGAATGATATTTCACATAAAAGAAGAAAATGACTGCCATCTTTAGAGCAAGTTTTATCTTACTTTAATAGCTTTTCTTCATTAATTACTATCCAGATCTCTTAATCACCAAGAGAACTGGATAGCACCTTCTCTGATTATCCACTCTAATACAACATCAACAGTGTCTGTATTTTATTTTTACCAGCAGTATCTCCATTGGAAATAGAGTGGAAATGAAATCAACAAAATTAACATTCCTTTGTTTGTTTCCAACATCAGTTGTTACTTCTAAGGGTAGTTTCTGGAACAGAGGATGTATAGTAATAATAAGAGAAGCAGGGCCTCCCTGGTGGCGCAGTGGTTGAGAGTCCGCCTGCCGATGCAGGGGATACGGGTTCGTGCCCCGGTCTGGGGGGATCCCATATGCCGCGGAGCGGCTGGGCCCGTGAGCCATGGCTGCTGAGCCTGCGCGTCCGGAGCCTGTGCTCCGCAACGGGAGAGGCCACAACAGTGAGAGGCCCGCGTACCACAAAAAAAAAAAAAAAAAAAAAAAAAAGAGAAGCAGATTAAGGAAGAGGGGGAGAAGGAAAAGAATAACAACAAAAAGGAAGAGGAAGAGGAAGTCATTCACTCAATAACACATATAAAAACATAAGTTAAGCAGAATTCTGACAAGGAGTTGGTGTCAACTATACTTGCCTCGGATCTCCCAGAGAAAATTTGATTTCATTTTTTTTTTTCTCTAGAATGGGTGAAAGGTGTGTTCTGCCCATTGTTGCTGCCTGAACCATGTGCATAACTGTCTGCCTCATAGTCAATTACATAGTTACATGATATATTCTCCTGCAATGAGATAATCATATCCCTTTTCATATTGGTCTCAAAAGTTGGATAAATTCAGAAGACCATAAATGCAATTCTCATTGCCCTAAATAATAATGTGTGTCCTGTGTGTGGGCGAGTTTTAAAAAATACAGATAAATTTAGCCATAGTGACAAATTTTATATGCAGGAGGCATGGATGTTGTTCCTCCATTGATATACAACAAGTCTGACAAAAACATATGGTGACATTGCAATTACTGTCTCTTCCTCATTCTGGCCTATGTCACCAGTTTTCTGTGGTTGGCATAATAAGGAATTCTAAGAAGACCTCAATCTACTGAAGGGAAGAATTCCTAGAGTGGGAAAAAGATGAAAGTAGGGGTAAAGGGAAAAATTGCCTGCTGTTCTTTTATGACTCTGCTTCTGATCTGCCATCTTGTTGCCACAGTGGCACCACCTTAGAAAATCAGTGTGGTGATATGTCATGTCATTCCTCTGGAAATTCCTTACGAAAGTTAAGTGGCTAGCTCATCGTCACATGGCTGGTGAGGATTATACTGAAATTCGTATCATTTTAAAACACTCCACACTAGTGTTTTTCAACTTATCAGCTGCAAACCACTGGAGGGTTGCAGCAAAATTTTAAAAGAATCCTCAAATCCTTGTGTACACATATATTTTCTTGATCCACAATTCAAAAGATACTATGATTATCGTTATTATCATGCAGGAGGTCTACAAAATTGGTTGACACTTAAAAGGAGTACTCTTCTTACTAAAAAATTTAAATAAATAAAAGGAAACCATGACTATATACTTGTGGTTTTCATATTTTGAGGTTTCATAGATCAATATCAACATCATTCATTATATGTTTTTCAAACTTAAAATTATAGTCTTTCAAACTAAATAAATTTAGTTTTGTGGAAAACTCACTTCATGGTTCTTCCCTTCAAAATCAGTGAAAATGTTATCACGGGCCAGGACTAGTGTAAAACATGACATTTGGGAATCTTGCTTCTCACCATACTATGTAGAAAAAGGTAAGAGTTCAACGGACTGTGAGTTGTTAGGACGGGTTTCAGGAAAGCCTATATACATATGAAGGTCCTTTATCCTACTCTGGGCTGACTTTTACCTGGCATTGCTTGTTGGTGATTACATCTGGCCAGTCAACTCTTAGAACTGCCATCTCCAAGCTTAGCGATGGAAATGGTAGCTCACAAGCAGTTCATGTTCTTTCTAACTTAGAAATGATTCATCATTGTGGGTTGTGAAAGAGAGTGAAGAAATGGGCTCTCATATAGATTTTGCCTGCACTTCTTAATCTCTTGTTCTGTATGAGCTAACCAAGGAGTACAACCTTAGTTAAAAAGTCAATCTAGGCTAAGGAAAAAAGAGTGTGGCAAATACTGACATACTGGCTGATTCATTCATTCAACAAACATTTGCAGAGCACCTACAACGTTCCAGAACTGTGCAGAGGACACAGCGATTAAAACCAGTGAACATCAGCAAAAACAATCTCTGCCATGAAAGCACCCAGGAAATGTACCTAATCTAGAATAGGGATTTATGGGGATTCATAGATGGCTTCCCAAAAGAGATAAGATCTGAGCTAAGTCTTGAAAACTTAATAGGGATGAGGCAGAAGACTTTGTTAGCAGAGTGAACAGCGTGTGCAAACATGAAGCTTCTTGTCCATACCTCCCTTTTGTTATTTCAGAGATGGTTGATCTTTGTATACACCCACCATCTGAAGATGAAACCAGACCCTGACCTGTCGGTGGGGGGGATGGTCTTTACCTGTCAGGAGAAGTAGGTGCCCTGCTGTTGTCTTGTAAGGCCTTTTCTTCTCAGCTAAATAAGTAATATAAACAAGAACAGGAAAACAGGGATGATCCTGCTGCAAAATACTCACATACATGTGGCCAGGCAAAGGGCCAATGCTAATCACAGCCTCCAGCACCTGCATACCCTCAGCTGTGGGGCTCAGTTCTCAAAGAAATTCACATAAGGCCTGTCAGCACCTTGCTGTCTGCCTTGGGACAAGGATAGCTAGGAACCTGCCTGAATGTTTCCCACATGCTACAAGGCCTGTTTTTCAACATTTACATACTTTTCTGATACAGTAGTCCCAAACCCTGGCACAAAAGAATCCTTCCGAACCTGGGCTGGGGGGTGAGCTGAAATTCGAACACCTCCTTAAGTTGAAAGGAGGCACCTGGTTGACACTCAGAGACATGTGAAGAGAAGGTTCCTCTGTTAAACAAAGGCGACCTTCAAGGCAGGCTTCATAAACAGGCAACCTGTGCAGTTGCAAAGGACCCCATGTTCAGAAGGGCTCTCAGGCTTGGTTCAATGCTCGGCTGGCATCTTCTTGAACTTATTAATAATTTTTAACAAGGAAGCACTGGGATCCACAAAGTTTTAGTGAGTCCTGACTGCCTTCCCCGCCAAAGGCAAAATGGGGAGCCTAATCAAGGGCCTGGAGTTCTACACGAGCATGTGAAATGGAAGTGTGTTATAAAACAGAGAAAAATAAGATTGAGAGTACAATTTTATAGTTTTTAAGGAAATATAGCATTGTTTGTTAAGTCAGGTACCCACAATTTTGATTTTCCAAGCCATCATGAAGTTTGTTACTCTGAAATACCACTTTCTTTTATTGCTTTACAGACTTTATAAAACCCCTTTCTGTTTCTTTAACCTGGAAGAGTAGCCCCAACTAAAAATAGAATCACCATATGACTCAGCAATCCCACTACTGGGCATATACCCTGAGAAAACCATAATTCAAAAACAGTCATGTACCACAATGTTCACTGCAGCTCTATTTACAATAGCCAGGACATGGAAGCAACCTAAATATCCACTGACAGATGCATGGATAAAGAAGATGTGGCACATATATACAATGGAATAATACTCAGCCATAAAAAGAAACAAAAGTGAGTTATTTGTAGTGAGGTGGATGGACCTGGAGTCTGTCATACAGCATGAAGTAAGTCAGAAAGAGAAAAACAAATTCCTTATGCTAACACATATATATATATGGAGTATATACAAAACAAAAAAATGGTTCTTAAGACGCTAGGGGCAGGACAGGAATAAAGACGCAGACGTAGAGAATGGACTTGAGTACACGGGGAGGGGGAAGGGTAAGCTGGGATGAAGTGAGAGAGTGGCACTGACATATATACACTACCAAATGTAAAATCGATAGCTAGTGGGAAGCAGCCACTTAGCAAACAGGGAGATCAGCTCCGTGTTTTGTGACCACCTAGAGGGGTGGGATAAGGAGGGTGGGAGGGAGGAGATATGGGGATATATGTATATATGTATGGCTGATTCACTTTGTTATGAAGCAGAAACTAACACATCATTGTAGAGCAATTATACTCCAATAAAGATGTTAAAAAAAAAAAGAGTAGCCCCAAAGACACACAATTCAGAAAAACACATAAAAATGTACCACACAGTGGTCAAAGCCACAGTACTGAAGCAGTTTCTCTGTACAAATTTTCACTCTATGTCCCAACTGGTGAGAGATCACTGTTATCTTGTGTTTATCTTTCCTTTTACAACCTCAACCCACCATTCAGTTCCTTCTCAACCACAACTTGAGTTCTCCTTGTGTTGATGCTACCCTCAGTCTTTTTTGGTAAATATTTTTTTGCATCACCAGCACCTTGATTTTCATCAGGACTGGCTTCATAATTAGCAAGGCTCAGTGCAAAATGAAATGTGGGCTCCCTGTCACAAAATACAAATTAGTGAGAATTTTAAGGCAGCAAGAGTAAGAGCATTAAACCATGTGTAGGGCCCTTCTAAGTGTGGGGCCTGTGTGACTACACTGGTTGAAAGCCCACAAAGCCAGCCCTGCTTCTCCCCGGCCAGAATTGGGTCACGTACCGGCTCCTTAACTAATCACTGGTAAGTGGGTTGACAAGTTTAGCCTTGGACTAAGAACAGCTCCTTCGGAGCTGGGCCTAAGTTCATCTTCCCCTGATCTGTACTGCATCTGGTGGCAAGGATTCGTGTGTGAAACCAGGCTTCTTTTAAGTAGACATGAGGTACACATAGTCACTGAGTAGCCAACAACAGTACCCACTATACCATATACTGTATCCATGACTCAGAAGGAGGCATTCTTCTTCAGAAGCTCTCTTTGATGCAAGTTTTGGTTCCCTAGGGCCTTGAAGAGTTATTCGAATCAATCCTGCTCAAATCTTCCAACTCTCAATTTCCAGGTTTCCATGCACTTCAAACCTCGTCCCTGGTACCAACCCTGCCTGCAGGTACAAGTGGGGGTGAGAAGACACGGTTCCATCCTCTTGATGATTATCATATAATTAAGGAACCATGACCGAAAGACCATAAAACATACAAAAACTCAAATAATGGAAAAATTTTAAATAAAAATACCACTTAAAATCTACATGTTAGTGCGGAGACTTTACAGAAGTACTGGATTAATAAGCTCTGGGTGGAATCTTCAATATGAGTTTAGGAGGAAATAGATTTTTAAAAAAATTTATTTATTTTATCTTTGGCTGCATTGGGTCTTCGCTGCTGCACGCAGGCTTTCTCTAGTTGCGGCGAGCGGGGGCTACTCTTTGTTGTGGTGTGCGGGCTTCTCATTGTGGTGGCTTCTCTTGGTGCAAGCATAGGCTCTAGGTGCGAGGGCTTCAGTAGTTGTGGCACACAGGCTTCAATAGTTGTGGTGCGCAGGCTCTAGAGTACAGGCTCAGTAGTTGTGGCACACGGGCTTAGTTGCTTCATGGCATGTGGGATCTTCCCAGACCAGGGCTCGAACCCATGTCCCCTGCCTTGGCAGGTGGATTGTTAACCACTGCACCACCAGAAATAGATTTTTAAATGGGGGAAATGGTCAGTGTTGGGTGTTTGAAATGCACTTTGGAGCAAAAGACAGAGATTCACAATCCACAGGGGCAGAATTCTTATACAGCAAACTTTGATAGTTCAGTGAATCTTTTTCAAGAGTCAAACAGGTTTGTTTGGCTAAAGTAGACTGTACAAGTCACTCAAAAATGTCAGTGGTGAAAGGAAAACCATCATGCAGTGGAAAGTCATTACTGGCAAGTTAGATCCAATGCAACAGACAACAGCATGGTTTCTAAAGACATATATAAACCATGAATTTTTACACCTATGTGAAAATTGAGTCTTTTGCTTCTGTTATTTCCTTCAAAGCATTCACTCTTTCTTCATCTGGCCAAAATCCTGTTCAAACTGAGACAAGCTGGGACCTGGGACCCTTTGCTGCACTGCTGTAATGCTTGCACCTGGACACACCTCTCTTCAAGCAACAAAATACAAAGAAACTATACGGAACTAAAAATAACTGCGTGCATGCCCAGTTGGGGCAATTCTGGACAAAAGATACAAAGGGACCAAAAAACCCAAGAGCCACTTTTGAAGAGCCTGCAGCAAAAGCAGGGGGTCAGCAGCAAAAGCAGAGTACTGCGCATGCCCCCTGCACACAACACCACCTAAGGGGTGGGCAAAACACCTAAGCCACCCCTCTGGCCCGACCCCTGGACACACCCCTACCCTCAATCTCATATAAAGAGCAAGCTTATCCCCCCTCCTCAGCGAGCAAGCAAACAAAGGAATCTGTTGTTTGTTCTTGCTCCCGGCTGCTGCAGCAGGGGCCCCAATAAAGCCTAGCCTGAATTCCTTGTCTGGCCTCTGATCAATTTCTATTGATTAAGGAGGCCAAGAACCCTGGTCGGTAACAAGACCTTAAGACCAAGGTCAGGCCCTATCACCGCCAAGGAGCCTTCCTCATACCTTCCGTGAACCTTCCTCACTTTGCAGTACTTCTCCTTCTGGCTGCAAGGGATTTAAGAAAATGACTGTTTCTTGTCCATGATCTCAGTGCATGTTATGACTTCTAATGAAATGATCTATTTTAGTGCCTCTCACTCACTGGACTGTAAACTCCCTAATGCTAGAAACTGCCTTATTCCTCTTCTGTGCCTTGCCTTGATAAGTGCTCAAGTTATCATGTATCAACATGTAATAAGTATTTAAGAATGCTTATTGAAAGTAATGGGATCATAATATACATAGGAACAATAATTTTAATAGTCTGTGTGTATAATGGAAAAACAATACTCAGAAAAAAAAAGAATCGTATGTGTAAAAAGTAGATTTTTTTATGCTGCTGGTGACCTTAATGAAGTATTAGATTAGATTGCATAAGCACCAGATGAACGGATAACATAGAACCCCAGTCACAACCGTATCTCCAAATTACTACTGAGCAAGCAAAGACAAGGACTCAGAGAGAGATGGAAGGTGGCTTCTCCAGCGGTGTTAAAAAATGCTTCTACAAAAGAGTAGCAAAGCTAAGGGTTTTCTGATCCTCCTTCACACTTAATTTTGCCATTTGGTTTTCCCATTCATGCTGGCTTTCATGTCAATTTGTGCTTGCTTTCAGTATGTCTGTCTGTGTGTGTGTGCGCGCACACTCATGCATGTTATCATCTAAAAAAGAATATTCCTGAGAAAGTAACAGTGATGTGAAAGGAACTGGGATAGTAAAAAAGTCTCTGACTTTTCCTTTTTGTTCAGTTGGACTTTCTAGTAGGCTTTCTCATGAACTTTTTCCTCTATTGACAAACTTAAAACGAGTAAATGACTGGTGAATTCCAACATCACTAGGAGATAACTTACCTCAGTTAAGACTGGACAATATAATCACAATTTCTATGTTAATTTCATAGCTCTGAGTAGATACTTAGTGGCAGTAATGGAAAAAAATCCAAACACTTTTGGAAAATATGAGAAAAACAAGGTTCTAAATCTAGAGTCTCTGAATTTCGTTATCAGTGTGAGATAAGATTGCCACACTAACAGCAAGGCAACAAGACATTTAGGTATGAATACATAATATGTGGAAATTATAATTACTTTAAATATATTCCTTATATTTGAGAAGTTCAACTATATTTTTCATGTGCTCTAATTCTCAATGTAAGCTTAATTAGTACCTTATTAGAAATATTAAAAAAATTTAAAGACATACTTTGAATTTCAATGATCTTCTGTAAAGATGTAACAGCATTCATATTCGGAGTTTGTTGGAGAATATCTTCTGCAAGTGGCTCCAGCTGCAAGAATGGTAAATAATCATATGAGCAGAACATTATGACTTTATAGTAAGTTTCACAGAAGCAAACCAAATTGAAACAACCTAAAAAAAAAGCCTGCTCCAAGAACTACTTAAGATTTTGCTGATACCAGTTCCAAAAGTGTAGCCAGTTTTATTTTCTGTTTTGCAGCAATGTAATTGAATTCCAAGGGGATTTTCTACTGGTCACAAAATTAATCTATGAAGTCCCTGAAGCAGGTGCATGTCTGTGTATTATTCATTAAAAATCCGAGTTATTTGTGTAATTTTTGTGGATTCCTGACAAACCAAATTCCATCATGTCTGTATATGCAGCTGGGCCCTGCAAACGAAACCTCAGGGAAGCTGAAGTAGACAGAAGGTGGGAAGTCTATTATCCATACTTTTGTGGTGTTTTTACACCTAACTACGTTACACTTTTGGACACTTCACAGCAGAACGCCACGAGACATAGCTGCTCTTATTCAACTGCTATTGAATAAGTAGTAGAGAAAATGCTCAAATAAAACCAAAAGTAAAATAACTGTACATTTTCATTTAACTTCCACTGTATTCACATCTATGCAGATAGCCATGTGGAAGCACAGGACAAATTCCTGTCTTGCAAATCTATCCTGATCTTCTGGAATTACACTGATTTTTCATGGGGAAGCTCAGCAAACATTGTTTTGCAAGAAATGAAGAAGAGCTTTAAATAATTTATGGAGTGTTCTGGCAGAACTAAATCTGATGATGCATCCCTGGGAATACCTTGGTGATGTGGCTTGGTGTGGAGCAGGACAAACTGCATAGCAGAGCACTTGCAAACAAAATAGCTGTCCAGCTATTGTGACCCAGAAAGCAAGGAAAGTAATAGTAAAAAGGGATTAACAACAACAAAAAAGTTTTCTTAGAAAATTTAAAGTTAGTAGTCTCAAATAGGCCAAACTATTACATGGCAAGAATGGGAAACGATGTCACTAGACACTGTGCCAAAACATGAACCCATCTATGTCTCTTCATCTGTAGAAAAAAAGTAAAAAACTCAGGGATTCCAAGTTTCCACAGCATGTGTGAGTGAATCTTCCCCCCAGGGTCTCTCTGAATTGATTATTCTATACTTTAATCATGGAATCTAAAACAATAGCACCTTTCTTCCAGATGCCATAGGATAACAGACTAGCTCAGGGATATTTATACATGGGTAAATTCACTAAATACAACTTTCCAGAGTGTTTTTCTTAGCTGCCAAAGAAAAACATTCAAAACATCAAAAGGTTTACTTGCAGTACAGTTTGGCGAGAGGAAAAAAAAAAACCCCACAGTGTCAGTGAAAGGTTCTGCAATCTTAAACTCTTAAAATTTGTTAAAAATCATTTTTTAAAAATCTGGTATTTCAGACAGTATCTTCAAAAATATGTTATCCTAGTAACACCCTCTTAACTCAGAGGAATTGCTGAATCATAAACGGAAGGTTACTTGGAAAACTCTTATTCAAGAATTAGACAGAGCTGAGCTACCTTGCTCATAAATAATCTTTCCTTTCACTTCTCTCTCAGGGCTTAGAGAAAAATTTTAATAGAAATCAGGTAGACTTTATTAATAAAATGTTCTGAAATATCACTCTATGTTCGAACACTTAAGAATAAAAGCACAACGTAGTATGAGCATATTTAGTTCTTAAGCTTTCCTGCGACTTCAGGGTAAAATGCTGACAAACGGAAAGGTGCTAGCTACTGGAAAGAAAGCTACAGGCAGATCATTAATGTAAAAACCTCACTTCTGGAACGCTCTCACATTAGGTCTGTGGGCTATTTTTAGGACCTGGGTTATGTAGAAAGTAAACTTGATGCAGGGTGTTGAGAGTAAAAATACAAACAACCCTAAACCTCCAATTTGGAATTGTCAGTTAGATACGATAAAGTTGTGTCTACTTATGAAAGCAACCTAGAGAATTAAGGCAATTACATTGATAATTTAAGCCTCCCAAACCATTTCCCTGCATATTTTAGGTGAATGTCATTTGGAGGATTTAACCTTCAGTAAATTACCCCAATTTGTTTCATTTTGAGTGTATACACACAGACAGAGCTGAATTCAGAAAGTTCTCAATGTAGGTTCTTTATTTTTTCTCTAGTAGCTCTGCTGAGAAGGTAATGGGTAATACTCACAGTTGGCAAGAAGGCAAGCAGCATTTAGAGTCTGTTTTCATAATATTAAAACCTTGTATAGAGGGACCACAGAATTGAGTTGTCTTTTCTAAACGAGTTTGTTGATTTAATAATTCACAGTTATAAGCACTAAAAACATCTGACTGAGCATCTATTTAATAAATATTTATGAGTAATGGTCATTATTAATAAAATCTAATAACTAACTGTAATAAAATAATATTAAACAAATAGTCATATTTTATAATTTTGGAGCAAAAAATAAGAATATACAGTAAAGCTGTGTTATATATCTAGTTTGGCCGATAAGATGTAGCAAAAACACTGGCAATGAGGCTAATCAATGTTAGTAAGAGTTATTAAAAGATAAATAAGGAAGTAATTTATGCAAACCAGAGAACTTCTGCATGCAAAAGTTATACTAAGATCAAACAGATGCAGATGTAGGAAATATCACACACCCATCACACTGTCTTTGTTGCACAATTCCATCAAGTAATAACAGAGTTATAAGATACACTAGATGATTTTAACACAACTTCTTGACATTTGAAGCTCTCATCTAGGTTTCCTATATCTAAAGCTTAAATGCAATCATTACTTACCGCAATTCTTTATATAAATTTTCAGACTCAGTATAGGGATATTTATTTTTCTACATCTTTTACAGAAAGTTGCAATACTCTATTGATACAATTCAGATGTTTGTTAAATTGCACATACCATGTAATTGCTAAGTACTACAGCTATTTTAAAACACCATAAAAGTTGGGGCCATTATCATGTTGTGAATAAATAATTTTCAGATTCTTTAGAATCAGATCATTTAAATCATCAAAAATCACTTTAGTTGGCTAAGATGCACTTATGGAAAAAGGCAAGAAGGGTATCCTTGGAGAAGCTCGAGTAGAAGTTTTAAAACTCACTTTGTACTTATGAGACATGAAAATCATCTCTATTATTTTCATGATTCAGAAAAGAACAGAAAAAAAAAAGCTAAACAGATTTTGCAAAATATAACAGATACAAGAGGACAGATGCACACATCAACCAAGCAAAGGATCTACTAAGTACTCTTAGCTTTTATATTGTTTCCCAAATATGCCAAGTATTTTCATACTCTTATACCTTTATTTATTCTCTGAATTTTATTTTCCCTATCCTTCTTTGAATTGGTGAAACCTTACTAAATCATTCAAGGACTAACACAAACACTGCCTGCTCTGAAATCTTTTCTAAAATCCTCTGATAGAGCAAACTGCTTCCACTCTTTGTCTCCTTTCCACAAAAATTCTCGTTTACTCTACACATTATATAGTAGTCAGCCATGTGTGTCATTCTCTATTTTGTTGTGAGCAATTTAAAGGCAAAGATAGAGCCTGGTATATAATAGGCATTAAAAAAATGTTGAATGAATGGAGGAATGATTAATTGAAAGAAAACATGGGGAGATAGGCTTTATTTGGCTCTCCATAGCTAACAGACCTACATGGAATATGTTCTTTCACTTGGTTGTCTGCCATAATCAGGGCATGTTTTTAGACTAAAAGAATAGGGAAAACAACAGAGATAATTCATTTTAAAATCAAAATAATTGATTTTTAATTGATGGTTTAATTGATTTTTAAATTAACCATCCATTTTGTGAAACTAATTTATTAATTCCAATGATGTATAAATGTAATTTTGTATAGACTTTATACAATCATATCTTCTGTGAATAATGAGAGATTTATTTATTCCACCCCAATCTTTATATTTTTAAATTTCTTTTTCTTACCCTATTGCACTGTCTAGGACCACCAGTGTAATGTTAAAATGAAGCACTAAGAGTGAATATCTTTGTCATGTTTTTTATTTCAAAGAAAAATTCTCATGTTTCACTTTTAAATCTGATGCATACTATAAGATGTTTGTAGATATCCTTTATCAAGCTAGTAAATTATTCCCAGTTTATCAAAAGTAGTTCATAATTGAGTGTCTAATTTATCAACAAATTTTTAAACATCTATTGAAATGGTTATATTTCTTCTTCATTCTCTTAACGTGGTGAATTATAACAACTTATTTTGTAATGTTAATATCCTACATTCTTGGCCTAAACACAATTATATTATGGGTTTTTAAGATAATGATGAACTGCTAATATTTTGTTTAGGGTTTTAACTGCTATGCTTATGAGCAGGATTTTCCTGTAATATTCTTTTCTTATAATGTTCTTTTGAGCTTGGGTATCAATAGTATACTAGCCTCAAAAATCAGTTATGAAGTGTTCTCTTCCCATCTTCCCCTTTACTCTAAAACAGTATAAATTATTAGCAGAATTCACTGCTGAAGCTATATGGGCCTGGTGTTTTCTGTTGGTATATCTGGTATTGAAGATTCAATTTTGTTAATTATGGTAGCATTCAAATTTTCTGTCTTTTTGATTCAGTTTATTTTTACAAGAATTTTTCCATTTCAAATAAAATTTCAATTTTCTTTTACACGAAGCTTTTTTTTTAATATTCTCTTGTAATCATTTTAATACATTAAGATCTGTGGTAAAGTCCTTTTTGTTCATTCAGAGTGCTGGTAATGTATGACTTTTCTTTCAATCAGTCTTTCTAGAGTGCTATCAATTTTGTTAATTATTTCAAAGAACTAAAATTTGACATTTTAATTCTTATACATTGTATGCTTATTTTTATTTCATTGTTTCTTTATATTTAAGTGACTCACTTCATGTTTAATTTGTTGCTTTGATCTCCTAATTTCTTGAGTCGTGTGTTCCTATCTGTAATTTTAAACTTTCTTCTATTCTAGTATATACATTTAAAGCTTTACATGTGTTTCTAAATTCAGCTTATACATATTACACTTTTGATATTTCATATTTTCATAATTATTCAGCTCAAAATACAAAATTTACTGTGATTTCTTTGACACATAAGAGATTGTATTTTGAAATCTCCAAATATATGAGATTTTCCAATTATCTTTTTATTTCAAATTATACAACCACTTTTTTAAAGTTTTGTTTTATACTTCATCTTTTTATTTTACATCACTGGTACTTTGTTTTATTTTTTAATTTAACTTTACTGTAGTAAGAACACTGAACATGAGATCTAACTACTTAAACAGATTTTGTAAGTGTACAGTACACTATTAATGACTATAGGTACAATGTTATAGAGCAGTTCTCTAGAGCTTATTCATCTTGCTTGATTGAAACACTATGTCCATTGATTAGTAAGTCCCCAATTCTCCCTCTCCTCATCTGCTGACAACCACCCTCCACTCTTTGATTCTATGAATTTGATTATTTTATATAGCTTGTATAAGTGGAATCATACAGTATTTGTCTTTCTGCAACTGGATTATTTCACTTAGCATAATGTCTTCAAGGTTTACCCAAGTTGTTGCATATTGCAGAATTTCCTTCCTTTTAAAGACTGAATACTATTCCATTGTATGTATATACCATTTTCTTAACCATTCATCTGTCAATGAACATTTAGCTGGTGTCCACATCTTGGCTATGGTGAATAGGGCTGCAGTATTCATAGTGCTATTATCTCTTTGAGATCCTGATTTTGATTCTTTTGGATAAATACCCAAAAGTGGGACTGCTGGATCACATGGTAGTTCTATATTTAATTTTTTGAGAGCCCTCTATACTGTTTTCCATAGCAGTTGCACCATTTTGTATCTCCACCAACAGAATGCAAGCATTCTAATTTCTCCATGTCCTTGCCAACACTTGTTGTCTTTGGGTTTTTTTTTTTTTTAAATAATCGTCATCCTGATTCTGACAGATGTGAAGTGATATCTCATTGTGGTTTTGATTTACATTTCCCTGATGATTAGTGATGCTAAGCATTTCTCATATACCTGTTGGCCATTTGTATGTCTTCTTTGGAGAAATGTCTATTTAAGTCCTTAGCCCATTTTAAAATCAGGTTTACTATATTTTACTACTGAGCTGTTAAGAATTCCTTATATATTTTGGAGATGAACACCTTGTCAGATATATGGTTTGGGCATATTATCTCCCATTCCATAGATTGCCTTTTCACTCTGTTGAATGTCTTGTTGTTCAGAAGCTTATCAGTTTGATGTCGTCCCACTAGTTTATTCTGTTTTGTTACCAATGCTTTTGGTGTCATATCCATGAAATCAATGCCAAGATCAAAGTCATAAAAGTTTACCCTTATTTTTTTTTAAGGATTTTTATAGTTTGAGGTCTTACGTTAAAGTATTTAACTCCTTACCCATTTATTTTTGTGCGTGGTATAAGGGTCCAGTTTCATTCTTTTACAAGTGGATATCTAGTTTTCCTGATACTATTTGTTCAAGACATTATCCCTTCTCTATTTTGTATTCTTAGCACTCTTTTGAAGATCAGTTGACCATATATGTGTGTATTTATTTCTGTGCTTTCTATTCTGTTCCCTTGGTCTATATGTCTGTTTTTATGGCAGTACCCTACTGTTTTGATTACTGTAGCTCTGTAATATATTTTGAAATCAGGACATATGATGCTTCCAATTTTGTTCTTCTTTCTCAATATTGCTTTTTTATTTGCGGTCCTTTGTAGTTCCATATGAATTTTAGAATTTTTTTTCTATTTCTGTAAAAAATGCTACAGTATTGGGATTTTGATAGGAATTGTAATTGAATCTCTTGATTATTTTGGGTAGTAAAGGCATTTTTACAATATTAAGTCTTCCAATCCATGAACATGGGATATCTTTCCATTTGTTATATAATATAGATTATAGTTTAGTTTCACTATGATGAGAGATACTCTGTTTGAAATCCATTAGCTGAAATTTACTGCAACTTGCTTTATACCCCCAAATATGGTCTATTTTTGAAAACGTTACATGTGTCCTTGAAAAGAATGATATTCTGCAGTTACTGGGTAAAGCCTATTACTTATTTCAATTAGGGCAGGTTTATTAAGGTGTTTAAGTCTTATACATCCCCCCCTTTTTTTACTGTCTTCTTTCTCTATCAGCTGCTGAAAGAGGTATCTTAAAGTCTGTCACTATGATTGTGGTATTAACTATTTTTTCCATTTGTTTCATTCAACTTTTGCTTGATATGTTTTGAAGCAGTGTTATTAAAACACAATTTTAAGTTGTTTTATCCTACCAGTTAATAGAATATTTTATCTCTATGAAGCATCTCTAACTCTAGTTATTTTTTTGTCTTAACATCCACTTAAGTGATACTGATAGAGCCATGTAAGCTTTCATTCAGTAAGTTAATGTAGTTTAATTTTTTCTTCATTAAAAAGTTTTTTAAATTAATTAATTAATTATTTATTTATTTATTTTATCTTTGGTTGCATTGGGTCATCGTTGCTGTGCATGGGCTTTCTCTAGTTGCAGCAAGCGGGGGCTACTCTTCATTGTGGTGCGCGGGCTTCTCACTGCAGGGGCTTCTCTTGTTGTGGAGCATCGGCTCTAGGCACGTGGGCTTCAGTAGTTGTGGCTCACAGGCTTCAGTAGTTGTGGCGCATGGGCTTAGCTGCTCCGTGGCATGTGGTATCCTCCCAGGGCATGTGGGATCCTCCCGGACCAGGGATCGAACTTGTGTCCCCTGAATTGGCAGGTGGATTCTTAAGCACTGTGCCACCACGGAAGTCCCTTTACATTTTTTATATTCAAACTTTATCACTATATAACAGAAAGTGTCCCTTTAAACAGCACTTTTTATTACTATGTGATAATCTTTGCTTTTATTGGTGAACTAAATCCATTTATATGTGTCTTGTGAAATTGCACAAGGTGATTCTAAAATTGTATATGAAAACACAAAGGGGACAAATGTAACCAAGACTGTCTTGAAGAAAAACAAACCGGGAGATTTGTTTTACTAGATATCAAGATTGCTTATAACACTATGTAAGTGAAGACAATCTGATAATGTCTCAAGGATAGATAATGAGACCTGCAGAAAAGACTAGAGTCTCCATGTATATATGGATAAAGATACCACTGCTGAGCCATAAGGAATGAATGGCCTTTCAATAAATGGTACTTGATCAACTATATATCCACATTAAAAAAAACTTGACTTCTACATTATGCCATATACATATGCAATTCCTGAAGAACTGCACATCTGAATGTTCAAGTCAAAAATCTTTAAGAATAGAATAGAGAGAATACTTTCATGATTTTGGGTATACAGAAAGAATATTTAAACAGAATACAAAAAGAACTAATCCCAAAGGAAATGATTGATAAATTATACTACATTGAAAATTATTTTTATTTACCAAAGGACACGATTAAGAGGGTAAAAAGACAGACAAGGTATTTCAACATATGAAACCAACAAGAGAATCTATAAAGAACTGCTCAGGGCTTCCCTGGTGGCGCAGTGGTTAAGAATCCATTTGCCAATGCAGGGGACAAGGGTTCAAGCCCTGGTCTGGGAAGATCCCACATGCCGCAGAGCAACTAAGCCCGTGCGCCACAACTACTGAGCCTGCACTCTGGAGCCCGTGAGCCACAACTACTGAGCCCACGTGCCACAACTACTGAAGCTCGTGTGCCTACAGCACATGCTCTGCAACAAGAGAAGCCACTGCAATAAGAAGACCGGGCACTGCAACGAAGAGTAGCCCCTACACTCCGCAACTAAAGAAAGACCGTGCAGCTATGAAGACCCAGCACAGCCAAAAATAAATAAATAAATAAAATAAATTTATTTTAAAAAAAGAACTGCTCAAGCAAGTAAGAAAATGTCCATCTGAAAGTAAACAAAAACTTGAATAGGTGCTTCAAAAATGGTATGTACAAATAATAAATAGATGAAGAGCTGTTTTAGTTAATTAGTATTCTGGAAGAGCAAAGCCATGATGATATACTACTACACACACAACAAAAATGTCTAAAATTTTAAAAGACTGCTAATACCAAGTTTTGGAAGGACATAGAATAATGGAAATAGTCATATGCTGCTGATAAGAGTATGAATTGTGACAACCCCTATGGAAAGCAGTTTGGTATTATCTACAAAGATTAAATGCATGCATACCCCATGACCCAGCAATACTACTTTTAGATATATACTCAACAGAAATGTGTGTACAAATGTACCAAAAAACATTTATAAAATGTCTATCACAGTACTGTTCACAACAGCCCCCAAACTAGAAAAATACCCTCTACTCATTAAAAGTAGAATAGATAAATAAACCATGACATTGTCCTGGAAAGTCTTTTTATGGAATCTAATACTATATAATGATGAAAAGGAATAAATTATAGCTTATTGCACAAGTATGGATAAATCTCACAATGTTGAGCAAAAGAAGTTATATATATATAATCATATATATGTGTGTATATATATATATATATATACATATATATGATTTCATGTATACAAAGCTCAAAAACAGGTAAACTAAAATCTTATGTTAGAAACCAGAAAATAGGTTACTTTCAGAAAAGAGAAAGGAAGTGCTGATTGGGAAAGTGTGTATGTGATCTACTGAGGTGCGGACATTATTCTGTTTATTGACCTGGTTGATAGTTATATATGTGCTCTGTTTGTGATATTTCATTGCATTGTACATTCATGTCTAATGCAGTGTTCTGTATGAATATTGTATCTTATCATTAAAAGCAGTTTAAAAAGAGAATATGTTTTATGACATAAGGGAATAAGGAAACTAAGTCTGGTTCTTGAGTCCATGATTTTTCTACTATATTATGGTGCATCTAAGAAAAAAAGTGAGATTATAGGTTTTGCAGCAAGAACAAGTTACATTCTTAGATACAGACCACAAATTCACTGAATAAAGGGAACTGAAAGTCCCCTATAATATGCAAAGCAACTCAGAAAAAAAATGCAGAAAAGGTTCAGTTCTCGGGATCAAAGATCTTGTGGAACATTGGAAGAATATGATGATCAAGACCAAGAGGATAAGGGAAGCAGAGTGCCGTGAAGACCTGGCTCTCCACGCTGATGAACTATTCTGGATTCCCTAGTGAGGAGGGATTGGTGGTTAAAACTCAGTTCTCATTGAAATAATTATCTTAGAGATGCCTGCAATTAGTTGTATATGTTTAATTTGATTGCTTAAGTAAACCTGGATATAATTTTATCCATATTGTGATTCATGAGTCATTCTCAAAATAACCCCTTTTACTCATTTGGAGTCATTAAAATTCTTGACCAAATAGACGGGAAACAAAAGTAAATCAGAATAGATTCTACTGATAATCAAGTTATTATACTGACACACTATTGCGATTGTTCAGACTGAGTCTGCCTGCAACCTACCTTCATATAGACAATGGTGATATCACACAGCAATAAAGATACATCTCTGGCCAAGAGAAGTGATATAAACCTAGCAAGTCTTATGAGACTAACAGGAGGACCAAGAGGCAAAGGGTACAGTCATGGCCATTCAGCTCACAGGAGATACTGAAGGAATTCCCTTAATAAAATATGAGGGACAGTGGGGCTAGACTCTGAGATTATTACATGGTTATTATTCTATTAGTTGAGATTTATCCAAACCTACCCCAGCTTAGATAAATGTAGGTTATACAATATATTGGCCAATGAATGGAAGGAGGAAGACTATGAGGAAGTGCCTCTATCCACTATCATATCCAAATAGCATACCACAGTTTCCATGATACTTAACTATGGAAAGTTTGGACATACTGGCATATTTAAGCATCTGTGGCAATAACTAGCTAAATAATTAAAAATGAACTTAAAAAGAGGAGGCATAGTGGTCTATTAGAAAGAGGATAATGAATACAATTAGTTGGATAATTCACACTATCAATATTTTGTTTAAACATTGAGGTAAGAGTGTAAATATGCAATATAATGAGAAAATATTCCAAATCACACAGTTGAGTTAGGAAAATACTATATATATTAAAAGGAGCATGTTAAACTGAAGTTTCAATAACATTTAAGAGATGTGCGGTCAGTGCTTTATGTGTAGTTTCCTAATGTAATGTCCATAGTCTAGATATCAATTGTTATAAAAAAGGCTTAATTCATCCTATAAGCAAATAAGTCGCTGTTTTACAAATAAGTTTAAATCTGATAATTATACTTTGTAACTCCTCATGTTTCACTGTCTTTTATTCTTGTTTGTCTTACTCTCATTTGCTTTTTTGTTTTCTCTATTTCAATCTGCTGATATGCATGTTTTAAACTGTTTTTCCTTAATTTTTTTGTTACGTAAAGAGATTTTTACTATACTGTGTTTGAAATATTGACTTTTCTGCTAAGACCTGTTTCATATCATGCAGGAGTGGTACAGTGGTAAATGTTTAACAGCTGACTGTCAAAAAAAATAGTTGTAATTTGTAGCATTTGCTGATTTCCATGGTGTAAATACTCCCACCATAGCCTATTTCAAGCTAACAATGTTATATCACTGAACTCAGATTTGAGCAGAGATACACACACTTAGCACTCACAAGCCATTAAGAGACAGCTCTAACATATCACTAATAGGCTATTATTTTTTTGTTGATAATCTGGGGGAAATTGTTCCTAACAATTATTTCCTTAATAAACTTTTGTTTTCTTGCATGAGATTGCCTTATTCAAAACGCATACACTATTTTGTTGTTATTTTACCACAAAGGATGGGACTCATTTGTTCAAGTCTTCCATATTGTCCACAGGAATTCTAATTCCTTACAGTATTCCATTCCACTAATCCAATCTCATTATTCACTTTTATTCCACTCAAAGTATCCTCTCCTCTGCCACAAACAAACAAGCCCCAAAAAGAGTCATCCACAATTCCAAGAAGTCTTAATGTCTTTATCTATGTATCTCCATTACAAGAGAGAAATTCTTTGCTTTGATTTCAGCTTGTCAAATTATCATTTTTATTCAAGATCAAAGTTAAAAGTTACTTGCTCTATTAAAATATTCCTCCATCCTTATAGTTAAAAATAATGGGTCCTACATTACACTCCCAAAGTACTTTGTTTATATTTCTTTTACTTTTACTTGTATCAGAACTTACGGGTATAAAATTGATGTCCAATAAAAGACTACTGAATGAACAGACAGACAAATGAATATCATAACATGTTTACTTCACCACTGAAAAGAAATGCTTTCTCTCTTTTATTGGTAACCAGAACCCTATGAAGTGTCCAGGTTCCCAGACCACATTCCTTTTAACACCTTCTAAAAACCCTAGGGCCTCCCTGGTGGCGCAGTGGTTGAGAGTCCGCCTGCCGATGCAGGGGATACGGGTTCGTGCCCCGGTCTGGGAGGATCCCATATGCCGCGGAGCGGCTGGGCCCGTGAGCCATGGCTGCTGAGCCTGCACATCCGGAGCCTGTGCTCCGCAACGGGAGAGGCCACAACAGTGAGAGGCCCGCGTACCACAAAAAAAAAAAAAAAAAAAAAAAAAAAAAAAAAAAAAAAAAAAAAAACCCTAAAGACAATCAGTACAGATCTGCATGATGGAGTTTTGAGTTATCCAGATAACTTCTAGTTTATTTGGCATTTGCTAAAACAGATAAACAGAAAACTCCACAATCACTTTGGCTCTGCTTCTCATAAGCTTTTAAGAAATGCAAATTCATAGGCTATATCTATCAATACAACAGAGAATATCTTCAAATAATATTTTCCAAAACATTTTAACTCTTTAGATTATCCATACACTTTTTCAGAGTGCGGATAGGTTTCAAAGTCTAAGAAAAGACCATGAAAAACATTATTCTGGATTATCACACATTTTCCCTGTAGTCACTTCTCCCTTTCTCAACTCATGACTTGCAACTATTTAGGAGCTTGTAAGCTTTCCCAGATTCACACCAATTCCCCGATGGAGTCAGCCATACATCATCTAAAGGATGAAAAAGATGGTAAAATGGCTCATCCATTCAAAATCTAATACAAACAAACCCCTGATGAGCAACTCAGACAACAACATCTCAACAGTTCACCTCAGCGGTGGTTGTCAACACTTAAGTCAATTCAAGAGATTTTTCAGCACCTTTAGAGCAAAAAGTCATCTTGGAAAGATTATAAACATACACAATCACTAAGTGTAGCCACTGTTGCTGAAATCAAGTCAAATAAAAGCAGCTGAACCTAATCAACAGGAGATAGCAGTTATTACAAAAAGAGGAGAAATGAGAGAGAGGAAGGCAAGTAGTGAAAGAAAGAGAGAGAAAGGAGGGAAGGAAGAAAGGCCTAGAAGCCAAACCTTAATAAGAGTGAGGGAGATCAAGAAAAGACATGCTATAGATTCAAATGTTAAGTGCAGAACCTTCAGTACCAGAGGCTGTAGCATCATCTCAACAGCTTCCATGTCTGTGGCAATTTTTTTCTCTAACAAGCTTAAAACAGTCATTTATTCTGTTTTGACAGGTGGTCTTTTAATGGCCATGTTCTCAACTCACTACTCAAGGCTCTTAGTGCTATATGTACTCTCCTTTCTTTTACCTATCTTAAGTTTTTCAATGTTTTTATTTTAAATTCCATAGGAATGCCAACTGCTTAAGCTTTTCTCACCTCCTAAGAAAATTTCTTTCAGAGGAAGCAACCCAGGGTGCTGCTAATTGGCTTTGCATAACAGTAGGCAAATGTGGCCTTAAAGCAACTGTGACATTGTTTGCCAGCAAACACAAATGCAGATTACCAAAATCAGTGTCTCTGAGAACCTCACAGATGTTTCTATTACTATAACTAACAAACGATGTGACTATTCACATAGGTATCTTTGATGCTAGTCCAAGCAACCTGATTCTTCACATTTAGATAGTCACTTTAATTTCTTACAGTCCTCAAGCTGGAGTTTCTAGTGCTTCATTAAAGAAGTTCAAAAATATTCATCATACAGTGATTGGACTGATAAATCTAAGTCCTGAACTTTGCCAACAAAAAGGAAAAAAATGGACTTCTGGTATGTCTTCAAAATCAGTTGCCTCAAGGCATTTCCTGTATCATGCTCAAATTAGTTTTAATCCAATAGTATATTATTTTGACTGACCTTGTGCATATTTCTTAAAAGAATAGTTAAGAGATGTTTTGCTAACTAGATCACTCTCATGATAAAAAAAATATTTAAAAAGAAGAAATGCCTATTTTGGGTGTAACACTCAGATAACTTAATTTTTTTTAAAAAAACCAAGTTTGTGGTACCCATCTATGTATCTACATTGAGATGCAGAGCCAAGAGTTCCTGCTGATTTTACAATCCCTTTGGGTTATGTAATACATATTATTCTGCTGATAATAAGCCATATGAAGCAGCATTTTGCTGTATTGACATGGCCTGGCCAAGAACAACAAGGAAAAGAAATAGCATTCAAAAAACTGGCAAAATGTTTATGAACTCTAAATCCTCTGCACATGAATAAATACATCTGACAAAGTGCAGAGTCTCTCAAAAAAGCCCTTCTTGACCTTCCTAATTTGAGTTCAATTGCATGTTCAGTGTTGAGAAGCGAGTGTATGTTCTGCCAATGTTTTAAGCTCAAGCTTTACTACATTTTGTTATTTGTAAAAGTGAAATCCCAGATAATAAGTTATAATTGCCCTATTAATCACTTGAAAAGGGAGTTTGGAGGGAAAATGGGATTTGAAATTGCAATAATTGGTATCCTGAAAGACATCCTTTTTTATTTTCTTACCTAGAGCCTACCACATACTACTATGAAAACGACATGTATGCACTTTTTTTCAATGGTGAGGTACAAGCACTATGCCTTATGTATTAGTTTTTCTAAGGGAATGAAACTTAAAACTTCAGTGTAGTGATGCTGTTAGTCATGATGACCTTTGAACTGGAAAAAAATAGAGAAACCCAGGCCATGGATTATAAATTATATTGTCAATGAAAGAGAGAAGAACTTTTTGTTTCATAAGTTGTTTCAAGTATTACATTTTCATTTCCTTTTTTCAAATGAATTATAATGTACAACACATAGGTATTTTTCTTCCATTTTTCATTTAAAAAATCATTCTTTCTCTTTGCTTCGTTTCTCTGTGTATTGATAGACCTGACACACCAAAATTTACCTTTCAAAGTTCAATATACCAAATCCATCTGTTACCCTTAAAGTATTTTGTGAAAAATCTATATTTTTGCTTATATCCCTAAGATATCTCAATTAAAAAAGAAAGACATAGATTACTTAAATCTCTCTTGTTTAGTTCATAATGAACAAATTTTAGATCGTGCTTGTGTAATTGAAGACAGCCAATGAAAAGGAACAGGTAGTATTTAGGGTATTATAATAACTAAATCAAATTTACTATAAGATATCCAGATAATTGAAGTTGATTAAATAGTCAATGTAGCCAAAAAAAATCATTTAGTTTATCACTTACTGGAATTTTTAGCATTTATACACACACGTGGGCATGTTTAAGATTGGCCAATGGTACTTTTATCCCTTCCTCTATTTCAAGCCTGGTCTTTCTAAAAACATAGAGAAAAGGCAAAGGTCTCAAACTTTAAATTAGGTGACATCCCTCTAATGTCAGTAACTGTTCTATGAAAACAGTGTCTTTGATCTCTAGATATAGCTGATATAATAAAATGATCAAAGACATCCTAGTCAAATGAGCATACAAGGGAAGGAAGGTACAAAACACATCCATTTTGCTTTTTTAGTAAATTCAGATAAATTAAGAAAAACATGTAACTCCATACAACTGACTTGCATCTGTTCTGAAATACAATCATCTTTTAAAGAAAAAGACCACAGGACAAATTATTCCATCTTCATTGGAAATCCTCCCTTGGAAGAAGGGAGTGGGCCAAGTGCAGAGATTACAAGAGCACAGAGATAGAATGTCATTTGAATGAATGTGTTCAAATAGAGCCAGTGAAATCCATAATTTCTTTTCACATAGTTGGAAAAGTGGCTGGCTTTTGCAACTGGGTAACATTTCTTTCTGGGCAGGTCAATCATCCATGGAGCCACAATCCACACCATACTGTGATTTTCTGCACATCTGGTGTAAGTCTTTGCATGCAAATATTAAAACCAGTCTACTTCCTTAAAATGTTTCTATATTTAAAATGAAATAAGTAATTTGAGAATATAGGTGAATATGCAAAATACATTATCTGGTAGGCAAATAGAACAGCCCAACATTAACTGATAAGGTAGAAGTAGTATTCATTTTTTGCACTCCCTTATTTCAATGGAAAACAAAAAAACCCAAAAAATAAAACCTCAACATTCTGTTTGATGTTATTTGTTCATAGGAATCTCAGAAATATTCTAATATTTAGAAAATCTTAAGACACCATGACCTATGTGTGATATGAATTAGCAGTCCACTAATAACATTAATCACCAGATAGTTACATCCTTTGAGTTACTGTGCTAATATTACACAACAGAGTAAAGACTTGAGCAGTGCTCAAGTCTTCTGTCTCATATTTTCCTTCAAATTAAAAATGTACATATTTACTTAAATAAACATAGCACAATAATCATATTGAAGCATCATAGGTTTGTAAGATAATGACAATAAAACTTATGTGTTCAGTGTGCAGAAGAAAATATACTTTTTCCCCTTCATAAATACTGTAGGTGAAAACATGAGTTACTTTTAAAGAACAGTATGAATTATAGATTTTTAAAATGATTTTGTATATGTTTATTTTATAAGCAAAGTAATACTTTGAGTTTGTGAAAAAAGGCAAAATATATAAAGTAGCTGTAACATTCTGTACATTCACTATAAAAGTAAATGAATTGATATGATAATATTAATGAATGCATATGAACTTTGAAATATTTGTGAATTGCTATTAATTTGTCCAAAAGCTTTCCATGGTCTGGAAGTGAACCTAATGGTAATTTGATCTGAAGTCTTCTCCAGAGTAGTCAGAAAAATATGTTGCAATTTAGTTATGTGATGTGAAAGAAAAAAGAATGACCTTTGGCAATGTAAATTCAAGTTCAGGTCTTGGATCTATTGCATTCTGGCTGCATGACTTTGAATGGATTTCTCAAACCTCTTTGAGTCTCACTATCACCATCTGTAACATGGAAATAGTATGTATCTCTCAGCCTAAAGAATTTATAAATGGTGGCCGAAAAAAAGAGTTTATAAATATTTTTAAGACTCCAGACCAAGATGGTGACACAGGAGGCTCTTGAATTTTCTTCCTCCCATGGATGCACTGAATGTATAGCTACAAACAGAGCAATTTCCTTGAAAGAAACTAGCTGAGTGACTACTACACATTGAGCAAATGAGAAAATACCCATATCAAAATGGGTGGGAAATTCTTAGATACACTTTTGCCATGAACACTCATTCCCCAGCTTCTCCCTGAGGAGTGAAGGGTTTGGACTATACATCTAGCACCCCAACTTTTAGGCTCCCACTAGAAGAATGGGCTCCCAAAACACTTAGCTCTGAAAGCCAACAGGGCTTGGTTTCTTGAGTCCCATAGGACCAGAGCAAACAAAAAAGCAGTTCTTAAGTATGTGAGCACTTACTATCAATACTATAGCTATCCTCCCAAGGATCAGTGCAGAGGGAGCAGGCAAGCATGCTCATCTCCCAGTCTTTCTCTGCAAGGGATTTGACTACATACTTTACAAGCTGCTGCCTGAGGGGTCTGGCTTCTAATTAGTTCACATCAAGATGCTGACTGTGATTCTCCCCAGAGCATTCAATAGCTGGTGGGCACTTCTCCTGCCTTCTTCTTCTGCTTCCCTCCAACAATAAAACCAGGTCACCAAGTGTCTCCATGGAAGGAGCTTGTTCACATATCTAGCACCACAAGTTTTATGGTTGCGACCTGAAGGATGGGACCCCAAATCACCTAGCTCTGATAGCTAATAGAGCATGTGTTTATTAGTCCCATAGGATTGTAGCAAACAAAGAAGTAAGTTTTAAATGGGCACAGGAGTACCCCTCATGTCAACACACGTGAGCTCAGTGTAGAAGGAAAGGCAAAAATTCCCATCTCACAGTTTCTCTTTGGGAGGGGTTTGACTGCATACTTTCCACCCAGCTTCTAATCAGCCTACTTCTAGGTGCTGACTGTGATTCTTGCCTTATGGACACTTATAGGTCTGGGCACACCCTCAACTACTGGGAGCCACTAACAACGAAGACTGTGGCTTGGACAATCACAAAGGTTTGAGAGGTAACCAGGAGCTTGGGCTGGGCTGATAGACAAAGTTCATCTCCTAATGAGATTAGCCTATCAAGACTGGGAGAGGTGGGTGTTTTTATAATGTGCAGAAACCAACAAAGAAAGTCAAGGAAAGTGAAGAAACAGGGGAATATATTCCAAACAAAAGAAGATAAATCTCCAGAAACTAATCTTAGTGAAATGGAGATAAGTGATTTACCCCACAGAGTATTCAAAATAACAGTCCTAAATATGGTCACCAAGGTCAGGGAGCAATGCACGAACAAAGTGAGAATTTCAACAAAGAGAAAGAAAATATTTAAAAATACCAAGCAGAAATCACAGAACTGAAGAATACAATAAATGAACTGAAAAATTCAATAAAGGAGTTTAACAGCAGACCAGATCAAGTAAAAGAAAAGATCAGGGAACTCAGACAAGGTAGTGAAACTCATCAAATCAAAGCAGCAAAAGAAAAAAGAATGAAAAACAATGAAGATAGCTTAAATGACTTAATGAACACCATTAAGCAGACCACCATACACATTTTAGGTTTCCCAGAAGGAGAAGAGAGAGAAAGGGCCAGAAAGTGTATTTGAAGAAATAGTGGCTAAAAACTATCCTAACCTGGGGAAACAGACATCCAGATCCAAGAAGCCCAAAGAATACCAAATAAGATGGATCTAAAGAGACACACACCAAGGTATATTATAATTAAATTGTCAAAGACAAAGAGAGAATCTCAAAAGCAGCAAGAGAAAATAGGGGAATCTCATTAAGATTATGAGTGGATTTTTCAACAGAAAACTTGCAGACCATAAGCAAATGGGATAATATATTCAAAGTGTAGTAAGAAAAAACTGCCAACCAAGAATACTTCACCCAGCAAAGCTGTCCTTAAGAATTCAAGGAGAGATAAAGTTTTGAAGACAAACAAAAGCTAAAGGGTTCATCACCAGTAGATTTGCCTTATAAGATATGTTAAAGGGAGTTCTTCAAGCTGAACTAAAGGATGCTAACTAGTAACATGAGAACATAAAAGTATATTAAACTCACTGGTAAAGTATATATATATATCTATATATACATACACACATACATGTATGTATATACATACATGTATATATACATACATACATATATATATATTTTTATACTTAAATTCAGAATACTCATATTGTAATGGTGGTGGGTAAATCACTTATAACTCTAGTGTAAAGGTTAAAAGACTGAAGTATTAAAAATAATCCATAACTACAATAATTTTTAATGATTACACAATATAAAAAATGTATATTTTGACATCAAAAGGATAAATTGTGGGAGGAAAGTATAAAAATGTAGCACTTTTCTAAGCATTAAAAATTAAAATGTTATTGGCTTAAAATATTATACACTATTAAAACTATAGGAGTTATATGTAAGCCTAACGGTAACCACAAAGCAAAAACCTATAGTAGATATGCAACAGATAAAGAGAAGGGAATCAAAACATACCACTACACAAAATCATCAACTCACAAATGGAAGACAGCAAGAGAGGAAAAACAGAACTACGAAACAGCCAGGAAACAAAAAGATGGCAACAGTAAGCCCATATATATCAATAACTTCTTTAAATTTAATGGACTAAATTCTCCAGTCAAAAGATATAGAGTTGCTGAATGATTAAAAAAACAAGGCTGAACTACATGCTATCTACAAGAGAATCACTTCAGGTTTAAGGACACACAGGCTGAAAGTGAAGGGATGGAATATGCCATGCCAATGGAAACAAAAAGCAGGGCAGGTATACTTATATCAAAAAAAATAAACTTTAACCCCCAAACCGTAATATAAGACAAAGAAGATCATTATAAAATGATAAAGGGGTCAATTCACCAAGAGGATATAACACAACGGATAGCTTAGATAGAAAATCAATAACTAAACACTGGACTTAAACTACATTAGATGGCATAGACCTAACAGACATATACAGATCATTCCATCCAACAGCAGCAGAATATACATTCTTCTTAAGCACACATGGAACATTCTCCTGGAGAGATAATACAGTAGGCCACAAAACCAGTCTTAGCAAATTTTAAAAGACTGAAATCATCCCAATTATTTTTTCTGACCACAATAGCATGAAACTAGAAATCAATTACAAGAAAACACTGGAAAATTCACAAATAGATAGTAATTTAACAACATGCTACTGAACAATCAATATGTCAATGAAGAAATCAAAAGAAATAAAATAAATCTTGAGACAAATGAAAATGGAAACACAAAATACCAAAACGTATGGCATGCAGCAAAAGCCATTCTAAGAAGAGTTTATAGTGATAAATGCTTACATTAAGAAAAAAGAAAGATCTCAACTAAACAACCTAACTTTAAACCTCAAGAAACTAAAAAGTGAAGAATAAACTAAGGCCAAATTAGTAGAAAGAAGGAAACAACAAAGATCGGAGTGGAAATAAATAAAATAGAGATTAAAAAGACAACAGAAAAAATCAATAAAACTAAGCTTGTTTTATGAAAAGATAAACAAAATTGATAAACTTTTACCTAGACTAAGAACAAAAGAGAAAGGCCTCAATTAATAATGCATGAGGAGACATTACAATTCATAACAGAAATACAAGGGAACATAAGAAACTACTATGAACAATTATATGCCAACAAATTAAATAACTTAGAAGAAATGGATAAACTTCTAGAAACAAAAAACGCATCAAGATTGAATAACGAAGAAATAGAAAATCTGAACAAACAAATTACTAGTAAGGAGATTGAATTAATAATCAAAAACCTCCCAACCAAGGAAAGTCCAGAATCAGATGGCTTCACTGGTGAATTCCATCAAAAATTAAAGAAGAAGTAATACCAATCTTTCTCAAACTCATCCAAAAAATTGAAGAGGAGGTAAGATGCCCAAACTCATTTTTGGAGGTCAGCATTTCCTTGATACCAAAGCCAGTAAAGAACACTACAAGGAGAGAAATTACAGGCCAATATCCCTGATGAACAGAGATCAAATATCCTCAACAAAATACTAGCAAACTGAATTCAACAGTACATTAAAAGGATCATATGCCATGATTAAGTGGGGTTTATTCCTGGGATGCAAGCGTAGTTCATCATCTGTAAATAAATAAATGCAATAAGCTACATCAACAAAATGAAGGATAAAGATTATATATAATCATCTTAATAGATGCAGACAAAGCATTTGACAAAATTCAACATCCTTTCATGAAAAAAACTCTCAATAAATTTGGTATAGAAGGAAGGTACCTCAACATAATAAGTCCCGTATATGAGAAACTCACAGCTAACATCATACTCAATGTTGAAAAGCTGAAAACTTTTCCTCTAAGATTAGAAACAAGATAAGGATACCCACTCCTGTCACTGTTATTCAATATAGTACTGTAAGTAAATAGTATCTAAAGCAATCAGGCAAGAAAAAGAAATAAAAGGCATTCAAATCAGAAAACAAGAAGTAAAACTGTTACTATTACAGATGACATGATACATGTAGAAAACCCTAAAGATGCCACCAAAAAGCTGTTAAAACTAAATGAATTCAGCAAAGTTGCAGGATAAAAAAATCAACACAGAAAAATCAGTTGTGATTCTGTACACTAAAAATTAACTATCTGAAAAAGAAATAAAGAAAACAAAATCTCATTTACAATGGCACCAAAAACAAACTACTCAGGAATAAATTTATCCAAGGAAATGAGAGATCTATACACAAAAATCTTTAAGACACTGATAAAGGAAATTGAAGACATAAATAAATGTAAAGATATCCTAGGTTCATGGAACAGGAAGGTTAATGTAATTAAAATGTCCATAATACCCAAGGTGAGCTATAAATTCAATGCAATACTTACCAAAAGGCATTTTTCACAGCAATAGAAAAAAAATCCTAAAACTCATATGAAACCATAGAGGAACCGCAAATAGCCAATGCAATCTTGAGAAGGAAGAATAATGCTGGAGTTATCACATTTCTTGATTTCAAACTATATTAAAATTAATCAACACAGTATGATATTGTCATTAAAAACAGACATATAGATTAATAGAACAGAAGAGAGATCCCAGAAATAAAGCCATTAATTAATCTTCAGGAAAGGAACCAGGAATATACAATGGGGAAAGAATAGTCTCTTCAATAAATGTTGTTGGTAAAACTGGATAGCCATATGCAAAAAATGAAACTGGATCCCTATCTTATACACAAAAATCAATTCAAAATTGATTAAAGATGTAAATGTAAGACTTGAAATCATAAAACTCTTAGAAGAAAACATAGGGGGTAAGCTCCTTGACATCGCTGTTGGCAATGGTTATTTGGATTTGAGAACAAAAGAAAAGACAACAAAAGCAAAAATAAACAAGTGGGACTGCCTCAAACTAAAAATCTTCTGCACAGCAATGGTAATCACAATAAAATGAAAAGGCAACCCATGGAATGGGAAAAAGTATTTACCACATATCCAATAAGTAGTTAGTATCCAAAATATACAAGGAATTCATACAACTCAATAGCAAAACAAACAAACAAACAAAACCAAATACCACAATTCAAAATGGGCAAAGGACCTGGATATGTGTTTTTCCAAAGAAGACATACAAATGGCCAATATGTACACGAAAAGGTATTCAACATCATTAATGACCAGGAAAATGCAAATCAAACCATAATGAGACACTTCCTCACATATTGGTAGGATATGTATCATCAAAAAGGGAAGAGATAAATGCTGGTAAGGATGTTGGGAAAAGGGAACCCTTGTGCATTCTTGGTAGTACAGTCACTATGGAAAACAGTAGGAGGTCCCTCAAGAAATTAAAAATAGAACTACCATATGACCCAGGGATCTCACTTCTGGGTAAATATCCAAAGGAAATGAAATCACTATTTGGACATCATTGGACACATTGGAAACAATGTAGGTGTCCATCCACAGATGAATGGATAAAGAAAATGTAATACACACACATCCACATACACAGACACAATGGAATATTTTGCAATCTTAAAAAAAAGAATGAAATTCTGACTTTTGTGACAACATGGATGAACATGGAAGGTATTATGCCAAGTGAAATAAGCCAGACAGAGAAAAAAAAACTACATGGTATCACTTATGTAGAACCAAAAACAAACAAACAAAATAGTTGAACTCATAGAAACAGAGGGTAGAATGATGGTTGCCAGGAGCTGAGTGGTGGGGGAAATAAGGAGAGGTTGGTAAAAGTTTTTAAACTTTCACTTATAAGATGAATAAGGCTTGAGGATGTAATGTATAACATGGTGAATATAACTGATAATACTGTCTTGTATAATTAAATTTTCTAAGAGAGTAGAACTTAAGTATTTTCATCAAAAAAAAATGTAACTGTGAGGTGATGAATGTGTTAAATGAACTCAATGGAGGGAATCATTTTACAATGTATATGCATATCAAATCATAACTGTATATGTTAGATATATGTATTATAATTTTATTTGCCAATTATACCTTAATAAAGCTGAAAAAATATTTTTCAAAAGCTTTTTCCCCCCGAACTGACATAATCCTACAGAAAATATTAAGAGAACTTTTCTTTGAGTTATTTCTTTTTCAATGTTTCATTGCTCATTAGCCGGATCAATATACAAACCATTTCCTCCCAAGGGTTATCTTTACTTATTTATTGAGGTCTGCCAATAACCTGATCGAGGGGAGTACTATATGGATTCCATAACTGGGCAAAAGTTATAGCATATACCATGAGAACATGTAAACTTTTCTTATCTAAGGCTTGCCTTCTTCCTTAAAATTGTAAGAGCTCCATTGTGTTTTCTGAGTTCATGTCATTTTAAAAAAGACAAAAAATATGCATGCATACATTCCTGGTCCTTTACCCCTACTCTTTTGTACTTTTAGTTTTTTACCTCATTTCCTAGAAGGGCATTAACACAGGCTTCTGATGCATCGCAGATGGCTGTGAGATCATGTCCTCCTTCTAGAGCCAACACCACATGTCCATCAGCCAGTGTCATCAATTGCTTCGTCAAATGACCAAAGCCTAACATAATGCAAACAGAACATTTCAAAGTATAAATTAAAAGTTAACTGACCACTAGAATCTAATATTGATTGAGCACTTACTCTGCATATGTCCTTTCTCGGCACTTCCCATGTGCTAACTTGTTTAATACTCACAATAATTTGATAAATTAGGTCCTATTAGTATCTCTATTTAACAAATGAGGGCACCAAAACCCAAGATCTCACAGCTAAGAAGTATCACAACTAAGATTTGCAACAGTCATTTTGGTTCTTCACCAGTGCACATTACTGCCTTTCACAACACATTCTATGTGTACCTGGATGAAAAACTTGAATAGTGTTTGTTTGACAATAAGGTAAACAATTCCGTTTGCTTAATATTTCTTTCCTGTTTCCATCATCTGCCTTCATTATAAAAGGAGGTTTTCTATATGACAGCTCAAAGTACTTAACTATCACATTAGATTTTACAGACATTCTTTTACTATGACATAGTTGCTAAATGCAAAAAATAATATCTATTTATGTTATAAAGTATAATATGACAAACACCTGGTCACTCACCTTCCAATTTAAGGAAAATACTTTTGAAGCCCCCTGTATGCTTCTCTCTAATAACATAATTCCTCCTCATTATGGGAAATCAGGATCCTGAGTTTATGTTTATAACTCCTTTGCTTTCCATTGTTAATTTGCTTATTTTGGAACTTTATAAAAATGGTTTTATACTTTTGCACCTTGCTCTTTTCACACATTTTGTTAGCTCATCTCTGTTGACACATGTAGCTACAGTTCTATGCTGTCTAGTAGGCCATTTAACGAGTACAGAAGAATTTATTTACCCATTCTCCTGTTGACAAATATATAGGTTTTGTGTTATTACAAAAATTGCCCCTATGGGACTTCCCTCGAGGCCCAGTGGTTAGGACTCTGCACTTTCACTGCCGTGGGCCCGGGGTTCCATCCCTGGTCAGGGGAACTAAGATCCCACAAGCCATGTAGTGCGGCCAAAAAAAAAAAAAAAATGCCCCATGAACATTCTTATACTAGTCTTCTGGTGTACATGTGCAAGAGCGGAGTGAAATTGTCATGACTTAAAACCTGCTAAATAATACCAGATCATTTCCAAAGGACTACTGTCAATCCCCACTCTGAGAAGCAGTACATATTAGAATCCCAGTTTAGTCACATCCTTGCCACCATTTGGTATGATTTGCCAACTGGGTGGATGAATGATAGCATCTTACTGTGGTTTCATTCAGTATAAGGAGGAACCTTTCTATTTCTACTCCAAATTAGAGTTTTCATTATAAACAGATGTTGAATTTAATTATTTTACTATACCAAATGAGACGGTTTTTCTCCTATAATTTCATAGTGTTGTGAGTTACATTAATATTTCAAATATTTAGCCATCATTGAATTTATGAAATAAAATAAGTTTGGTTGTGATATATTATCTTTTTTATACAAAGCTGGATTTGTTTGACTAATGCTTTGTTTAGAATTTTTTTTCACCTATGTTTATGAAAGGGGTTAATCTATAAATTTCCATTCTTTTATTGAGCATGTTGAACATGTTGAATTTTATTATGGTCAGACCCTCTTTTTCTATTATTTGACCCTAGAATGTTGGGTAGAAATCTTCTGTAAAACCATTTGACTCTTGTGTTTTCTTTGAGGAAGATTTTTATCTATTGAGAATTTCTTTAGGGATTAGAGGACTATTTGTGTTTTCAATATCTTCCTAAGTTATATTTTTCTAGAAATTTCTATCTTTTGTATTCAAACTTATTCAGTAAAGTTATTTATTACCTTTATTATCATATGATGGAACTCCAATTAGATGTAGTCATTGTTACTGTATCCTCAACATCTCTGAAGTTTTCTTTCATATTTTCTTTCTGTCCTGCATTATGTGTACTTTTATTTCATATCTATCTTCCAGACTTTCTCTCTCCAGATGTATCTAATCTGCTATTTATACTTCTACAGATATTTTCATTTCAGTGATTACATTGTTCAATTCCAGATGTTCTATTTGGTTATATTTCATAACTTCCTAATCATTTTTATATTTTCTTACTTTTGGTTTATGTTTTTATTTCTTTCTTTTATTTCTTTAGGCATAATTATTTTTTTTTGTATCTGCTACTTGAAGTCTTTGTGGCTTAGTTTTACTATTTTTTGTTTCTGATGATTCAGCCTCATGAGGTCTTAATTCTCCTTTGTTTTTTGAATTTTTTTGAGCTCATATTAATCAGAACTTTATATGTGAGAAAGCTTGGAAGCCTGAGTTGAATGTGATATTTATCTTTGAAACCTGAGTTGAGTGTGATTTTGTTTGCTTCTGCTGGATGGCTGAAACATTACCAACCAAGATCAATTTTAAATTCTTAGACTCAAGGGCTGTTTTTTTTTAATGCACAGATAATGTAAATATAGACCCCAAAATGATTACAAATTGACATAGAAAAAAAGTTTTTTTTTCCCTTTCCATTCCCTTTAAAATTCCCTCTACTGATAGCCATAGCTAAGATCAATTTGTTGTTTTCTTCAGCTGTATTCCCTTTTCTCCTATTTATCCTTTTCTTTAGAGTTGGCCCTTTGACATTCCCTTTTCTATTCTAGTCTCCAATCAAAACCCTTCCCTTCATAGACCCAAAGCTTTGACTCCCCTTTCTAGTATGCAGTAGTCTATTAATGTTCAAGCTTTCGCCAACTGAACACTTTGGGATAGCCCAGGGTGGCCAACAGCTATAGTATTTGCTCACTTTTCTTCATCTTTTTGGAAGTCATCCATAAATTTAAAAGAGTAGTCTTGATATTTTCATGTAGGAGTATTTCAGGATATGCAGTCACTCATATTGCCAAATGTAAATGTCTCTCAATATTTAAAAAATTTTAACATTTCATAAACCTGCTCAATTTCAGCCACTACTGAAAAAAAAAAGGATAAATGAAAATACATAAAACCATGTGTTCGGGCTTCCCTGGTGGCGCAGTGGTTGAGAATCTGCCTGCCAATGCTGGGGACACGGGTTCGAGCCCTGGTCTGGGAAAATCCCACATGCCGCGGAGCAACTAGGCCCGTGAGCCACAACTACTGAGCCTGTGCGTCTGGAGCCTGTGCTCTGCAACAAGAGAGGCCGCGACAGTGAGAGGCCCGCGCACCACGATGAAGAGTGGCCCCCGCTCGCCACAACTAGAGAAAGCCCTTGCACAGAAACGAAGATCCAACACAGCCAAAAATAAATACATAAACTAATTAATTAATTATTTTTACAAAACCAACCATGTGTTCAATATGGCATTTCATTTTTTAAATAGGCTTTAAGAACATGCAGGACATAAACATTTAATTTTTAAAACAATTATATTTTTAAAGCAGTTAACAGATGTGTTGCTACAGCATAACACATCTGGACTGGGCTCCCAGATCCTCAGATGCTCAGCGGCCCACAAGTTCCTGAATCGACTTGTTGAAAACAAGTGGCCAAGATTGCGGAGTAGGAAGACCCTGAGCTCACCTTCTCCCATGGGCACACAGAAATTACAACTATTTACAGAGCACCTATTGAGGAGAAAGACTAGAAGGATATCAGAAAAGATCTACAACTAAAGATATAAAGAAGGAACCACAATGAGATGGGTAGGAAGGGCAAAGATGTAGTATAGTCAAGAGCCATATTCCTAGGTGGGCACCCACAGACAGGAGGATAATTACAATTACAGAGGTTCTCCCCAAGGAGCGAGGGGTCCAAGCCCCATTGAGCTCTCCAGCCTGGGGGTCCTGCACTGGGAAGCCAAGATCCCAGAAAGTTCAGCTCTGAAGGACAGTGGGGCTTACTTTGGGGAGAGCCAGAGGGCTGTGGGAAATAGACTCCATTCTTTTTAATTAATTAATTAATTTATTAATTTATTTATTTTAGGCTGCATTGGGTCTTCATTGCTGCGCGTGGGCTTTCTCTAGTTGTGGCGAGTGGGGGCTACTCTTTGTTGCAGTGCATGGGCTTCTCACTGTGGTGGCTTCTTTTGTGGAGCATGGGCTCTAGGCACACAGGCTTCAGTAGTTGTGGCTCACGGGCTTAGTTGCTCCTCGGCATGTGGGATCTTCCCGGACCAGGGCTCGAACCCATGTCCCCTGCATTGGCAGGCAGATTCTTATCCACTGAGCCACCAGGGAAGTCCCTAGACTCCACTCTTAAAGGCACACACAAAATCTTACACTCTCCAGGACCCAGGGCAGAAACAGTAATTTGAAAGGAGCCTGAGTCAGACACACCTGCTGATCCTGGAGTAATAAAAGGGAGAAACCTACAAACAAGAATACTTTACCCAGCAAGGCTTTCATTCAGATTTGATGGAGAGATCAAAAGTTTTATAGACACGAAGCTAAAAGAGTTCAGCACCACCAAACCAGCTTTACAAGAAATGTTAAAAGGACTTCTCTAAGTGAAAAAGAAAGGGCCATAACTAGAAATATGAAAATTATGAAAAGAAAAGTTTCATTGGTAAAGGCAAATATATAGAAAAGGTAGTAAATTAGCCACGTATAAAGCTAGTAGGAAAGTTTAAAGACCAAAGAAGTAAAATCATCTATATCCACAATAAGTACTTAAGGGATGCACAAAACAAAAAGATGTAAAATATTATGTCAAAAACAGTAAACATGGAAAGGGGAGTTAAAATTTAGGGTTGTTAAAATGTGTTTGGACTTAAGAGAGCAGCAACTTAAAATAATCATATTTATATTTAGATTGCTATATATAAACCTCATGGTAACCACAAACCAAAAATCTACAATAGATACGCACACAAAAAAGAGAAAGGAATTCAAACATAATTCTAAAGATAGTCTTTTGGCTTTAAAAGACACATGCGACCCAATGCACTCAACAGATTTATAGAGAAAAAGATATCAGGCTTGTGGTTATCAGAGGTGGGGTTTAGGGGGAGGGGGAATTGCATGAAGGCAGTCAAAAGGTACATATTTCCAGTTATAAGATAAATAAGTACTATGGATGTAATGTACAGCATGATAAATCTAATTAACACTGCTGTGTGTCATATATGAAAATTGTTAAGAGAGTAAATCCTAAAAGTTCTCATTGCAAGGAAAATATTTTTTTCTATCTCTTTAATTTTATATCTACATATATGGGATGATGGATGTTCACTAAACTTACTGTGATAATCATTTCATGATTTATATAAGTCAATTTATTATGCTATACACTTAAACTTATACAATACTTGTATATCAATTATATCTCAAAAAAACTGGAAGGAAAAAACCCAAAACATTAACAAAATTAATAGACTTTTTAAGAGCAGTTTTGGGTTTATCGAAAATTTAAGCAGAAAGCACAGAGAGTTCCAATATACTACCCTACCCCCTTGCTGACCCCTATTAATAATATCTTGCATTAGTGTAGTACATTTGTTACAGTTGATGAACCAGTATTGATACATTATTGTTAACAACAGTCTATGACCAGGATTTACTCTTTGTGTTGTATAGTTCTATGGGCTTTGCCAAACACATAAAGTCATGTATCCACCATTATAGCATCATACAGATTAGTTTCAAGGTCCTAAAATTCCCTGTGCTCCACCTATTCATCCCTCCTCTCTGCCCCCCAATCGCTAGAAACCAATGATCTTTTTTGTCTCTGTAGTTTTGTTACACATTTTTTCAGTGTTTACATTAATTCAAATTTTTAGCTTCTTGTATTAACCATTCTAAGTACAAGACTATTTCATTCTCCCTCATTTATATAATACTTATAATATTTATAATACTTCTATATCCATGAAAACTTGAAAGAATTATCACAAATGTGGAAATGCATGGTCTGCAAGCCTACCTAGGCTGCTCTCAAGCCTGACTTTGTTCTTCTCTTAGGTACTGTGGGTTTTTGTTTGAAAAGAAAGTAAATTTTCAAGATAAGGTTGGTAGAAGTAATGCAAGTCCATAAAATTGTCAAGCAGTGAGACCCTAAAACCACACTAAGTTGCTTCCATTTTAGAACAATGAAATAGTATCATCTTAATCCCTGGAATGCATTGAGATATCCACTCAATAAACCAGAGCTGTCCAGAATTTCAGCTCTGGTCTAGCATTTGAGGTTAACTACGAACAAGGTGAGTTCATTTCCCCATTACCTTGCAGCACTTCAATGTTGATTCTATCCACTTAGCTACTATTTTGATGGAAGTCAAAATATTCACTTTATAATTACCCTATGTTTCTAAATACTTGGCAAAAACTATTCTAAAAAAGATTTAAAAATTAGGTGAAAACTGTTTTTAAGCATTATTGTGTTTTTCACTTCTATGGACCTCATGATGATACCAATAAGATCTTTTCCACAGGCCATTTAGGAATGAGGCTGAACACATTAAGCTCCACCTTCTTACCTGACTGCTATAAAAAGAACGGTAAGCTTACAGAAAATGTGTAATGCAGAGTTCTGATCCTAATGCTTAGGAACGTTCTTGGCCTAAGTCAGGGTTAATGGCACATAGTAAGTAATTCCATTCTAGAAGATAAATGAGCAAGAAATACTCATAATATTCATAGACAGATATTTCTGCTAATCATATTGTTAAATATTCTGAACAGCTTTTCCTGTAACCTAAACCATGGCTACAGTGATAACTTAAAAAGAGATAATAATAAATCAAGCCTGTATGCCACATCTTTCATAATGAAGGTTCCTAGCAATTGAGAATTCAATTATCTAAAGTTACTACTGAGCGGATCAAATCACATGGATTAAAAAAAAGGAGGTGGGGGGAGGGATAAAGTCTCAAATCTGATTTAAGTTCACTCTTTCCTTTGGGAATAAAAAAAAAAGTCCCGTAAAATACCAAATTTAGATGGGATAGTAAAAAGTGGAAGGAAAGAATGGAATGAAGCTAATCTTTGATCTCTATCCAAATTCCTCTTTCTTTTACCTACAGGGTTTATTTCCATTCACATGTTACCCATGTGATCTCTGGAGCCACAGATTGAGGCAGCTGAACTCTGAGTTATCCTTGCACAAAACATTCAAGTGAAGTAAAGAAATAAAATTTCTACGAGGCCTAAGCTCTCTCTTCCCATCAAAGTAAGAAATTTAAGAACAACGTTTTACTTCTATTAACCTGAGTTCTACTGTGTCCATTACTGCTGTACATATATAGAGGGATTAGAAAAGCTAAGTGTGGCTACCAATGTCAAGGTATCATTTTTCTGGACATGAGAAAAAGAAGATTCAGTGGTGTGTGCGTGCGTGCGTGCGTGTATGTGTGTTCATTTGAGAGGTTTTGTAACATAATTTTAATGGGCATAATTACAAGTTTCATTTAATAGTTTTTACTTCCAGCTTCACAAAAGCACAAAAGCTCATCCTACTTGTCACAACAAACTGAACCTGTACAGCTGAAAAATTATAGCAGAGAGCATAGCGCCAGCAAGGTTTTCCTCAAGGAGGTTCGAGTGTCTGCAGTGTGAGGGCTGATGGGAAAGAAGCGATCAAGTGAGAAAGTAAGTCTGCATAACACAGTGCATGTTGAGTTCAAGCAATTACAGATATGAAATGGGGTGGAACTGGGTTCTTAAGGTCCACATATACCTTTTGTTTCTGAATTTTTTTTAGAGGGTGGGGTACTTAGGGAGGAGCCTCGTTGCCTGGGGCAGCAAGATGGGCAGGATCAGGTTAGTGACTGGAAATGATACATATTCAGTGAAAATCAGCCTCAGAAGTTGTCCCTACCATGTGCATTGGCTGTGACAGAATACTCTAAGAAATATTTTTCAAAGTGAAAGTTGGCACCTTAAGCTCTTCTGAGAAAATCTTCTAGAATGAGGCATTAACAAAATACTGCCACTACTACTTACTGTACTACTGCTACTGCCACTACACTAAAGAATACTATATATAACCTGGTTGTTTCAAAAAGCATTAAGTTAATTTAATTAAATCAGCATTATTATAAGCATAAGAAGGAAGGTACACTGTAACAAATCTTTTTTTTTTTTTTTTTTTTTTTGATGACCAAACATACTGAACTGGTAACTACCAAGACTGAGACACCACTGAGGAAGAGAATTGCAAGGGCATCTTTAGCTAGAAATCCTCTGATTCACTGGAAGCAAACTTAATTTTGTTGCTTCTGAAAAGAATATTAAATAAGCAGTAAATATGGTAGTGCTTCAAATGACCAATTTCACTGTGATTTCCCAAAATTCTATGAGGGTTCATTTCTGCTAAAGAAGTCATATCGTGTCAGCATTTTTATTAAGTTTGGAGAAATTGTTTGAAATGAAAAGTTGCTCTAGGAAGCCTCAAAGATTAAACTTTGGATATATATTTCATAACTAAGCCATAGGACACAAAAGGATTCACCCTTCCAAATGTCATGTCTCATATGCTTCTCCCTAATGTTTCCCAAATAGTTCCCAGAATATTGGTAGTGCAAGGAAACAACCCTAACTTTACTTTAATTTCCATCTGAAAACAACTATTTTCAAAACAAAAATTAACACATGTTTATTGTGGAAAATGTGGAAATAGAAAATAGAAAAAAAAGGGCAAATAAAATTATGTAATATATAACAAATGTGATATATGTTGTTATACATTATATATTTTTAAATAAATATTAATAAAATAATTATAATTTATATAGTTATAAATCCAGTCCTACCGACCAGAAATAGCCAGTCCCACTTTTGTGGTATTTCATTCTTATAGTTTTTGTGTATTTTGAAAATAAAACAGGATCATATTGTAATTTTTAAACTTACATTTACAAATACAAATATAGTAGAAAACATGTTTCATATACTCTGCAATATCATTTTAAATGTATTAATATACCAACTAATTCCCTGTTTTTAGATATTAAATTATTACTAGTTTTCAGCTTTATATATAAGGTTGCAAATAATATCCTCCTGTATGGTTGAAGCACTTATCTGATTCTAGTGTTATTACGTATTATTATAGGATGAAAAGAGGCTTGCTTTTTTTTACTGCTAACTTTTCTTTTTTACCAGAGTATGAGATAGAACATAAATAGTAAAGCACATGATGGCAAGACGGGAATGAAGTTCCTAAACTTTATAAACTTCATTCATGTGCATTCAGCAACGCCTGTTGTGGATAACTGAAACATTCTTATAGAAGCTTAGAGAAATGAGATACTCTTAGAAAGTCTGTTTTTATTATGAAATTGAAAATATGTAGTGTATCAGAACTCTCTAGGGAGGCCAACACTGAGGGACTTCTGCTGTAGGTTGAAGAGGGACTTCTCTCCAACTTAGAGTGTAGTTAACCATTGCTATTTTGCCATCCTATAAAAATCACACCCTAGAATCAGTAGCCAACCCCCAAGAAAGGTAGGTACTTGGGTCATGATTCACTTGATTAATAAAGAAATAGTGACACAAAATGACTGATTAGAAATCATTTCACTTCTACTTGTAAATCTCCTAACTTTTCTGATATCAGTCTCCCATTCACTACAGTGCTTCTTCACTATTATTTCCTATGTCTGCCTAGGAAAGCTTCAAGTAAACAAAGCAAGAATGATAGAGGCAATCCCCCACCCCATGGTGCCATTTAGCAGAGGTAGTGGAGTGAGAGTCAGCAGCAATGACAGTCTCTTTAGAAATAATGACACCTAATACGTTACTGATTTATGTAATTTTTGTAACTCTTTCTGATATGGTAAAAAAGTCTCAATAACAGTTTTACTCATTTTTTAACAGGTTAGTTTCATTTGGTCCTAAAATATTTGTGAAGACTTCATTGCAAATTCAATATAGTAGGGATCAATGGAGTCAGACACTTTTGTCCTGTTTTCATTTGCAATTTAATTTTGCACATCCACTGGCAAAATTTCCGTAATTATGTCCAGGAAAGATCAACTGAAGAATGAACATACGGTAAAGTGTAATTACAAAAATTGTAGTCATTTTCCTCTCTAAACCCCTTAGTCATTAAGTTACCATGTTGTTCTTTAGGAAAATGCAGTCAAACTCAAGTTGAGAGAGAAGTTTGGGTAGCATGTGGCTGGCTCATGTATTGTGAGGCTCCCTAGCAGGACTTCAAAGCAGAAGCTGATTGTTGCATATGGGAAGAATGGTCTCCACAGAAATACCTTTTTAAGAATTATGATGCTGTAATTCATATGGTAGGCACTTGTGATTCGTTCCTGATGATGTTGGGATCATTTAACTCACAAAACCATTGTCGCTACCATAAAATCCTTTCATCTGTAGCCAAAAAAGGTTTATTTCATGCAAATGAAAATTTTTCATTAAAGCATCACCTTAATAATGGGAAAGGTATATATTTTCTGGTCATGTTTAAAATGTAAATTTATGAACATATTTTGAAGATTCATTTCACATTAAGATCTTTATTTATTTGATGTTCTAGGACTCTTTTCAAGTTCATTGAAACTGGAAATCAATTTTAGAAGAACTAAGGAGATTATTATCATTAAATCTTTCAGTTGGCTTATTCCAAGCAGCCCTATAAATACTGCATATGTTTTAAAGAAGCCACTTTCAAGTACAGTAAAAATCCTTTTACTGTTCCAGTCAGTGATGCTCCAGGAAGTAATTTTATATTCTCAGCACCTTTTGAAAACAAATGAATAGTTGGTTTGTATCCTAAACAAAATCTGAGACAAGAGAATACTTCAATGCCAGTATTTTGGAAAAATGAAATTAAAAAATATTTATCCTCAGGAATTCCTGGGAATAAAATGGCAAGAAAGTTTGACTGGCATTTTGACCATCCATCCATCCATCCGTCTGTCCATCCATGATCCATCTATCTAGAAATCAACAGTTTATTTACTAAATGCCTACTATGTGCCACAGTTTTATATATAAATCTTATACTTCAAATACATGAACCTCAGTTTTCTCATCTGTAAATACAACTACGGATTATTTATTCTACCTCACAGATTTGAAATAAGTATCTAATCATAAAAAGCCACCTCAATATATATATAAATACAGTACATTGAACAGAACCTGGCACATAGCAGGTATTCAGTTTTTATATTTTTGAATACAAGAGTTTAACCGTAGAACTTAAGATCTAGAAATGAATTTTAAGATTAAATACTCCAATCCTTTCGTTTTAAGGTTGAGGAAACTAAGACTCAAAGGTCAATTATCAAGGCAAATAGTTAACTACAGAGTTGGGGTGAGAACCCAAACCATTTCCCACTATTCAGCCAACCCAATAGATATTAAGACTGCCCATTTTTTTTAGACATGATTTCCAGTTCAAAAGGAACTTTAAAAAGAGTTCCTAGACACCAAATGGCTTTTACAAATCATTGCTTTGGTGTGTTAAGTGTAAATGATCCAGAAACATGTGAATTAAATTTCCCTTAAAATACACAAATATAAAACCAGTGAGGAGATAAAAATCCCTAGAAAATGCTTTTGGATATCATAGGACCATTCCTTCCCACCCCTCAACAAAATTGTTTTTGCCAAACCCCAACTGCAATTTGATTTGCCAATCACTAGCTTTTACTGCTGTTTTCAATAATGCATTAAACACATGGGATCTATTCTCTCATCGATGCTCATGCAAAACTGGCCAAGTGGGATGGAACAAGAGCAGGACAGACTCATGCTAAGCAATGATGATCCCATTACAGTACTTTGCACTACTCAAATTCAACCAGTATTTACTGAGTACACACTCTAACAATAACTAGGGAAATACGTGGATGAATAAGATATAGTTCCTGCTTCCAGAGAAATTACATATAAGGGGCACATACACGGATAAATAAAATTTGACATAGAGAAAGATAATTGTTATAAAATAAACACATTTTTATAAAGCTTAATAGATGGAAGACATACATCTGTTTAGAAGAAACTCAGAAGATAATAGAGGACATATTCAAACATTTGCAGTGTTATGCATTTGTATATCTTTGCCTCAGCTTCCCACTTCTGATACAGGAACAGTCATGTTGGTTAGTTTCAGTAAAATATATGTAAAATGCACCCACCCAGCACTTCACACATAGGCAATATCAATAACTATTACTTCCTCACCAGCCCATCAGCCCTCTTCGTGATTCAAAAGCTCTCTTAGGTAAACAGGCAAAGTATTCTAAATGGTATCATTTTTTCATTCATTTGGTTTTTCTACTAGTAAACTTAGTTGTAGAATTACTCCGTTATGCTCACATAGGACCACATATATTACAGTTCCAGACAGCAAAATGGGGAATGGAAAAATAAGTTTGGAGAACAGGAACCCATATTTCCAGATAATCCTACTCTTTAAAATTTTTTCTAAAAAATAGGGCTTCCCTGGTGGCGCAGTGGTTGAGAGTCCACCTGCCGATGCAGGGGACACGGGTTCGTGCCCCGGTCCGGGAAGATCCCACATGCCGCTGAGCGGCTGGGCCCGTGAGCCATGGCCGCTGAGCCTGCGCGTCTGGAGCCTGTGCTCCGCAGTGGGAGAGGCCACAACAGTGAGAGGCCCGCGTACTACAAAAAAAAAATAATAATAATAAATAAAAATAAAATTTTTTCTAAAAAATAAATTGCCAGAATTAATACGTTCAAATCTAGCACCTAGCTTGGTACATAGTAGATGCTCAGTACATGCTACTGAAAGAATGAATGAATATGGAATGAATGTATTCTATTTAAGTTTACTTAATTCCATTTCAATTAGATAGTATGGTAGGCAGAAATCTCAGAATGACCCCCAATAACTTTTGCTCTTGTATAATACAGTCTCCTCTGAGTGTGGATGAAATCTGTGCATATAATGTATACTCCTGTGGTATGGCAAAAAGGTGTTTCAGTTGACTTTGAGTAACTCAAAGGGAAGATTTCAGGCACTGTCGGAGGGAACTGGAGGGGGTTGGCTAAGATAATCTAATTGCATGAGCCCTTCAATTTTTTTTTTTAATTAAAAAAAATGTCTTTTGGGGCTTCCCTGGTGGCGCAGTGGTGGAGAGTCCGCCTGCCGATGCAGGGCACACGGGTTCATGCCCCGGTCCGGAAAGATCCCACATGCCGCGGGGTGGCTGGGCCCGTGAGCCATGGCTGCTGAGCCTGCGCGTCCGGAGCCTGTGCTCCGCAATGGGAGAGGCCACAACAGTGAGAGGCCCACGTACCGCCAAAAAAAAAAAAAAAAAAAAAAAAAGTTTTTTGGCCATGCCACGCAGCATGCAGGATCCTAGTTCCCAGATCAGGGATCAAACCCACATCCCCTCCAGTGGAAGCGCAGAGTCTCAACCACTGGACCACCAGGGAAGTCCTGCATGAGCCCTTTAAAAGCAGAGTTTTTCTCTAGTTGGTATTATAAGAAAAGTTAGGGAGATTTGAAGCATGAGAAGGACTTGATGCACCACTGATGGTTTGAAAATGTAAGGGACCATGTGAGGAGGAATGTTGGTAGCTTCTAGCCAACAAGGAAATGGGGACCTCAGTTCTACAACTGCAAGGGACTAAATAAACTCAGAAGAGGATTGTTCCTTACAACCTCTAGCATAAGGAGCCAGCCTGGCTGATATTTTGATATCAACCGTGTAAGACCAGAAGCAGAGAACCCAGTTCTTGTGATCTAACAGAACCGTGAGGAAATAAATGGATGGTGGGGCTTCCCTGGTGGAGCAGTAGTTAAGAATCCACCTGCCAATGCAGAAGACACCGGTTCGAGCCCTGGCCTGGGAAGATACCACATGCCGCGGAGCAACTAAGTCCATGAGCCACAACTACTGAGCCTGCACTCTAGAGCCCACGAGACACAACTACTGAAACCTGTGTACCCAGAGCCTAAGATCCGCAACAAGACAAGCTACCGCAATGAGAAGCTCATGCATCACAACAAAGAGTAGCCCCCGCTCACTGCAACTAGAGAAAGCCTGCGGGCAGCAACAAAGACCCAACACAGCCAAATAAATAAATAAATAAATAAAAATTTAAAAAAGGATGGTGTTTTGAGTTAATAAATTTTCACATATCCCTGAATATGCTATAGGCGTAAGATAAATCGATAGCGGAATAACAGTTCATGAGGTAAAATTGAAAGTGTAAGGAAAGCTGGAATAGTAATGGTAACTACAACAATGAACAATTCTAAAATATTTATCCTGTGCCAGGTCCTGGGGTTCATACAGATGTTTCACTCAGTCCTCACACCAACATTATGAGGTAGCTACAGACAGTATCCAACTTTCTAGAGGGGCAAACAAAGAGAAGTTGAGTAACTTTCCCAAGGTCACACAACTAGAATATAGTAATGTCAGGACTCAGGCTCTAGACTCTGAGGCCTTAACCACTGACCCTACTGCCTGTTTAAAATAAGTGAGAAGAGCCCCAAATAATTTTTTTAAAAACCCACACACATAAAGCATGTTTACTTTTCACTTAGAATAACATGAAGTAACCAATGCATGTCACCATGTGCCCAAAGGGTTCATCTGTCCTCGCTATTCTCCACCCATTTCCCCCATTAAGTGCCAACTGCCAGTATGCTGAGGACTAAGACATATACCTTGACAATGCCTGAACAAAGTGTCTGCTGGATCTGGAAGAAGTGGGTTGTTAGAAGAAAATAAGGTTATGATGAATTTTCAGTCATGATGAGATACTTCAAATAGAGTCAGTGCTGCTAACTTCTCTGTTATGCTGAACCAAAGCCAAAATCTGTGGGTCACTTTGTTTAAAAGAACAGGAGAATCCCAGTCCTGGATGAACCCAGGTTTATGTAAATTAGGTGACCTTTTCCAGGCAGAGAGATTTCAAGAACTGTGAACTCTTCTGAAGAACCAAGGGCTCTGTATGATCACTGGCCATGTCAAATTGGACACTGCAAGCCTTTTCTAACTAATGCATCTTGTGCTCAAGGAACTATGGGAGGGCTTATACAACTGAAAGAGTGTACAAGTTAGGAGAAGACCCTGGGCCTGGAGATGGGCAAGCATCCCAGAAGAAAACTCTAGGCTCACTTTCAGAGAGCAGTGACCTCCATACACCAGCCACCCAACCACTTGTCGTTGGCTTCTCACATTTTTCAGGATTAAATTCAAAGCCTTCAAGACATGGTCTCTCTCTCCAGCCCCATCTTCTGTCATGTCCCCACATTTACTCTTCCCTTGACGTAACTAGTTACACAATTTGATGAACACAGCAACCAAACAATGCCCACAGTTCTGAGCTTCCACTGATGAAATGTCCTGTCACATCCAGCTAACTCCTACTCACCTGTTAAATTTAGTGTAAGCAACATCCTGAGCCCCCTGGGCAATGCAGAATTGTTCCTATGTGCCCCCTTCACACTGATTTCTCTCTATAGTCCTTAATTTGTGAGTTCACCCTACGAGGTTATAAACTTCTAGACAACAGGGACCACATCTTGCCTGGCTTTGTATATCCATTGCCTAGTACAGTGCTTGGCATTCTCAGTATGTTAATTAAATGACTGATGTATAAATAGTAGAGAGACCTGAAGCTGACTTTATAGACTTGGGTGAATGTGTGTTAATAGCTAAAGTGTATGTGGAACTTATTGCAGGGTAGGCTCTTTACAACTTATTTAATGTTCAACACAGCTAACACACACACACACACACACACACACACACACACACACACACACACACACACACACACACAGGTATGAAAGAGGTATTACCATTATTCTCAATTTAGAGATGGGAAGTAAACACAGACAGGTTAAAGCACATTGTCCAAGGTAAAACAGCTCTGGAGTCCACACTCTTAAATTACAATACCCAACTTTCTGGATTCAGGGCCCATGGTGATACTGGAGAGCAATTTTTGAAGAAAAGTAAAGAAAAGCAAAGCCCTGAAAAATGTCATGCTCTTACACCTACTACAGAATAACTATTTTCCTTTCTTAATGTTTTAAAAAAAATACTGTGGCCAGTACACGTAAAAAATCTTTCTCAAAGATTGGCTGGGGGAGAAGCCAGGGAAAAAGTTTAGGTCCAAAGAAATACAACAAGCCACAAAGAAAACTCAAGTCCCTGTCACAGACTGTTTTCTTACACAGTTCTATGAAACTTGTAAAGAATTTCATTAATTTAGTTTTACAGAGTGAAAGTAGAATACAGGAACTGTGCTGGCCAATGAGGATATAGTTTTGAGCGTAACAAAGACAGTCCCTTTCCTTACATCACTTAGAAACTAATGTTAGTGAGAGCTACCATCACCAGGTACCATGCTATGTGTTTGAAACATTATCTCATTTAATCATCACAACTGCCCAAGTGGGAGAATGAGTTAAAAAGAAATTAACTTGCCCAAGCAACACAGATAATGGCAAAGCTGTAATAAGGAAGTGGCTTGTTGATTCCAGCACGCGTCCTTCAAACCTCTCAGCTGTGTTTGAATCCACATACTGAAGTACTAGTTCAATGTATTAATGCTACAGTCACGGCACCAACTGTGCCTGAATAACACTCCTCAAATGTTAATGACTGTTACCCATTCTTCTTAATCAAGCTTTAACTTACATTCATAAAAACTGATTTTCAGGAAAAAAAAATCTACTTTGATTTTCTGATATTATCACTTCGAAAAGAAATATATTACTTGCCCCCCCGCTAAAACCCCTAATTTCTTTTCGAATTAACCCTTGGAACTAAGCTTGCTTTTCAACGTTGGTATAGCATTAATTCATGACGGCACTCCCCAAATCCAGCTCAGATAATGATGGTCATGGCAATTCTTGTAGTGACCACTGCCAAAAAGTTTATCTACTATATTTGTCCTTGTGGTTACTTCATGACTAATTGCTTTTTTAAAAAAAATAAATTTATTTATTTGTTTATTGGCTGTGTTGGGCCTTCCTTGCTGCGCGCAGGCTTTTCTCTAGCTGTGGCGAGCGGGGGCTTCATTGCGGTGCGTGGGCTTCTCATTGAGGTGCGTGGGCTTCTCATTGAGGTGGCTTCTTTTGTTGCAGAGCACGGACTCTAGGCACACAGGCTTCAGTAGTTGCAGTACACAGGCTCAGTAGTTGTGGTGCACGGGCTTAGTTGCTCCATGGCATGGGGGATCTTCCCAGACCAGGGCTTAAACCCATGTCTCAATGGACATAAGTCTCATTGCCAAAAACATTTCCTTGGAATTCCATTTCCCAAATGACCCGGGTTTTTAATTTCAAGACAAAAATACCTGATTTTAAAAGAAAAGTTTCTACCCTCAGGGCAAAACTGATGATTTCTTATTTTTCTTGCCATAAAAGGAGGTTCAGGAAGCCTCTGAATTATAGGTTTCAAGCAACCATTTAATTTAGATTAAATTAGACAGCAATTGTATGTTAAATAAATATGAAATGGCTCTGAATGTGTTTGTCAAAGATTAAGCATTCTGTAATACTTGGCTTCTATTACACATTTGTTATTGCTGATTTTTAAAATAAATCACCCTTTAATTGAAATATTTAAAGAACATTTACAAAGGAAAGTATAGTATTTAGCAAAACCCATGAGAATCTAGTAAGACCAGTAAGGTAGCTCTTTTAAAAAAAAGTAGCCTATTCTCCAACATTGTGGTAGAAAATCTGTAGTGCAATTGTGGCCAGAATCCTATACAATCTTTACAAATGCCATGATTCAACTTGCCAACGTGCCAACATGAAACCAAAAAGTGTTTATTTTAAATATTTATTATCAAAGTAGTTTTGGTCTGTTATAGGCTCTTCCCACCTGCTATTTAAAAAAAAATCATTAACTGAATTACAGGTAGATGAAAATAGAAACTTCCTCACATATCCATCAGTATATGAGTATAACTATCATTTTGGGGTGGGGGGGAGGAATGAAATATTCCAGAGTACACTGCATCGTGATTTTTATCCTGTACTATTTTCCTGCTTTCCCGAGCTGGAGATGTGGAACATGAAAAAGGAGTCTTCCCTAGATCATGCTAGAGGTCTTGCATCTTAAGGCACAACGAGGCCCAATATCCAAGATACTCTAAAATGTGGCAAAAACAGAGCATTTCAGGGAGCGTGGTGGCTTTTTAGGTCAAATACTTCAAGGCACTTAAGAGATCTGAAAGATGACAAGAGTGTAGCATTGAATGTTGACAGAGTGAACTAAGCAGAGGCCAGTGTCAGAATGGGTAGATCAAAGATAAAGAAGAGTTTTCAGGACTTTGGGGACTAGCTGGGAGTCCAGCTAGTCCAAAGTCTGGACTATGTATCAGAATAAATGAAGGAGCATAATCTGCTGGTAATTCCAGAATCATTAGAACTGGGAGGTCATGGATGTCTTTCAATAAGAGTCTGTAATGAGGGACTTCCCTGGTGGTCCAGTGGTAAAGAATCTGCCTCACAATGCAGGGGATGCGGGTTCGATCTCTGGTTGGGGAACTAAGATCCCACGTGCCGCGGGGCGACTAAGCCCGCACGCCATAACTACTGTGCTCATCCACCTCAACTAGAGAGCCTGTGTTCCTCAAACTGCAGAGCCCACAGGTCCTGGAGCTTGCACACCGCAACTAGAGAGAAAAAACCCACACGCCACAACTAGAGAGAAACCCGAGTGTGTCACAATGAAGAGCCTGTGCACCGCATCAAAGACCTCGCAAGCTGCAACCAAGACCCGATGCAGCCAAAAATAAATAAAATAAATAATAAATTAAAAAAAAAGAGTCTGTAATGAAATTAGGCAACCGATTTTCAAACTAAAGACCATTACAGATACACTAGGCTGGGAGTCAAGCTGGAATACACTTCAGATATGCACCTGTCTAGTCTATTGCTCCTCCCTTAAAGCGTCAGTATAGATTTACCAAAAATAGTTAAAATTGCAGAATCTGGATATTAACAGACTGATCCATAACTGAAAAATGTGGGAATTTTATTAAGGTATGACCACTGGCATTCTTCTTATCCCAATGAAAAGCGTCATAGCTTCAAGAAAAAAAAGAACTGAGTGACCAAAATTACCTAACTAATACCAGATGACAAAAGAAATTTAAAATGACTGTTAAAGGAATGTGCCTTTTATCATAACTATTATGTCTCAAAGGAGTTGTGTAACTCATCATAAAAACTTTCAACCTCAAATTCATTAAGGAAAAATGACTTCTCTTGAGAGATACCCAGATGTTCTCTGCCAGCTCCTTAAATCCACCCAAGACATCTGTTGAGTCTTACTGCCTAAGGAATGTTAGTTTCTAGAAAAGATTATCTAGTCTATCTTGTGAAACATCAGTGACAGAGCCAGTGTGGCACTACTGATTCTGAGTTTGGGTAACATTAATCAACAGTAAAAACGAATGTTATCGGGGCTTCCCTGGTGGTGCAGTGGATAAGAATCTGCCTGCCACCGCAGGGGATACATGTTCGATCCCTGGTCCAGGAAGATCCCACATGCCGCAGAGCAACTAAGCCCGTGAGCCACAATTACTGAGCCTGCGAGCCACAACTACTGAAGCCCATGTGCCTAGAGCCCGTGCTCTGCAACAAGAGAAGCCACTGCAATGAGAAGCCCACATACCCCAACAAAGAGTAGCCCCCGCTTCCCGCAACTAGAGAAAAGCCCACGTGCAGCAACAAAGACCCAACACAGCCAAAAAAAAAAAAAAAAAAAGAACATTACCAACTAAATTCGAGTTCTGCTGGATAAAGCTAATTCTCATCTCTAGGTTTTAATTTCTCTATGGGTCAATTAAAGGGGTTGGATTAAGTATTTCTTAAAGTGAGGTTAACCTCTGGCTAATCTGAATCATGTAGGTGTTTATTAAAATGCAGATTCCTGAGACTCATTCCTGAACAAGTTAAAATCCAAATCTCTGGGGTGAGACCCAGACTCTGCATTTAAATTTATTTATTTATTTATTTTTGACTGTGTTGCGTCTTCGTTGCTGTGTGTGGGCTTTCTCTAGTTGCAGCGAGCGGGGGCTACTCTTCATTGCGGTGAGTGGGCTTTTCATTGCAGTGTCTTCTCTTGTGGAGCAGGGGCTCTAGGCACGTGGGCTTCAGTAGTTGTGGCACTCGGGCTCAGCAGTTGTGGCTCGCGGGCTCTACAGTGCAGGCTCAGTAGCTGTGGCACACGGGCTTAGTTGCCCCGTGGCATGTGGGATCCTCCCGGACCAGGGATTGAGCCCATGTCCCCTGCACTGGCAGGAGGATTCTTAACCACTGCACCACCAGGGAAGTCCCCCAGACTCTGCATTTAAAATAAGGCCCTCGAATTACGTTTCAGGGCCATGTGACTACAAGATCATGAAGGGTCCTTCCAGCTCTGCCATTTGGGTTGATCCTTTGATATCTGTAGTAGTCAACAATATAAGCATACCAAGAAACAAGCAAAATAGATCCAGTTTTATTTTGCTTGTCAACAAGACAGACATCGAAATAAAGATAATAGACTTCATTGTTACTCCAGGTTTGGGCTGTCATGAGATGGTATACAAAGTAGAATTTCAACCTGGTATTTTCACCCTTTCCCTGCCCTGTGTTGTATCCCAGTCTCCCTTTTAAGTGCAATTCTCCTCTTCCTTCTGGTCTCCATGAAATATACTTTTAAGAAGGGTTCTTACATGGTGAATTTATGTCAGTGGGTTATCTTTATCAGGAAAGTTTAGGCATGAGAGCCTCATCTCAATAATTAAATGTTAACTTTTACAAAATTCATAAAAAAGTGACCCATTATAATAAGAGTTATATAACTTGTTAATTCTGGAATGATAAAAGCCTTTTTCCTCTATTAGGAAGCCTTCTCAAGTGAAACTGTGTCCTGGCTCTCCCCCAAAATATAGTCTTAAAGGAAATTATTAACTCACATTTAAGACCAAACCTTGTCACCATCATTTTGGTTACTCTTACGATAAATTATAAAGTGTGAAATGCCAACATGAAGAAGACATTCCACTAATGATAAATAAATAGTTTAGGTTATAATGATAATAGGCAGCTCTTTGGAAACAATAATTTGCAAAACAACACATTAGTGCCCTTTTGATTTCATATTTCTAAAGATAATGAAATTTTCCTTAAGCACACTGAATTTTCTGTTGATTAGGCCTTTAAGTTAATCATGACTATTTATTACCTCAAGTATTTATTGAGGAAAGTTTTCTATGTTGTACTTGTCTCTTTATTACCTACTACTTCAAAGTGCAAGGCTTGATTTGAATAGAGGATCTGAGACATGCAATACTATTAAACAAAAAGACTTGGCCTGTGTTCAACCAACCAGACAACTACATTTGAGGAGCCATGATTCTTAATGGAAAACAATTTTTCAGGCCCATAAATTAAGTTAAGTTAAAACTAAGTTTATTAACAAGAGAACTCTGGTGAATCCCAACTGCCATCATTGAGCATAAAAGGAAAAGCAGGTTCTTAGGATATTTCATTATTTCAATTGGTTGATTCAGTCAAATAATTGGATCTAGTGAAGTTTTGTTTCTGGTTGAAACAACTGAGGTTGCAGCATTTGTAGGACTATATGGTCATCAAACTGACTGTGTGTGAATATATCACCCAAGGATATACTAAGTTTTTAGTGAGGAGAGACAGACAATAAACAAGGAAAGGTAATAAAAGCATGGTTATTTTGGTGGCTTAATGTAGAGTCAATTTTTAATGATCACCCGAAGAAGGCCTGGAATTCTTACATCTATTCTTAGCATAAATAAGTGGGGAAAATTGTAAATCATTTATATAAATATCTCATTTAATTACATTAGTCCACAGAATGTGTCTTTTTTTTTTTGTTTTTTTTTGTGGTACACGGGCCTCTCACTGTTGTGGCCTCTCCCGTTGCAGAGCACAGGCTCCGGACACGCAGGCTCAGTGGCCATGGCTCACGGGCCCAGCCGCTCCACGGCATGTGGGATCTTCCCAGACCGGGGCACAAACCCGTGTCCCCTGCATCGGCAGGCGGACTCTCAACCACTGTGCCACCAGGGAAGCCCTACAGAATGTCTCTTGAACGATACTGACTTTCTGTATCAACATTTTTTCTCCCCTGCTTTATGAAACATTCTTCTCAACTGGCCTTACGCCATGATACTCTCAGGTTTCCCTCCTTCCTTTCCTGTTCCGAGTCTAGCTGCTGGCTCCTCTACCGCCTTCCTCCTGAGAAGTGTGGGTACTCCCAGAGTTCTGCCCTCAGTACTCCACTCCTCCTCTGCAAACGCTGTCTAATCAGTGAATCCTTTCACTGCTACATCCTTTACATCCATAATCACTAAGTCAAAGACTGAAATCTCCATCTCTCCTTACCCTCCTTTTCTAGATTTAATTCTCATTCACAAATTGCCCAGTAGGGCATTTCTTTATACATCCACACTTGACTCTAACTGACCATGTCTAAATATTATCCATGATCCATCTTCTACAGCTTCTCCTCCTAAAATCCCCTTAACATCTGCCAATGACAATGCTCAAACTACCTGGTTTGGTAATCCAGGCCCCAATATGCCATATTGTTAAACTGACGATCCTAAAGATGCTTTCTTTCTGGAGATTGCTTTGGGTAAGAGCCACCAGTGACATCTCAGGCATGTTCTTTAATTTTCCTGGGTCTCTATTTCTTCTTCTGTGAATTCGGAGTAAATAACACTTGAGATTATGGTGAATACATGGAAGACTGCACATTTCTGCTTAAGCACAATGTGAGGACACAGCAAAGTGCAACAAATGGTTGCCGGAGAGAGCAAATGTGATGTGTTTACTTATGTCTTTCTTTCCATCTGCTTTCCCTTCTCCTCTTATTTATATTTAATTCATCATCCAAGAGCCAGCTCTGCTGCCCCCTGTCACTACTCTTAGAGAAATTTCCCTGATCACTATATATTTTCCCTGCAGAATTCACTTAACCAGGTACTGTCTTTTCTTGCATGTCTTTTTTATTTTCAATTTAATTGTGAAATTCTGAAAGAGTTGTTCAACACCCCAATTTTTGACATGTCATCCAAACCAAAACAGTAGTATTTACTGAATAAATTAAAAGCCAGTGTTCCTCATTCTCATGTCCAAAGGGACATTTAGATTGAGCAGTGCCTATGCTTGGATCTGAGTTCTCAGTCCTGACTGACTGCAAACATTGTGACAGTCAAGCCAGGGAGATCAGTGCTTTGGCATTCTCTGTACTTTTTCCCAAGGAATGTAGGAAGATTTCATATTTGTGAACTTTGAAAGCATTTCAGCTCACCTTTACTGACTCTTTTCTTTCCACCACGTGTGCTTGCAGAACTTGAAATGTAATGTGAATACTGAAGTGGATCGTCTCCTTCCTCTGGAGATGTAACTTAACATGAACAAAATGTGGACTCTACCCGAGCAATGCTCAGGAAAGCCTCTCAGGTCCGGAAATAAACATTCTGGGATACTCTGCAGGCCAGATGTGCAGACTGTGAGATGGCATGTGAGAGTTGAGAGAAAGAACCCAAGCGCATTAAATCTAGCATATTCCCAGGGTGGCTTGCTTTTCTTTGCAAAGATGTGGCAGGGAAGCCCTTTGCTCCTGGCTGCTGTTTGCCCACATTTCCTGGCTGTTTGCTAATATCTATTAAAAGGTAGGTTTAAGAATAATGGTTCTGATAGGGAGGTAGGAAGCACCACCTAAACCTAAAATGTTTATGTGCCCCTTTCTCTCTAAAGCCCAAGAGCCACCTCATTAGACATATGATATAGAATTCACCAAAATTCGACAGCAGTTTACTGTGTTATCTTGAGCAAATCATGTTGCCACACTGAGATGCAGCTTCGTCACTTTCTCATTTGTAAAGGAACTAAAACCTAGTTCCTTTACATCTATGATTCTTCCCGAGTAAAAGATTCATCTTTACCCCCATGCAGCAGAGCTCTCCAGGTCAAACTCTAATTACTCTCTTCGGAACTCCAAGAAATGGCTGCCAAATCTCTGGCTGCTGACTGACGTTTCATATCCACGCTAGTGCACTTTCAAACACAAACCATCCTGAGCCTGTCTTTGTTCTTTGGGATGTCTGTTTCCGTCATCCCAAGAAAATGTAAGAACAGTCAAACACAGGTGTTTGGGCATGGCCTAACAACTACGGTTCTTTGTCTTTTTTTTTTTTTTTTTTGAGGAGGGAATCTGTTTTAACGTATAGAAAAAGTCACAAAGGCTGATCCCAAAGTCTTGACATCCCCTCTGGTTGTCTGAAAATTCCCTCTGAAGTCCATGAGAATGCTGCACTCCATGGACCCAGGCCCGTAATTGACAAATGAGGAAATATCTGAGGGGACAGAATTTTAAAGTTAGCAAAGGAAAAAAAAAACTCTTAATACAGAAAAGGTGATTTTGTTGTTGTTGTTGTTGGAAAAAATGGGAGTTTAAACAGCACATTTATTTCCTTTTAATTTCTGGGCTGTCAGACATCAGCTCTGAAGCCCTGATTCAGAACACATGCAGAGTCCCTTTGAAGTTCTGGCTGCTTTTTTTTTTTTTTAACAATGGCAGAAAGATATAAAGAAATTAAACTGCAACATAATCATGAAACAGAACTTCGGGACTCCTGATTTACAAATTGTCATTCTTTCATTTTTTTAGGGCTCTGTTTTCAAAGCTTCATTGTAGCACATAGTTTTTTGTAATTTTTTTCCCTTTAAGCTCGATCTTCAGTTATTCTTTTCTCCTCCAAGATGAAGCTTTCTACTTTTATTTTAATCAACTAAAAAATAGTTTATTGTGGTTTTCTGAAGACAAGAAAGGAACTGGAAAATCCAGGGTAATACATTAACGGAAACTTTTTGATAAAAGCCATAGCAATATAGGGTTTAGCTCTTAAAGTACCCAATTCTCTTGGCAGAAAGACAAAATTGTACCTTAAATTTTCAGGCAGTCTAGAGAAAATGTCTACTTCGTTTTCATGCTCTAATTGCAAAAGATCATTACTAAAGGTTTCAAGGACTCTTAATAAAAACTGCATTTCAAATTTTGTCTGGTAGATGCCAAATTTGAAAACAAACAAACACACACACACACACTCACATACACATACACACACACCACACACAAACTGATTTAATGTTGTCATTCAGAGGTCATACATATTTACTTGAACAAGGTGCACATGAATTGTGTAATCCAACAGCCCCTTTAAAATCTACATGCAAATATGAATAGACTAAAAGATTCTTAGTCCCCCCAGTCATTTTCCTCCTTCTATATTTTTTCTGTAAATCTTGTATTGGTTTTATCATATAAAGTATTGTAATATTTATACCCTTTCTTAATACTGCTATACTTTATTCTACCTCTTTCCATTGTTAGAGTGAAGTTTCCCCTGCAGGGTTTCTTCTCTGCTATATTTTTAATGGTCAAAATTTCAAAAACGATGATTTCATCCAAAGTACTGACCTTCAGTGACTACTCATCATTTTTTATGTCAGGTTCCAACTCCATAGAGCAAAGTAATGTGGGAAGTTGGAAGAACTATCCCCATCACTAGTCAGCTTATACTCACTTCTGAGAACCGGTGGCTAAATTTTCAGAGACTCTGCAAGCACAGCCATTATTAAATATTATATAAACTTACAATTTAAAACTTATATTAAAAACAAAGGTATTAAATACTCAAAACTCATCATTTCCTAATTTTTCAGCACAGTTGCTACTGTATATGCGCCTAGGGTTATTTGTATCTATTGTATTCCTCTGGTGGAAATACTATGTAACGGTTTGCCACTGCATATCTCTTCTCAACTTGTTAGTGACTTCACTTTAGCTGAAATTGGCCACGTGGGAGTATTACACCACAGGCCTGTTTGTTTGTCTGTTTTAGAGAGCTACCTTTCAAACATTTACCTGCACCACTAATTGACCTCTGTACCTAAATTATTCAAAATACCTAATTTACGACTTACAGTGATCACTTTATATTTTATCTTGGGTTAATTCAAGTAAGAATTGGAAGCTGGAATTTATTTTTGTCAGTCTTCCTTTTGGGGGGAGCACTGAAGGGGAGAATGAGAATACGGGTAATTATTTCTACTATTTCCACTTGCCTACAGACTGAAACTCCTCAAACCTCCTTAACTGCATGCTATTTTTCAATCCCTTCACTGTTATTCAACATACTGACTTTCCTTTTACGTTCCCAGCTTCCAGGGTTTTAACTTCTTTTCTGCCTAGAATAAAACTGCATTTTCACATCTACTGAACCACCTCTCAAGGCTTTAATGAAAATTTACATACTCTGTGATGTCAGTAGTAATTAGGAAGGTTGGTATAAGATTCTTCTTATTTTCTGGCACAGGATCAGGCACACGTGGTCCAAATGAAACAGAAAGAAAACTGTTCGTAATTTCTTTTTTTTAAAGGAGAGGGGAGTAAAGTGTCTATTGCTATGTCATTACCTTAGAATCCTGGACTGTTACGTGTCTGGAAGGGGGGTACCAAGTATGTCAAGTAGCCTAATCCCTTAAGTATTAAATAATCATCAGATGGGCTGCCAAACTTCCTCTCATTCTACTTTGACAGCAGCCTCCATCTACAAATGAAAAACATTTCTCTGTCAAGTAGTTTAAATTCTATTATTCTGATATGAATGACTGTCTTGAATACAAACAGATTTTAGACAGAAAATTAAGATCTCTTTCTCCAGAAGGGATGTGGAAGAGATTTGGATAAGAACTGGAGAAAGTCTGATCATGGAAATTAGCCATGTGTTGAAAAGACTGCATTATTTATATACACTTACATAGCCTTTGGTCTAGTTCTCAAGAATGCTAGATTCCCCTCAATGCCCAAAAGAGGAATAGAAAATTTCTAAGCGGAGAAAATTTCATTGGTATGTGCTACAACTAAATAGAACTTTTTCACTGAAAATTCCTCTTTAGGTAGTTTTCTCATATTTAAGACTAGTATTATTTGTAGTACAGGGATGAGAACATCAGTATAAACACACCGCCTAAGCTCTTGTGTAACATCATTTTTAGAGAGCATGAGCACGTCCTTAGTGAAACTGAAATTCCTAAATCTCAGGCCTACCTAGGTTCAGCACAAATCTGTCTTATCCCAAATTCTAGCAAGGAGATTATTCTAATTTTTATTAGAATCATTACAATTAATGACACATACAAGTTTTTTATAATTAAAAATTAGACCAATATTTCTCAGCCTCCACACTACTGATATTTTGGATCAGATAATACTTTGTTGTAGGGAACTGTCCTGTGCCTTACAGGATCTTTAGCAACATCCCTGGGCTCTCCCCACTAGATGCTAGTAGCACCATCTAGTTGTATCAGCTGCAATGTTTCCAGACACTGCCAAACATCCTCTGGAGTACAAAATCACCTCTGGTTGAGAATCATTGAATTAGACTGATTTCCAGTGAAAATGTTAACTTGACACATAACACACTTTTAGAGGTTTCTTACCTACTGATGAAGAAGAAAACCTCATCATAACAATAATACTTTCGCCCACTTTTAAGATACTTTCGTAGTTTTTAAAAAGCTTTAAAACAGGGCTTCCCTGGTGGCGCAGTGGTTGAGAGTCCGCCTGCTGATGCAGGGGACACGGGTTCATGCCCCGGTCCGGGAAGATCCCACATGCCACGGAGCGGCTAGGCCCGTGAGCCATGGCCGCTGAGCCTGCGCGTCCGGAGCCTGTGCTCCGCAACGGGAGGGGCCGCGGCGGCGAGAGGCCCACGTACCGCAAAAAAAAAAAAAAAAAAGCTTTAAAACATTATCTCATTTAATTATCATAACCTAACCATGTGGGGTTTTATGACAATTTTCATAGATGAGAAAACTGAAAACAGAAAAAGAAATACCTTCCCAAAGATCACTCAGCTATTGTGCTAGATCCAAATATATTCTAACGTTCATATCTATATAGTCAATGAAAAATTACCAAGCACTGACTATATAAAAACAGTGTAACTGGTGTGGCTCTTAGCTTTTATATTATGCTTACTTCTAGAATATTAATCTTTTTAAAAAATATACATACGTTTGTGAAGTACCAATAATTCCATGCAACATTTAAAAATGGGCTCCATATGAGGATATTTGTCTTCCATATGTTAAGAGACAGTGTAAGACAGTATGTCTTTTCCTTTAGAATAAAATAAACTATCATGGAAAATATTGTAAAAATATCTAAAATATATTAGATATATATACCACATATAAAAAGTAAAATATACTGTGACTATGGCATACATTATAGGTACAAATTTGATCAGAACCAATTCTATGGAAGTCACCTTTAACCTTCATTTTCAAGGTTATTCTGTATCTGGATGATGCTGAAAATGACCTTAAATACTTATACCTATTCTCAGGATATCACTATTCTACCAATAGTTACTACACTACCAAGAGTAAAGTAAACTCTAAATGCCTCATATACCATGCATGTTGCCCTTTGGTGCATTTTGTTTTCTTTCCAGGATTATCTGGTTTCACATCATTGGGTTGCATGACAGAGGATCACTGGTCTACTCTTCTCCAAGGAATAAACTAGCTATGGCTCCAAAGATCTATGGCCTTTCTCTTAACGATGGACCACAATGACATCATTGCTGGATTCTACTTTGCTCCTCGAGGTTGCAGTATGACCCACCTGTAATCAAATTTGGCTGTCAAATAATATGACACCACAACATCTGTGGGGAATTCTTACACTAGCAGCATGACTCAACTGGGAATAACATGAGTGATGTACTCTTGATATGCATCATAGCATCTTATGATGTGTCACTCTTTAAAAATCTTCTTAGACAAAACTTCATCACTTGCAAATTAACTAATATTAAATTCCTATTATTCCTCACCTAGTGAGAAACGTTTTTAATAGACAGTTAATCTGTGAATTGTCTATTTTACCTGGGAAACATTTAACAAATCAGAGTGTTCTAGTGATGTGTGGGAGAACCTCCTTGCTTCTCTACCTTTTCCATCTGCTGAATAGAACTACATCCTGCAGGATGGATTCTACACCCTTGGGATCATTTGGTTTTTTTATTGGAGCTTGTTTTCATAGCATCTGCCTGCAGTTTCTAAGTCTTTGGATGCACATGGAGTTGGTTTCTTCTTTCCTGTGAGGATGATCCTGATGTGAAGATGAAAGAGAGATCTTTCTTTCATCCCACATTCTCTCATTCCCCAGGTTTATACCTAAACTGTCCCATCTCTAGGGCAAGAGTTCTGGTATTCACCGATCCAAATGAGAGCTTTCCAGAGCTTAAAACCTTTAAGACATCCGTGAAACTATAAATATCCCACTATCCTCACCAGCACAAACCTAGATACTTCATAATCTTGGGGAGAGAAATGGGCTTTCCAAATTCTATGGAAAGGAGCTTTGAATACATCTTATCTATCTTTTAAGAGTCAAGGTATTCTTGGTGTACATTTACCTACTCTAAGATGCTGTATTAGATTCCCAAGTGCTTGCAGGCCAATAAAGATACATAAGGCAAGGTCATGGACTACAACAAGAAAAGATAAGGGGATGAACAAGAGAAGAGATGCCAACAGTATCATGAGCAGTTAACAAGAGCAAGTTCTTCCAGCTGGGAAATAAGGAAGCTCTTCAAGGAGGTGAGGACATTTCTGCTGAAGCTCAAGGATCAGATGATTTGGCCAAAGTGGGAGGAAGGGCAGAGAATCCACGGAGCACATTACAGAGAAAGGAAAGGCTGAGGATTTGAGGTTGTTCTGCTAAACAAAAAGGAGAACTTTATGTAGAAGAGGGCAAACATCACTGTAAGGCAAGTCTATGACAACCCATGGAGTCTCTGGAATGTCATTTCTTCATAAAACCTGTCCTATTCCTGACCATCTTGACTTGAAGTGATCTTCTGAAAGCCTAGAGCACTTATTTTTGTTGCTCACTTATCACACAAAAACCATAAATTCATAGAATTTTAGCACTGGAATAAATCCAAATATATATGATAAAGCAAGAGTTGGTAAGGTTTAGTTATCCTGTCTACTATTAGTTTAAATTTTCTTGCAGATGTATATGGGAAAACAATCTATTAAGATGTTAATTAGTGCCTTTTCTTCCTTTTGGGAAAATGACAGTATTTTCTTTCCAGCACCAGCCCCCCATCTCCCACCCCTGCCCCATACACACACATACACGCAGCCCACTGCTGTTCACAGAGAAATCCCAGGCCTTTGGGTTCTGAGTGCTAGGTTCTTTGGTTTTCAGAGGCTATTGATGGCTTTTATGGTTCAGAGGAAATGAGAAGCTGCCAGATACCAGAAGACAATCTCTGCCAGATTTTTGTTTAGAAGTCTAGCCTTACAAGATGATGTAATATAGACCATCACGAGAGGGAGGGAATTAGGGATTGGAGCCTGAGTTGACAGGAGAGAAACTGGCCCAATTCCAGGCGTGGTTTCTTAGACATGAAAGGGAGAATCCTAAACCTAAGGTAGCCATCGTGTCACTCTGTCATGTCGCCTGATTTTATTTTTCATTTAGCACTTAATGCTACTAATACTATCCACGTTTAACTTTTTGTTTGCTAATTGACTCCCACACCCTCACCACTCCCAGGAAGTAAGTTCCATGAGGACAGTGAATTTATCTTTCTCATTCTCACCACTGCATCCTCCGGAAGCAGATGGCACCTCAAAGGGTGTGAGAACAGAGTTTAAAACAAAGGGACGGGGCTTCCCTGGTGGCGCAGTGGTTGAGAGTCTGCCTGCCGATGCAGGGGACGCGGGTTCGTGCCCCGGTCTGGGAAGATCCCACATGCAGCGGAGCGGCTGGGCCCGTGAGCCATGGCCGCTGAGCCTGCGCGTCCGGAGCCTGTGCTCCGCAACGGGAGAGGCCACAACAGTGAGAGGCCCGCGTACCGCAAAAAGAAAAACAAAAAAAAACAAAAAAAAAACAAAGGGACGTTTTACTGAGGCTAGAGTGATACTTGCACGAGTGGGAAGCCATTGCAACGTTTAGGCCTGGGGGGCAAGGAGACGGAGTGAGACAATCTGGAGCTGTGGGGAAAAGGCCCCCCTGAGAGAAGCTGTGATCTGAGGCAGAAGAACGTTGCGCTTGCCCAAGGCCAGGTGGGTAGGAGGAGCTGTCAGGGAATAGACACTCCAGTCTCTCTCTCCTCTTGCCGTCTGAGCTCCTGCCAGTACCGGCATGGGCTCCATGCATCTAGCATCAAGGGGCCCTGAGGCTGAGGACTGTAAAGGTTGATCTCCGTGGGCACAGAGCAGGTTGGAGAGGTGAAGTAGGGAGCAAACAGAGAATAACGCACGCATTTAAAATTCCCTAAATGAGGGACTTCCCTGGTGGTGCAGTGGTTAAGAATCTGCCTGCCAGTGCAGGGGACACGGGTTCGAGCCCTGGTCTGGGAAGATCCCACATGCCGCGGAGCAACTAAGCCCGTGCACCACGACTACTGAGCCTGTGCTTTACAGCCTGTGAGCCACAACTACTGAGCCCACATGCCACAACTACTGAAGCCCGTGGGCCTAGAGCCCGTGCTCCACAACAAGAGAAGCCAACGCAATGAGAAGCCCACGCACCACAACAAAGAATAGCCCCCTCTCGCCACAACTAGAGAAAGCCCGCGTGCAGCAACAAAGACCCAACACAGACAAAAATAAGCAAATTAATTAATTAAAAAAATAAAATAAAATTCCCTAAATGAAAGACTAGGTTCTTGAAATGATAGGGAATTTTACCTTCCCATGACAGTTTTTTCTGGAAGTGGCAGGAGTGCTGATGGGGCAGCATACGCATATTGACAGCAACAGAACACTCCAAGAGCTTGTGAAATTAGGAGCCAAAGGAAAACAAAAAACATCCCTGTGCCCTAGCTTGGCACAGAGTGAGTGAAAATACATGCCTTCAAATGGATCACATCAGCCTGGACAGTGGACAACAGCAACCGTGATGGACTGAAGGCTACAGCCCCCTGTGAAACTCTTTAACTACAGAAGCCCCCTTTACCCTCTCACTCAGGTCTCAGCATGACTTTGGGGATGGTTAGAGGGATCCCCATTGACCTTTGTTGAGGATCTAGCAAATGGGAAACTCAAAGCCAGATCAAATTTGATTTAGAACAATAAATCAGCACAATATTTTATGAATCCAAGGGTGTACAGCAAATTCATCCCTGCTATATACTGCTTATTCTTCCAAATAGACATTAATCTCCATGAGGATATTATGGGCTGAACTGTGTCCCCCATCAAATTCATATGTTGAAGTCCCAATCCCAGTACCTCAAAATGTAACCATTTTTGGAGATAACATCCTTAAAAGGTGATTAAGTTGAAATGATGCCATTAGGTGGGGACTTAATAATATGAATGGTGTCCTTATAAGAAAGAGAAACATCTGCAAGCCAAGGAGAGAGGCTCGTTCTCCTTTTGTAATATATTGGGAGTGTGAAGAACAGTGTGTCTTTCATAATTATCTTCTACTTACATGGTAGGCACATATGAAGTAGAAAACAAACCTGACCATTTCAGTCAAGTTCTACTTCTTACTAAATTAGAAAATAACTTTCATCTATTTTAAAAAATAGGGAAAATAATATTTTTTATTCAAGGAATTTTTTTTTGTTTTAATTGGTAGGATTCTTTTCTTCATCTTCTTTTTTACTGAAGTATAGTTGATTTACAAATTATTCAAGGTATTTTAAAGCTTGTACGTGTTCCAATTGTTGGGTGTTTTTGGAAAGACAGGAATCATGCTTATTGTAATTATGAGTATTTCAGTCTCGGACATTCAGCAGAATCTCTGTTCCCAGTCGTAGCCAGCACTATACTGATTCTAGATCCTTTGCCAGTTGTGTAAAGGTCATGTGGAGGTGAGCAGAATATGAGGTATCTGGCTCCAATTCCACTTGAAACATTAAAGTGACTCCAGATTGATAAAATAGAGAGAGGAACAGCGTGCTGGACTACAAAGACTGCAAAACCAGAGTGAGTCAACTGGTACATTCTTGACTAATGGTGACTGACAATGAAAGGGAGAAGAGACCTTAGGAAGGAATAAAAGCTTCATTTTAGTTTAAGGTGTAGGTAAGACGTACGAGAGTATTTCGTAGAAAGATGACTGAAGACATGAGAGTGAACGGCTGGCAAGGACAAGAAAACAATGTTTCCTGCAAGGATATGAAAAATCACCCTTTTCATGGTCAAATACTGGCACTCAGTGAGATAAGGATAAAAAAGGAAATTAAGAAAGTTAAAAACAGAAACTCTATGCCTATCTTCAGAAAGTGGAAGAGAGGAAATTCTACTGGAGGTCTGTTTGTAAGACTGGCAAGAGGAAGACCATGGAGTAAAGAAGTTAAGAAAAATGAAAATGGATTAAAGCTCGAGAGGAGCATTATCGATTCAGTAATTCTGGTCTAACTTACCATTGCTTAGGGGCCCTATGCAAGTGTTTTACACGAACTATGAGTATAGTGTTATTTGTGTTTAGTAAAGAGGAAACTGAAGTTTAGAGAGGTTAACAACTAGCCTAAAGTCATGTAGCTTAGACAAAGCTGAGTCAGGACACAAATCCAGGTTTGCCTAGTTTCACAGACCTTGCTGTAATTAACCGCCAGGCTGAAAGTCCATTAATTCTCAGAGTGTTCCCTTTCTCCTACTGTGATCAATAAACTTATTCTCTGGCCTAAACATGTAAATTGTTTGCAAATAGCTCATGCAAGCAAACTGCCGAGTATATTTGCTCCTTTCCCCCTGAATAACTCTGTATCACGCTTTATTATGTCAGACTGACCTTTCCTACAAGCAGGGGTTATCTGTGCACAACTTGTTTTGTTCATCCCTTGCACAATACCATAGGTAAATAAGTGCCCTCACTGTAGATGATTATTCTCGCTAGAGAACACTCCAAGGAACGAGATCAGTGAGACTCCTGAATTTAGAACGCTAACACATTTAGGGTAGAGAAGTGCTTCACTGACAGTGTGAAATTTCTTTCTCCCAACCTTTCCTATTCCTCGGGTACTAAAATCAAGTGTTCTTCTTTTGTTATGTGCTAATTTGATTACTCAGCAAAATTATTACATTCTAGGAAATCCAACAAGATGTCTAACTGAGGTAAGTATATTTTTATTTATTTCGGCGATGTAATTTATTCAATAAATATCTTCCCCTGCCCTTGTTTCAGCTGCTCACAGGCAATTCTATTAGGAATGAAATATTATTAGAGGGGGTTCTCAAAAAGTGCTTTATCTTCATTATATTGAAAATTCTATTCCAAACGAATCTTTGGGGAAATCTTTTTTACTGACATACTTTCTTTCATAGTTTTGTTTCAAACATGAGGAGCTTTTCCTGCCAAAGCCTCATTTTTCTCCTTCTTTTTGGCTAAAAGCTGTTTTCTGGAGACTGTTCCTCTCCCCCATCCCTTGGTGGCTCTCCCCATGATGACTCTCCGCAAGACACATTAGAGCGCTTTGCCCTAATCCATATTTTACTAAATAGCCCCAGGAGTGAGAAGGACCTCCACGAGGATTTGATTAAACAAATTCTTAAAGCTAATAAAACATTTTCAAGTTGTAAGAGAAAGCAGCATAGTGCACATGCCCAAGGAAAGCAGATGTCTCACTTTTCAGTCATCCTTAAGGAACATGGTTTGGGATGGAGTATATTCTCTTTGAGATCAGTTCCAGAGGCTTCAGCCTCAAGGGGCAGTCTCTCATGAAGGTAGCTTTATTGAACAGTGCAACACAGTTGTGACTTAAGCTATTTCTATACTTTTCAGAGCAATTTTATGTTTTTATTGAAAAGGTAGAAGAAAATAAATAGGTAAGAGCAGGCAAAGCTTCTGATTAAGCTGAGTCTGACGTAAAATCATATGACTTACCCCTGGGAGAAATGGAAAAGAAAGCTACTTGTTAAATACAATAGATCAGAAATGTATACATGCAGGTCTGAGGATGAAAAAGATTAGATTAAGCATATTAGACTGATACATGGAGCCTATTTTTATAATTAAATAAGCTTGGTTATGAAAACAATCCTATTGAATGTTCAGGAAATGGTTAAAATGAACCAAGTTGGCTGAAACATAGGTAATGGTCATATTTATATATGCTAAAATACCTACATTATCCAGTGGGGAGAAGTCTAGCAACTAAGTGGTTAATTTGGTCCCTATCCATAGTCACAGAGATTCATTTATTTAAGGGGAAAGGAAAATCCTGTATAGGCATAGGATTCTCCCAGCTGACTGATAATAACAAACAGGCTCACTAGAAACAAATGGTTCTAAAATCTCCACTATATTATGTGTTCAATAGACATAGTTTAAATATCAAGTCTAGCTTTTCTTTTTCCTAATGTCAGCAATGCAGACAAATAACAGGCCTTTAGAGAAGAATTTTTAAACTTTGAGATATTTTAATTCTGCCCCAGCAGAGAAACAAAGAACCACAGAAAAAAATATATTATTCACATGCACACACACATACACATATGTAATAATGAGCGTCTGATCTGTTGCAGTATGGGAGCCCTGGGAATAAAACATCTTGTTGAGAATCACTGTAGTATTTTATTAGACAATCATGATTAATGTCACAGAATTTAAGCAATCTTTGAAAAGAAGTCAAAATGTGCCACAAAAATTCACTTGATTGTGCCAGTGGGAATATTTCCTAACATCGTCCCAAACTTCAAAAATAGTATAAAGCATGCAAATGGAGAAAGGGGCAGGGTCCATCCATTTCTTCCCAAGTACATTTAATTTATTTAACAGAAAAATGTTGGGAAAACTGTGGCTCTCATTAGCATGAGAAAAGAGCATCCAGTGGTATCTATACACTGGGCTGTTTGCATTTTGTTCTTCCCAGGGCAAGGGAGGTATTTGAATTTCTTATTGCTTTATGTCACCAGTCTGTAACCCAGACTGTAACTTTAAGATGTTATCTCCTGGCTGCTCAGATAAACAGCCCATTATGTTTTTATGGTGGGCAGTTCCGAATCCTCAGGGGATTAGAAGATATTGGCTGGAGTTTGTGGTTCCCTGCTAGATTATCAAGGGGTCCATGGGATCTTGTTCAGACTATATCTTTAAGCAAACACCTCTCTCGTAATGGTGTCTCACGCTGCCTTCTTGGCCATGGACTTCAAAAGCTGATTGCAGGGAGGGCCAAGAAGGCAATAACCCCTAATATAACAGAACCAGCCTAGAAGGGACAGACAGGGCAAAGGTAAGGCGTCTCGGAGGTTGGCATTTGTGTGTTTAGCCACATGGGGTGAATAGGGGCCATCTGTTCTTGAATCAGCTAACTCATCGTTTTCACACCATCCTAGGATCAAGTACATTTCATGGCTACAGCTGTCACCAATAAGAGCTTTCCCAATCCTAATGATACATATTTTACATAGTTTATTTACCTTAATGCTCTAAATAATGATAGTATGTATAGACGTAAGAGAGAGAGAGAGATAGTGTGTGTGTGTGTGTGTGTGTGTGTGTGTGTGTTGGGGGATTTGAGTTGTTCTTTGTAGATTTAAAAGTAAGACTATCACAATTAAAACAAAACTCAAGTATGTATTCATAAAACTCATACAGCCTTTTGGCAAGGGAAACACCCTGGAACGCTGTGCTGCTGGAATTCTTTGCTTTCTTTTGAGTGTATTGTGTGAATTTTTTTTTTTTTTTTAATTAGAGAAACTCCCTGTTTGAGATCTATATGCAAAGAAATCCCTCCTCTGTCATCTTTCAAGTAGTTATGTATGCTATGAACATTTCAAAGAATGCTTCATTTCAGAAAACACATGAAACAGTCTCAATTTTAGAGATCTGGAAATAAGAAACAAACTTGAATTTTTTGTTAATATTTCAAACTCAATAAAAAATTGTTTATTACATGGGTGTGTAGCTTATTAAGTATTAAATGTTATTAATGTGGATATGTGTCTTTATCCACACAACTTGGTAGGTGACAAATTACATTGAATAATTCAAGGCTTATACAATGATTTTAAATATTTTTAACCCATTGTATTCATATTCATTATTTTGTAAGTTAAGTTAGCCACCGCATCTTCTAAAGTATATATTAAAATGCTACCAATTTTAAGTTTGGACCAAAACAATTAAAATTTGTATCTTCTGGGGCCTATAAAATTTTAAAACTATGATTTATTTAATCAATACAAGGTCAGTTGAAATTTGCTACTAGTAGATGACAGTCTCCCTTTATTAATATCTTTAACACAACTAGCCTATGCTGTCAGATTCTTCATGAATCTCAGTAAAGATAACAAAAAAGAAGAAATCAAGTTCATATTCAGGTATAGAAGAGTGAGTTACTTTCAGGATAAGTGATGCCAGTGGTAACACCAGGACTTTGAGTGAACTCAATCATACTGGTTGCTGTTTACCAGAGTTCAGTTCAAATCTAAACACAACAAAGAAAGTGCCCTCTATTGATAGGACAATGAATTAGAATTTTGATTCTGAGAAAGAACAGTCTAGATAGCTCATCCAAAAGTTATGTTTTCAATCAGTGAAACCATAGCAAATACATCCTAAGATTAAAACATGATTTCTCATTAATAACAGTTTGCTTGGTGGAGATTCCAAAACCTAAGTCCATACTTTGGAAACTTTCCCCATGCAATAACTTTCTAACTCAGCAATCTTTATACTTTTTGGTAGCATAATCTTAACAGAATTTTAAAATCTCTATACTCTCTTACATATTTTAAGAGCATGTCTAATATTTTTAAGAGCTAGTAATTTTTAAAGGATGTATTTTCAACATATTGTATAAGCAGTTTAAAAATATTTCTTCAAAATATTAGACCTCTTGATCCAGCTTATTCAATTTTTGGAAAATGTCCACCATACAATAGAACTGGCAATACCAGTCCTATTTGTCACACCAATTAACTAAATCAGAGTCACTTTTTTTTTTCCAGGAAAAAGTATTATTCCATTTTTCAATTCAAATATTGTATAAGTGAATTCCAACACAGGTAGAATGATGACGGATGGACGAATGGATGAATAGATAAGATAGGTAGGTACATACATACATATGTACATACATACACATATATATAGAGTCACAGAGTCTTTTTGTGAGTTTGTAACCTAAATAAGATACTGTTTCCCTCAATATTGCTTACCAAAACTCACTTTGTTTTGTGATCACAAAGAAAAATCCCTCAGAGATAATGCATTTTCTTAATCATTCTTGTTCACATACTCCAAACATTATCTATATGAGGCCACTCATTATTTTCATGAAAATATTAGAATTTTTTTCATTTATGTGAAATTTCCTTAGCTGTCTGCCATTTGGCCAAGTACCACTCAACATTTCATGCCATACTTAAGTTACCTTGTCAGCAAGATCTTTCTTTCCTCAAACAGGTAAACTGATCTACTACTTCATCTGTTTTCCCACAGGTTATTGTAAATATTTATTTTACATCTATATTACCATAGTTGTATACATATCTCTCTTAATATCATTACTTTTTGTATTTAAAGACTTACTAAATGGTTTTAAACGAAACAAAAGAATCAACAAATGATTCAATAATTAAGAAATAGTTCCCTGGTGGCACAGTGGATAAGACTCTGTGCTCCCAATGCAGAGGGCCCAGGTTTGATCCCTGGTCAGGGAACTAGATCCCACATGCATGCCACAAGTAAGAGTTCACATGCCACAACTAAGGAGCTGGTGAGCCGCAACTAAGGAGCCTGCCTGCTGTAACTGAGAAGCCCGCCTGCCGCAACTAAGGAGCCGGTGAGCCACAACTAAGGAGCCCGCCTGCCACAACTAAGACCCGGTACAACCAAATAAATAAATAAAATATATTTTTTTAAAAAGTAGTAGCTCCACCAAGAAATGTCTGAAACAGTGCTTCATAAGGACAGTAGTCACGTCTAAGTTCATGCTCCAGAAGAGGTGATTTCTCTAAATGCATAAAATATGCTTTGCTAATTTCTACACATACAAAAATTTACATGGTATTATCATTCTTCTTTATTCCTAAAGAGATTAATTCAGAGGAGACATTTCGAGAATGACAGTAAAAAGCAGCAATCTAGGAAGACCATACGTGGACATGGTCTTTTAATATTTAGCTTTAGGTCCATGCCATTGTTCACTGGTGGCAAAGACTTATTAGCTGGAATGGGGGGGACAATGTTTTGTTAAAAAAAAATTTTTTAAAGGATATTTGAGTGGGGAAAAATGACATTTGTCTTATCATTTCTAAAATTTAATTATATCGATTTAACATATGTAACAAATTGCAAATACAATTTTATATGGAAAATAATTCAAAAAATATTATACGGAGAATTATAGCCCATTATTCATTCTTTTTGGTTGCTCAATCAAGCAGCTTAACCAGACCTTCTCCAGTAGAACATGGTCAAATTGCATGTGACCTACAACTTTGATCATTTGATATTCTGCAAGTGAAGGTAGCAGAAGGTAGCAGAAGCCCTCACATAGCATCCTTTAAACAATTTGTGGAAAACTGTAACACTGGATTTTAGGAGTCATGTGATATTATCTATTCTCTTATAGATATATCCTAAGAAAACAAACAGAAAATGTGTAAAGTCCCAGAGTTTTGATAAACCATGAATTCTCCCAAGTCTGAACACTGTTTAGGTTTCAGAAATTACTCAATAAGTGATCAGTTAAGAAATATTATTAATTTCTCTCCAAATGGCAGCCAAGTTTCAATAGACATCTAACATATAACAGGACTTATATTTTCATATTTATTTATCACCCTCTGTTATAAATATGTAGAAAAATATCACTAAAGTCATTTCTGAAAAATTCAGTCAGACCAGATTTTGTTCAGCCAGCATTTTTTTCCATGATTTAAATTTTAAAAATAGGAAATGTTAATGAAAACAAGCTTTGAGACATTCAATGAAGTCACAGGTCATGATTTTATACTAGAAAAAAATGAGCATCTGAATTTTGTGCATTGAATGAACATATGTTGCTAAATCTTTTAGAATGTCACTGAATGTAGAGGTAGTTTAAATCACTTTATTTTTCTTTGTTCATGTTTATGGTCTCAGGAACTGAGAATGAATTTCTTCATTGGACACATTAGAGCTTAATTCACCTACCTTCATTGTTTCTCAATAGACATCCTGTGTACCAAAAATTTCAATAATAGAATTTGCACTTTGAATGTACTGGGTCAGAACTGGTAACTCTGAAGCAATGTTCTTTCTTCTCTAACAAGCCACAGGTCCTCAGGAGTGGTATGTGACCTGTTTTCACCATCACTAACAAAAAGTCATTTTACACAAAAGGAAAAACCTTTATAACTAAAAATAAAATCTTGTGACGCATTGTGAAAATTATTTGGTCTGACATTGGGTTTTATTATGCTTTGTGTTATTCGTGAGGAACAAAGAAGATCATGCTCAAGATTGAAAAAGAAAACACTTAAGGAGGTCTGGGCAGTTTTAACAGCATGAGTGAAATACAACACCAAACAGGATGTCTCTATTCCCTTTGAACTTGAGGCATCCCATGGACCCTAAGCTACTGAATTCTCTGGTTAGTTATGTGGTGCCAGACATTCAGTGGCACTTAATGAAGATAAGTTTCTACCTCGTACTTTTCAAGGTAATGGTGGATGAATCCTGCCTGACCAAATTGAGTGTTTTATCAAAGTCTTTGTGAAGTTGGAGAAAATGTACACATTTTTCTTAGGTCTTAAAGCAATTGTCCACTTTCTATTTTTTTCACTGACTGCCAACAAATCTTCAAATCAATAGGCAGAAATATGTCCACATTTATGTCTCAAGAATAAATGTATTTGCTTGTTCATTTATTTTATTGATTTTAAGATTTTTTTTAATGCGGACCATTTTTTTAAAGTCTTTATTGAATTTGTTACAATATTTCTTCTGTTTTCTGCCCACAAGGCATGTGTGATCTCAGCTCCCCAAACAGGGATTGAACCCACACCCACTGCATTGGAAAGTGAAGTCTTTAACCACTGGACCACCAGGAAAGTCCCTGTTCATTTATTTTAAAATGTAAATAAGACTCTAATGGAAAATAAAATTTAAATTTAAGCATCAACTGATTGTATCTCATTATATTTTCCTTCTTTTATAAATAACACTTAGAACTTCCTACATATTAGGAAAAGTGTCTTCTTGATTTTTCCCTTTTGCATTAATGAAACAGGTACCTGGTTCTTTTTTGAAGTTTCCCTGATTACACAAATAGATCCATAGTTTCTTTATAGTTGTACAGTCAAGGAGTACAGAATCCACACTAGGACACTGCCATTCCTCTCTTTTAGAAATTTACTCATAAAGAAAGTAGCTAAGAATAATTAAATTATGCTTATTATTACTTGGCTTGTATTTGAAGTTTCTGTTCTGAAAACTCTTGGAAATTGAGTGGAACAAGAAGCTTATTCTGATCAAATGCAAACCCCAACATTGCACTGTCTTGCTTCACAACAGAACAGGCCATAGATCCATCTGATGCTACCTAAGGGGAACATGCCACCCTATTATTTTTGATTTTTAAATGTAAGCATCAACTGACTACATCTTATCAAAATTTTCTTCTTTCATAAAGAGATTAACATTCTAATTTAGACAAAGTGTGCATTGAACTAATAAAAATTTAAAGTAACTCTCTACGTGAACTGATCTTTAGAACAGGATTTAGTGAAATCACTCAGGATCATGCCTGGATCCTCTTATTCAGCAATTATTAGAACCCTTCCATAATATCAGTTCTAAGCACTCTCGTCTCTTACCATCACTGCCTATCTTTTCAGTTTACTCCTATACTACAGCAACTGCAATAATTCTGAGATCGGCAATTCATTGATCCTATCTATTTTTCATTCGTCTTATACTCATTTCCCTCCTTTAACTGGTTTAGAATTCATAGTACATAAGATAGTCACTGCCTTGCCTCTTTCACTCTAATTCAGCCTTTGTTAAACTCTATTGCTCAACAGGGCCGCTGAAAATGACACAGCTATGCTGAACTGTCTCACTTTGAAGCAATGCCCATGAAAATTATGTGGGCCCTCAAAGTTGCTCTATGTCACCTTCTGCTAGTAGATGCCTTTTTAGTCTCCTAGCTACTTATGTCATTATCTTCTCTTCAGTTTTCAAACCTCCAAAATTTCCTCCCTGCTCTCTTTCTCACTGATGACCTTGGTTCCTATTTCACGGAGGAAGAAGTCAATCAGAAGCACACTTCATCAATCTCCTACCATTACATTCAAGCACCTGCCAACATCTGGACCCATGTGCTCTGCTTTTCCTACTGTTACCATGGACAAGCTGTCCATGTATCTAAGATCTCATTCCCTTCTTAAATTCAAGGAAATTTCCCCAGAAATTAATTCTTTCCTCTCTCTATGACAGTATCAATTTTTCACCTTGTACTAGATCATCCCCAGCATCACATAAATATACTGTTATTTTACTAATATTATGTTTTTAAATGCTCGTTTATTTCCTCTCTCCACCTACTGCTCCATTATTCTGATCCCCTTTAGAGCAAAATTCCTCAAAAGATGAGGAATCTATACATGCAGTCTTCAATCTCTCCTCCAATTCTTTCCAATGAGGATTTAACTCATCAAACCCCTTGGTGACAAGGTCAGCAGTGTCCTCCCTGTTACTGAGTTTAGTGACCAGTTCTCATCTTACTTGCCCCATCAACAACACTTCACAGGGCTGATAATGCTTTCCTCTTTGAACCGCTTGCTTCAGTTGGGTTCCAGGACACTAGCTAGTGAAAATCAACCAATCCTCACCTGGCTCCTCCTAACGACTCTGATGTTATAATGCTGGAGCATTCTAGGTCTCAGTCTTTAGATATCTTCTCTACCTACCTATACTGGCCCCCGAGGTGATCTCATCTGGGCTCATGGCTTTAAATACCATCTACATGCTGATAACAACTACATTTATATCTTTAGCTTTGACTTCTACCCTGAACTCACAGCACATACATACAACTGCCTTGTAGACAGCTCCACTCAGATGTCTAGGAGACTCTTACAAGTCTGTGTGCAGAGCTGAACACCTGATCATCAGCTCTAACCTGCTTCCATGACCTTTCCCATTTCACTTACCATCAATTCCTTTCTATCTGGTGTCCACACCCAAGACCTTGGAGCTATGCTTCCTCCCCTACCCTCACCCCCTCTGTTAGTCCAGAGCCAGTCTGTCAGCAAGTCCCGTTCACTTACCTTTACAATAAATCAGAGCATAACCACTCTTCATCACTTCTACCTTCCTCTCCCTTGATCACTCTACCTCAGTCCCCCTTGCTTCTTCGCTCTTTGAGCACTCCAGTGAACCTCTGCCTCCGGGCCTTTTCCCTGTCTATTCGCAGGACTAGAATGCTCTCACAGCTTGCTTCCTCATTACCTTTGGGTTTTCATGCAAACATCATTTATGAGCGAGGCCATCTCTGACCATCCTTTTTAAAATCGCAAGTCTCACTTCTCCCAGCATAACTGGATCCTTCCCCTACCTTAATTCTGTTAATAGTATATCAACTCCTAATGTACTGTATGTTTACTTATTTATTTGGTTTAGTCTTTAGTAAATGCTCTATGAAAGAACTTTCCACGATGATGCAAATGTTCTATATCAGTGCTGTCCAGTGTGGCAGCAGCCAGCTATGTGTGGCTACTGAGCACTTAAAATATATAGTTTAATTAATTTAAATAAAAATGATCACATGTGGCCACTGGGTACCCTTTTAGACAGCACAGCTTGGATATATAAGCTGCATGAGCTCAGGGAGTTCTGATTTTTTTAGACTGATGTAACCCCAGGACATAGTCAATGCCCAACATATATCTGTTGAATGAACTAAGCAATTTTTCCATTCTGGTTTCATTTTCCTGATTAAACAATGATGCAGGCCGTGGTATTTGGTTGATGGAGGGAGCACAGGTTACATGGTTTAGCTCCCACTCACCCTGCAGCCCTTTGTGCAAATCCTAAACTGTGCAACAACAGGTGGTCATCCTGAATGACTTGGTTTTGCAGATAAACACCAGTTGTTTAGAGTCTGTAGCTTTCCCTCTCCTTTCTGACACAGCTATCACCAATAATGTGAAAAGAAGGGCAAGGACACAGTGAGAGAGCCCTAAATATGCCTGTCTCTGTCTACTGTCACTGCCTTGATGAAAAAGATACTTAGGGTTCCTTTTTTCCCTTCAATGTTTTTACCTACTTGAAACCCTATGTAGGTTCTAAACTCTCTCAGGTGAGAGAGAGTCTCAACTCTGAGTTGGAAAATGGCCAAATATGAGAAGAACTAAGTAATGGGCTGGGAGAAAAAAAATAAAAGATCAGACATAAATTTAATCTTCTTAAACTCAATAGCAATTATCCTTAGAATGTAACTTTCATCTCTCTACCAAGAAGGAAGCTCCATCAATCTTACGTGTGGAAAATTTAACATCATTATATGTCTGGGACAAAATCAAATACACTTTCCCTAGCCCTCTGAATTTGTTTCTGCGCAATAAAACTCCTTTTCCCACCTTGTATTGCTCCTTTACTTATCTTTTACTAAAGCATCATGAGAGAATAGATACACAGGGACCCAGGTTTACCTCTTTCTGTCCTAGCAGGGAAGGGCCCAAATCCTTCATGTTGGAGAGTTTTATGCTTTCAACACCCAAAATCACTTTCCAGGAGAGAAAGGAAAAGAATAGGAAAATAAGAGGGGGCGTGGGGGGGGAGGGAGAGGGGGAGACGGGAGGAGAGGGGGAGACGGGGGAGAGGGGAGACGGGAGGAGAGGGGAGACGGGAGGAGGGGGGAGACGGGAGGAGAGGGGAGACGGGAGGAGAGGGGGAGACGGGAGGAGAGGGGGAGACGGGAGGAGAGGGGAGACGGGAGGAGAGGGGGAGACGGGAGGAGAGGGGAGACGGGAGGAGAGGGGAGACGGGAGGAGAGGGGAGACGGGAGGAGAGGGGAGACGGGAGGAGAGGGGGAGACGGGAGGAGAGGGGAGACGGGAGGAGAGGGGGAGACGGGAGGAGAGGGGAGACGGGAGGAGAGGGGGAGACGGGAGGAGAGGGGGAGACGGGAGGAGAGGGGGAGACGGGAGGAGAGGGGAGACGGGAGGAGAGGGGAGACGGGAGGAGAGGGGAGACGGGAGGAGAGGGGAGACGGGAGGAGAGGGGAGACGGGAGGAGAGGGGAGACGGGAGGAGAGGGGAGACGGGAGGAGAGGGGAGACGGGAGGAGAGGGGAGACGGGAGGAGAGGGGGAGACAGGGGGAGAGAGAGGGATGGAGCCAAAGGGGTGAACTTAATAAACTTGGATCCCTACAGTGATGCAAGTCCTAAGCATGTCCTGGCCCTGCCTCTCCTTGTTTTCAAGGTCAACTTCTGATATAAACATATATAGAAAAATACATTTGACCAGCTCTGAAGCTAGACCACCTGTGAATCCCAACTGTAGCTCTTTTACAAATCTGGCATTTCTTATCTTTTTTATGCTTTAGTGTTCTCATCTATAAAATGGGGATCGCAGCAATATTGCTTATCTTGCAGTGTTGTTATAAAGATTAAAAGAGTAAATGTGGGCTTCCCTGGTGTCGCAGTGGTTGAGAGTCCGCCTGCCGATGCAGGGGACACGGGTTTGTGCCCCGGTCCGGGAAGATCCCACATGCCATGGAGCGGCTGGGCCCGTAAGCCATGGCCGCTGAGCCTGCGCGTCCGGAGCCTGTGCTCCGCAACGGGAGAGGCCACAACAGTGAGAGGCCCGCATACCGCAAAAAAAAAAAAAAAAAAGTAAATGTAATGTGCTTACTATAGACTGAAAGTGCTTATTAAATGCTTGCAGCTCTTGTTATTCTAGATAGAGAACTTTAAAGAATTCTATTGGTTGGTCCAAATACTTCATTTTACAGGTGAGGACTGGAAACATCAATTCTTTAAACAGATACTTAGTGTCTGAATAAGGATGAGAACATCGGTCACCTAACTTCCTAGTTAGTGTACTTTCCAATATACCACTGTAATATTCACTGTGTCCCCTTATTCCTTTCCCTCTTTTTCTTGATTGTTGCATGGAAGTAAAAGGAGTCATCAGACTCCTTAGGAAAATCGGAGGTGGAAATGGTGGCTTTGGTTGAAAGCAAAAAGTTACTTAACATTGCTCTCTTCACATTTTTCCTTCTCTGATGTGGGAGTCATCAAAATCAAAGCAGACCAGTGGGAAGTTCTCTGCCTCCTAACCCCAGAGAGAACAGATCCATTCACAGATCTGCCAGGTTGCTACAGCACCAATGCCTCTGTTCTATGTGGAAGGTGGCTCTAGGGCTGCCTCTAGATGGATAGATGAGGCGGGCCCACTGGAAAGAGTGAGCAGATGGACTCTTGAACAACCTTGGGCTATTCTTTGGCCAGGCACTTATCAGTTATTAAGGCTGGTACTCAACGATTTACAGAACCTGCAGTGGTGTCTTCTCCTAATTGCTGAGATCCCATTTTGCACCCTAGTGCCAAACAGTCCCCCTGAGACTACTGAGTAAAACAACAGGAACAGTCCCAATAACCAGCACAGTGCTTAATAAAATGCAGCTCTTAAAGTAGATGACCTTCTAGGAACCGACCCAAGTAGCCTGACACTCCTCTGTGTTCTTTAGGCCCTTCATGAGCCTCTCAGTTACTGAAATTAGCTACATTTAATAAACGTTTCCCTCTGCTGGCTACTTGGAAAATAAAGTGATTTTAGGAACTCTTATGTGTGCCTTATTTAGGTGATTACGCTAAAACAGGAAGGAAATATTGTGCATAAGGACAGTGCTGTGGGGAAAAGTCTTTGAAAGAAATAAAAACATCTGAGGAAACTGTTTATATCCAGAAAACTGCAAATAAATGAACAGAGCTGGCAACACATTTTGAATTTGAGATAAGTGATTGTAAATGAGATGACTGGATTTTATACAGTGCTCAAATATGTGCTATGAAACCCAGATCAGACAGACTTGCTAAAATACCTACACTGCTACAGTTAAGTAATGGCTGGCCAAATAAATTAAATCTTGAGTGCACTGCTAAATTAAGTCCGGTCTCTCTAGGCTTACCTTTGTCTTTTCATCTCGACCTCTATCTATGCTTTTATCTTTCTATTTTGTCTTACTTTAAAATATATATCATAGTATTATCAAAGATAAATTTCCGTAGTATTGTTCAAAAATAAATATTTTCTCTTATACTGTAGTAAATTTCCTTACTTTATGAAGAAAACCTGCTTCTGAAAAGATAATCAGTCACAATGGATGTGGTATAAACACAATCATCACTAGAAAAGTACCCTCCGTTTTTTTTTATTAAAAAATTTTTTTTTAATTTAATTTTATTTATCTTTTTATACAGCAGGTTCTTTTCTTTTTAACATCTTTATTGGAGTATAATTGCTTTACAATGGTGTGTTAGTTTCTGCTTTATAACAAAGTGAATCAGTTATACATATGTTCCCATATCTCTTCCCTCTTGCATCTCCCTCCCTCCCACCCTCCCTATCCGATCCCTCTAGGTGGTCACAAAGCACAGAGCTGATCTGCCTGTGCTATGCAACTGCTTCCCACTAGCTATCTATTTTACGTTTGGTAGTGTATATATGTCCATGCCACTCTCTCACTTTGTCACAGCTTATTACCCTTCCCACTCCCATATCCTCAAGTCCATTCTCTAGTAAGTCTGTGTCTTTATTCCTGACTTACCCATAGGTTCTTCATGACCATTTTTTGTTTTTGTTTTTGTTTTCTTAGATTCCATATATATGTGTTAGCATACGGTATTTGTTTTTCTCTTTCTGACTTACTTCACTCTGTATGACAGACTCTAGGTCCATCCACCTCACTACAAATAACTCAATTTCATTTCTTTTTATGGCTGAGTAATATTCCATTGTATATATGTGCCACATCTTCTTTATCCATTCATCCGATGATGGACACTTAGGTTGCTTCCATCTCCTGGCTATTGTAAATAGAGCTTCAATGAACATTTTGGTACATGTCTCTTTTTGAATTATGGTTTTTTCACGGTATATGCCCAGTAGTGGGATTGCTGGGTCGTATGGTAGTTTTATTTGTAGTTTTTTAAGGAACCTCCATACGGTTCTCCATAGTGGCTGTATCAATTTACATTCCCACCAGCAGGGCAAGAGTGTTCCCTTTTCTCCACACCCTCTCCAGCATTTATTGTTTCTAGATTTTTTGATGATGGACATTCTGACCAATGTGAGATATCTCATTGTAGTTTTGATTTGCATTTCTCTAATAATTAATGATGTTGAGCATTCTTTCATGTGTTTGTTGGCAATCTGTATATCTTCTTTGGAAAAATGTCAATTTAGGTCTTCTGCCCATTTTTGGATTGGGTTGTTTGTTTTTTTGTTATTGAGTTGCATGAGCTGCTTGTAATTTTGGAGATTAATCCCTTTTCAGTTGCTTTATTTGCAAATACTTTCTCCCATTCTGAGGGTTGTCTTTTGGTCTTGTTTATGGTTTCCTTTGCTATGCAAAAGCTTGTAAGGTTCATTAGGTCCCATTTGTTTATTTTTGTTTTTATTTCCATTTCTCTAGGAGGTGGATCAAAAAGGATCTTGCTGTGATTGATGTCATGGAGTGTTCTGCCTATGTTTTCCTCTAAGAGTTTGATAGTGTCTGGCCTTACATTTAGGTATTTAATCCATTTTGAGCTTATTTTTGTGTATGGTGTTAGGGAGTGTTCTAATCTCATACTTTTACATGTACCTGTCCAGTTTTCCCAGCACCACTTATTGAAGAGGCTGTCTTTTCTCCACTGTATATTCTTGCCTCCTTTATCAAAGATAAGGTGACCATATGTCCGTGGGTTTATCTCTGGGCTTTCTATCCTGTTCCATTGATCTATGTTTCTGTTTTTGTACCAGTATCATACTGTCTTGATTAGTGTAGCTTTGTAGTGTAGTCTGAAGTCAGGGAGCCTGATTCCTCCAGCTCCAGTTTTTGTTCTCAAGATTGCTTTGGTTATTCGGGGTCTTTTGTGTTTCCATACAAATTGTGAAATTTTTTTGTTCTAATTCTGTGAAAATGCCAGTGGTAGTTTGATAGGGATTGCACTGAATATGTAGATTGCGTTGGGTAGTAGAGTCATTTTCACAATGTTGATTCTTCCAATCCAAGAACATGGTATATCTCTCCAACTATTTGTATCATCTTTAATTTCCTTCATCAGTGTCTTATAATTTTCTGCATACAGGTCTTTTGTCTCCTTAGGTAGGTTTATTCCTAGATATTTTATTCTTTTTGATGCAGTGTTAAATGGGAGCGTTTTCTTAATTTCACTTTCAGATTTTTCATCAATAGTGTATAGGAATGCCAGAGATTTCTGTGCATTAATTTTGTATCCTTCTACTTTATCAAATTCATTGATTAGCTCTAGTAGTTTTCTGGTGGCATCTTTGGGATTCTCTATGTATAGTATCATGTCATCTGCAAACAGTGACAGCTTTACTTCTTCTTTTCCGATTTGGATTCCTTTTATTTCTTTTTCTTTTCTAATTGCTGTGGCTAAAACTTCCAAAACTCTGTTGAATAAGAGTTGTGAGAGTGGACATCCTTGTCTTGCTCCTGATCTTAGTAAATGGTTTCAGTTTTTCACCACTGAGGACGATGTTGGCTGTGGGTTTGTCATATATGGCCTTTATTATATTGAGGAAAGTTCCCTCTATGCCTACTTTCTGCAGGGTTTTTATCATAAATGGGTGTTGAATTTTGTCGAAAGTTTTCTCTGCATCTACTGAGATGATCATATGGTTTTTCTCCTTCAATTTGTTAGTATGATGTATCACGTTGATTGACTTGCGTACATTGAAGAATCCTTGCATTCCTGGAATAAACCCCACTTGATCATGGTGTATGATCCTTTTAATGTATTGCTAGATTCTCTTTGCTCTTATTTTGTTGAGGATTTTTGCATCTATATTCATCAGTGATATTGGTCTCTAATTTTCTTTTTTTGTAGTATCTTTGTCTGGTTTTGGTATCAGGGTGATGGTGGCCTCGTAGAATGAGTTTGGGAGTGTTCCTCCCTCTGCTGTATTTTGGAAGAGTTTGAGAAGGATGAGTGTTAACTCTTCTCTAAATGTTTGATAGAATTCACCTGTGAAGCCATCTGGTCCTGGACTTTTGTTTGTTGGAAGATTTTTCATCACAGTTTCAATTTCAGTGCTTGTGATTGGTCTGTTCATATTTTCTGTTTCATTCTGGTTCAGTCTTGGAAGGTTAGATCTTTCTAAGAATTTATCCATTTCTTCCAGGTTGTCCATTTTATTGGCATAGAGTTGCTTGTAGTAGTCTCTTAGGATGCTTTGTATTTCTGTGGTGTCTGTTGTAACTTCTCCTTTTTCATTTCTAATTTTACTGATTTGAGTCCTCTCCCTCTTTTTCTTGATGAGTCTGGCTAATGATTTATCAATTTTGTTTATCTTCTCAAAGAACCAGCTTTTAGTTTTATTGATCTTTGCTATTGTTTTCTTTGTTTCTGTTGCATTTATTTCTGCTCTGATCTTTATGATTTCTTTCCTCTGGTAACTTTGGGTTTTGTTTCTTTTTCTTTCTCTATTTCCTTTAGCTGTAAGGTTAGATTGTTTATTTGAGATTCTTCTTGCTTCTTCAGGTAGGATCGTATTGCTATAAACTTCCCTCTTAGAACTACTTTTGCTGCATCCCATAGGTTTTGGATTGTCGTGTTTTCATTGTCATTTGTCTCTAGGTATTTTTTGATTTTCTCTTTGATTTCTTCAGTGAACCTCTTGGTTATTTAGTAACATATTGTTTAGCCTCCATGTGTTTGTGTTTTTTACGTTTTTTTCCCCGTAATTCATTTCTAATCTCACAACATGGTAGTCAGAAAAGATGCTTGATATGCTTTCAATTTTCTTAAATTACTGAGGCTTGATTTGTGACCCAAGATGTGATCTATCCTGGAGAATGCTCTGTGCACACTTGAGAAGAAAGTGTAATCTGCTGGTTTTGGCTGGAATGTCCTATAAATATGAATTAAATCTATCTGGTCTATTGGGTCATTTAAAGCTTGTGTTTCCTTATTAATTTTCTGTTTGGATGATCTGTGCATTTGTGTAAGTGAGGTGCTAAAGTCCCCCACTATTATTGTGTTACTGTCAATTTCCTCTTCTATACTGGTTAGCAGTTGCCTTAGATAATGAGGTGCTCCTATGTTGGGTGCATATATATTTATAATTGTTATATCTTCTTCTTGGATTGATTCCTTAATCATTATGTATTGTCCTTCTTGTCTCTTGTAACATTCTTTATTTTAAAGTCTATTTTATCTGATATGAGTATTGCTACTCCAGCTTTCTTTTGATTTCCAGTTGCATGGAATATCTTTTTCCATCCTCTCACTTTCAGTCTGGATGTGTCCCTAGGTCTGAAGTGGGTCTCTTGTAGACAGCGTATATATGGGTCTTGTTTTTGTATCCATTCAGCATGCCTGTGTCTTCTGGTTGGAGCAGTTAATCCATTCACGTTTAAGGTAATTATCGATATGTATGTTCCTATTACCATTTTCTTAATTCTTTTGGGTTTGTTTTTGTAGGTCCTTTTCTTCTCTTGTGTTTCCCACTTAGAAAAGTTCCTTTAGCATTTGTTGTAGAGCTGGTTTGGTGGTGCTGAATTCTCTTAGCTTTTGCTTGTCGGTAAAGCTTTTGATTTCTCCTTCGAATCTGAATGAGATCCTGGCTGGGTAGAGTAATCTTGCTTGTAAGTTCTTCCCTTTCATCACTTTAAATATGTCATGCCATTCCCTTCTGGCTTGTAGAGTTTCTGCTGAGAAATCAGCTGTTAATCTTATGGGAGTTCCCTTGTATGTTATTTGTCGTTTTTCCCTTGCTGCTTTCTATAATTTTTCTTTGTCTTTAATTTTTGCCAATTTGATTACTATGTGTCTCAGTGTGTTTCTCCTTGGATTTTTCCTGTATGGGACTCTTTGTGCTTCCTGGACTTGGGTGGCTATTTCCTTTCCCATATTAGGGAAGTTTTCAACTATAATCCCTTCAAATATTTTCTCTGGTCCTTTCTCTCTCTCTTCTCCTTCTGGGACCCCTATAATGCGAGTGTTGGTGTGTTTAATGTTTTTCCAGAGATCTCTTAGGCTCTCTTCATTTCTTTTCATTCTTTTTTCTTTATTCTGTTCCACAGCAGTGAATTCCACCATTCTGTCTTCCAGGTCCCTTATCCGTTCTTCTGCCTCAGTTATTCGGCTATTGATTCCTTCTAGTGCATTTTTCATTTCAGTTATTGTATTTTTCATCTCTGTTTGTTTGTTCTTTAATTCTTCTAGGTCTTTGTTAAACAGTTCTTGCATCTTCTCGATCTTTTCCTCCATTGTTTTTCCGAAGTCCTGGATCATCTTCACTATCATTATTCTGAATTCTTTTTCTGGAAGGTTGCCTATCTCCACTTCATTTAGTTATTTTTCTGGGGTTTTATCTTGTTCCTTCATCTGGTACATAGCCCTCTGCCTTTTCATCTTGTCTATCTTTCTGTGAATGTGGTTTTTGTTCCATAGGCTGCAGGACTGTAGTTCTTCTTGCTTCTGCTGTCTGCCCTCTGGTGAATGAGGCTATCTAAGAGGCTTGTGCAAGTTTCCTGATGGGAAGAACTGGTGGTGGGTAGAGCTGGCTGTTGCTCTGGTGGGCAGAGCTCAGTAAAACTTTAACCCGCTTGTCTGCTGATGGGTGGGGCTGTGTTCCCTCCCTGTTGGTTTTTGGCCTGAGGCGACCCAACACTGGAGCCTACCCGGGCTCTTTAGTGGGGCTAATGGTGGACTCTGGGAGCACTCACGCCAAGGAGTACTTCCCAGAACTTCTGCTGCCAGTGCTCTTATCCTCACAGTGAGCCACGCCCACCGCTGCCCCACCCCCTGCAGGAGACCCTCCAACACTAGCAGGTAGGTCTGATTCAGTCTCCTATGGGGTCACAGCTCCTTCCCCTGGGTCCTGATGCACACACTACTTTGTGTGCCCTCCAAGAGTGGAGTCTCTGTTTCCCCCAGTCCTGTAGAAGTCCTGCAATCAAGTTCCGCTAGCCTTCAAAGTCTGATTCTCTAGGAATTCCTCCTCCCATTGCCAGACCCCCAGGTTTGGAAGCCTGACGTCGGGCTCAGAACCTTCACCCCAGTGGGTGGACTTCTGTGGTATAAGTGTTCGCCAGTCTGTGAGTCACCCACCCAGCAGTTATGGGATTTGATTTTATTGTGATTGCGCCACTTCTACCATCTCATTGTGGCTTCTCCTTTGTCTTTCGATGTGGGGTATCTTTTTTGCTGAGTTCCAGCATCTTCCTGTTGATGACTGTTCAGCAGTTAGTTGTGATTCTGGTGCTTTCACAAGAGGGAGTGAGAGCACATCCTTCTACTCCACCACCTTTAACCAATCTCCAGTTTTTTTATTTTTGGCTGCGTTGGGTCTTCATTGCTGTGCGTGGGCTTTCTCTAGTTGGGGCCAGTGGGGGCTACTGTTCCTTGCTGTGCGCAGGCTTCTCATTGTGGTGGCTTCTCTTGTTGCAGAGAACGGGCTGTAGGCATGCGGACTTAAGTAGTTGCTGCACGCGGGCTCTAGATTGCAGGCTCAATAGTTGTGGTGCACTGGCTTAGTTACTCCGTGGCATGTGGTATCTTCCTGGACCAGGGCTCGAACCGTGTCCCCTGCATTGGCAGGTGGATTCTTAACCACTGTGCCACCAGGGAAGTCCCTTCCCTCAGTTTTATTCCTTGTTTTTATCTTAAGCAACATGAAGAGTCTTTTTTTTTTTGCACATAAAAATCTTTTAGGTGTTTATGGAAATTCTTACTAAATGAAGAAGTTTGCTGTTTGTCCCAGGTATCACTGGCCTGTACTACCTATATGAGCTTGTCTAGCTAGACTGACTCCTTGTTATGTAGGTGTCTAGGAGATTTGTTCCACCAACAGATGTGATCCCCCAAAATCTACAGACTCATGCATTTTGTTAACAATTGCTAATTATTGCTTTTTTCAAATGTAAATTAGTTTGAAGTATTTAAAAGCCATATAGTTATATTTTGTTATCAAGACACAGATCCAGAATTGTTCAATTCCAACAAGCGTAGTTTTCTATGAATGTATTAAACTTGTAATCCAAAGCACTTTCAAGGCACATGAAAATTTTAACAGTATATAATTCTGGCTAAGATTTGTTGAGGGCCTACTAAATGTTAGTTTTTAGGGTGAAAATGGGCTGTTTTTATTTAATCTTCACAAACCTATGAAATAGTCCCATTTGCAGAAGAGAAAATTGAGTGTCACTAAGGTAAAATAAGTTATCCAACGTCACACAATTAGAAAAGTGTCACAACCAAGTGTCGATCCTAGAGAGGTACACTTCAGAGCCTGCTTTTTTGAACCACTATCTCATACTGCCTGCTAGTCTGGTTATTGTTTCTTTTCTTTCTTTTTTTTAATAGCAACAAACATGGTTCAACTTGGATGCTTATGAAAATATCTTGAATATACACCCATTTACCATACTTTTCAAGTAAAAGAAAAAAAATAGATTGACTTTGCAGAATTAAAATACATTTTTAAATGATGTCATTTGATTTTTTTAAGAGAAAAAGCATCCAATAAATGAAAGTCAATAAATATCTTTTGAGTCTGGACAGTGAGTGAGGAGATGTTTTAGGCCTGGGGATAAAGAGCCTCAAATTGCATACTTTTGGCAAATAGCAATTAGGGCAAGCAGTAGAGGATGATGGGGGGGCACGGGGGGGAGCCATGTGGTTAGGGAAGAACTCTCTGAGAGGATAATATCTGAGCTGAGAAAACAGCCAGGGAACACTGAAGGAGAGAGGGTTGCAGACAAAAGGAATATGCTATACACAGACCTGACAGGAGTCTGGCCAGTTTGAGAGGTGGAAAGATTTGCAAGTCTGGAGCATAATGAACAAAGGGGAGGACCAAGGAGAATAGGGTCACACAGAGAGAGGAAAGAGGTCATGTATGGTAGGAAGTGAAAATTATATTGTAGTTGCAGGAAAATAATATTAAGCATAGGGATGACCTGCAATAGATGGTCAATGATTTGGTAAAATAATTTCTGAAGCAGACAGCTCCTCCAGTTACAGACACATTCTATCAAGGCAGAGAAAAGAGGAAAACAGTAGGGAATGAAGACCTTACCTATACATTTGTATCGTTATATATGACTCCACCTAAATCATTCCTGAATAAAGGCTGAACATTAGAGAAATATGCAGTAGTTGAAGCAGAGATTTACAAACTGATGTTCCTAACCCTAGGCATTTCTCTTTCGCTTCCAACGTGAAAATAAACATCAAATTATTTTATGCAGGTGACTCATTTAGATTGAAAAATTCTACACATTAAAAATCTGAAGAAATGATAGGAAGAGATAAATAAGAGCTTACAATCTGGTTAGATCCATACAATTTCTTATGGAACAAGCTGGTACTAAGATTTAGAGGTAGGTTGGGGAGGGGATGAAGAAACTTCTTTAAAATAAGTATGGCATTTTAAAAACAACTTGGAAGAAAAGTCTCTATCTCTATCTCATCATCTATCTATCATCATCATCTCTATCTCATCACATTTCATATTGTTTGATTGAAAATACATCAAATTCTGGGGGCTTCCCTGGTGGCGAAGTGGTTAAGAATCCACCTGCCAATGCAGGACACACGCATTTGAGCCCTGGTCTGGGAAGATCCCACATGCCGTGGAGCAACTAAGCCCGTGCGCCACAACTACTGAGCCTGTGCTCTAGAGCTCATGAGCCACAACTACGGAGCCCGCGTGCTACAACTACTGAAGCCTGCATGCCACAACTACTGAAGCCCGCACACCTAGAGCCCGTGTTCCGCAACAAAAGAAGACACCGCAACGAGAAGCCCATGCACTGCAAGGAAGAGGAGCCCCCACTTGCCGCAAGTAGAGATAGCATGCACACAGCAACAAAGACCGAACGCAGCCAAAAATAAATAAATAAAATAAATAAATATATTTAAAAAATAAAGAAAAGAAAATATATCAACTTCTGAGATCAGGAGAAATCTTCTTTCTTTTTTTTTTTTAACCACTTCTTTTTTATTGAAATATAGTTGACATACAACGTTATGTTAATTTCAGGTGTACTACATAATGATTTGACATTTGCATACATTACAAAATGACCAGGATAAATCTAGTAACCATCCGTCCCCATACAAAGTTATTACAATATAATTAATCATATTTCTTATGATTACATGAGAATCATAAGATTCTTGCATTCTGTGTATTACGTCCCCATGACTTATTTATTATAGAACTGGAGGCTTGTACCTCTTAATCCCCTTCACTATTTCACCCACATTCCCATCCCTGCCCTTCTGGCAACCACCTCTTTGTTCTCTGTATCTATGACTCTGTTTTCATTTTGTTTTGTTTGTTTGTTTTGTTTTTTAGATTCCATATATAAGTGAGATCATATAGTATTTGTCTTTCTCTATCTGACTTCTTTCACTTAGCATAACACTCTCTAGGTCCGTCTATATTGTCGCAAATGGAAAAATTATTGATACTTTTTCTATGACTAAAGTATTTCATTATACATATACCCCACATCTTCTTTATCCACTCGTCTATCATCGAATGCTTGGGCTGCTTCCATATCTTTGCTATTGTAAATAATGCTGCAATGAACATTGAGTGCATATATCTTTTCAAATTAATTTTTTTGTTTTTTTTCAGGCAAATACAATACATATAAGTGATATCGCTAGGTCACATGGCAGTTCTATTGTTAATTTTTTGAGGAACCTCCACACTGTTTTCCATAGTGGCTGCACCAGTTGACAATCCCACCAACAATGTTTGAAAGTTCCCTTTTCTCCACATCCTCACCAACACTTGTTATTTGTTTAGGAGAAAGCTGATTTCTAAAGTACTCTTTCTACCAAGGGACCTGGTAGAGTTCATTGTACTCTACTGAGTAACAATTATGTTATTTAGGTGAAGAGATAAGGGGAAGTCCACGGAAGTGACTGAGGGAAATACTGGGCAGAGGAGGCTCATTAACTGTAATGCTCCGGAATCATGAGAATTTGTGTTAAGACAGTTGCCACAATTCCTGGTGACTTATCTGTGGCCATGAGCCCCAGTGTCACCTGGGACAAGTCTGGAGGTTCTGTTGAAAAAGATTCAGGGAGAAAACAGATATGTGGGACTCCAGCCATCTCCCTATAAAAAGCAACAATAGCTACCTATTTCAGATATTTTAAAATATCTTTAAATATTTAAATATGTTAAACATTTTAAAATAACTAAATATTTAGAATATATTTTCATCTAAGAATGCAAAGTTGTTTTGCCTTAGAATTCTGAACCCAGCTTACTTGTATGAAAACAATATCCCCAAATTTAATGGGTACAATATCACTGATATCTTCTCATATTTACAGTATCGTATATTACAAAGCATCTTTTCAAGTTCATTACCTCATTTGATTCTCATAATAGCCCCATGCTTAGCCAAAACAAATATAATTTGTACTATTTCTGTTTGAGAGACAAGAATATTAAGTCACAGAAAAGTGAGTTGGTTGCCAATGAGACTCAAAATACAGATCAACTAATTCCAAGTCCTGTGTCCTTTCTTTATATAACTAGCCCCGTGGTTCTCAAAGTGTGATCCCTAGACCAGGAGTATCAGCACTCACCTGGGAACTTGTTAGAAAATGCATATTGCAGGTCCTACTCCAGACATAATGAATCAGAAATTTTAACAGTGGGGCCCAGCACACCTAACAAGTCCCCCAGGTGACGCTGATGCCTGTGAGTTCGGAAACCGTGGTACTAGATGGTAGTGATTCTCCAGCCCATGAGAGCAGTGTGAGGAAAACTTCCTGTAAGAGGAAAGTACACATTCATTCCCCATAATTTCCATGATAACTTCATCAGCCTCATATGTGCTGGTAGATGATTATCAGTCATGTAGCTGTGGCCCAGACCCTTATACTACTGTCTCCGACCTATGACATTACTTAATAAATCGTTTGACTACCTGACTCTTCATTGTATTGATTTCATTTGATAAAATGAGTTGGAAACCAGTTTTACTTAGTGTGATCATCACGATAAAGGGTCAGAGCCCATGGTCATATAGATTTCAGGCCAAGGAAAAACAAATTTTTGTCTGAATTAAAAGCAAACCCATTAAGAGAATCCACTATCTGAAATTTCTCCTTGATAATACTTTTGGTTGTTTTATATTATATTATTATTTTAATTTTTACTTTCTCAAGACTCTATTCAATCATTGTAAGTCTGTAAAGCAAATATAAAATGCAAATCTAAGCTATAATTTTAGTATGGCCTTTGGCTGGGATTTTTAAAACAACATCTCAAAAAGTAAAATACTACATATTTCATTTAATCTAAGGTGTCATCAATTACAGCACAAAATAATTGTGACTGTGTTTTTACAAACCACTATGTAAATTAAAAAAAAAAAAATTGCCCATCCAACAATTAAATGCCATCAAATGTAAGAGGTAGTCCGATTCAGACATGTTAAAGTATGAAAAAGTATCAATGAAATATAGCATGTATTTTACTGTACAGTTGCAGCTGTCATCCTCCTTCAGGATGTATGTATTTATTTTCAAAAGCAATGTTGACCTGGCCCCAGTTATGGTACAGTTACAGTAATTTTGCTCTTCAAAGTTAAGCAGTAGTCATCGTAGCCTAAGGATTGTTTCATGACATCAGTAACTAAGCACTGCAGATGGAAAATATTCTTCTATAATTTGGTATCTGAGCTGTCATGTGGTATAAGGAAACAGGCAATTGAGTGAGAAAATGAAGGCAGGGTAACAGTAAAACATGGAGCACTCACTGAATAAATCTTTTCGTTGTCATTTAAAAATAAAATCATTCCCAAATCTAAGATTTGTAATTTTTTACATGCTGACATTTTCCCTTCTTAATTAACTATGCTGCTTCTTTATACTGACTGTTAGTTACATATAAGGAAGCCATGTTGCATAAGACATTTCTGAATATAAATGTCGTGTAAATCCACTTCCCCCTGTCTTTGCAGGGGGCAATGTACTTGCTTAAGAGCACAACAAAGAGATGTACTGGTATGCAGAAATTTTGAGCCAAAGACAAAATGAGTCCCTAACTAGATCTTGCACAGAAAGCTTCATGAAAAACAGTGCACACAGTCTGCAAAATGGTTAAGTTCCCATATGTTAAAAGAGCTCTGGTTACTTTTTTGACTTGGAGAATTTTATTTAAATAAGAACATTTTTGTTGTGAAAATTTCCTTTTATTTTTTCTGTATTTTCTCAATTTGGAATAAGCTTCTACAGTAATTAAAAACTCTACTTACTTATCTGGGATATTTTTAATAACCCATTGAGCCAAGTGGAAAATATGCTGAGCTGGAAGTTAAAAGACATGAGATCAAGTTGTGGTTTTGTTATTCCTCAGCTCTGTGAGCAAGTCACTTAATTTTTCTGTCACTTTTTTTTAAATTTGGAAGTTACGTGACTGTTAAATCCATGATTGCAGGGTACAAAAAAAAAGAGTGCTTCATATATATTATCTCATTTAATCATAAAAATGAAATGAGAAAATGCAGGGAAGTACTGTGTACAGTGCCTAGCACAGAGTAAACACTCAACGATTTCCAGTAGGTATTATTACTGTACCATCAATAAAAACAACACTGCCAGAATGAAATTAATGTTCCCTTTCCAGGTAAGAAAACAATCTTCAAGATGTTGAAATGACATTCCTGTGGTCTAAGGGCCCAGGCCAGGATTATGACTTGTCTACTGGATGACCAGCCTGTGCTTTCAACCTCAGAGCCATGGTGCCCTCCATAGTCATTCAAAGCATAGCCATTCAGATGGGCTTTGAATAGCCCATCTTTTCGATTTAAATTTAATTCCCAAAGTACTGCATAAAAACACCTTAAAATTATGATATTTTATCTATCACATGATTTCTAGCACATTCTTTTTTCCTTAAAGTTTGGATGAGACTTGAAGAATTTTAGTACCCAATAGCCTCTCTGCCAATTTTAACTTGAAAGGAAGGGGTGTATATACAAAGTGTAAAATGGTAAAGAGAAGAGGAAAGAGCAGATTTGTGGGTGTATGTGGTTGTGAGACAAGGGACATGGACTGCAGTTTGAGGAATAGTTATGGAAGGTAGAAGGCATTCTTTCCTTCTTCAGCTGCCTCCCTCCATGTTTGTAAGTGCTTCATACTGAAAAAGAGACAGAAGCCCAAACTGACTAGAAAAGTCAGGTAAGGTAACACCCAGGCAACAGGAGACTTGTGAAGGGATGTTCACTTCCACACTATTCACAATAGTGAGAACCTGGAAACAACGTAAAGGTCCATTGATAGGAGGATAGATAATGTACACTATGGTGTCTGTCCATAATGGCCCAGTACAGAGAAATTAAAAGGATATATAAACATTCATGAGCATATGTCAAAACAAAGATATTAAAAGTGAAAAAAAGCAACTTCCTTAAACTATATGTACAGAATAACATAAATACTTACCTTTCGCTATATATGGTAAATTAAAAACCATACTCACTAAAATAATACTGTAGAGTGTGTGTTTGCATGCAAGTGTGTGTGTGTGTGTGTGTGTGTGTGTGTATGTACTGGAAAGTACACAAATTATGACAGTGGCTATGAGGGGAATGGGAATAAGACTTAGAGACTGTGATTCGGTGATTAAAGGGAAGTCCTCACTCATCTGCAATTTTTATTTATTTTATAAACAAAAGATTTGGAGTAAACATAATAAAAATATTTAGCTGCTGCCAATTCTGAATAGTGGAAGTAATAAAGTTGTTATATAATTCTCTGTATTATACATCTTTTATATCACCCCAAATAAAAAAAATTTAGAATGGATGCATGATTTTAGAAAAAATTTCTGATTTCCCAAATTACACTAGTTTATTCTCTCTAAAATGATGACATAGCAATGTGCAAATCCTTGATATGATGTTTATAATGTCCGTGTGACTCCCAGTTATGAGACATGAAGATTAGCTTGCCCTGCAACACATATCTGAAGTTTGTTTTACAGATAAGAAATCTTTGGAAAAACTGAGCACTCATTTTTTTATTGTCTACTTCAAAGTTCAGTGATATATAACAAAATAATTATGCCAGGCATAATGGGAGAAGCAAATCAGCAAGTAGAAAGAGATAAACTATTCTCAGCTTCAAGGTAAAGATCGTGGGTATGTGTGTGCATGTGTATTTGAAGTGAAGCCTATGGATCCCTTCTCAGAATGTTTTAAAATGTGCACAATAAAGTACACAGAAAACAAAATAAACTACTATAGAAAGGAGCTACCAAAATATGGAGGAAAGCCATGGTGTAATACATCTAATTCTATATTACTGCATCAAAGAACTAATTGAGCAGCCGGTCTGACATATATCATCACTTCAAAGTAATGGTGAGAATAACTGATCATTGGAAATATCTACACAACAGTAAAGTGATATGAAAATAGCTGCCATTTCTATTGGTGACAAGGCTACCTATTTTACTGATAAAGCTATGGTTTGTTGCCTATATTTATAATGGGAGAAAATACATTCCTAAATTCATACAGCTAATAAGGGGCAGGATTAGTAAAAATAATGTAGTTTTTTCCCATCCAAGTTCATGAGCCCCATGAATTCTATCCATGGATTCCCAGGAGGCCTGCAGACTCAAATTTAAGAACGTCTGAGACAGAAATATGCCCACCATCCATTCTTCTACCTCTACTTCCAAACTATTGCTTAAATTTACGGCAGTTGGAAAATTAGATAATCAAGTATGCTAGTTATATATGTAAAGAATTAAGCAGAATCTCAGTAAGGGCAAGAAGGCATATCTATACATTTATAAGTGGACCTTCTGCATCAATTTTTGCATTTCAGAAGTTCTTCTGTTTGTTTTTTGATTCTTAACTGTGTTTCAGATAGTTCAGTTGCTAAAAATGCACCACTGGATAATTTCTTCTGCATCAGCATATTAATAATGTCAAGATCCAAGCACACCTCAATATACCAAGACAAACTGCACAGTTTTTAGGCAGGCAGTGCCTGAGTTATCCTCACTACAAAATAATGATGTCTCATTTCTTTAAAAAGCATTGTAATTTATTCCAATTGCCCCCAGACTAATTACAATGCGAGAATGCATGTGGATATGAAAATGTGTGACAAAGGTACTTCTCCTAACCTGACTTTTAACTGAATGGACATATACTTTTTTTTTTTTTTTTTTTTGCGGTACGCGGGCCTCTCACTGCCGTGGCCTCTCCCGTTGCGGAGCACAGGTTCCGGACGTGCAGGCTCAGCGGCCATGGCTCACCGGCCCAGCCGCTCCGCGGCATGTGGGATCCTCCCTGACCGGGGCACGAACCCGTCTCCCCTGCATCGGCAGGTGGACTCCCAACCACTGCGCCACCAGGGAAGCCCCTGGACATATACTTTTTATTCACCTAGAATCCTGAATAGCTTCCTAGGACCATTCTGACCATTTTGTTCAAATAAGAGTATAAAATTCTTCTTACATTTGCATTGTGTATTTTGTGTCCAAATACATCATCTAAAATCTCAGACTTCTGTTGAATGTTTAGAATTGTTGAAATGATATCCACAATAAAATTCAAAACTATTACCTCACAATGCTTAATCATTTATTCCTTATGTTGTAGGTATAATTATTATTTCCCTACTCTCCTACTTTTTTTTTGTCTTATTAAGAAACTTGATTACAAAATTAATTAGGAACAAAGTTGAGATTTAAACATAGATCTTCTGACCCCCCCCCCAAACGAGCTCTTCTGCACTCTCCCATATTTTTTCACACTTATTTCAGGTATATTATTTAAAGGAGTCACTCTCCCCATCCTGTTTTTCTGAGGAGAGATGAAATGAGTTTTCTCACCATCTAGATTCTAGCAGTTGTTAATACTCAGTGCTTCTGCCCAAGGCCCATTATTAAGGAAATCATTACTTCCCATTTAATATTTACATTACTTTCAAAAATATTTCTATTAAAGGAAATACTGAATAAGTGACCATTGTCAGAAACACAGGTTTATGTTCATTAAAATATTATAGGAGTTATAAATATGTAGTCTAAGACCTGGAAATAAGTAGCAGTGATAGAGGGATAGCAATACCAAAACCAAAAATAATCATGAACTCCCAATTCAAGTAGCATCAAATATACTGGAAAAAAGGGTCTGACTTAGCTAAGAAATCATGGGTTCATTTTACCTTTACTCATTAAAAAAAAATAATAAAGTTACTTAGACTATGTGCCAGGTGCTGGTCCAGCGTCTGAGGACACAGCACAGAAGTATATAACAGAGGTTAATCTGATGGTAGATGGATGGGAGGATACTTTGAACAATCAACCAGCATGATATTCCCCCAATTTCCACCCTAATATAAAAGAACAGAAGCAGTTCAAGTTTAAGGTTGATCTTTCATGAAGTGACATTTGGTAGGTGTCTTCCAGACACTTCTTTTCTCCACACCTGTTTGATGTGGCCTGAAATTCTATTATGAGAAGACAAAGCATTGTTGCCACAATTGCAGAAAAATAATAAAAGATTCAACTGCCAAACAGAACTAACACACTAGCTGGAATGTACTCATTTAAAAAAGTATCATCAGGTAATAAAACACACAGTGAATATGATCAAGTCCTTTACAGGTTTTGATAATGGGGAGAAAATTAGAGACCTCGGACAGCCATGGACATTTTAAGGTAAAAGTAGAATCATTAGTGAGGGAAGAACAAGTAAAAATGAAAATCTACTTATAGTTCTGGCTCAGTCTGCCTTCAACTCTATGGACAAATAAAATGTGTAGGCAGAGGACACTGTGAACCAGACCCTCCTGAATACGCACGAGAGAAGCACAAACATCCATCATTAGCAGATGAAGTAGATTAGAATAGCCTCATATGTTTAACGAACTTGTTTCCTGGCACTTATTTGTTGACTGGCTTAGCACTCAACTTCTTAGAGACTTATTTCTGGAGAATTAACCAATGAAGGAATTTTTGTCCTTCCCTAAGATTAACTCACAGCTAAGTACCAATTCATTTAGACAGGTATCTGCCCCACAATAGTGTATCTCCCTGACAGACATTCCACAAGGGAAAAAGGAATGAGAGGATCACTAAAAAGGCTGAAACATTCTATCAAGGAGAAGATGGTAATTCAAAACTCTAAGACATGTTATTTGATTTTTTCCCCGACTATTATCTATTCTTTGTTTGTCAAAATAACACTTGTGTATTGGTTGAGGGAAGTGGTTTCTATCTCAAGGACTATAAAACTACTCTCTGTTTATAAAAAGAGCATGTGTTTTTTTTTTTTTTTTAATCACACATGGCTATCATCTCACAGTGATTTTTGCATTATTCCAAAGAAAGGAAAGTTCTTACACGATAAAAGCAATTTGCACATAGGAGTTCACTACCTGAAGCCATGGAAAACAGAAAATATACAGATGTACTGAAAAGAAAGAAAAAATATGTTTTGTTGTAAAATGAATTTGAACTAAAGAAACTTTTTTTTTTTTTTTTGCGGTACACGGGCCTCTCACTGTTGTGGCCTCTCCCGTTGCGGAGCACAGGCTCCGGACGCGCAGGCTCAGCGGCCATGGCTCACGTGCCCAGCCGCTCCGCGGCATGTGGGATCCTCCCGGACCGGGGCACGAACCCGCGTCCCCTGCATCGACAGGCGGACCCTCAACCACTGTGCCACCAGGGAAGCCCAAGAAACTTTTTTTTTAATGGTGATAACACTGTTAAGCCAGGGGGTGCTGCAATATGGTGAATCAATTTTACTCAGTTTTACTGTTTGAAGATGGCACTTAGTTGTTATGCCAAACTTCTTAAACTGTAACCTGAAGACAATAAGATCCAAACAAGAGTATTTAAAAAGATAAGCTGATAACTTTAAGGTAAAGTTTGATGTAAGGTTTAGGGTAGGACACAAAGATACTCATTCCATTCAGCTTGGGCCTTAATCCTGGTGGTTAATTGAAAGAACAGCATAGATTTCAAACAATTAATTCAGCTAATTTATTTAAAACTTCAGCACAAACAAATCTGAATATTTGTATTCTACTCTCACAGCAAAGAATGTTCAATATGTGAAGAGATGAGAGGAGAAAAGAGGAAGAAAAATACTACTAGCCAAGAATCAACTGTAATTTTAAATTACCTCTATATGTGAGCTGAGACTTTTGTCAAAGTATCAACCAATACTTAAAAAAAAAAATCAGGGAATTAATTAGATATTTAAAAACAAAAACACTTTTATTTTGACTTATCTTTTCCTTTCAGGATTATCAAACAAAAGTTTTTTTAGAGGATTTATTCAATGTGCTAAGACAAAATTTTGGCATCTCTGACAAGACAGTATCCTCCAAACTACTCTCTAAAATCCTTAAACATTCTACTTCGGGCAAGGGTGGGTTTTGCAGGAATGGGAAAGACATGTGTTTCTTTAATTTCTACCTGCTTTTTACTTTAGGTTTTAGCCCATTTCTAGCCTCATTTTGGGACTCCCCTCAAATGGAGAATGACTTCTGGCATGGGACAGTGAAGGACAAATATTAATTGTCTGTCCAGACCAAAGCAATATAAATGCATTTGACAGGTGGTTAGAAAGGAAAAAAGGAGACCCAGGTGTGCACTATTTGGGGAATAACTATACAGTGGTCCAGTAATCCTAACCTCTACCCAGTTAGGATGGCAGCATCTGTAGAAAATATAGCTGGCAAACTGAGACCTGCATGAGATGATCTATACAAAAAGTTGCTCATACATGATGTCCTGCTGTTTTTCATTTAAGTAGCATGGGACTATTCGGTGTCTGTCACAGACTGCTTGTGGTTCAGGGTCTTGGGCACCAAAATGGCCTCTGTAGTGCGCACACAAGTTCTCTATTCTCATGCATTTTATGAAACGTGTTTCTTTGTGGAAAACATCCAGTTAAAGCTTATGCAATTTCATCTAACTACAAATTCAGGATAAGCACTTGGGTTTTAACCCCAAGTATTTCAGATGGTAAAATAAATTCATTTTCTCATTTATGAAATACGTGAACTGTTTTAGATAGCCTTTACCACAGCCTCTTTGGTTTCTAAGATTGCCTCTCCTCATTGTGTATCTTTTCCTTATTAAACAGTATATACTCAACAAAGGGTCAATTTTTAAAATTTGTATCTGTGTTTTTCTTAGGAAACAAGTCAGCTAGTAAGGAAGCAATGTTCTGTTGAATAGAAAAGACAAAGAAGAGAAGAAATAGATGAGGGGTGGTGGGGGGACTGGAGAAATTATAGATAAACTTATCCTGGGATAGAAAACAACGAAGAGCATCCCGCCAAATGATAAAGGAAACACAACATAAAGAAGGTCTTGGTGCGCTGTATTAAAGCTAACAAGAGGTAGAAACTTCCAAGATGACATTTGAGATTTGAATTTGAATTTGACTTGGCAAAACATGAACAAATAAACAAGCAAACAAAAAGATTAGTTCCTTCCAGCTAGTTCAGACTTGTTACAACTTTTCCCCTTGGCAGGGAGAAAGACCCAAATATAGACATTCCTCCCTCTGAGGGAGATTCTTGGATTTAATGGCAAAGGACACCTTTTCTAGATTTCCATCTTTGCACCATGTGTTTTCTATTGTTTGGGTTTTTCTCAATTTAGGGTACAAGCATTTTTTTCCCCTTTATTTAGACTAAACTATTCACCAGTCTTGACCCAAATGAGGTTTATCTGCAGTGAAAAGACTGACTTCCATGTGAGGGAGATTCCACAAAGAAAAAGGTTAATAAAGATATGTGATGTGAACAAACACCTGTCTATTCAATTTTACCAAAATTGTGAATTATGCTTTGTTTGTGTTTGTAGAGCTGCCTCTTTCAATATATTTTCAATAGACAATAAGGCACCAAGAATGCTGAGTAAATAACAGATGTTAAAAATAGCTACTACCTAACAATGTTACTGGAAGAATTAAAGTGCAGAAAACTCTGTCACATGTAAAGCCAATTTAAAACAAAGGCTGGCATAATACTGGTTCTTTGGTTCTTTTCAAATTAATAAAACACATTTGCTCCAAACACATCTCTCTCACTTAAAACTATTTGGGTTGTTTTCAGTTTGTTTCTTTTCAACCCCCACTAAAATACACAATAGTGGATACTATTCTTGGTGTAATTTTGCTTTTTTCCTTCATCTTTTTAAAAAAATATATATCCAGAGTGCCAGCATACATCTGCAATGTGTGGACTATACACATGCCTTGTTTTCATACTTGGAGAGCACGGAAATTCTTCTTAAAGAAAGACTCTTTATACCAGATTCCATTAGGTCATGTTATTCAAATACAATATGACACAAAATTCATTTGTTCATTTGGTGTCTAGCTGCTAAGGGATACAGCCAAAAAGTTAACCTTTGCAGAACAACAGAATACCAGTAGAGATCCTGATCACTGCCCATAGGCATGTACAGAACCTCTGAGCAAGGGGAACTACACTTTTGTATTAAAACCTAGAAGAGCATAGCATTATTGGGAAACAGCTATTTCTACGCCATATACAATGAAATAAATTCAGTGACTTCCATTCTACTTGCAAAAGCCCAGTAGCTTTTCTAGACCTCTCAAGTCATGTAACATATTTTAAACAGAAGCCCTATCACTTCTGCCTTTATTTTTATTTTTTTTTTTTGCGGTAGGCGGGCCTCTCACTGTTGTGGCCTCTCCCCTTGCAGAGCACAGGCTCCGGAGCACAGGCTCAGTGGCCATGGCTCACGGGCCTAGTCGCTCTGCGGCATGTGGGATCTTCCCAGACCGGGGCACGAACCCGTGTCCCCTGCATCGGCAGGCGGACTCTCAACCACTGCGCCACCAGGGAAGCCCCACTTCTGCCTTTAAATAGCAAAACACAACTTCTGAAAAACCAAAGGTTCTGAAATGTCCCGTCAAGCCCACCAAAGGCAATGACTTAACTTTGTTTTTCTTAAAGGCCAATTTCTACAGAGGAATGAATCTGACAAAGCAGTAAACACCATCTAAAATCATTTTTGAAAGTCTCACCTAAGTTACTATTCACATGTAAAAAATGCTATTACTTACATTTTGCTGTCACTTTGTAGCCCCCCAGAGGAGGGGCGTGGCCTTCTAATGCATCAAATCCAGCAGAAACCAGGACCATGTCTGGATCAAACTCTTTGGCCACAGGCTTCACTACAGTCCTGCACGGTAAAAAGGCAACCAGTTACCCATGGGAATGGCAAATCCTTTAAAAATTGTGCAGTGAAAATGACTTGGTACAACCTCAAGAACATCCCAAGAATAAAGAAAAGGGGAAAAGAAAACACTGTTTGAATGGACCAAAAATTTATCATTTTCTTAATACTGAATCACTGTTATTTTAGCATCCCAATTCAGTCTTTTTTTCTCCAAATTAAAAAAAAATGCTTTGCAGGTACATTCTAAAGCCCATCATATTACATGAACATCTGTGGCTGTTTTATCCCACTGCCTATAAAAAACTGCTTCTTCCAAGGGAGTGACTAATGTTTTACAGAGGAAAGTCAAAGCTTTAGTGAAAACCCGGCTTGCTCCAGTTAGTGAGAACTTGGTGTAAATTTGAACAATAAATTTCTTTTGGGAAAAAGTTGCTTTTCCAACTTTTTTTAAGAAACATTTTAAAATGTTTGTCGTGGTAGGGGGTGACTCTTGCAAAGGAAAAACACGAAATTCCTTTAATAGAATCCAGATTATAATGTTAAGTGAGTCCAAGGTCAGAGACACCAGGAATGTGGCAGTCTCATCCCTGACAGCAGCCCCTGCTGGTCCCACTCAGACACTTCAGCACTTACCTCCTCAGCCTTCTCAGCCTTCCCTAACCCCTTCCTCCTCAGAGCTGGATTTGAGAGAGAATGACTAGTGGATGCTAGTGGGCTTTATAAAACCAAATGTTTTTTTGGTGCAGGCTTCAAGACCAGTGTGCCATCATTTAAATACAAAATTTCAAAGACTAATGAAATGGGAATAGTTCACACTACCGTGAATTTAAAAATTAGTAAGTTCTCTTTTGTGTGTTTGGGAGAAACAACTAGACCAAATATTAAAATAGCTATCCTTGAATGATGACATAATTAAGTTCTTCTAACTTTTGAATATTTGCAAATTTCCCAGATTTTTTACAATGACCACATATTAATTTTATACTTAAATCTTTTTGTATGTAAACAAGAAGTTGTTCACATTATAAAATAAAAAAATACTTATTTGAAACTTACCTAGAGATAAAAATGAATTAAATATCTTTCATAACTGTACTATTGTCATAAAAGTATAAAAGTTCAATCCTTCAAAATCATAAATGTACATGTAAGTGACTTCCACGGTAGCCTTGCCAACATTTAGAAAGCTACTTATACCTGAATTGGCCCATCTGTGAAAGTGAAAATTTAATTTTGTTTACCATGTACCACTTCATTATTTTACTCTTCAGTAAAATTAAGAATCTCTAATACAGCTACATTATCAGGAGAGATATTCAATACTTTTCCTTCCTAATAATACCAATAATTTTTTACAAAAGTGTCACATGTTATGAAGTCACTTCTTTTATATGTGTGAAATAGCCATGTTATGTATGTTGCTGGAATATTAGATATTGGAATAAATTGTCTCAAAGAATCAAGAGTGTTTTACCAAGGTACTCCATCTATTTAGCTTGATTAATCCTATGTACAATCTTAGAGAACAAACACTACTCTTAGGAAAATATGGAGGTAGATGATTAAGCAATGCTGTCCCTTCAGTCATATGCATTACAGTAACCATGCATTATAGTTTTCCATCTCCTTTCCCTCTCTTTGGAAGATTTCTTCCCCTACTCTTCTTTCTCCCCAGTCAATCTATACTTGTAAGATTAATTGAAGGATAAACATCCTTCAAGGCACAGCTCACTTACTACCTTCTCCATAAAGGCTTCTCTCTACATATGGATATAAAATATATATGTATATATTTTTGGAAGACAAAGATAGAACAGGAGACAAGGTCTGCCAACATAATTTTAGAATATGGGAAACTTACAGATGATCTATGGAGGGGAAAGCCGAAGCATAAGTGTAAATCTACAGAGAGGAAGCCACAAAAAGCAAGCTGACTTTTCTCTGTCTTCCTGGAGGAACAAACTGGCCAAAGAGAAAATAACTAGAGAGACTGACATTTCTGAGTCACTCAGATCAACAGTCAGGTTTTTTCCTCTATTTTCCTATAGTGAATTCACCAGTCAAAAAGGCCCCCTCAGTTATACAGAGCTCTCAGTTATCTTTTCAATGCCCCTTTCTCAAATATGATGGACTGTGTGAAGAAAGTTTCTAGCATGAAAGACAAGTAACATGCAAACAAATGAATAAATGAAAGGGAACTCTGCAAACAGGAGAAAATGCAGGGAAGAGACTATAATTACAGAAATTTGGATTATCCTCAAAGACATAAGATAGTACATCTATGAAATGAAAAGAGGGTGTTGTTAAGAAAAAGAAGAAACAGCAAACAAAATGTGTAATAGACTGTTTAGAAGATAAAGTTGACAAATTCTGTCAGAAAGTACAACACAAAACGGAGATGTGAAAAATAGGCAAGAAACTTGAAGGACCCATTTAGTAAATTATGTTATGAAGGAAAGTCTAAGGAAAATATTTTAAAAATTATAATCTCATATACATCCAAGCTGCAAAACTGAGCAGATAATAGAGTTTCAGATATTTAAAATATCAAACAAAAAGATATTATCTCCCACAAACATTATCAAAGGAAGGTATTGGATGCCTCCGTCAAAATGAAGGCATAAACTAAAAAAGAGAATGAGACACAAACCATTCCCTCCAACAAAACATTTTTATAAATGTCCATTTTTGCCAAAATTAAAAAAAAAAAGATCTAACCTTAGAACAAAACAGAAATTTGGTCTGCAATTGGAAATTTGGTATGGACTGGAGTAGGTTTTCATTCCAATGCAACTATTTTGTTAATAAAGACCTTACCCACTTACAGAGGAAATATGTTTATCTGGAGATATGCCACGTATCTCCAAATATACAGAATCCACTAGTTTCTGTCTGAAGTAAATACCACATTTGTTATGTATGTTATTCCTGAATATACAAACATGGATTTTACAATTTCACACAGGCTTTCAAAATGCTCTGTTTCACAAGACTAATCCTATACACTTGAATTCACTCCAAAAAATAAAGAAAAATGGAAAATTTGAAAAAAAATACATCACTTGATAAACTCCTTCCATTTAAAAATATACATGCTTAGAATTGTGTCCGAGTAGTAGCTGTTTGTTGAATGAGTTAGTGATGCACGATTATAAAAGTTGTGTAACGCTGTGCTACAATAGATTCTGGGTATTGAAGAACTCTATAATAACAGGTGCTTATTGGTGGTGATATTGATAAGGTTCATTCAGGCATTTTAACAAGTATGGATTCAGTGTCTACCATGTTGCAAATACTGTTTGGATTAAAGATGTGCTAAATTTTGAACTGAAACTTATTTATTTTCCCATTGTTAGTATTAAACTCTTTAATACTCAGTTCTCTGATAAACTGATGAGACTAAGACTCCACAGATCTCCTTATTGTGGCAAATATTTTAGCAATGTACAAGGAAGTGTCTGTACTCTTCTTTTTATGTTAGTCTAGATTGATTTTTATTCAAAAGATCTATCATGTTTGAAAGACTGAAAACATATTGGGAGTACTGACTGGGGAAAATAATATAATTTTTCTTAAATAGAAAAAATCCTCAAAGGCATTTATTTAAAATTTTATCTGAATTATTGGATTCTCTGGTAAAAGACAGCAAACAAAGCATATGTGTTAGTCCCTCATTATTTCCCAATATCCCACTGAAAGAAAATTATAAAAATATACATATGAACTCATGGTTTTAAATATATATCAGGTAAACAGACTCAGAAAAACCTTTAGATATGTGTGTATGTATGGGTTACTATGTATTTCCTAAAAGCAATGACAGTGCAGTAGCAAACAGCACAGTTAGCATCAATCTTCAGAAAAAGGATCCAGGGGAGGAGCTTCATGATGGCAGAAGAGTAAGACATGGAGATCTCCTTCCTCCAAACAAATACATCAGAAATACATCTACATGTGGAACAACTCCTACAGAAAACCAACTGAAGGCTGGCAGAAGACCTCAGACCTCCCAGAAGTCTGAGCTGTGTGGACAACAGGTTCTTTGTGCTCCAGCCAGGTGTCAGGGCTGTGCCTCTGAGGTGGGAGAGCCAAGTTCAGGACACTGGTCCTCCAGAGACCTCCCAGATCCATATAATATCAAACGGTAAAAATCTCCCAGAGATCTCCATCTCAACGCCATGACTCAGCTCCACACAACGACCAGCAAGCGATAGTGCTGGACACCCTATGCCAAACAACTAGCAAGACAGGAACAGAACCCCATCCATTAGCAGAGAGGCTGCCTAAAATCATAATAAGGTCACAGACACCCCAAAACAAACCACCAGACATGGGCCTGCCCAACACAAAGACAAGATCCAGCCTCATGTGCCAGAACAAAGACACTAGTACCCTCCACCAGGAAGCCTACAAAACCCACTAAACCAACCTTAGCCACTGGGGACAGACACAAAAAAAAGGAAACTACAAACCTGCAGCCTGCAAAAAGGAGACCCCAAACACAGTAAGTTAAGCAAAATGAGAAGACAAAGAAACAGAAAACAGATGAAGAAGCAAGGTAAAAACACACCAGAACTAACAAATAAACAGGAAATAGGCAGTCTACCTGAAAAAGAATTCAGAATAATGATAGTAAAGATGATCCAAAATCTTGGAAATAGAATGGAGAAAATACAAGAAACATTTAACAAAGACCTACAAGAACTAAAGAGCAAACAAACAATGATGAACAACACAATAAATGAAACTAAAAATTCTCTAGAAGGGATCAATAGCAGAATAACTGAGGCAGAAAAACGGATAAGTGACCTGGAAGATAAAATAGTAGAAATAACTACTGCAGAGCAGAATAAAGAAAAAAGAATGAAAAGAATTGAGGACAGTCTCAGAGACCTCTGGGACAACATTAAACACACCAACATTCAAATTATAGGGGTCCCAGAAGAAGAAGAGAAAAAGAAAGGGACTCAGAAAATGTTTGAAGAGATTATAGTTGAAAACTTCCCTAATATTGGAAAGGAAATAGTTAATCAAGTCCAGGAAGCACAGAGAGTCCCATATAGGATAAATCCAAGGAGAAACACACCAAGACAAATATTAATCAAACTATCAAAAAGTAAATAAAAAGAAAAAATATTAAAGGCAGCAAGGGAAAAAGAACAAATAACATACAAGGGAATCTCCATAAGGTTAACAGCTGATCTTTCAGCAGAAACTCTGCAAGCAAGAAGGGAGTAGCAGGACAGATTTCAAGTGATGAAAGAGAAAAACCGACAACTAAGATTACTCTACCCAGCAAGGATCTCATTCAGATTTGATGGAGAAATTGAAACCTTTACAGACAAGCGAAAGCTAAGAGAATTCAGCACAACCAAACCAGCTTTACAACAAATGCTAAAGGAACTTCTCTAGGCAGGAAACACAAGAGAGGAAAACACCTACAATAACAAACCCAAAACAATTAAGAAAATGGTAATAGGAACATACATATCGATAATTACCTTAAATGTGAATGGATTAAATGCTCCAACCAAAAGACATAGACTGGCTGAATGGATACAAAAACAACACCCGTATGTATATATGCTGTCTACAAAAGACCCACTTCAGACTTAGGGACAAATACAGACTGAAAGTGAAGGGATGGAAGAAGATATTCCATGCAAATGGAAATCAAAAGAAAGCTGGAGTAGCAATTCTCATATCAGACAAAATAGACTTTAAAATAAAGACTATTAGAAGAGACAAAGAAGGACACTACATAATGATCAAGGGATCAGCCCAAGAAGAAGATATAAAAATTGTAAATATTTATGCACACAATGTAGGAGCACCTCAAAATATAAGGCAAATACTAACAGCCATAAAAGGGGAAATCGACAGTAACACAATCGTAGTAGGGGACTTTAACACCCCACTTTCACCAATGGACAGATCATCCAAAAGGAAAATAAATAAGGAAACACAAGCTTTAAATGGTACATTAAACAAGATGAACTTAATTGATATTTATAAGACATTCCATCCAAAAACAACAGAATACACACATTCTTCTCAAGTGCTCATGGAACATTCTCCAGGATAGATCATATCTTGGGTCACAAATCAAGCCTTGGTAAATTAAAGAAAATTGAAATTGTATCAAGTATCTTTTCTGACCACAACACTATGAGACTAGATATCAATTACAGGAAAAAATGTGTAAAAAATACAAACACATGGAGGCTAAACAATACATTACTTAATAACCAAGAGATCACTGAAGAAATCAAAAAGGAAATCAAAAAATACCTAGAAACAAATGACAATGAAAACAAGATGACCCAAAACTTATGGGATGCAGTAAAAGCAGTTCTAAGAGGGAAGTGTATAGCAATACAATCCTACCTTAAGAAACAAGTAACATCTCAAATAAACAACCTAACCTTACATCTAAAGCAATTAGAGAAAGAAGAACAAAAAACCCCTGAAGTTAGCAGAAGGAAAGAAATCATAAAGATCAGATCAGAAATAAATGAAAAAGAAATGAAGGAAACAATAGCAAAGATCAATAAAACTAAAAGTTGGTTCTTTGAGAAGATAAACAAAATTGATAAACCATTAACCAGACTCATCAAGAAAAAGAGGGAGAGGACTCAGAGCAATAGAAGTAGAAATGAAAACGGAAAAGTAACAAGTGACACTGCAGAAATACAAAGGATCATGAGAGATTACTACAAGCAACTATATTGCAAAAAAATGGACAACCTGGAAAAAACGGACAAATTCTTAGAAATGCACAACCTTCCAAGACTGAAGGAAGAAATACAATATATAAACAGACAAATCACAAGCACTGAAATTGAGACTGTGATTTAAAATCTTCCAGCAAACAAAAGCCCAGGACCAGATGGCTTCACAGGCGAATTCTATCAATCATTTAGAGAAGAGTTAACACCTAATTTTCTCAAACTCTTCCAAAATATAGCAGAGGGAGGAACACTCCCAAACTCATTCTACAAGGCCACCATCACCCTGATACCAAATCCAGACAAAGATGTCACAGAGAAAGAAAACTACAGGCCAATATCACTGATGAACATAGATGCAAAAATCCTCAACAAAATACTAGCAAACAGATTCCAACAGCACATTAAAAGGATCATACAACATGATCAAATGGGGTTTATCCCAGGAATACAAGGATTCTTCAATATACGCAAATCAATCAATGTGATATGCCATATTAACAAATTGAAGTAGAAAAACCATAAGATCATCTCAATAGATGCAGAGAAGGCTTTTGACAAAATTCAACACCCACTTATGATAAAAACCCTGCAGAAAGTAGGCACAGACGGAACTTTCCTCAACATAATAAAGGCCGTATATGACAAACCCACAGCCAACATCATCCTCAACGGTGAAAAACTGAAACCATTTCCACTATGATCAGGAACAAGACAAGGTTGCCCACTCTCACCAGTATTATTCAACATAGTTTTGGAAGGTTTAGCCACAGCAATCAGAGAAGAAAAAGAAATAAATGGAATCCAAATCAGAAAAGAAATAAAGCTGTCACTGTTTGCAGATGACATGATACTATACATAGAGAATCCTGAAGATGCCACCAGAAAACTACTAGAGATAATCAATGAACCTGGTAAAGCAGCAGGATACAAAATTAATTCACAGAAATCTCTTGCATTCCTATACACTAATGATGAAAAATCTGAAAGTGAAATTAAGAAAATATTCCCATTTACCACTGCAACAAAACGAATAAAATACCTAGGAATCAACCTACCTAAGGAGAAAAAAGACCTGTATGCAGAAAACTATTAAGACACTGATGAAAGAAATTAAAGATGATACAAACAGATGGAGAGATATACCATGTTCTTGGACTGGAAGAATCAACATTATGAAAATGACTATACTACCCAAAGCAATCTACAGATTCAATGCAATCCTTGATAGGGCCTTCTTCACAGAACTAGAACAAAAATCTTCAAAATTTGTATGGAAACACAAAAGACCCCAAATAGCTAAAGCAGTCTTGAGAAAGAAAAACGGAGTTGGAGGAATCAGGTTCCTGGTCTTCAGACTATACTACAAAGCTACAGTAATCAAGACAGTATGGTACTGGCACAGAAACAGAAATATAGATCAAACAGAAATATAGATCAATAGAAAGCCAGAGATAAACCCACGTACATATGGTCACCTTATCTTTGATAAAGGAGGCAAGAATATACAATGGAGAAAAGACAGATTCTTCAATAAGTGGTGCTGGGAAAGCTGGACAGCTACATGTAAAAGAATGAAATTAGAACATTCCCTAACACCATACACAAAAATAAACTCAAAATGGATTAAAGACCTAAATGTAAGGTCAGACACTGTCAAACTCTTAGAGGAAAACATAGGCAGAACACTCTATGACATAAATCATAGCAAGATCCTTTTTGATCCACCTCCTAGAGAAATGGAAATAAAAACAAAAATAAACAAATGGGACCTAATGAAACTTCAAAGCTTTTGCACAGCAAAGGAAACCATAAACAAGATGAAAAGACAATGCTCAGAATGGGAGAAAATATTTGCAAATGAAGCAACTGACAAAGGATTAATCTCCAAAATTTACAAGCAGCTCATGCAGCTCAATACCAAAAAAACAAACAACCCAATCCAAAAATGGGCAGAAGACCTAAATAGACATTTCTCCAAAGGTATACAGATTGCCAACAAACACATGAAAGAATGCTCAATATCACTAATCATTAGAGAAATGGAAATCAAAATTACAATGCGATATCATCTCACACCAGTCCGAGGGCCCATCATCAAAAAATCTAGAAACAATAAATGCTGGAGAGGGTGTGGAGAAAAGGGAACCCTCATACACTGTTGGTGGGAATGTAAATTGATACAGCCACTATGGAGAACGGTATGGAGGTTCCTTAAAAAACTACAAATAGAACTACCATATGAATGAGCAATCCCACTACTGGGCATATACCTTGAGAAAACCATAATTGAAAAGGAGTCATGTACCACAATGTTCATTGCAGCTCTATTTACAATAGCCAGGAGATGGAACCAACTTAAGTGTCCATCGACAGATGAATGGATATAGAAGATGTGGCAGATATACAGAATGGAATATTACTCTGCCATAAAAAGAAACGAAATTGAGTTATTTGTAGTGAGGTGGATGGACCTTGAGTTTGTCATACAGAGTGAAGTAAGTCAGAGAGAGAAAAACAAATACCATATGCTAACACATATATATGGAATCCAAAAAAAAAGGTCATGAAGAACCTAGGGGTAAGATGAGAATAAAGATGCAGACCTACTAGAGAATGGACTTGAGGACACGCGGAGTGGGACAGATAAGCTGGGACAAAGTGAGAGAGTGCTAGTGTATATATGGACATATATACACTACCAAATGTAAAATAGATAGCTAGTGGGAAGCAGTCACATAGCACAGGGAGATCAGCTCAGTGCTTTGTGACCTGCTAGAAAGGTGGGGTATGGAGGGTGGGAGGGAGGGAGATGCAAGAGGGAAGAGATATGGGGATATATGTATATGTATAACTGAATCACTTTGTTATACAGCAGAAACTAACACACCACTGTAAAGCAATTATACTCCAATAAAAATGTTAAAAACAACAACAAAAAAGGATCCAGGGATCCCTGGAGAAGTGGTTGATTCCAGGCCTGTGTCAGGGAAAATACAAGGTATTTCTGGAATATCTTCTGGTGACAGAAAACAATGAAAGGCTCAGAGAGATAGGGGCATGTCAGTAGGGCATATAAGGCAAGGTGAAAGAGCTCCCAATGGCCAAAGCTGTGACAATCTGAGGAACAAAATAAACAATGATAGTACTGGATTATAAGCCATAGAGTCAAGTAAGTATCCAGAAATCCTTATAGAGATTAAAAAATAATAGAATAAATACAGAAAAGAAGAAATAGCTCTGTCTAAGGAAAACTTTCAACTATTAAGTATAGAAGAAATGAGGGAAATAGAAAATAATCACTTGACCAAGATATTGTAATAAAGTGATCAAGGTTTACATCTCCAGTGATAAGACATATTAACATCACTACTCCCTGAGATAGGCAGATCAGTTCTATAGTATTCTGGCTAAAAACATACAACCTCAAATCTAATAATGAGAAAATATCAAACAAACCCAAATTTGGGATATTTACAAAATAAACTGACCAGTACACTTTAAAAGTCATGGTCAGGAAAGACTAAGGACTTGCTACAGGTTGTAGGAGACTAAGGAGACATGACATCTAAGTGCAATGTGAGGCTCTGGATTGGATACTGGAACAGAAAAAGGACAATCATGGGAAAACTTTGGTTCCACATAAAATCTGTAGCTTAGCTAACAGTATTATACAAATATTAATTTCTTAATTTTGATAATTGTGCTGTGGTTATGTAAGTATTAACATTAGGGGAAGCTGGGTGTAGGGCATACAGGAACTCTGTGCTATTCTTATAACTTTTCTGTAAGTCCAATAGTATTTTAAAATAAAATGCTACCAAGTATCAGAATCCAAAAAAGTGAATAGATGTATAACAAAAAGTGAGGATGTGAGAGTTGTCAACAAACAGATATTTTAAGTAAATTTCCAGAAAAGGGAAATTCCAGAAAAGGTGCATATTAAAAGAATGAAACAAAAAGAAGCCTACCACAGAAGAGACGGGAGACATTCTACCCAATGGAACCCCACTGAAGAAACAGGTATGGTGAAGGAAAAAGAGGCAGGACTGAAAACAAGAAATTTTAAAATGTTAGCTGGTTTAGAAGACCAGGACTATAGCTCAACACCTTAATTACGTTTCCTCTATGCCAGCAACCCAGGGAAAACATTCAGATGATTCTTCCTTAAGAAAAGGATGTGTCTGGAGAAAGCCAAGCCCTCTAATGTGGATACTGTCCCCCACGTACAGTCATTTAAGAAGATACAGAAACCATGAGCCATCTTCTGGAATGCTAACCCTAAGTGGGATTTGGCGGTTCATACACTCTAACCCACAGTGGCTGACACAGAGCTCCCAGTTGACCCATTTACACAACCACAGGGAAAACTGATACCAGTTACTACTTTCATAAATATCAATGGCAAATTAGGAATATCCCAGCATATATAAGGAGACACAATATTATGAAGAAAAACAAGTTTAAAATAAACATAAACAACTCTGGACAAAACAGAGATAGTTCAGGAACAGAAATAATAATCTCAAAGAGATTCAAGAAAACATTTTATCTAAAATGCAGATATGTTGTTATGAAAAAGAACAATTAAAGAACAAGGGAAGCACTTAAAGATAAAACTGCAATTGCATAAATTAGTAAGGTATCTGAAAAAGTAAAAATTAAAGTAGTCCCTTATAAAAGGAAGCAGATAAAATATATAATGATAAGTGGGAAAACAGACATAAATGATCAATATAGAAGTCCTGTATTTGAATAATAGGGTCCGTGAGAATGCTGAGAAAGAGAGAGGAGAAAATTTTCAACTAGTAGCAGGAGATAATTTTAGGAACTGAAGAATGACTCAAGTCTCCAGATTTGATAAGTCTAACCACTGCCAAGCTCTACGTATAACAACATATACACACTTAGACATATTCTCATGAAACTTCAAATCCCCAGAGATCCTTAAAAAAAAAAGTTATCCTCAAAAAGAGATGAAGAATGAGATTGGCATTAAACTCCTAATCAGCAACACTGAATGTCCTTACATTCTGAGGGAAAATTATTATTATTATTATTATTTTTGTGGTAAGCGGGCCTCTCACTGTTGTGGCCTCTCCCGTTGCGGAGCACAGGCTCCAGACATGCAGGCTCAGCGGCCATGGCTCATGGGCCCAGCCGCTCCACGGCATGTGGGATCTTCCCGGACCGGGGCACGAACCCGTGTCCCCTGCATCGGCAGGTGGACTCTCAACCACTGCGCCACCAGGGAAGCCCGGGAAAAGTATTTTTAATCTTTAATTCTACTTCCAGCCATTAAATACTAGGATTAAAGTATGTTAAACATACTTTAAGACATGTAAGGACTCAGAAGTTTAATTTCAACGTACTCTTTCTGAATAATTCACTTGAGAATGTACTTCTACATAGCAAGGAAGTAAATCAAAGAAATAGACAGGCATAGGACCAAAGCAGTATATATATCATAGGAGAATGATAAAGAGGGCCCACTCAGGACTTGTGCATGTATTTCTTTGCTAGAAAACAAATGACTGCACAATCACAACTAGCTGCTGGACAATCATCGACAGGAAGACACTGGAACTCACCAAAAAAGATACCTCACATCCAAAGACAAAGAAGCCACAATGAGACGGTAGGAGGGGTGCAATCACAGTAAAATCAAATCCCGTAACTGGTGGGTGGGTGACTCACAGGCTAGCAACACTTATACCACAGAAGTCCACCCACTGGGGTGAAGGTTCTGAGCCGCACGTCAGGCTTCCCAACCTGGGGGTCTGGCAACAGGAGGAGGAATTCCTAGAGAATCAGACTTTGAAGCCTAGTGGGAATTGATTGCAGGATCACAACAGGACTGGGGGAAACAGAGACTCCACTCTTGGAGGGCACACACTAAGTAGTGTGTGCACTGGGACCCAGGGGAAGGAGCAGTGACGCCAGGGGAGACTGAACAAGACCTACCTGCTAGTGTTGGAGGGTCTCCTGCAGAGGCGGGGAGTGGCTCTGTCTAACCATGGGTACAAGGACATGGGCAGCAGAAGTTCTGGGAAGTACTCCTTGGCGAGAGCCCTCCCAGGGTCCATCATTAGACCCACTAAAGAGCCCAGGGAGGCTCCAGTGTTGGGTTGCCTCAGGCCAAACAATCAACAGGGAGGGAACCCAGCCCCACCCATCAACAGTGAGGTGGATTAAAGTTTTACTGACCTCTGCCCAGCAGAGCAACAGCCAGCTCTACCCACCACCAGTCCCTCCCATCAAGCCTCTTAGATAGCCTCATCCACCAGAGGGCAGACAGCAGAAGCAAGAAGAACTATAATCCTGCAGGCTGTGGAACAAAAACCACATTCACAGAATAAAAGACAAGATGAAAAGGCAGAGGGCTATATACCAGATGAAGGAACAAGATAAAACCCCAGAAAAACAACTAAATGAAGTGGAGATAGGCAACCTTCCAGAAAAATAATTCAGAATAATGACAGTGAAGATGATCCAGGACCTCAGAAAAAGAATGGAGGCAAAGATCGAGAAGATGCAAGAACTGTTTAACAAAGACCTAGAAGAATTAAAGAACAAAGAAACAGAGATGAACAATACAATAACTGAAATGAAAACTACACTAGAAGGAATCAACAGCAGAATAACTGAGGCAGAAGAACAGATAAGTGACCTGAAAGACAGAATGGTGGAATTCACTGCTGTGGAACAGAATAAAGAAAAAAAGAATGAAAAGAAATGAAGACACCCTAAGAGACCTCTGGGACAACATTAAACGCAACAACATTTGCATTATATGGGTCCCAGAAGGAGAAGAGAGAGAGAAAGGACCAGAGAAAATATTTGAAGAGATTATAGTCCCTAACATGGGAAAGGAAATAGCCAGTCAAGTACAGGAGGCACAGCAAGTCCCATACAGGATAAACCCAAGGAGAAACACGCTGAGACACAGAATAATCAAATTGGCAAAAATTAAAGACAAAGAAAAATTATTGAAAGCAGCAAGGGAAAAACGACAAATAACATACAAGGGAACTCCCATAAGGTTAACAGCTGATTTCTCAGCAGAAACTCTACAAGCCAGAAGGGAGTGGCATGATAGACTTAAAGTGAAGAAAGGGAAGAACCTACAACCAAGATTACTCTACCAGGCAAGGATCTCATTCAGATTCAATGGAGAAATCAAAAGCTTTACAGACAAGCAAAAGCTAAGAGAATTGAGAACCACCAAACCAGCTCTACAACGAATGCTAAAGGAACTTCTCTAAGTGGGAAACACAAGAGAAGAAAAGGACCAACAAAAACAAACCCAAAAGAATTAAGAAAATGGTCATAGGAACATACATATCAATAATTACCTTAAACGTGAATGGATTAAGTGCTCCAACCAAAAGACACAGGCTTGCTGAATGGATAAAAAAACAAGACCCATATATATGCTGTCTACAAGAGACCAACCTCAGACCTAGGCACATATTCAGACTGAAAGTGAGGGGATGGAAAAAGATATTCCATGCAACTGGAAATCAAAAGAAAGCTGGAGTAGCTATACTCATATCAGAGAGAATAGACTTTAAAATAAAGAACGTTACAAAAGACAAGGAAGGACGCTACATAATGATCAAGGGATCAATCCATGAAGAAGATGTAACAATTATAAATATATATGCACCATAGGAGCACCTCAATACATAAAGCAACTGCTAACAGCCCTAAAAGAGGAAATCAACAGTAATACAATAATGGTGTGGGACTTTAACACCTCACTTACACCAATGGACAGATCATCCAAAACAAAAATAAATAAGGAAACACAAGCTTTAAATGACATTATAGACCAGATAGATTTAATTGATATTTATAGGACATTTCATCCAAAAACAGGAGATTACACTTTCTTCTCAAGTGTGCACGGAACATTCTCCAGGATAGATCACATCTTGGGTCACAAATCAAGCCTCACTAAATTTGAGAAAATTGAAATCATATGAAGCATCTTTTCTGACCACAACGCTATGAGTTTAGAAATGAATTACAGGGAAAAAACATAAAAAACACAAACACATGGAGGCTAAACAATATGTTACTAAATAACCAAGAGGTCACTGAAGAAATCAAAGAGGAAATCAAAAAATACCTAGAGACAAATGACAATGAAAACACGACAATCCAAAACCTATGGGATGCAGCAAAAGCAGTTCTAAGAGGGAGTTTAAAGCTATACAAGCCTACCTCAAGAAACAAAAAAATCTCAAGTAAATAATCTCACCTTAAACCTAAAGGAACTAGCAAAAGAACAAACAAACCCAAGGTTAGCAGAAGGAAAGAAATCATAAAGATCAGCGCAGAAATAAAAGAAATAGAAACAAAGAAAACGACAGCAAAGATCAATAAAACTAAAAGCTGTTTCTTTGAGAAGATAAACAAAATTGATAAACCATTAGCCAGACTCATCAAGAAAAAGAGGGAGAGGATTGAAATCAATAAAATTAGAAATGAAAAAGGAGAAGTTACAACAGACACCGCAGAAATACAAATCATCCTAGGAGACTACTACAAGCAACTCTATGCCAATAAAACGGACAACCTGGAAGAAATGGACAAATTCTTAGAAAGGTATAACATGACTGAGCCAGGAAAAAACAGAAAATATGAACAGACCAATCACAAGTAATGATATTGAAACTGTGATTAAAAATCTTCCAACAACAAAAGTCCAGGACCAGATGGCTTCACAGGTGTATTCTATGAAACATTTAGAGAAGAGCTAACACCCATCCTTCTCAAAGTCTTCCAAAAGATTGCAGAGGAAGGAACACTCCCAAACTCATTCTATGAGGCCACCATCATACTGATGCCAAAACCAGACAAAGACACTACAAAAAAGGAAATTAAAGATCAATATCACTGATGAATATAAATGTAAAAATCCTCAACAAAATACTACCAAACAGAATCCAACAACATATTAAAAGGATCATGCACCATGATCAAGTGGGATTTATCCCAGGGATGCAAGGATTCTTCAATATACACAAATCAATCAATGTGATACACCATAGTAACAAATTGAAGAATAAAAACCATATGATCATCTCAATAGACGCAGAAAAAGCTTTTGACAAAATTCAACACCCATTTATGATAAAAACTCTCCAGAAAGTGGGCAGAGAGGGACCCTACCTCAACATAATAAAGGCTGCATACGACAAACCCAGAGCAAACATCATACTCAATGGTGAAAAACTGAAAGCATTTCCTCTAAGATCAGGAATGAGACAAGGATGTCTACTCTCACCACTATTATTCAACATAGTTTTGGAAGTCCTAGCCACGGCAATCACAGAAGAAAAAGAAATAAAAGGAATACAAATTGGAAAAGAAGAAGTAAAACTGTCACTGTTTGCAGATGACATGATACTATACATAGAGAATCTTGAAAATGCCACCAGAAAACTACTAGAGCTAGTCAATGGATTTGGTAATGTTGCAGGACACAAAATTAATGCACAGAAATCTCTTGCATTCCTATACACTAATGATGAAAAATCTGAAAGAGAAATTATGGAAACACTCCCATTTACCGCTGCAACAAAAAGAATAAAATACCTAGGAATAAACCTACCTAGGGAGACAAAAAGACCTGTATGCAGAAAACTATAAGACACTGATGAAACAAATAAAGATGATACCAACAGATGGAGAGATATACTATGTTCTTGGATTGGAAGAATCAATATTGTGAAAATGAGTATACTACCCAAAGCAATCTACAGATTCAATGCAATCCCTATCAAACTACCAATGGTATTTTTTACGGAACTAGAACAAATCATCTTAAAATTTGTATGGAGACACAAAAGATCCCAAATAGCCAAAGTAGTCTTGAGGGAAAAAAACAAGAGCTGGAGGAATCAGACTCCCTGACTTCAGACTATACTACAAAGCTACAGTAATCAAGACAATATGGTACTGGCACAAAAACAGAAATATAGATCAGTGGAACAAGATAGAAAGCCCAGAGATAAACCCATGCACATATGGTCAACTAATCTATGACAAAGGATGCAAGGATATACAATAGCAAAAAGACAGTCTCTTCAATAAGTGGTGCTGGGAAAACATGTAAAAGAATGAAATTAGAACACTCCCTAACATCATACACAAAAATAAACACAAAATGGATTCGAGACCTAAATGTAAGACTGGACACTATAAAACCCTTAGAGGAAAACATGAAGAACACTCTTTGACATAAATCACAGCAAGATCTTTTGTGATCCACCTCCTAGAATAATGGAAATAAAAACAAAAATAAACAAATGGGACCTAATGAAACTTCAAAGCTTTTGCACAGCAAAGTAAACCATAAACAAGATGAAAAGACAACCCTCAGAATGGGAGAAAATATTTGCAAACGAATCAACGGGCAAAGGATTAATCTCCTAAATATATAAACAGCTCATGCAGCTCAATATTAAAGAAACAAACAACTCAATCCACAAATGGGCAGAAGACCTAAATAGACATTTCTCCAAAGAAGACATACAGATAGCCAAGAAGCACATGAAAAGCTGCTCAACATCACTAATTATTAGAGAAATGCAAATCAAAAGTACAATGAGGTATCAACTCACACCAGTTAGAATGGGCATCATCAGAAAATCTACAAACAACAAATGCTGGAGAGGGTGCGGAGAAAAGGGAACCCTGTTGCACTGTTGGTGGGAATGTAAATTGATACAGCCACTATGGAGAACAGTATGGAGGGTCCTTAAAAAACTAAAAATAGAATTACCATATGACCCAGCAATCCCACTACTGAGCATATACCCAGAGAAAACCATAATTCAAAAATACACATGCATCCCAATGTTCAGTGCACCACTATTTACAATAGCCAGGTCATGGAAGCAACATAAATGCTCATCGACAGACTAACAGATAAAGAAGTTTGGTACATATATACAATGGAATATTACTTGGCCATAAAAAGGAATGAAATTGAGTCATTTGTTGAGACATGGATGGATCTAGAGACTGTCATACAGAGTGAAATAAGTCAGAAAGAGAAAAACAAATATCATATATTAACGCATGTATGTTGAACCTAGAAAATAGTACAGATGAACCGGTTTGCAGGGCAGAAGTTGAGGCACAGATGTAGAGAAGAAACGTATGGACACCAAGGGAGGAAAACCATGGTGTGGTGGGGATGCTGGTGTGATGAATTGGGCGATTGGGATTGACATGTATACACCTATGTGTATAAAACTGATGACTAATAAGAAGCTGCAGTATAAAAAAACAAACAAAAAAACCCCTAATACTAAACTTTGTTTGGGTTATTTGTATGGAAATATGTTAATATAAATGTTTCAGACATTACATGAAATTTCTAAAAATCTTGTATGTTCTGGTATAATGTTATGTCATAATTTTAGTTATTACTTTAAAATGTATATCTCAGAAATAACTAAATTTCCTTTTCAATTGCATTATTATGAACTTTCATCAAATCTTTAACCATGGTCATTTGTAAGTCTTTTGTCATTTACTGAAAGTTCTGGGTGAACTGTGATGCTTTTGCAAATATGCTCCTATAACAGGGTTTCATCTTCAAGGAATTCAAGGAAAAGACTCTGACAAGTTCAGGTTTCTGGTAACTGACTATACTGTTGAACTGAATGAATAAGCATTTTCAGAACTCTAATGGAAAACTGATGAAATCATAAAAGTGCTAGCAAAAGATCAAGATGAAAAAAAATTAATTACATGGGACTGAGTGAACTGATGAGGATGATTATAATTTTTGTGACTTTCTGTTTGAATTAAAAAAAAAATCCCACAAGGACTCAGAGGCAAAAAATATACAAATCAATTTTCACTGCACAGTAAAGGAGCTGTTACCGTGGAGGATTCCTGGACTGAATGTCAGTATTATGACACAGTATGAGTGTGTTTCGTGTTTGGTAATTGCAATCGTTGTTGCTTTTGTTGTGGTCATCCATTTACAATGCTTGGCGTCAGTCTATCCCCTGTAAAAATAAAATACAGTGTGTGTGTGTGAAAAAAAAAAAAGAGGGAGGAGATATGAAGATATATGTATATGTATAGCTGATTCACTTTGTTATAAAGCAGAAACTAACACACCATGGTAAAGCAATTATACTCTAATAAAAATGTTTAAGAAAAAAAAGAAAACAAATGACTGAAGCAATAATAATGGCATCTATGCTTTTTCATTTTCACCTGACCACTGGAGATTGTCATGCTCTCCTTGGAGGCAACCTTCCTTCTCTGTCACTGCATGTTCTCTCCCCAGGTAAGACTCATGCTAGAGAGAGTACATTGAGCTTATAAAAATAAATGGAGATAAGAATACTACTACTCCTACTACTACTACTACTACTAATAATAATAATAATAAAGGGAGACACAGATCATGTGATCAGACACTAAACACAGTAAGGAGAAAAGAATCCCATTCTGGATTTCTTTCCATGAAATGTGATTTGAATTCAAAACCTCCTCAGCTAGAATCAGATCTCTGGATTTATTTCATCTCTAGTCAATGGCCAAAGAACTGGTAGCACTGACGCTGAGTCATGTGCTGTGCCTAAGCAGAACTCCACTAGTGATTTCCCATGATTCACCTTGGTGTGTGCTGAGTCAGCAGTATGCTATGCTACCCAATCCTTCGGCATGCTCTGTGCAGGGGAGCATGCTTTGCTCTGGCTTTAAGGAAAACAAAAAGCTCGGTTCCACAGCCTTCAACTCAAAATTTAAAGCATTTCAAAGCATTTTACCTTATAGAGTTACTCAACAATATTTTTATATTCATTCAGATGTCATTTATTGAGCCCCTATTATGTGAGAGGCCCTGGGTTTGTACCCAGATTCAAATATATGAATAAGTTGAAGCTCTGCTCTCAAGGAGTTCATAACTTAGGAGGAAATGCAGAGGGGAAACATGTCTTTGCAGTATAGCACGCTACAAATTCAGGCACAAACAATGTACCAAGAGACATAAGGGAGTGGGTAGCCAATAGGGAGGAACGCAGCATGAAGAAAGTTCACCCAAAGAAGGGACATGAAAAGTGAATTTGGACACCAGTGTAAGAGGTTGCCAGGAAGAAAAATTAGGGAGGACAGTTCAGGCAGATGGATTAGCAAGCACAAAGGCACGGACATCTGAAAGGACATGGAGGCTTGTGAAAATAGTGTGATATTTCTGGAGCATGTGGTGTATATAAGGTAGAGATAGCAGAGGAGTGTGTATCCCAGATCCCAGGCCCTACATGTCTGAAACAGAACCAGAAAAGCCTGATGTTGAGGAAACCAGGGGCTGAGGGAGGGTGGTGTCCAGTGTTTCCAGAACTGGAGTAGACCACAGTATAAAAGTATGACAAAGGTCATCCCATTCACTTTCCTCACTCAACAAATCTTAACCAACCACCTGCAATGTGCCAGGCACTGTTGCAAGGCTAGGGTTAAGAGCAAACAAAGTCTCTGCTCTCTTGCCTTCAAGGAGTTTGCATACTACTGGAGAAGAAAGTGTACAGATAACAGATAAGCAAGTGTGTAGTAAGAATTTAGACGGAAAATAACATAGACAAAGTCATGGGAGGTGGTGCACATTTAGATGTGGGTATACAGAGAAGGATGCTCTCAGGTGGGGACAGTGAACAGAGCACTGCACTGTATGAAGTGAGGAAGAAGGGCAAGCGAATCCCGGGGGAAGAGTACTGCCCTGTGGGAATAGTGAGTGCACAGGACCTGAAGTGGGAGGGTCTTCAGTGTCTTCAAGTCAGCATAAGGAGGTCACTGGGACTGACGCAAAGTGAATAAAAGGAAAGATGGTTGGAAGTGAGGCCAGAAAAGTGGCATAAAGCTAGTTCGTGTAGGGCCTTATAGGCCATTTTAAGGACTTTGGATTTCGTTTTGAATGAGAAGGGAAACTGGAAAGTTTTTTTTTTTTTTTTTTGTTTTTTGTTTTTTTTGTTTTTTGCGGTACGCGGGCTTCTCACTGCTGTGGCCTCTCCCGTTGCGGAGCACAGGCTCCGGACGCGCAGGCTCAGCGGCCATGGCTCACGGGCCCAGCCGCTCCGCGGCATGTGGGATCTTCCCAGACCGCGGCACGAACCCGCGTTCCCTGCATCGGCAGGCGGACTCGCAACCACTGCGCCACCAGGGAAGCCCAAAACTGGAAAGTTTTGAGCAGGACAGTGACATGATCCGATTTATATTATTTCTGTCCTCATCAATTAAGCAAAGTATTTAAAAGTGTCCTTTAGAATGATGAGGTCTTTTTGACCTCTGAGATGGCAGATTCTGATCCCCTGTATAATTTATAATGGCACATTATAATCATGCAAATATGAATTATAGGTGAAAATCCAAGCCTACATTTTTCTTTATAGTTTAATTGTAGGTCATTGCTTAAAAGCATCAGATTATAAAATTAAAAATTTTCAAATGCTACAAAGACTTCTTTTAGATTTTTCTTACAAAATTAAAATGCACATTATAGCATGCATGCTTTTTCATCCATCTGTACATGTTTGTGTACAAAGTGCAGGAGAAGGATCCCCCAAGGAAAACGCCTCATGACAGTTCACGCTTAGAGAAGCGGTGAAGGCAGCACATCAAAGACAAGCTGCTAAAAAGATCTCGGGCAGTGGTTGTGGATGCTGGGCTTCAGGATGGCCCCCAGCACCTCACTCACCACTGGACCAGTGCCCTTCTGGGAAGGCACCAAAGGAAGGGATTATCATGGGCATTTGTGGAAGAGGGTCAGTGCTGGGAGCTCTAAACACACCAAGTATAACTGGTGTTCTCCACCAGCACCAACCAGAGTAAGCCCTGCTCTTCTTCCTTAACCTTCACCCTCCATCTCCTCACACAGTCAACACACACACACACACACAAAGAGACACACACACACACAAACACACACACACACTTTGTTCCTTTCTCTCTTGCACCATCTTCCTTTTTCTTTATTGATTCGGTTTTCCATCTTTGGCAGCTCCCTTTCTCTCTTTCAGACCCATGTCCAACCCATCAGGACATCCTGTTGTCTACACTTTCAAACTATTCAGAAACTTACCACACTTGAACACCTCCATTATCATTACCCTGGTCTAGGTCTACATTTCTTACCTGGATTACAGCTACCGCCTCCTAAGAAGTACCCTATTACCTCTTTTTACCATCCACGTCCCCCAACCCACTGTCTGTTCTTTCAACACAGCAGCCACGTTGACATAATTAGGTCCTCATCATATTTCTCAGGGTAAAAGTTTTTTGTTTTTTTTTTTTTGCGGTACGCGGGCCTCTCACTGTTGTGGCCTCTCCCATTGCGGAGCACAGGTTCCGGACGCGCAGGCTCAGCGGCCATGGCTCACGGGCCCAGATGCTCCATGGCATGTGGGATCTTCCAGGACCAGGGCACGAACCCGTGTCCCCTACATCGGCAGGCGGACTCCCAACCACTGCGCCACCAGGGAAGCCCCAGGGTAAAAGTATTTTTAAATGACCTACGCCTCTGCACAAGGAGGCTGACTAGCATCTCTCTGAGCCCATCTCTTACCACTCTCTGCCAGAAATGTATTCACAAATATGCTAGACGCATTCCAGCCATCGGGGTTAACAATAGCTCTTCCCTCTACCTGGAGTGCTCTTTCCTCAGATGACTAACTCCCCCACCTCAATCAAATCTTTGCTCATGTATAATTTTCTCATTAAGACATTCCCCAGCTCTGTCACTCCTAACTCTTTTATTCTGTTTTTTTTCCCCCATAACACTTATTATCTTCTAAAGTGATATATGAGTTACTTATTATGTTTACTGTTTATTTTATTGTCTAATTCTCTCTACTAGACGCACGCTCCCCAAGGGAAGAAACTGTTTGCCTCTTTGTTCACAGATGTACTCCAGGGACATAGCAGAGTGCCTACATGTGTTAGATATTCAGTAAATAGGTGTTAAATGAAATGTCCAATGATAGTTCCTGTGATTTTTTTGTGCTTTCAGCTCAGGTTTTCTTGGTCTCTCATTCTTCCTGAAGTTTCTGTACATTTCACAAATAGATATTGAAATGAGGTTTCTCCAAAAGACTTCAAAGAAGGGGACCAAACTCTGCAATGTTTTCTACTGCCTGCCATCTTGAAATTGAATTCTTTGGCTTCAACTGTAGTGCATAGAAAGACTCCAACTCAAGACATCCAGTTTCTGTTCTTGGCACTGCTCTTAACTGTATGACCTTAGTAAACTTTCTTCAACTATTATTTTCCTCAACTGTAAAATGACAGGGGTGGGGGGAGGGGTGGGCAGGGAGAGGAGATTCACTTAAATAGTCTCTAAAGTCAAATGCAGCTCTCACATGATTTGTTATGTCTCAGAGGTATCACATCAAAGTGATGCTTTTTACCCTTCTTAATCTCTTTCTCTTGCATTTGATAAGAAAAACCACTGCCTGGGTTGGGGGAGCGGGGGTGAGGTATTTGGGTGAAGGTGGTCCAAAGGTATAAACTTCCAGTTATAAGATAAATAAGTTCTGAGGATATAATGTACAGCATGGTGTCTATATTGTATTGAATATTTGATAGCTGCTAAGAGAATAGATCTCAAAGGTTCACATCACAAGGGGGAAAAATTGTAACTATGTGAGGTGATGGATGTGAACTAATCTTATTGTGGTTATCATTTTGCAATTTATATATATATCAAAACATTATGCTATACACCTTAAATTTATACAATGTTACATGTCAATTGTATCTCAATAAAACTGAAAGAAAAGAAAAACCATTTTCTCAAGCTCAACATCCTTTCTGATCAAAATCTTTGCTACATATCAACCTATCTGCCCTTATCTTTTCAGGTCAACTCTGAGGTGTGTCTTTCCTTTGATGACTCTGGACTCTACAGTCGAGAGCAAACTACTTCACAGCAAGAATAAAGTATTTATGAGCTAAATTCCTAGAGCAGAATTTTTAAAATTTTGTAAAAGTAGTACTTTTAAAGAGATTAGAGTTCTAAATATGCCATCTAATGAGTTTATATTATTATTTTGCTACATTAAGATGTTAATTACAGTATGCTGTGTTTTTGAAAGACTGAATCCTTGATGAGAACAAGGCAACTATTTAAAAACAGCACATTTCAAAAGTTAGCGTAATAGGTCTAAATCTTATTATATTACTTCATTTAAATGTGTGTGTGTATATCATAATACCACACAATACATCCTAACTAGGAAAATATAAGTATATATATTCTAACTAAATATATATGTGCATGTATATATACACATATATGGATATAATATCTAATTATATATATATATATTCCTAGTTCATAAAGTTAATTCTTTTAATTACAGTTTTAAATGTGACATTTAGTAAGTTTATATTGCTTTAGTACATTAAAATGTCAATGTTAATTTTAGAATTCTGTTAAAAAAAAGAGTATTTTAAGGGACTAAGGGACTTTCCTTGCTTAAGATGTGTCATAGAACCAGTAATAGTTCTGACTAATTCAGAGATATTACTCAATGTTTCTCTGAGCTGAGAGTTCGGAGAAAAATCCTTCTCAATGGTAGCTCTTCCTGGTTTGGGACATTGTCAGTAAGTGTCATGTTATTACATTTATACCATTATATTTAGTATTTATCTGAATGTGGAGAGTTGCTAGCTTCCCAGGCAAAATGCTATACTCAAGTATAGCAAGCTGGGAAAAATTATAAGATTGCTAGTCTATCAAAATGGATAAAGTGAATCTTATCTAATTACCATATAAAAACACAGTGGTAATAGAATTAACAGATTTGCTTTTGTTGAACTCTATATTGAAATTTGGTTTAGAAAAATTAACAAACCAGAATTAGGAGACATAATTAGTTTGGAGTTTTTAGATGTCATTTAAGAGTTAATATTTAAATTTTATTAAAATGAACATTCTTTTGCTTTGAAATATAGAAAGAAATGTATATATGTTTATATGTGTCCCTTTCTAGTCATTATTTTATGAAAGTATATAAATACCATGTATTTTAATATGCCAAAATGTGGCTATAATTTTGCAAGAGTGATTTTCAAGAAATATTTTATTATGATGCCAAATGTGGGTCTAGTAACTTACAGATGGTCTTATGTCTTTAGTTTTATAAGTATTGCTAAATCAGTTCTTCCTAATTTGTAAAAGCTAGGGCTGGAAAGGAACAGTTGCTGTGCCACTATCCAATTAACAAAGTACCCACTCACAGGTAACCAATGCTGAGCCCAAATAGAAAGAACTAGGATCTTCCCTAGGGTAATGTACTGCAATAACTGATTCCTTCATGAATCCCTTCAAAACTGTCTGTGGCTATCCAAGTAGAATGTGGTTTTTCCTTATGGTTAAGTGGGCACCTACAAAGATGCTAATTCCACAGCAGACTTTATGCTCTCTCTCACATCTGCCTACCTTATTACTCCTTTACTCTCTCCCCTCCTTTCTTCCTCTCCTCCCTTCTTTCCTCTCTTCCTTCTTTCTTTTCTTTCCTTTCTTTCCTTTTTCTAATCTGTCTTTTTTAGACCGATTTATTCTTAAAAGACATGAAAATAATTTTAAAAGAATTTGGAAAAACTTATTGGAACACAAATTTTTCACCTTTGTTCCTTAGGTAAAGACCAACTGAATAACTGAGGAAGGAAGTCCATTCAGAGAGAACACAGTCCACATACGCAGGCAAGAGAGGCAGAACAAGCCCCTGCAACATGTATCTTTCCAAACCTTTGTTTATTTTCATTTCTATAGCAACCTGGTGGTTGTAAAATATTGCCATAATGAAAATAGAACACAAATGACAGTAAAATGTTCTTATAACTCAAATAGCAGAGAATTGTTTAGAGAATTCGGAAATGCTGATTTTTTTTTTTAAATGGGCTCATAGCAGGAAAAATGTCTACCTAAGTCAATAGTAAATTTCCCCTCCAGAGGGACAATGAGATGCTCGTGACACGTGCACTTTGGAAACTTAATTATGTGCCCATTTATTGCTATTACTTTCTTTAACCAAAAAAATCCCTAAAGAGATTTTACTACCATCAAATCAGTCATAGGGATTTCTCTGCTTTCAGTGGGTGCAATGTGGAGCTTAGTATACATACTGCATTTCCCGTCACCCTATGAGCACAGAATACTCTTTTTTGTAAAGTTTTAAATGAGCCTCTCTTTGGTCTTTGCACAAGTGATTGCATTCCGTAAAATATTATTACATAAAGCCAAAGCACCCTGACTAGACATTAAACTCAGTATTCTAATAAAATCCAATTAAGAACACACACACACACACACACACCCACACACACACCACACGCACTTTGAAGAGAATTTTAGCCCTTACATTTCTTCTCAAAAGAAGAGAAAACAGGGCTTCCCTGGTGGCGCAGTGGTTGAGAGTCCGCCTGCCGATGCAGAGGACACGGGTTCGTGCCCTGGTCCGGGAAGATCCCACGTGCCGCGGAGCGGCTGGGCCTGTGAGTCATGGCCGCTGAGCCTGTGCGTCTGGAGCCTGTGCGTCTGGAGCCTGTGCTCCGCAACGGGAGAGGCCACAACAGTGAGAGGCCCGAGTACCGAAAAAAAAAAAAAAAGAGCTTTGTAGGCAGAAAAAGAAAGAAAAAGAAAGGTCAAACTTTACTGTAAGTAAATGTTCTGTGGTTTGTAGAATTCACAAAACAAATTACAGCATGACATACTTTTCAAGGAACTGTTTGTGTCTTCGGAAAAAGTGTGTGTTATTTTTGGTGAACTCTACCTTTTGATGTGGCCTTTCTGAGGGAAGCAGCATCGTCAAGATTTTTTCTTTTAATTGCGTAACAATACGAGATGAACAAGACAAAAGGCAAGTTCATTTAGTAATTTAAATCCCTGAGGCACAGCCAGAAAGAGACTGAGAAGGAAGGAAGGACCTGGGAGCTGAATGGAGCTCTGAAGTGCAAGTCATCTCCTCAGTTAGAAGACCAGTCCAAGATCAAGGAGTTCTAATTTTATTCATATCTAAAATGACAGGAAGGTAGGATTTACCCCAAAGATAAAGAAATAGCTCATTTATGTTGCAGGCAAGCTAACTTTTTTTTTTGTTTTTTTCTGTGTTTTTTTGTTTTTTTGTTTGCGGTACGCTGGCCTCTCACTGTTGTGGCCTCTCCCGTTGCGGAGCACAGGCTCCGGACGCGCAGGCCCAGCGGCCATGGCTCACGGGCCCAGCCGCTCCGCGGCATGTGGGATCCTCCCGGACCGGGGCATGAACCCATGTCCCCTGCATCGGCAGGCAGACTCTCAACCACTGCGCCACCAGGGAAGCCCCTAGGCAAGCTAACTCTTTACTTCTAGCAACAACAATAAAATTATCAGCCATTTTGACAATGTACCATATGCCAGGCATGGAGTTAGTTTATACATTATCTAATGCTATAATGCCTACAACATATCTGAAATTATGTATTTTGATTCCTCATTTTATAGATAGTGGAAGCTCAATGAAGTTAAAAAAGTTTTATCCAAGGTGACTGAGCAGGTAACAGCATGAATTGGGGTTCAAACCAAGATCTGTCTGATTCCAAAGACCATATTCTCAGGAACTTGACAATTTCACTTCTTTTAACTTCATTATTGGATGAAAAATTAATGTTTCTAAATGCCATGATTCTATGAGGAGATAAAGGCATATCATGTGTATCAAACTAATCACTTCAATGTTTCTGTGAATTAGAAGTAAAGCAGGTAGGCCACGCCCCATTTTACAGGAGTCGATAGAACCAAGGCTGGCTGTGAACATTCAATCAGCAGCAACTTATTTCCAGGCACATCCAACCATAGTGTTCATTCCATCAATAAGTATGGACTTTCCATGGTGGTCTGAGAGATTAATTGACATTTACTGTTTTATTAGTTATGACAAAAGTATAACATACCACTGATGAGTTAAACTATGGATTGTCCTTTGAGTTAGTAGAAAACAATCTGTAAGTACACTCAAAAATTCCATATAAGAAGTGAAAAAATATCTGATCATCCACTTTTCCAAATAACCAGACATCTGGCTCCGTATACACAAATAGCTAGTTATCTGACTGATTATTTTAATTTTTTTAAAAAAACTGGTTGTTATGGTGGCTCATGGATGCTACTATAGTGATAAAGAGACATACTAAAGGAGCTGCTGAATACCTGGCAGAACCCCAGATTCCAATGGATAAAAAGCTTGAAGACTGGGCTTCCCTGGTGGCGCAGTGGTTGAGAGTCCGCCTGCCGATGCAGGGGACACAGGTTCGTGCCCCGGTCCGGGAAGATCCCACATGCCGCGGAGCGGCTGGGCTCGTGAGCCATGGCCGCTGAGCCTGCGCGTCTGGAGCCTGTGCTCCACAGCGGGAGAGGCCACAACAGTGAGAGGCCCGCGTACCACAAAAAAAAAAAAAAAAAAAAGCTTGAAAACTAATCTTCTTTTGTGCATGTATATTTGTCTTACAACCAAATAATCCTCTACAGTCATCTGTACAGCAATTCTGCACCCTCATATCAAAAAGGATTTAATTTACTTTTAAAAATCTTCCCAAGTAGCAGATATCTAAAAATATTTCAAACTGGTTTTACATTTCACATTCCCATTTGAAAACAAAGCTGAAGCTAACTCTGACAAGGTCGTCTATTCATCAGTTTGTTCATTTGTTTATTCATTCATTTATCTGGCCAAGCATGCATTGAGGATCTACACTGAATCTCTTTGCATAGGGCTGTATTCCATACTATTAAGACAGGTTCTTATACTTAAGAAGCTCACATGGCACGTGTGAAACAGATCTGTAAACAAATTTCCCCCAGTTCAAAGTGATAAGTTCTTTTATACAGATATAGATTTTTTTCTCCCATTCAAAATGATATGTACTATAAAAAACATAGCTATGTATGTAGATTAAAAAAAGGAAGTTATTAATTGTCCCTTGGGAATAGAGGAACGGCTTTATAGATAAAATAATATGAGATGGGTGCTTAAACAGTGGCTCAGTAGATTTCAAAATCCTCAAAAAACAACCAACAGCAAAAAACACATTTCACTTTATAAACCAATACACACACACAGCTAAAACATAAGTTTCACAAAATAATACTTACACTCTTATGTTTTCTACTATATTCCATTCCATTCCCAGAATGCCAGCCTTGACCCACTAAATTGACTTTATAACCTTTTAATGAGCTGCAACTCACAGTATAAAAAATACAAGTTCAAAGGAAGAAAAGCAGTTATCCATTTGAAGAAAACATATCCAAAGGGAACAGCATGTGTAAGTCATGGAATTACAGAAGCCATGACGTAGAGAAAATGGTAAAAATTTCAGTGGAGTTCAATCATGACTGGCATGGGGGTGAAGAGTTGAAAACTGGATTGGAAGAATCAAAGAGAGAAAGGAAAAGATAAGGCTGAAAGGTAGGAGAAGAATGTAGGACCAGACCGTGAATAATCAGACTGTTATTTACTTTTAAGGAATATAGGCTTTATGGTGTGACAACAGTGATAGAGCAGAGATCATTAAAGTGGGAAACAGCATGCTACCCTTGCTTTAGGGAAAGATAGTCATGGCAAGAAAAGACCAGACTGCAATCAGACAGGTGGCAGAGAAAATAATAAACGTCTTAGCCAAGGTAGTGGCAGTGGGGATGGATAGCAAGGAGCAATTTTAAGAGTTATTACTAAGAAGGAAAAAAACCAAAAAAAATAACTGGCATTACAGCACACAGTCCTAGTAAAACTGGAACAAAATATATAGGATAGTTAAGATGAAATACAAAATAAAATTGTTCTCATTTGAAAAATTTAAAGCAACCATTCATAAGAATTTATGTATTCAATGAAATATTCTTAAAAATGCAAACAGTTCTTTAAAACTACTATTCAGAATTGACATGGAATGAATTCATATGAATGGCCATTAAATATTTGAAAAAATATCCACCTTATTAGTAATCAGAGAAATGTAAATTAACAAAAAATATGCCATTTCCTGCTTATCAGTTGGTAAAGTAGTTTTTAAAAACACGAATATTTTATATTGGTAAAGGTGAGTTGAAATTGGGACTTGCATGTGTTACTGATGGGGTTATAAATTTTTAAGATGTCTTCTGGAAAGCAATTGGGCAGTCTGTATCAAGAAACAAAAAAATTATCATATCTGTTAACTCATAATTCAACTTCTACAATTTTTTCTTTAAGGAAAGAGTCAGATTTAATGAAGACAAACAAGTCTGATCGATATTTAAAATAATGAGAAATTGAAAATGGGCTAAATGTCCATCATTAGGGAAGTGATTAAATAATATTACGTAGCTCTTAGAAATTACGTTGTGATTTGACCTAAATAATAGAAGGGTTTATTCATAATCTGAATTTAATTATGTTTTAAAGAATAATTAATGACATGTGGAAAATGCTTGTAGTGCTGATGTTAAAATCCAGGCGTCAAAATACATGTGAAAGATAATGAAAATACACAAAATTATTAGAGATTACACCTGTACTCTGGGATTCCAAGAAATATTTTTATTTTATTCTTTACACTTTCCTTTATTTTCCACATTTTCTGTAATGAACAAGTATTACTTTTATAATCAGATAGTATAAAAGATTTGTCAGTATTATTAGTAATTAAAAATTACAATCACTTTACACATTTACTAATAAGCAGAGATTTTTTATTATATTTTCTCTTTCATTAAATGGGGATGAAAAAATACTACTTCCCAGAGTTTGGGAGATTAAATGTGATCATGTAAGAGAAAATGCTATTTTAAAAGTCCTATACATTTCTATAAAAACATTATATACATATTTTTCTACTATTACATCTTTTAGCTGAGACATTAGATTAGCATGACTAAGATGGCTTCTGAACAACAAAGATTTCTCCAACGGGCATTTGCAACCAGAATCAAAGTCAAAATTCTAGAAATCTTACAAGGATTCCAATTTAATTTCCTCAAAAGGAACATAATTTAAATGAAGGTTTAATATTTACTCAAAATATAATTATATTGTTAATTAAATGCCAGAATTTTTTTTTTTTTTTTTTTTTTTTTTTGCGGTACATGGGCCTCTCACTGTTGTGGCCTCTCCCGTTGCGGAGCACAGGCTCTGGATGCGCAGGCTCAGCGGCCATGGCTCACAGGCCCAGCCACTCCGCGGCATGTGGGATCTTCCCGGACCGGGGCACAAACCCGTGTCCCCTGCATCGGCAGGCGGACTCTCAACCACTGCACCACCAGGGAAGCCCCTGGAATTTTTATATTGTCATATTCATCCTAAAATCATTACACTATCTTTTGTGAAAAGGATTATGGGTGATGATCCTTTTGTATCTCCATTTTCCAACTTTTCTCTAACATAATTATATTCTCGGTACCAGCCCAAATTATGAATATAAGCCCTTCTATTATTTGGGTCAAATTCCTAGACATACAGGAACTTGAAACAAAACGTTGGGCACTCTACCTTTTGGGGAGCAGAAGGAAGAAGTCAGATAAGAAAAAACAAAAGAGAAAAAGCCTTTAAAATTATAGGAAGAGATCCAGGAGACCACAGCGTTATAAAAAGCAGGAGGGATACAAATTTCAAGACAGGTATTATCAAGTTACCGTGAGCTTGAGAAAGATGATAATAGGCAAAAAAAAAGTCATTGGTACTTTGCATTTGATAAACAGGTACTATCCTAAAGAATAGTTTTCATATAGAATGGAAGCAATTTGAATGAATGATGACGATATCTAAATAACTAGACATAGGGAGCTATTTTCAAAACAAACACACTTTGGCCTAAAACAATTCTACAACGACATTCACTTATAGCCCATGATACATGTATATTATGTATATATCGGTGTGCATCCTCATGGATTCTAAAGAAGCCCTAGAAGCCCATTATAAGGTATGGCTGGAGCAGGGAGAAAATGTCCTGGAGAAGAGAAATCTCTGGTAACAGCCCCTTTCAGGCAGTCTTTTCTGAGGCTTCTGACCCTCGCAGTGTATTTTTCACCTAATTTCTGGAAGATTTACACTTTATGTGACTGAGAATTGTGATACCCTAATGTGATGTGTAATTCTTAGAATATATTATACTGCATAATATAATATCCAGGTATAGCTTTTAAAAATGTATTTGTGGTGATTTCCATTAAAAGTTGGAGATTAAGTCTTTAATCAATTAGCATATTCTTTCTTGAAGGAAAAAAAAAAAAAAACTCTTTAGAATCTTTTCCAAGAACAAAACATCCTGAAAGATAGGAAAAGAACAGAAAATCTGTATTTTGCTAGTGTCCTGATAAAAATAAACCATAATTCTTACACAGAGGCAAAGCACTTAGTTGATTAGATCCTTAAATGTATGTTGATATTTACTATTAAAGATTAGAAGCAATATAAAAGCAGAGTACAAGACTTAATCTAAATTCTTCTCTAGGTATTTATTGTAATTACAGTGTGGCCTTAACACTTTAGAAAGCCTATTTCAAAATAGTAATAAGAATAGCAAATGGCACTTAGTTTGTGTCAGGCCCTATTCTGAGTGCCTCACTTATATAAATTCATCTATTCCACACAGAATCCTGGAAAGTATTTCTATTAATTTTTTCATTTTGCAGATGTGAAAAATTGAGGCACAGATGGCTTAACTAACTTGCCCAAGGTCGCACAGGCAGTAAGTAGAGGAGCTGAGGTTTGAAACCAGGCCGTCTGGTTCCTAAGCTCAGGATCTCAATAATTTAGGTAATTAGGTAACCTGTTCTACAATACTGTGGCAAACTAGAAAATGGTTCCCCAAATAGAAATAGTTTGAACCCAAATTGACGTTACACTTGATTATACTGTTCACATTAACCAGAAAAATGTTAATGGAAAACAATCGATTAAATTGCTGTGGTATCTCCAAAGGAAAAGGCACATGAAATTCTTTGTTTCCTATAGTTTATATAACAAACTAACAAACTGAAATTAAGGGAAGATGCTAATGCTTTGTAGAAAACAGACTTTTTCTTACCCGCGCAGAGTTCAGGAGAAAAAAGAAAAATAGAGGTTTGTATCTACATAGTTTCTAAAATCAATCACATTGACACCCTTTGGAAGCCGTTTCTGTGTAGTGGCCGGGAGTGGTGAGAAGACTGCCACCTGGTCAACTCTGACTGCTCATCATAATGTCCAAAATAGCAAAATGCATTCTGATTTTTAAGGTTTATTTAGGGAAAGGATTCTGATTTTTAGGGTTAGTTTATGGGTTAGATTCAAAATCTAACCAGTTACTCAGTTTCTTGGGGGCTACAAGTCTTTTGCCTGAACCTATGATGCAATAGCTCTCAAGACCAAAATGTTATAAGAGCACCTTCTGTTTAAAACATGCATTTTAAGAGAACAGCAGGATTCAGCTCCCCTAACCAACAGCCCTTACTACAAAGATACAACAGATGTTGGTCTGTGTGCAAAGCAAACATCAGCCTTGCTAATGTGGTCTGTGCTGAATTCTTGGTAATTAGACATTTATCCCAGCGCAGAGTCAAGGTCATTAGAGTGAAAGGCTGTAATGCTTACAATTATTTTGCCCCTCATGTTTCTCTGCATGAAGTCAGGGACGGCAGTGCACAGGAGTGAAAGAAGAAATGTTTCCATTACTGCAAAGGTCTCTTGGTACTACAGAGGCTGGGAAACAGAGACTGAGTCAGTAGTAGAATCAGCTACCGGTTGGTTAGACAGCTTGACCTGAATCTGGCCACCCTTTCCCCATTTTCTCCCCTCCCCCATGCCTTCTGACCTATACAAGGGAAACATTAACCGACAGAATGGCAAGCAAAAAAGCAAGGGGCTAGCAACCACAGCCTAATTAAATTTAACATATTAAGAAGTGGTGAAACCACAGGCAGCTGAAAAGGAGCGCTCAAGTTCAGCACAGCCACCATTTCTAAACACAGTGGGTGCAGTGAACTATCAACAGTATCCGCAGAGGGCAAGCAGGAAAGGAGTGCTCACGGCGAAGTCTTAAAGCACAACGGTCTCTTCAAATGATAGGAGTAAGGAGACTAGGGCTACTGACAATGGCTGGATTAAAAAACATATATATTGCAACTTTTTTCTCTACATAGAGAACATGTACGATTATGTCAGAGTCACAGAAGATAGCCACTAATCAATTAGTCAAGCTTTCAAACTCCCTTCTTTACAAAAACAATGCTGGGGAACGACAGATCTTTTGGGGATGCACATTTAGAAAAATGTGCTGTATGTAATCTAGTTTAAAGAGCCCTGGGCTTGAAGTCAGGCAGCTGTGTTTGAAACCAGGCTCTGCCATTCACTGGTTGTGTGATGGAGGCATGTACTTTTACTTCTCTAGTTTCAGACTCTGCCTTCGGAGAGAAGAGTGTGGTGGGATTAAAGGATCCCTTCTAGCTAATTCCACCCATCTCTGAAATCTGACATCAATCACTTTAGCAACCAACTGCATCTGTTTTCCCATCATGTTATAAAAGCATTATTTTAAATGTTGATGATATTCAAAATATTTAACAATCACAACATAAGACTTGACTAATTTGTACAGACACTGACCACATTGCCTTCTTTGGAGGGTTTAGATGCACTGACAAAATATACAGACCATAAAAGCTATGATGTCAATGACCATGATAACTGTCAATGACCAATTTTTATAAAATGTAGCAGTAGCAACTGAAAATAATGGTATTTAATATTTTTGCTTTTTCTTTGCTGTAGTGGGTCCTTACTCTCGCTCATTTTTAAAAATTACCCCTGATTTAACTATTTGCTCCCCTATTATGCTTTTTACATCTTCCTCCATTAATTTGCTTTTATTTTAGCATTTCATTCTTAAGTGTTTGTACTCTGTTCTCACTTCCTTTTGTCTCTTTCCTTTTATTGGTCTTCGCTTAGCCATTTCTATCCTTTCTTTACTCACCTACTGATGTCCTTTTCTGTCTAAATGATAATGTTCTTGAAGTGTCATAGACCTATATTCTACGCTATAAGATACAGTAACAGTCTCAGGACACATTAAATGACCATCACCAACATCATTACAATCACCATCACTACCACAAGTCCCACAAGAATATCATTCACTTAACACCTATATCCAAGACATCAAAAATGAAAATATAATATTTCAGTTGCTAATGGATGGCAGTGTAATGACACATCAACCAGCAGATAGAACTAGGCATTTCCCAGAAATGTGTTGTAAAAGTTCCTTTTCATTTTATTTTCTGGTCCTTCATATTGGTAGGTAGCTGCTACCTTACATGCTTACCAAACAGCCAGAGATAAATCACATTAGGCACATTTCTGGTACATATCTGGTGAAATCTGCCCACATCAATGGGCAAAAAGATATTTAAAAATAAAAATATTATTCAGTTTTACTCCCTTAATCTTTACTTCAAAAAGTCTTTCAAAAATAGATTACTGTTTACTCATACTAGTGGATTAAAACTATGTCAATATGCTCCTAGCGAGTAAACTTTTTCCTTGGCTAATTCCATTTTTTCTAAATGTCACAATCAGCTGGATAAATTACAATTCAAGCAGCAGTTAAGATAACCAGACATGTGAATTATTCTTTAATGTTTTTTCAGTTCCATAACTTCTGAGAAAAATTCCAATCAACTGATTTTTTAAAAAAATCTATTCATTTGACTAATTTGATTTCCATGGAATTAATTACTTAATAGTGTTATACAGGAATAGGTAAATATACGCTATTGAAATCTAAGAGCTGAAAAGAGTCTTTCTGCTGCTTTATAAGTTCTATTAAAATGACTAGTTCTGGGCTTCCCTGCTTGCGCAGTGGTTAAGAATCTGCCTGCCAATGCAGGGGACACAGGTTCGAGCCCTGGTTCCGGGAAGATCCCACATGTCCCGGAGCAACTAAGCCTGTGCACCACAACTACTGAGCCTGTGCTCTAGAGCCCATGAGCCACAACTACTGAGCCCACATGCCACAATTACTGAAGCCCAAGCGCCTAGAGCCCATGCTCCGCAACAAAAGAAGCCACAGCAGTGAGAAGCCCACACACCCCCAACGAAGGGTGGCCCCTGCTCGCCACAACTAGAGGAAGCCTGTGTGCAGCAATGAAGACCCAATGCAGCCAAAAATAAATGATAATAAATAAAATAAATTTAAAAAGTCTTAAAAATGACTAGTTCTATATTAGTAATAACAAACACTAGAAACTAAACTCTTAAATTGTAACATTTCCAAAGAGATCCTTTAAAGGTAAATATGACACTACTTAATTTCCAAACAGGCAGTTAAGGAGGCTTAGTATCAGATTTATAAAGATGCTCTGAATATATTTTGTGAATCATGATTTGGGGACTAAATTTGCATAATCCACACAAAAGAATATACAAAATTACAGAATAAATTACCTTAAACCTGATGCTCATTGTCTGATCTTAATGGCTGTTTAGAATTTTCAGAATCAGTAAGGAACCCCCAAACTCATTTTTTTTTTCTAATGGATTTAACCCTACCCAGGGTCACCTACAAATTTATTCTGGAGTTTATTGAAGTCTTCCATTTGTTTTAATAAATATAATTATACAACAGTCCTGGACATATTTATTTAATATTTTAAAAAGGAGACTAGGATGTCAAGGGTATTTTCTCTGTTTCATTTCATTAACATAAATCACTCTGGTTAAGATGAAACTCCCTACACATGCACTGCATTAAAGCAACTCTATCCCTTCGGAGGAAAGTCGGAGTCAGGCCAGCTCAGGGACTTGCCTCAGTCCCGGTTTTGAACACGTTCACAAACAGGTGCAGACCCTTCACACCAAAACCAGTAGAAAAGTGTGTGCTCCCCATGCAAACACTGATTGCTCGCCCCACCTGCACTTTGATTTGTTTTGTTTGAATTGACTATATTTCCCCTTGATGAATCCCATTTATTTAGAAAAAAAGTCTGCCTTAACGTACACTGGAAAGAGAGAAAAAAATCCTTTACTTTGATCTCCTTGGCATGTGCCCTAGGATGAAAAAGATATCCCAGATATTGAATTTTTATGTCAAGACCATCCTCTGTCAGTGCAGTTTCTCTAAGAAATTCTCTACCTTTGTAGAGTTTCTCTGCTTCCCATCCCTAGCTAGAGTAGCCACTAAATTTATCTGAGGCTCATTACATGATATGTTGTACATTCTTTCATTCTAAATAATGGCAATACAAGGCATTAGGGTTAAATAAACCAAGGCATATTTACCATCAAACTAAGAAGATTAATTTTCAGAGTCCCTCTTTCACATGAACCCTTTCCAAGGCCTTGTACCTATTTAAATTTTTTTTCCTTGGTATTCTTTCTCTGAAAGAGAGTACTCATAATCATAGAAGATTGAATGAGACCCATAAACTGAGGTCTGACTCTGAGTAGAAATGATAGCATGCCTGTGTTGTGTGAAATCATCCTTCCCTGGACACCTGCAGAAACGGGGGATACTTATAAGGCTTGGAGTAGCATCTCTTTCCCTTATCTGTGTTCTCCTACTGCATGGTCAATATTTTATCCTTTATTGATTCTCTGTCTCACAGTAACTTTCACTCCCAACTAGGACTGTATACTTCTCCAAGGAAAATGCTGGATACTTCTGCATTTTCCTCCGACAGCAACTAGCCCAGAGTTGAGCCCACAGTAGGTCAGTTACTTGTAAGGCAGCTTTATGCACATCCATACCTATGACAGATACCTCAAGCCCCAAAGTCTGAATTAAGAAACTGATCAGTCTGTCAGAACACAGTTGTGCCATTTTTGCACCCCTCAGCAGCCATGTCAGGAGAGTTGTATCTGGGAATAAGTTTCCAATAAACCTCAGTTTCTATGGTATTTTCCCCACAGGCATATACCTGCCTGCCAGAAGGGAAGAAGGCATTGCTGAGTGGCTGGTATATTTCTAAAGATACATATATTTCTAAAATAAGTATATTTCTAAATCCATTCATGTTTGTCTTGGGAATACACTTAGGTTCCCATTTTGAATGAATGGTGAGCGAACATCCAAGCTTTTGTTCTAGCCCTGACACTAGCTTCCTGTGTGATCTTCATAAGTACCTTGTCCAATTCATAAGGATGTCTGAGGACAAAACATTACAATAGATGCAGGGCTTTTGAGCTTTGGGAAGAAAGATACTCCTTTAACATTGGGCCCAGGAAATATCTATTGACAATTCATGGAGGAAAGCATTCTGTAGGTTTATTCTAGGGAAAAATTCTTCCCTCAACTGTCATTTTGGGAAGAGAAGTGTCATACTTCTGCCTCTCCCAGAACAAGAAGTACAAGATTCTGTGTTACATGGAACACTGCACATTCCAGCCACACCATAGTTTCCCAAACACATCCCATACTTGGCATATTGGAATCAGGGTCAATTCAGCCAAGGAAAGCTGCATTCTTTTGTTATTCAAGAAAATCATTTTCTCCTTTTTTTGAATCTATTAAATGTCACAAAGGTTTGTGTGTCATAGTGTTATTAATGACTTCTGAATGTTTTGATATAAGTAATTTTTTGGTTTATTCTTGTGTTTTTATTCAGGTGTTTTTCTTTCACTTATATAATTCAACCTACATGGTGATCCTAAAGACAATGGTTGAGTACTTAAACATCCAGTAAAACAAAAGAGCATTTTAAGCAAACAACTAAGGACTTTGCTGATTTATTGCTCTGATAGCCATAATTATCTTTTGAATAAATATGTGATAACCATAGCTGTGGTTTGATAAAGTTCAGGACATATGTACATCTAGAAATATTATCTTTGGAAACAAAATGACATTACCACACCATGATACCCCAGGATCCACTCCCAAAGCCACTTTCTTTTTTAACCAGGAAAAGTAATATAGTTTAACTCTTACTGTCTTATTTCAGGGTGTGCTTTCTTATCATGAAAGGTACTTACTTAATTGAAACTCTTCTCTTATTGACATAAAGACAAACTAATTTATCCTCTTCTCCCTCAGCAAAATGTAGTCATGAATAACAAATGAGGCTTTAATATTTCTTAAGTCCATAAATGGATTTACCCATAAAACCAATTATATGTTCACACTGCAATTGGTTGCTAATTTTAAGAGTTAAAAAAAAACAAATCCATGTTTTTAATGTGTCATATCTGATCTAATAAGTTTGGGAGATATGTGCACATATTTAAACTGAAACAAAATACACACAATGACTGTAAAATATCACCAATTTGCTATAATTCTGAATGGCAGTAACGTTACCCTAAGAAAATTCACTGGATGATTTAATAGTGATATCAAAGGAAACTGATCCTCTTTTCCCTTTTCCCTCTTGTTGCTTCTCTGTTTCTCATTCCTTCTTTCTTTGTCTTTATGACCATGTGTTATCTAAGAACCATCTAGATGCAACCAGTGAGAAATGGAGAAGACAGTCTGTAGAATATGGCTCACCCAAGTGCTCAGTTTATCTGATAATGAAATATTATATATTGCACTTATTTATATTAGATTGATTGCTGGAATCTAAAGGGTAGATATATTTTACTTACTTTTATATTACCATGTTTATTTAATTAATAATGAACTGTCTAAAGTGCCAACTAACTTTGCTCCCTGTATATCAGAATTTCCCAAACTATGTTCTATGGAATGCTAGTTTCTGTGGTATCTGCAGTTCTTTTGGGGGAAAGAAACTGGGGAAATGGAGAGTTCCATGTTCAAGTAATTTGAGGAAATAATGTGTTAAATAATCTAAGATTTCCTTACTACTGGAATTCTAAAACTCTTTCATATGCTTTTACAAATTATCAAGAGGAGATTTTTCACCAAAGGATATTTCTTATTGGTGAGAAATGCATATTATTATCCCCTGTATCTCGTGTTTAGCAGAACATAGTGTGGAAGATACTTCTACTGGTATCTCAAATTTAGAGCTATTATTGAACTGTCTTGCTCTCCCAGATCTTTGTGTTGCCTGTCTTACTCTACTTAGGCCACCATAACAAAATACCATAGACTGAGTGGTTGAAACAATAGAAACTTATTTTCTCACAATTCTGGAGCCTGAAAGTCTTAGGTGAAGGTGCCATTCTGGTTGCATCCTGTAGAGGGCTCTCCTTCTGGCTTGCAGATGGCCACCATCTCGCCATGTGCTCACAGGGCCTTTCCTTGGTACATGCATTCAGGGAGAGAGAGAGAGAAAGCTCTCTGGTGTCTCTTAATAAAGACACTAATCTCGTCAGACCAGGGCCCTGCCCTCATGACCTCATTTAACCCTAATTACGTCCCAAAGGGCCAATCTCTAAATACCATCACATTGGGGGTTAGAGCATCAACATATGAATTTGGGGGGGACAAAAGCATTCAGTCAATAACCGTGCCTAATAAAAAAATATATTTTGAATTAGCTGAGTACTCTAAGACTTTTTTTTCTTTTGATCTAAGCTGACATCATGTTCATCACTGACAAAAAAATCTGTCAAGGCCTCCTTAATTTCTCTTAGGAGGTTAGGAAGTGGACGCTCAGTCTTGTTTTCTCAATACTGCTTTCCCTGGGTTCTCCATATGCTTACTTAGGCCCAGACACATCATCCTTGTGGAAAGCTAATGCCCAGTCCAGCCTGTGCATAAGAATACTCAGATAGGAGTACTGGATGAATGGTCCCCAGGATCGTGCGTGAGATCAGAACACACTAATGTCAAATTAACATAAATAAGGCAAAAATAGTTGTTTTTATTTCAAAAAGAGCTAAGTCAGATGGTATCACTCAATGACTTTCCTACCCAAGACGTGATAAGTAGGGCAGGAAATAGGCCTGAACTCCACGTCCCTTGGCTTTCATAGCATGACCAGATCTCCTTGTCCGAGAGGGCTAAGGCTTGAATAATTATTAATTCGCTAAGATGCATAATCCATCTTTACCAAATGGACCAAAAGCAACAGAGCAGCAGCAAGCTTGCAGAGGACAGAATGCTTGGTGACACTGCAGCCAACCCCTAAGAGGGAGACTTCCTCATTTCTGCTTCTTGGCTTTGAACTGGATTGAGAGCACTTTTGTATAACCCCTTTGTGAAAGACTCTAGAAGCTGGGATTTAATTTTGTAGAGTCTCCTGAGGGGTCTTTATTCCTCAGGGTGTCAGGACAACTCTCACACCACAGGAGGGTTCCTCACTTATTTCCACTTCAAAGGAGCATTAATAATAATCCTCCTTATTACAGAATCCAGCCAGACCTTTCTGGTGTGATGATTAATTGGGAGGTGTTACTTTTTTTTTTTTTCCTCCAATATATCAGGTGCAATCATTTCAGCCCCTAAAAATAAATGTTCTCTCTGCAGAAAAACAGGAACAAACAAAAATGTTTTGAAAAGTAATCACTTGTTTAAAAAATGGAAATTGGGCTTCTGTGTTGTAAGGAATGTATGGGCATAACGGTGAAATCCAACACTGGTAAATGATCTGACTACCTCAAAGTGAAGTTTTTGCCTTCCTACAGTGGCCTTTAACCCTGCCCTTTCCTCCAATCTGAGAAGAGCTGATGTTGATGGAACATATAATGGCCCCTTTCCTGTGTAGTAAAGTCAGCAATAAAGCTTAGTAATTAAGGGTACCAGGGAGGCCCAGCCCAGCAGGCTAGTGGTGTGGCGAACACTTTTAGAACTTCAAACAATATCAAAGTCACTAAGAAGCGGGCCTAGCTCCGTTCTGGTTTGAATTAAGCCTCACTTCCACACGCACTTTTCAAATCCAAGCTCAAACAAGAAAGCCAAGGCCTTCTGGATTTCATTAGAGCCAATTATCTTATCTGTTTCATCTCAGACCTGACCCTAAGGCTGGCAAACAGCTATTCAGTGCATTTGTGTGGTTGTTTGAGAAAGCCTCCAGTCAGCCAATGGCCCGAGGACCTGCTAATTAAAACACCGTTGCCCCCTGCCTCTAGTGATTAAATATTTTCAAGCTTTTGTAAATAATTTTTCCATTCTTTGCCCCAAGCCTCAAAGGTCCAATACATGCAGTAATTTATTTAGTTTGTCAGAGAAGACTGTTGGAAATAGGGTCATAATGGAACCTTTGGAGACTTTTATATGTCTTGGTACTTCTGAAAGTGACAGTTTATAAACCAGCCAAATGTGTATACTGTTCTGATGTAATTATGGCCTAATGGCCTTTCTCCTTTTGAAGTGATATAGTGTATAACAGGCTTACATTTTGTCAATAATCATATTTCCTCAAATGTCAACATGATATCTAGCATTGGAATTTAATGAGATCATTTAAGCCCTAGAAATTGTATCAAGGTACATCGCCTTCAAGCTTCTTGCCTGAGGGTGGGTCACAGTCAGGAAGACTAGCTTGGGAAGAAGACTAATCGAATTCCTGCTTGCTCTTTGTGGCAAGGACCTGCTAGAGAACACTGAATTCTTTCCAGAGCCAACTTCTGAGAAATCAGTGAGTGATATGGTGATGCCACTTCAGAGAAGAAAATATTCAGGGAGAACATTTAGAATTAAAATCATTAGATTAATAACTTTTTCCAGACCTAATTTATATTCAGAGTGATCTGAGAACTTCAGAATGATACTTATCTTACAACCGGATTGTGGGGAGGGGGAGGACATTAAGAACTTTCTTTGTAGCTGCGACGTACACTACAGCATACATGGGTTTGCTGAACACCCCAGGAAGCCCACCACAGCCCTCCTAACACATGGACTTCCCTGCCCCACAAGCTCCTCGGGCATGACCTGGCCATGCGCACCAAGGTGCATGTAACGCCAGACTAGCTCCTCCTGGACCAAGACACAGACAGAGCAGTGGGTGAGCACACACAGCAGACAAACACCTCTCTTCCCTACTGCCCTGGGCACAGCCATTCAAACTCACAGCTCTTCTGGCCAGTGCAGTCATGTTTTATGGGAGGAAAATAAAAATCCGGGGTTCTGTTTGTTGTTCTCACTGCTCTTTTTGAAGTATTACAAGAAAAAATGTTGGCAGGCTCTTTAGCTGCATCTAGTGTTCACTAACACACCTATGAAAAAGAGCTATGGGACGGAGCAGCTCTGCTTCTGCTGTTCTTAAAATGACACTTTGGTCTTATCCTAAAGAATAGGCTTTTAATAAAAACATCCACCAAAGGCAAACAATTAAACAATATATAAAGCACCAGGGGGCAACCTCGTGGTTCAGTTACAGTCTGGAGCCATTCCCAAGGAGAATATGTGGGTATTTTACAAGGAACAATACACTTTTCCAAAGGTATTATAAAACAACAACATTTTAAAGTGGGCCTTCAAACTTGGTACAGGATTTCATGCTCAGCTCTGACAATGGGATGATCTTTTTACATTCTAATTTCTTCAAAAGCATGTTTAGAGAACTGTGTCAAACATTATGTCTATATATCTATATAGAGATATCATTGCTTTTTTAGAAGACACAAAATAGTAATTTGTTTACTTTCAAAAATTGACACTAGTAAACTAACAAGTGAGTGATCCTTCTTTCATAATTATTATTTTTCATTTGGATCCTGTATTTGATTTGTATCAATTGTCATATCCTCAAATAACTAAACTAAGGGCAATATATTAAGCTTCTGACAGACTTCAGTCTTCCGAGTAATTTAGAATTTAATCAGATAACTAAACTGAATCAATAAAATATGACACACCCCAGATTTTATTATTTCTGTCCCTGCCTTTTTCACCTGCTGAGTCACTTGGAAAAATTATGTTTATTGCAGAAAACGGCATCACTAAATAATTTCTGCAAATATATTTTCAATTTAGAAGTCCTGCAATATGAAAGGGAAGTGATAGTATCAGAAACTTATACAAGGGAGAGGACTTGGGTACACAAAGCAAAGTGAGAGGCCCAGTGCGGCAACTTTAACATTTAAGAGACTTTTTCTGAAACTGAAAGCACAGAAGATCAAGCTTTCTTTGGGCTATAAAACTTTTAAATTATAAATCTGTGCCAGCTCCATTCTATTTTTTTTTTTTTTTTTTTTTTTTTGCGGTACGCGGGCCTCTCACCGCCGCGGCCCCTCCCATTGTGGAGCACAGGCTCCGGACGCGCAGGCTCAGCGGCCATGGCTCACGGGCCCAGCAGCTCCGCAGCATGTGGGATCTTTCTGGACCGGGGCACGAACCCGTGTCCCCTGCATCGGCAGGCGGACTCTCAACCACTGCGCCACCAGGGAAACCCCAGCTCCATTCTTAATCTGGAGTGTAAACAAACTCCCCTTCACACCTTAGCTTTCACTATTGAGTAAAAATGCTCATTTGTTTCTGAAATTCAGTCCATTTCAGTAACTCCAATATTGCTTTAATTTCAAGAAGTTATGAAACAACAAAAAATATACATCCTAGGTGAACCAATATTTTGTTTTCAACTACAACAATATATATCTTTAATACATAAGATAATATGTAGAGGCTATTTTTTGACGGCCATTTCTGCAATTATTTTGGGATGCAAAATATGCCCAAGTTGAGATGCAGATGGATTTAAAATTCTGCTGAGATTGAAAGGTGACTCACTCATCTATCTCCCCCTTCTCCCACCCACCTTTTTTTTCTTTTGGATAAAATGTCTTATTTTCTCTCCAGAGGCTCAGACTGTGTATTCTGAAAACTTTTTTTTGGGCTGCCCTGCATGGCTTGTGGGATCTTAGTTCCCCAACTAGGAATCAAACCCAAGCCCCCTGCAGTGGAAGCATGGAGTCCTAACCACTGGACTGCCAGGGAATTCCCCCTCCCACCCACTTTTTAAATAGCAAAATATGAATTATAATGGCAAGAATGTTACTTTGCTGAGCCTTTCCCATTAGGAGTTCCGCAGTCTGTAAGCCTGCTGATTTCCCTATGGCTTCACAACAACAGGGCTGCTCTTTGGAGTAGAAGATGTTTAGACAACAAATACCCAGAACTGGGGCGCCCATAAGAAAGATGGACAGATTTATAAGAGTTACAAGGACAAGTCCTCACCCTTCTATAAAAGTGCCAGAGGAGTTTAAATGTCTATATAAATGGGAACAAATGTTGACAAGTTTCATCTACATAACATCAAATCATTGGGATGAAATATGGGAAACTGAATCTATCATTCAGATATCTGAATGTCATGCAAAGACCTGGACTACTATCTGAAAGTCCTGCCTACCAGAAAATGGTGTAAGCTTCAGCCCTGAACCTCAGAAGTAATATCTGAACAGACTTCCTATTGAACACAAGTTTCCCAAAGTGGACACTTTTACTTGGAGAAGTTAATAAGTAAATTTCTATTAGTAAACATTATATTTATCTAGTTCAGAAAAAAGATTACAAATTTACATTTATGGAATATTAAAACAAAGTTCTATCTCTTTTTTCACATTATTTGTCATCTCAAAGTTAGTTATAGTAAACTTTAGGTGTGAAATCATGGAAATAGAGGGGAACTATTCAGTTTCAAGAAAACACATGAAGAACAAAAGGCATTGAAATTTGGTTAATAAATAGTGGTTTAATGAAATACAGGATAAGTGACTTTTATTTGGCTTTATCTTACCAGTAAATGAAGCATAATCTTAAAATATTCACTAAAACTGTGAAAAAAGTGTGACTCCATAGTTTATTAATTATATTTATCTTCCATTCTGGCTATGTCATATCATAATTAACTGCACACCAATTCCATTATTACTAGATGAGATGATTTAAGTTGATGAATTGATCTGAGCTGCTTGACAGTCCAAAAGATCTGCTATTTCTGGCCTAAAAAGCTTCACAATAATATTTCGTAGAAAGCTTTCATTTCCTGATATCTCTGAGTATTACACATATGTTGGGAGGATTTTGTGCAAGGCAAGGGTTTTGTAATCCACTGTTCCATCTTGAAAATAAAAACAAATCGTTTCTAGTCACGCAAACTGCTTTCTTTCTTACAGAGAAGCGCTAAGGAAAAGTTAATAGAACATAGCTACTCTTTTAATTAGTCCTTATTATTTGGAAAACTGTATAATTGCTACACAAATTCCTGGAAATTTCTGGCTTTAAAACTGTTCTAAGTCAGAAGGGAAAAATGTTGTCTTAAAATTTTTACAGTTGATCTGACCTTTTAAAATAATAATAAAAACTATGCCTTGCATTTGAACTATTTTAAATAGTTCTTCACAGAAGATAATATAATTCACATTTCAAAACTTCAAGCACTTCAAGATACTTCCTGGACTTTTTACCTGAGTTCTATACTGTCTAATAATATCATATCTCTTTGATGCTCAGCTCAAAAATGAAGTTTGCAAGTTTCCCAAGGAAGACAGGTGTGCATAAGATCAATTTACTCCCAGGGTCAAAGAGCAAAATTCTAAGGGTATCTAGAGACACACACCTATAGAAATTGTAATTTTTTGATGAAAATTGGTACAATATGTTGCACAGATGAAAGAGAAAAAATTATTCTTAAACTATACTTATTGCTGAAACTAAAGAGCAGATAGAGCTGACAGCTTTCTAAAATTTATTCCTATGGAGCTTTTTCTTCTGACCTATTCTGATAAAACTTCTTGAAACATCTCTACATGCTGAATATAAAGAACAGAATCTGGACAATGAATAAAATTGTAGATCACTTCAGCAGTAATTTCATATGTATTGCTCTTCATTGAAATAAAATATCAATAGATGAAAATCATTACTGCTTTGTTCCCAAGATTGATTGACAAGTTTGGATTTGAAGCCCACATCTTCTTTATTAGCCAAGTCTTTCAGAAAGAGAAAATGTGGGCTTGATTTGTGAGCTATGATAAATGGTCTGAGAAAGATGGTAGTAGGGCCAATTTGATATGTACAGTATTTCATATTGGCAAATTGCTTCAAGAAATTCCACCCTCTTTCCCAAAATGTCTTCAACATCCTTGGGAAGATACATACTATCATGAGCATAATATATTTGGTTGTCATTAACAATTGAAAATCCATTTCAAGACTGGGAAGCATCAACCACAGTTCTTATAGACAAAACAAGACCCCAAATCATTTTGCAGTATTGAGTATGATTTTTAGATGACAACAAATCATTCTTTATTTCAAAATTGGATCTAAGCATTCATTTATCAGTCTATGTTCTATTAAAATTTAATTTGGGTTTTCTCAAGTTCAATCACATACCCATTCCAAAAAAATTTAAATGTGTACATAATGAAAAAAATTATTTTAACAAAAAAGGAAAAAATATATTTTCCATTGTAAACAGTCTCGTTATCAAAAGGAAGAAAAATTATAGGGGTGTTATTTGATAGGCTTAGTGTGCCGCATGAGGAAAGGCACAAAGAGAAGTGGCTTGGAATTATTATATGATACAAGGGTAGTGAGAATCAGGGAGTGATTTTCAATTTTAAAATAGTATTACCAATTTAGATGTCGAAGATAAATGCTGGATAGACTAAAATGCACTGGCAAAGAATTTCTCACTTTATTATTGTTTTGTTACCCCTACTCTTGACAGAGCAACTATAGTTTATAGCTTAGGGCCAAAGGACTACTGTCTCTACACTCACACTTTTTGCCACCCAGTCCCTGATCACCGTTAACCAGCTATGTGACATCAGGTAACCAACCTACTGAACTCAAGGGGGGCTTGGTATCCTCATCTGGAAACTGGGAGCACTTAATTCAACAACTTGTAAAGATGAAAAGAAATGAGCAACTAGCAAGTCCTCAATGAATTTCTATATTACTATGATATTATCACTATATTATGTTATTATTTTTATAATAGTTTTACTTTACATTATCTTACCATGAAATTTCACTAAAATATGATAAAAATAAGAATAACCATAAAAATATATACTTAGTTGTCATTACCAATGAGAGAATATAAATATTTACTATGATCCCATCTCATTTCTCAGACAGAATTAAGCAACCTCTAAATTTCAGTCTCTGCATATGACAAGACTATTTAGAAGTCAGTGCTCTAAAATTAGTTATAACAACAATGATATGTTTGATAAAACAAGAGAAAATAAAATATTGTACTTATTTATGTTCACTGCCCAAAATTACCTACTATCATTCCATGGTAAATTCAACCACTCTTAGAAAACTCCAAGCTAACCACTACTGACTAGTTGTCTGAGGAATAGCTGCTCTATGAATATGACAATTAAGGGCTCTATTCTCTGCTTTCAAGTTAAATGCATATGTTTCTATTTTTGCCGCAAACAGGAGAAATCATAGGAAGTTCTATTTTAAAGATGCTGTATCTACAATAGAATTGACAGTGTGACAGATGAACTGAGAATAGATGTTATCTAGTCAAGTTTCCAGTCACAGTTTTGTATCAATGGATTTTAAATTTGCTTATATCATTAAAGCAAACAGGTATAAACCAAAGACAACGGAAAGAGATATAGGCTGTTTGGGCTCTTTGTATATGTCCAACTGATTCAGCTGCTTTGACTTCGTAACAAATATGCTAATTTTTAAACATTCTATTGGTTATATGGTCAAAGTATTTTAGCAAAGGCTACATTTGCAAGCACAAAAACATTTTGATTAAAGAGATACTTCATAAATCAATGAAAAGAAAAAACAACTAGTTTACAATAGAAATAACAACACATATTTTGACTAGATATTTATTTTCTAGATTAGATAACTCGCTCAAATCCTCTTTTTCAGTTGGCATACTGGCAACCTTGGTGAAACAGAATCATTCTGTTTAGGAGTTTTCCCCCAGAGGTGAACATGCCCGAAGACCTGATATTTACAGACCCTTTGTATTTGGAAATCCTTACCATTAACAAATATTAATTATGGTAGCTACAGACTATAAACACGTTGGCCTGGAGAGCAGTAATTTTAAAAAAATCACAACTTGTTTGCATCTAAGGAACCCAGATCAACACCTCTAAGCCACTCTCTTAGCTTGTTTTCAGTGTATGCCAAATGAGTCATTTATTATTTCATCCATACCTTCCAAATGTAAAGGGCTTATACCTGGTTTTTGAAATTAAAAATCCACAGAGATCGTCATTCATTCACTCATTCATTCATTCATTTATCTATCCAATTAGATATGCATAATTTGAAGGACTACTAATATTTTATTTCTACATTGGAAATTGCTACTCTTTTTTTTAAACACGTGATGTTTTCCTCATTAGATTCAATTAGAAGCATGAGATACATATTATCTTGCCCACTATGAACAAACTACTAATACTGTTAAAATTACCATACTACCCAAGGTAATCTATAGATTCAGTACAATTCCTATCAAAATACCAATGGCATTTTTCACAGAACTAGAAAAAATAATCTCAAAATTTGTATGGAAACCCAAAAGAGGCTGAACAGCCTAAAAAAATTGGAGAAAGAAGAACAGAGCTTGAGGAATCACTCTCCTTGACTTCAGACTATTATAAAAGCTACAGCAATCAAAAAACAGACACATAGATAAATGGAACAGAATAGAGAGCCCAGAAATAAACTCAAACACTTACGGTCAATTAACCTATGACAAAGGAAGCAAGAATATACAATGGAGAAAAGACAGTCTCTTCAATAAGTGGTGCTGGGAAAACTGGACAGCTACATATAAAAGAACGAGATTAGAACATTCTCTAATATCATATACAAAAATAAACTCAAAATGGATTAAAGACCTAAATGTAAGACCATAAAACTCCTAGAGGAAAACATAGGCAGAATACGCTTTCACAGAAATCATAGCAATATATTTTTTTTGGATCTGTCTCCTAAAGCAAAGGAAATAAAAGCAAAAGGGACCTAATTAAACTTAAAAACTTTTGCAAAGCAAAGGAAACCATTGACAAAATGAAAAGACAACTAACTGAATGGGAAGAAAATATTTGCAAATGATATGACCAATAAGGAGTTAATATCCAACATATATAAATAGTTCATACAACTCAACATCAGAAAACCAAATAACCTGATTAAAAAATGGACAGAAGAACTGAATAGACATTTTTCCAAAGAGGACATGCAGATGGCCAACAAACACATGCAAAGATGATCAACATCGCTAATCATCAGAGAAATACAAATGAAAACCACAATGAGATATCACCTCACACCGGTCAGAATGGCTATCATCAGAAAGAACACAAATAACAAATGTTGGCAAGGATGTGGAGAAAAGGGGACTCGCACACACTGTTGGTGGGAATGTAAATTAGTGCACCCAATGTGGAAAACAGCATGAAGGTTTCTCAAAAAATTAAAAATACAACTACCATATGACCCAGCAATTTCACTCTTGGGTACACATCCAAAAAAAACCAAAAACACTAATTTGAAAAGATATAGGCACCCCAATGTTCACAGCAGCATTATTTACAGCTGCCAAGATACAGAAGCAATCTAAGGGTCCATCAACAGACGAATGGATAAAGAAGATGTAGGGTGTGTGTGTGTGTGTGTGTGTGTGTGTGTGTGTACAATGGAATACTACTGAGCCATAGAAAAGAGTAAAGTTTTGTCATTTGCAGCAACATGGATGGACTTGGAGGGCATTATGCTAGGTGAAATAAGACAGACAGAGAAAGGCAAATATTGTATGATATCACTTATATGAAAAAGCTAAAAAAATACAACAAGCTAGTGAATATAACAAAAAAGAAGCAGACTCACAGATACAGAGAACAAACTAGTACTTACCAGTGGAGAGAGGGAAGGGGGGCAATTTAGAGGTAGGGGATTAAGAGGTACAGACTATTATGTACAAAATAAGCTACAATGATATATTGTATAACATAGGGAATATAGTCAACCTTTTATAATAACTATAAATAGAGTATAACCTTTAAAAATTGTGAATCACTATACTGTACACCTGTAACATATAATATTGCACAAAAAATAAACTCTCTTATATAAATAACCACTTTAACATCTATAGAACTCTTAAAGAATTCATCTTTAGAAAAAATGTGTCCAGCGCTCATCTAGGGATTATGGATAAGACAGAACCATTGGAACAATATTTTGAAGTGACTGGAACAGAAGCTGCTAAGCAGGCATTTAGCAAATTTGTTGAATGAAGAGAAGACATTTGAAATTGTTATAAGCAAATGAATGGGTGTTCAGAGTTCTTTGTGAAGCATGCTCCTTGAGGGACCAAGAGATAGGATTCATGCAGGTCCCTCAGGGGTTTCCAATGCTTCTACTGTAGTATATTACTCCCCCTTTCTTCTCTGATTTATTTATTTATTAATTGATTCATTCAGCCAGTATTACTTAATAGCTCTTCTCTGCCATGCTGTGTACTAGGCATTTGTGATTTAGGTTTGGGGTAGAAGGCCTTATGTTTCAGTATAAGTTCACTATGCTTTATCACACCTTAGTCTTTTAAGTCATGAACAGTAGAAAAGTGTAGCAGTGTGGTGGTACAGAGAGAGCATAGATTTTAGAGCCACATCATGGCCCTTCCATATAGTAGTTCTGTGGCTTATACAAACCACTTAAGAAATAGCCATGATGTCTATAAAATTTATAATCTAGAACCTGGCATGTAAGACCTTAATACAAATACCCATAATTATTTAATAAAATGATAACCTTAGAAATATATTTTAGGTGAACATAGAAGATATTTTAAATTATTTGAAGATTTTAAAAACTCTCGAGAAAAATCTGAATCATAACCTTCAATTATTTCAGAGATGAATGATAACTACAAGGAAGAAACAACTAATTATCTGAACTAATTTAGATATTCTATTATAGTTTTTAAACTATCTTTAAAACTTATAGCAAACATGAAAATGTTTGGTTTGCTTGCAATTTTCTTTTTGCCACAGAAAAAAAACACATAATAGAGACCACAAAGGCAATATATATGCAAATTTAAAATTAGCAGCCATCTTATATCCTATTATAAATGGAGTTTCAGAAAGGCTTTCCTCACAAAGATACTTATCATAGTCCAGAAACAATTAAAAATTAAGAAAAAAGGAAAGGTACCATTTACTTTTCTCCCAACCTCTGTATTCCACACCCACGCACAGATGCCAGAAAGAGCTTTAGTTTCAATACTTAGAAAAAGGATTATATTAAGAAGGATATGCTTATAATACTACATTAAAAATTATTTGGGAGTCTATCACACTAGAACCCAAAATTAGAAAGAAATTTATATATTTAGATGGGCATTCTTTGCCTGCAGAAGACTTTATGAAGTATGATCTGTATACCTGCCACGCAATCCCACCCTCATGCTCTTGAGCCCACAGAGCAAGATCATTTTATGGCGCCATGCTTTTCACAGTCTATTCTCTCTGCCTAGTATGAATCCCCCTACTCCAATTCTTTTACCCCTTGAAAACTCCCACTCATCTTTGAAAGCACAGGTTGAACAATACTTGATGAAGCCTTTCCCGAAACCCTTCAGGAAGAATTCATCATTTTATCCTCTCTATGTCTAAGGACATCTGTTCACTAGAACAATAAGTATCACTTCTATTATGTTCCCTGAGAGCAAACTGGCTCTAAATTCCAAGTGCTCGCCATTGTTCCTGGCATATACTAGGTGTTCAGTGAATATTTTTTGAATGAAGGACTTACTTTCTTGATTCCTCCTTAAAAAGTTTACAAGTATTTCTAGTTATACACATTGAGCAGCAAGCAGACATGGTACAGTATAGTTAAAAACTGACAGAATTATTATACTTTAAATCTGGTTCTTAAATAATCATGAACATTAAAAGTCACAATTTTACATTTCTGCAGCCTAGCTAAATAATTCTGCTTCTCCTCTAATTAAGCCTGGATATGGCGACCACACTGGGAAGTTTAAAAAAGTTTTCTAAAATAAAGTGTCCACATTCCAGGCAAAGAGAAGGTGCCATTCTTGGGGACATTCAAACACTTTCAGGCGCACTTGATTCACTTAACCATTTCAGTAAAAAATCAATAGTGTACACTTAATATCTGTTTTCACATTATTTAATGTAATTGTTGTGTTCAAAGGGGTTCTTTTAAAAAAATCTCATCTACCATTAACTTTGTCATGAGAGAACAAACACATACAAAGTATTAATTATCCTTCCCTGCTGTGAATGCATAATGCATTCTTATGTAAAGCTACAGTACCACAAATAGTATTATGATAATAAAAAACTAGTAATTCTATGTTGCAGACCAATGACTATGATCACATACTATAGTAAAGTTGAGAACTTAATGTGTATATCATGTAAGTTACTAGGTCAACTTGGTAAACAGACAAATTCATATGTGAGATAATATAAAAATCTATTATCCCATTAGAGTTCCTTTAAAACATTAATAATGTTTTGTTAAGTTGCAAAAAGAATTCATAATATTGAAACCCCTATAGTTTCTTAATATAATTGTTGACTTTTACTGCTAATTAACACAAGATATCTTCATAGACAACCCAAGTCAAAATAAATAAACTTATTTCACCTATTTTTTCTATAAATAGTAAAGATACATGTACTATTTATAGAACATGTACATTTTTTTCAAAGTACAAATCTGAAATATGAGTAGAATTTTCCTCAAATATCAAGACAATATATTTATTTTAATGTATATTCTTAAAAATAGCAATTTTCTATCATTTTTCCTGGGCCTGTTTTCAAATGAGAAATGACTCTCAAAGGAGAAATTGAAGTATGAATGATACACAGGACAACAGAAACCCATCAAAACTTTACTGATTAAAAAATTTTCTTATCTATTTCAGATGTGTTGTCAACAGGATTTTTCCCCTGGGAATTTATAATTCGTAAATTAGCCAAAGAAAAGAATGCTTCAAAAATTTCTTATCATGCAGTTGTTTGCTTTTGCTTCAAATAAACAAAACATCCAAAATTCATGCAGTACCAATAGGTTAAAATCTTCTAAAATCTTGCAAGTGAGGCACATACTGACATAATCTGCTATTTCCCTTCAAACAGAGACCTTTCCAAACACTGAACAAAATTTTAATTCCAGAGAATAAATGCCTTAAAAAACTATATCCAAAGCAAAAACTTTTAATTTATTGTATTTCTTGTTTCAACTAATTTTTAAAGCTCTTTAGAAAAAAAGTAGCAATGTGTATATATTAATATACACTTTAATTACTGCCTACATTTTCTAAAGAAACTGGAAACAACCAATTAATCAGTTGGTGTTTTAATGTGAGAGGGAAAATACACATATTATGATAGGGAAAAGCCATTTACTTAACCATAAAATGAGACTGCCTAGGCCAATGTTCCTTGGAACTAAGAATGCCAAGTGGTGCTATGTGTAAAGATATGTGCAAAAAATCCTTTAGTCCAGTGGAGTTTGCGAAATGTCTGTTCAAAAAAGCTAAATAGGTAGTGAAGGAATTCCCAGAGCGGTTAATATGCTAATGTCCATTCTAAATCACATCATATGTCATAACAAGCAGAATTTTCCAGACTACTTAATAATAAAGTCTTTTTTTCCCTTTTTTTTTTTGCAGAAAGAGGAGAACATTCCTGGCCATTGACTACAACTAGGTCTTGATGTACCTGTTTTTTGGTACACATACTCCTTAAGTGGCTTTGTAGCAATATTCAGGTCCCTCAAACCAAACATTTTTTGGAGCTTTAATAGAATGACTCCTTTAGCTACTTTACCTTAGTTAGAAATTTACATTTCTCTTTTACATTTGGTGTTGTTTCATTTGTTTTCTAATTTTCCACTTTCAGAGAAAGAAGTACCAACCTGAACGCTTCAAGGTACTCAGTATCTCCCATGGGGGGATCAAGGCCACCTGTCCAGGCAATATTTATATTGTATCCTTCTCCAAGGCCTGTTCCAACCTAGGAAGAGAAAAACCACACCACAGTGGGTAGAGAAGAGCACAGGGAAGAAGCAAGAAGACAGGAAAACAAACACATGTGAGCTCTTGAAATAAACATCAAACAACATGTCAAATCAGCCCAACTTTGCTTGACAACCAGTGCTCTGGGTTATGCACTTGTTCTGCACTGGTTCTTGGTCCCGTGGGACAATTCAGTAATCTCGTGTAATTTAAAACACCAGCAAAGGACAAGAAAATTAGGGGTAATCATGCAATGCAATTACCTGAAAGATACAAATAAAAGTGGGGCTCTAAAGAAATAAACCGAACCTCATTTGGGGCTCCACTGCCAGGGAAAAAGTTCCCTTCATCATAGCGATGGAGTGAAATATACAGGATGCTGGGGTCAGCATAAAAGGCCTGCTGTGTACCATTTCCATGGTGAACATCCTACAGGGGGAAAAAAAAAACCAGATGACAAATACAGTCGTGTCTCACTCTGTGTGGAGACAACTTTTCTAATTTCTAGTTCCCTGTCTTTCTACCCCACCCTCCTTCTCATTTGCTGTCTTGTATGTCCCTCTTTCTTTCTCCTGTTCAGCTTGCTTCCACACCACCCCCTTTACTTCCTGAACTTTCAGGCAAATTACCCTTTAATGCACTCATTTTTTAAACTGGCTTCTAAAAATCAGGAAACCACAGCAAACATGCCCTGGAGACTCCAGATGAGCAGTCATTGAGAAAGCCCAGTCCTTTGGTACAATTAGATATTTATACACCGGCCCTTTGTACTCTTTGCTTCAGTGATGGAATCTCACATCCTGTTTTATGGAGGAATTTTATGACTTATTAACTGCCAACAGTTCATAACCCCTTAGGCTTAATTAACTAGCCTCATTGGCCTCTGAAGAAAGACTAATGTTTAAACTACAAACTAGTATTTTGCAGAAGGATCTATGGCTTACAGAGCATTTTCGCAATTCTTGACGGAACACTAAACATACGTGTATGCATTGATTTGCCAAGTCCCACCATTAAGGTCAAAGGCTTTGCAACCAGCTGAGTAAATTGGCTTTCTTGAAGCGTTCAATTCAGTTAGCAGTCCCTCAGCAGTTAGAATGACTTCAAAAGAGATGCCAGATGCAAAAAGGACTTCATACTTAATTTTGGTAAAATCGTGAAGGCAAGAGTCGAAGACACAGGAGCGTGAGCTCATTAGCTATTAAATCATTTGGGCCAAAGCAGAAAGATGGCATGGGCCTTTATGCAATCTTGTCCAATCTGCCTAATTTTAATATTGTATTATGGCTCTCTTCCCAGCCTCCTTCTTCCTATTTTTTCTTTCTGCACACCACTCCCCCTTCCCACAGGAAAAATAAAGGGCCTGTTTCATTAAAATGAAAGAAAAAAAATTCTTAGGACATTTGTATTTGATAATGATTCAAGACTTAATAGTTCTTTTTTTCTAATTGTTTTATGATATAAATATGCTGGAAATGATAAAAGATATAGGAAAAATAAAACCAATAGCATTTTTAAAAACGTCCTTAATAAAAGACCCCAACTGTCAAGAGTCTCAGTTAATATGGTTCCTAATAGCTTCTGAACAAGATAAAATAAATGACTCATAAAAGTGAATATAACCTGTCTGTCATACAGAGTGAAGTAAGTCAGAAAGAGAAAGCCAAATACCGTATGCTAACACATATATATGGAATTTAAGAAAAAAAAAGTCATGAAGAACCTAGGGGTAAAACAGGAATAAAGACACAGACCTACTTGAGAATGGACTTGAGGATATGGGGAGGGGGAAGGGTAAGCTGTGACAAAGCGAGAGAGAGGCGTGGACATATATACACTACCAAACATAAGGGTAGATAGATAGTGGGAAGCAGCCGCATAGCACAGGGAGATGAGCTCGGTGCTTTGTGACCGCCTGGAGGGGTGGGATAGGGAGGGTGGGAGGGAGGGAGACGCAAGAGGGAAGGGATATGGGAACAGATGTATACGTATGACTGATTCACTTTGTTATAAAGCAGAAACTAATAAAAAAATTAAAAAAATACAAAAAGTGAATAACCTATATATTTGTATTTAATATAGTATTACTGCTACATGTGTAACATTTATAGTTTCAGGTTCTGTTATAAAAAAGTATTGGTCACTTGTAACTACTTATTTACACTGTACTTTATATCAGTAAGAATCACACTATTTTCAACAATGATTCCTACAATTTTTGAGTCAGGTACCATATTAAATATCTTGCATAGATTATTTAACATTTATATGAGGTATATGATATTATCACTGATTTAAAAGGTAAGTAGACTGAGACTTGGAGAGCTTCAGTTATTTTTCAAGACAGGGTCTTGAATCCACTTCTCACTCCAAAGGCCAAACTCATAACCATTATGCTGTTAACTTACACTTACATTCGTATCTCTTTGATCTTCTTAGCAAATCTATGAAGTGAGACTGGTGGTCATTATTGTTCCTTATTGAGGTTTATATAACTTGTCTCCACTTCAACCTCCAGCCCAGAACTCCCTCACTAGACACCACCCAAACCTCCTTTTGGTGGGTTCTAAAAGCAGTGAGCTTGCTATCCACAGTGTAGACATACACTTATCTTCCCCCCTTTTATATAGTACACATATCCAAAATCAGTTAAGGAATCATAAAATATTTGGAAAGAAAGGCATCTTTCCAGAAACTTGTCCTGACTAAAGGCATACACACACATCAGGAAAAAAAATAGCTTACTGAAAAATATATATATTAATTCCTGGATTTCTGAACGTTCAAAGGAAAGGAAGGAGGAAATAGCAAAACTTGTCCTTTATGAGAACAAAAATGATACCATTTAACCCACAATGTCTTGAATTTGCTACTGGATACCTAGAGAATGGACAAACAAAATATTTTGAAAAATAATAGTGATAGAATATTTGCATTGCTACTACAGGATAGAATTTTTAGTCAGCGTTGTAAGAAAAATTTTGCTCTGGGCCTAGATACATCCACAGTTTGAAAACCAGAAAAATATTGCCTTGATGTTGTAAAGGTTTATCTAAGAAGGTCAAATAAAAGATAATTTGTCTTAGATATAAAATAATGTGTTCTTCAAAAATGTGTTGGGTGCTTATTGTTGCACAAATTTCAGAATAAGAAATATACTCTTGCCCACAGCACAATAAGGTTTCAACAGACATTATTCATTAAAATTCACAAACCCATTCTAAAATACTTGGATAATTCTTGATTCCATATTTATATTCACAAAGCATTTAGAGATAAAGGTAAGTCCAAATGTGCCTTTTGTTTGGGGCAACAACTTATAATCTTGAGAGTATTTTGCCAGTTTCTCTGAAAATATAAATACAAAATACTTCCTGGTCAGATATGATCTGAGGATTTTTTCTCCATAGCAACAAATATATACTAGATCAATATAAGACAATTATTGGTGATTATGAGGACTTACTATAGTAAGGAAATGAACCAAATCATGAACAGCCTCAAAATAGATCTTGTATCTAAGATTTGCTGGGAAATACTGAAAAATCATTTCGCTATTTTACTGATTAAAGATATACTGTGAAAATTTATTCTATACAAGGATTTAGAGCCAACATGTTTTCACTACAATGTTAAAATAGCTCTGAATAAATTATATATTCTATCAACTAATGTTATCACTTATAATTATTTAGTACGGGCACTTGCGACAATCCTTTGGTCAAGTCTGGTGCTTGACCAAAAATGGAACTGCCTAAGATCTATGGACATTTGAAGTGTCTTTTTTTTTTTTTAATGAAAATAGCCTAAAACATATTATTTTCGACTGAAAGTCACATTACATAAAAGCTACCTAAGTCATTCAGGTAAATCCTACTTCTAGGACAGGTTCACGCCCTGAACACAATGGCCAGTCTCTTGCAAGCTGAAAAGCAAGTGCACCTGCTCTCTCTCCTCACCAATCTGCATATCTTTGGAATCTTCCCCAGAAGGAGAACTGGAATGAATAAGCTCCACAGATCAACTAGAATCATTCCTGCCTAAAATACTCAACGCCTCTGATATTTGGCTGTGGCTTCAAATAGGGGGTGAATTAGAGCTCTGTTATTAGGCATCTAAAAAATGTGGAATCTAGCTGCTGAAACAATGGAGTAGCTCTGCCTTCTGTTGGCCTAGGAATTGATGGAGCTGGTTCATACCATTTAGCTAAAGTTAGTGACTTTGTATATGCAGGAATGAAGTTCTTCTGCCACTGAAGAACCTTCACTTTTCCTCTGCTAACTTGCAGAACAGACCTGTCAGCCAGGGAGAACGGATGTCTCAGCGCCACGTGGCACTTTAAAACTTCCTTCTCGGCAGCTGGAAGAAACAGGGGAATTTCCTCAAAGTATCCCTGCAGCTGCAGAATTTGGAAGACTTGAAAGTAAGAATATGCGGGCTGGTGGTGATCTCAGAGGCAACCCTTTGGACAGAACTTCATATGTTTAGAGACTATAAAACAAAAACTTCTCTTTTACTATAGCCTGTTGGGAAATCAGTATCCTTTACGTGGGATAATGGAGCAAATTCATAATCAAAGGCCAGTAAGCTTACAGGACACTCCTTATAGCTACCAAGCAACTTAATTTATAAATCATATCAAATTACATCCAACAAACTTTTATTCTTATATTCATGTACAAAAACAAAACCTTACACACAAATCCTCTGAGGTACAAAATATTCATCTATCACAAGCCAGGCATTTTAGCCTTCAAGTCTCTTGTACAATTCATTGCTTTAGAGTTTGGATGTCACAAATGTGCTTTCAAAGAGCCTCTTAACAGTTATTATCTTCATAGTAGAGGAGATTCCTCAGAAAGTAATACTAAAAAATTCTTAAGGATAGGGTGACAGTTTAACAATCTCCTTCCTGAATAATTGTGACAAATTTAGAAAGCATAGAAAAATTTTCCCACAATCCTTGGTCTTCGTCTGCTATCCTTTCTTCAAGTTTTTCACTTATCTTTCGAGCAAAACTTAAGAGTTCTAGAAACATATTAAATATTTTTTAAATTTACCATCTTATAAATCATGCAAGCCAATGATTATTATTTAAAACATCATTTTGTATATACATGGGAAAATAGGTACTGATGTCCTCATTTTTGTAAAATTTTAAGACCTTGCTGCTGTAGTATATCTAGGCCTTCAACACATTTCTTTAATGTTGAACTATGACCTATACTGAAACTTAAGCATGTTTGGAAAATACATGGGAAATTGGGTTTCAATACTCTCAGCACCAAAGAACTTGCAGAAAGGCTACACTACAGGATGTGGAAAATAACCATTCCTACCAAACAGTACAAATGGTTATCAGTCTTTCATTCCTTTTATCTTCATTTTAACTTGACTAAGTATTTCTTCACATGGCTTGGTTTGTGCTCTCTCAACCCTTTGGTGTGCCTGCTTAACTGAATCAGAGGGCGGGACAGGGAGACCACGACTTCCCAATAAGATTTAATTATGAGTGCAGATACGAACAAGATTTAGACTATTAAGCCTTGCACTTCAAAAAAAACTTTTAACATATTTTGCCTTTAAATCTTTTATCACCTGCAAAAATTAATTAAGTGCAGATGTAGCAGGTTAGCTTTGGATGCCAGGGTTCATTTCCTGTCTATGCTTTGTCAGACAACCTATTACACCTCCTCGTGAACTGGAGGCAAACTGAAAACGGGGCTCATAAATCACCAGTCAGCTCTCTTTCGCCCTTTCCTGGGTTGGTCCTTTTGTATGGGGCAGATCTCCAGCTCATTATTCACAAATATACTATAGACAACCTGCCAAGTGTCATCTGCATTTAAACAAACCATTTGTTAAACAAATTATAACTCCATTGTGTAAGAATGCATCATGTTAAAATGCAAGACTAATCTAATGCCTCTGACTTTTAATCACTCAGGGTTCCTGCCGGGAGTCATCCCAAACTGGCATACATGATCTGAGATCTTTTCAGAAAAAATGACATGCTGACTTGTTTTAATAATACCACTGTTGCACAACAAGCAACATGATTGCTAACCAGGGGAAGTGGCCAATTGGTTACCAAAGCAACAGCATTCTTTCCAGCACATCTGACTATTTAAAGTCTATATTCTGCAGGGAAAAGTAAATTCAGGTTCTGTTGGGTTATTTTAACTGTGGAAGTATCAATTCATTTAAGCATCATAAAAGTTGCCCTGATCTTCGCCTTCTTCTCATTAAATTGCAGTTAACACCATGAAAGTGAAACGTGAATGTTTATGGTTTCAGAACTGCAATCCTGAATTTAATGAGTTTCCACATTCAAAGGAAACACACCCTTCAGTTGTTTGCAAGTGCGAAAAGCAAGGCAACCTAACACAGAAATACAAATTCACTCCCTTTTATCTAGAGTCACTGAAAATGCAGCTCTGGCCAGGAATACATACCAGATCTACAATCAATATCTTGCTTATATTTAGTTGGTCTCTCAAGTATTTGGCGGTAATTGCAACTGAATTAAAAAAGCAGAACCCCCTGCGGAATAGAGAAGAACAGAGAAATAAGAAAGCAAATCAGCCAGGAAAACCATTATAAATAATGTTCAGAGCATTTTTTAAAATGCTATATGATCTCTGAAGCCATAAATCTGCTTCTGGGAGTACCTCGCAAGATTTCTCAGTCCATCTGCTAACAATTAGAGGCTTCAGAGACATGCACAGGGCAGGTGACCGCCAGGAACCGTGGCGCTTGGAGATGGGCAACAGTCCCTGGTACTTACATGGCTGTGGATTCTTCAGCGTGATGGCCTGGGGGCCTCACAACAGCAAACCCATTCTGTAAGAACAAGACAGATTTTCATTGATCAGATAGGAGAGGATTGCTTGGATCTCCATGTACTACAGAGCATCAGGCACACACAAAAAGACTGAAATCTGTAAGAGGCTTCAGAGCTTGTTTTCTTGCCCCCATTACCGTTTCACAAAATGAACAGAAACAATACATATGATCACATTTTCTCAGATCATGTCTCAAAAAGAAGGCTCCCACAGAGCCAGGGGAAGAACGGGGATTTGGGAGTTGTACCTAGCTGGCAAATGTGTACATCAGCTGTTATACTAGCATGATTCATTTTCAAGAACAACTTCTTATTTTATGACACCAGCATCCTAGAGAGGGAGAACAAATTCACTCTTGGTGCAGGTTTGGGTCAAAGTTCGGAAAGACCACGGAGGATCCAAAGTGAAAATTCTTTAGCTGGATTTCCTCAATGATTATTTCCACTCCAACGTCAGCAAAATGATAAATTTACACTCACACACTCACATACACACAAAAGAAACCCCAGAAAGGTGAAAAAGAGAACAATGGAAAGCCCATATTTCTTCCAGTCTATAAATTTAGCTTGGATGACTGCCAAGACTTGCAACTTTATTGGATTCCCTAAGTCAATTTCTAGCCCACGTTCTGGAATTTTATAAAGAATTCCAGGGCTGAGTAGCAATCAGATCTATCCATGATCAAGGAATGCCTTAACCTCCAGATTAGTTGGAATGCATCACGGAAAGCTGAAGTAACTCCAGCATGAAGGCAGGGAACTATAAATCCTTGCAAAGCCAGCATGCTCAGAAAAGCTGGGTTGCTTGATGTGAAAAAAGAAATCATTTATCAGATGGCTCACACCACCTTTCACTTAACTATGATACAAGTAACATGCTCATGACAGAATGTTTCTTTAATATACAATCCTAAAACTTTTGAAATAATTTTAATATACCCCAGGGATATTTTTTCCCAGATCTTACTACAAGCATAAAGATAGTCTCAAGAAAAATAACCTATTCCCAACGGCTGTAAATATACATAAATTTTTTTAGAACATAATGGTAATTAACACATGAGTTAATTTGCTATATATTTTCATGGGCATATACATAATGATAATCCCAGAAGCAAATTAGAAGTCAGTAACACAATACCAATTACAAATCTAGAAATAATGATAAACATATTCCCTATTCTTGTTCTTAAGCAAGTTACTATCTCTGTGGCTATAAAAGATTAATATAAAAGAAACTATTAATGAACAACACAAGACAGTAGAGAGTGCAATTTTAAGACTGGAGTGAAACTCTAGAGTGCTACATGACTTCTGAGAATGAAGAATTCTGTAAAGATTAGATATGTGCGATATGTTTTACTGCGAAAACAGTAGTTAGGGTGAAAATAACAACCAATATAATACAAGGCAAGATAATTAGCATGTAACAAAATTTTACGATTAGATTAACAATACTAATGATCTTTTATAATTCAATTAAAAATACTATGCTTTGTGTGTTAAAGGGCATGACTAGACAATACAAGGAAGAAAACATCCAGTAATCAATAACTATAAGAAAAAATATTCACCTTAATTAGTAATCAAATACAAGCAGATGAAAATCCCAATGGGAAGCCATTTTTCCACTTAGGAAATTAAAACTTTAAAAAATACTCCATGCTGACAATGGAGGGGTGCCTATATACTGATAAATGATGTCTGCAGGAGGATAATTTATTATAGTCTTTCTGGAAAATAATCTACCTCTATACATTTAGAGCCTTTATAAAACATTTACCCTTTGAACTAGTTAACTACTTAAAGGATTTCTGCTCTAAAGGTGTTATTAATTGTATAGACAAGTATTTATGTAAAAGATAATGTTTTATTTACAATAGGAAAAATGGGAATTATCTAAGTTGGTTAATATTAGGAGAATGGTTAAATGAAATATGGTACATCTATACCACAGAATATTAGAGAGCCATTAAAATTTTGTTATAAATATTTAGTGGAACTGTAAAGACTTAGCAATTTACAAGTACTAGTGTTGAAAATAATACATACAGCATGATATATCTGAGTGATAGTATTATGTGGATTATATTTAATTTATAATTTCAAGTATTTTCCAAATGGTTTTACAACAAACGTCAATTATTTCAGAGTGAAAAAATACTATAAAACAAAGAGAAAGTTGAGAGGTAAATTTTAAAGGGTCTTACAAGAAGAGTTGTGTTCATAAAGGTGAAAAAGGACTTAAATAGTATTCTGGGCAGGGGGAAAAGCATAAACATGGCTCAGAGAAAAAGGATTTTAGAAAGTATTATGTACAGAAAATGAACCTGAATAGAGTTCATGTTAAGGAAAAAAAATGGAAGTGAAATCGCACAGGTAACTAGCTAGATTATAGAAGACAAAAAGCCAAATAGAATTTAATTCCATCTTCTTTTCTCTTATGGCCAAATTCCTTGAACAAAAGGTCTGCCTTTCACTTTACAGTTTTCTTCAGTTACCTCTACCATTTTGCTTAACTACTTGATTTTAGATCGAAAATTATCTTCTTGACAATAATAAATATTTTCTTAGTTATCATGATCCACCCAAACTTTCCAATGTGTTCTCAGGAATGGCAAACTCCCCTACATTTTCCAAGTCTTCTCTGAGGGGTCCCTGCCTTTCCTTAGTTGAAACCTGGCAAGGCTGCTTCTCCCATAATATGCTCAGGTGGTTGCTATTTCCTCTCTCACATCTCACCAACCTGCCTGCAGCAGAAGATGGAGCTTGTGTTCTCCTTTCTCATGGCTGCTTTGAGACTATGAAGCCCACTGCACCAACCCTCCACAACACTTTCTTGTAAAAAAGGATTAGATCACCCAGAAAGAGAGAAGATAGAACACAATTAAGATGACTGAGTCCTGGGGTAGTCCAGCTCTCTTTCCCTCCTGTTGCACTAGAGGAGTTGTTAGTCCTCTTAGAATCTATCACCTGCGGTTAGGATACCATCCCCTCCTACTTTTCCACTATCATTTATGTTTTCCTCACTAACATATTAAATTCATATTAAAATTCCCAATTATATACATTCCATCAAGATTTAAATAGGCTCAAGTTCCTGCCATCTTGAAAATAAAATTATATATATGTTAACTAAGACAATACAAATATACACACCCACACTATATACATACATACATATATATATATATATATATATATATATATATATATATATATCCATCCTTACTTTGATTGACCCTTCTAACCGCCACATGTCTTTTCTTCCCCTTTAAAAATCTTGAAAACGTGGGCTTCCCTGGTGGCGCGGTGGTTGAGAGTCCACCTGCCAATGCAGGGGACGTGGGTTCGTGCCCCGGTCCGGGAAGATCCCATATGCCGCGGAGCGGCTGGGCCCGTGAGCCATGGCCGCTGAGCCTGCGCGTCAGAAGCCCGTGCTCCGCAATGGGAGAGGCCACAACAGTGAGAGGCCCACGTAAAAAAAAAAAAAAAAAAAAAAAAAAAACTTGAAAACGTGGTCTAACGTGCTTTCTCTTTTTGCCTTTTCCTCATCTCTGCCTCAGTCACCTATCTCTAACTTATCTTCCACCTCCATTAGTCCATTAGTCCATTAATGAAGCTTTTACTAAGGTCACCAATAGGCTCCATGTCATTAAATCTAATGAGATTTTTATGCTCTCAGGCTACTTGGTCTCATTAGCTTTCAACACTACCGGCTACACCTTCCTTTTTAAAAGATTCTCTTCCCTTGGCTTCTGTGACTTCATACTCTCCTGGTTTCTTTATCTCTCTTTCAACTTCCTAATCAGTCTCCCTTAAGGCTCATACTCCTCAATCTGCTCATTAAATACTGAAGTTACTCAAGGCCCAGTCTTAGGCTTCTCCTCTCCTCTTTCTATACTTACTTCATAGGCAATGGCACAACTGTCACAGAATTCAATTACCACCCATCATCAGATACTTCTCAGATTTTTATTTCCAGGATGAACCCTGCTCTGAGCACCAGAATACCAGCCCACTTCCTTGGTATCTTCGCTGGGATATCCCAAGGTCACTTCAAATTCAGAATATCCAAGATCAAACTCCTGATCTTCTTGCAGCCTTCCCTAACTTACCAATGATACCATGATTCAACCAGTAGCTCAAGTCAGGGACCAGTGAGTTATCCTTAATGGCTCCCTCTCCCTATTGTTCTTCTATCTCATTTTAATTCATGACCAATTCCTGTTGATTTTGCTTTTAAATATCACTCAAATCTATGTATTTATATCTATATCCATTCTTTGAATATTTTGCCTTTGGAATTTCTGCCTTTGTCTCCATCACTCAGTTAATTTCTTAGCAATTTCAATAACCACACAGAATATCTATTCAGTATCTTGATTTCTTAGTTCTCTGACTCTTTGCCTTCCATAAATCTGTCTTCTATTTACAGCCATACTCCTAGACCTTGCCATTACCAATAAATAACGACATCTCCTCCAAAATCTCAATGTCAAATATCCTACTCTCCTACTCTTCTATTTTCCAGTTGAGGCTTCAGCAGCACTGGGACTGCCAATCCTTTGACGTTACTTAACTTAAAAAAAAAAATTTTTTTTTGATGTGGACCATTTTTAAAGTCTTTATTGAATTTGTTACAAGATTGCTTCTGTTTTCTGTTTTGGTTTTCTGGCCACGAGGCATGTGGGATCTTAGCTCCCTGACCAGGGATTGAACCCGCACCTCCTGCATTGGAAGGTGAAGTCTTAAGCACTGGACTGCCAGGGAAGTCCTGACCTTACTTAACTTTTGATGTACATCATTCAATCCCCAACACTATGTTCCCTTCCCTCCTTATCTGACTTAGACTTCAGAGTCCATTATTATATTTACTTCCTTGCATATATTTTTAGACAACTTGTCCTTCTCTCCCTCCAACATACTCCCCTGGTGTGTTGGTCTGCTAGGCTCCCAAAATAAAATGCCACAGGCTGGGTGCCTTAAACAACATAAGTTTATTTCTCTTAGTTCTAGGGGCTGGAAGTTGAGATTAAGGTTTGGCAGGGTTCGGTTTCTGTTGAGAGCTTTCTTCCTGGCTTGCAGATCCATCTCCTTTGTCCCTGGAGTCCTCACTCAAGGTCATTCACTGAGTGCATGTATACAAGCACAGAGAGAACTATGGTGTCTCTTCCACTTCTTATAAGAACACCAACCCTATTGCATTAAGGTCCCACACTCATGAAATCATGCAACCTTTATCATTCCCTCACAGACCCTTTCTCTAAATTTGGTCACACGGGGAGTTAGGGCTTCAACATATAAATCTTGGGGGACACAGATATTCATTCCACAACATACTTTTAGTCACTTTGTCCTTTTCTTCCTTCAACATACTCCCCTGGTAAAACTGTAACTCTGATTAAACACAACTTGCATCTGCTCTGTTCCTGCACCTAAGCATATATAAAACCCACACGCCTGGTCTTCCTTTAAATTCATGATTAGAAACCTCAGTAGGCTCTTCATGATGCCTAGCAATCATACTATATTCCTTAGTCGATTAACTCTCCGAGCCTTTCGTATGGTATTTCTACCCTCTTCTCCTTCAAATCTCCACTAACCCCTACTCACCCTTTACCCTTTGTGATGACTTTGCTTCTTATTTCACTTATAAAATGGAAGCAAGTAGAATAAAATTTCCTCATGCTTCCATAATAAACTCTACCCATTTACTAGTCCCCAATAAGATCTAAGGGCAATTAATTTCCCTGTGCTGCTTCTCTTACCTATTCAAGGACATAGTACCTATAGTTTCCCCTTCTCTCTACAATATCATTAAGTATTTCATCTGTTAATTATTGCCACCACAATAAAAAACATTTACTTTTCCTCTTAATATATACAAAAACAAAATGACAAATAAGAGTATTATATTATAATGCTATAATGTAATACATAACACAAAAACAATATAATGCAAATAATAATATGATAAATAATAAACTCCAATATTTGATATTCATTTAATCCAAAAATATCTGAGGGCAGATAATATTATTATTCCTATATCACAACTGAGGAAACGAAGGCACAGAAAGATTAAAGAACTTGCTTTAGATTCATGTCTAGCAAGTGACAGCTGGGATTCCATCTCACACACTCTGACACCTAAGCACAAGCATTTAAGACCAACCACATTGCACAAATGATCTAGCCTCTGCCCACCTTTTTTTTTTTTTTTTTGCATTTTAAAAATTTATTTATTTTTTAACATCTTTATTGGAGTATAATTGCGTTACAATGTTGTGTTAGTTTCTGCTGTACAACAAAGTGAATCAGCTATATGTATACACATATCCCCATATCGCCTCCCTCTTATGTCTCCACCAACCCTCCCTATTGAACCTCTCTAGGTGGTCACAAAGCACCGAGCTGATCTCCCTGTGCTATGCAGCTGCTTCCCACTAGCTATCTGTTTTACATTTGGTAGTGTATATATGTCAATGCTACTCTTTCACTTCTTCCCAGTTTACACCGCCCCCTCCCCGTGTCCTCAAGTCCATTCTCTACATCTGTGTCTTTACTTCTGTCCTGCCCTTAGGTTCATCAGAAGCAGTTTTTTTTTTTTTTTTTTTTTTAGATTCCATACATAAGAGTTAGCATACGGTATTTGTTTTTCTCTTTCTGACTTACATCACTCTGTATGACACACTCGAGGTCCATCAACCTCACTACAAATAACTCAATTCCGTTTCCTTTTATGGCTGAGTAACATTCCACTGTATATATGTGCCACATCTTCTTTATCCATTCATGTGTCCATGGACACCTAGGTTGCTTCCATGTCCTGGCTATTGTAAATAGGGCTGCAAAGAACATTGTGGTACATGACTATTTTGAATTATGGTTTTCTCAGGGTATATACCCATCAGTGGGATTGCTGAGTCATATGGTAGGTCTATTTTTAGGTTTTTAAGGAACCTCCACACTGTTCTTCATAGTGACTGTATCAATTTACATTCCCACCAACAGTGCAAGAGGGTTCCCTTTTCTCCAACCCACTCCAGCATTTATTGCTTGTAGATTTTTTTGATGATGGTCATTCTGACCAGTGTGAGGTGGTACCTCATTGTACTCTTGATTTGTATTTCTCTAATGATTAGTGATGTTGAGCATCCTTTCATGTGTTTCTTGGCAATCTGTATATTTTCTTTCAAGAAAGGTCAATTTAGATCTTCTGCCCATTTTTTGATTTGGTTGTTTTTTTGATATTGAGCTGCATGAACTGTTTATATACTTTGCAGATTAATCATTTGTCAGTTGCTTCATTTGCAAATCTTTTCTCCCATTCTGAAGGTTGTCTTTTTGTCTTGTTTATGGTTTCCTTTGCTGTGCAAAAGCTTTGAAGTTTCATTAGGTCCCATTTGTTTATTTTTGTTTTTATTTCCATTTCTCTAGGAGGTAGGTCAAAAAGGATCTTGCTGTGATTTATGTCAAACAGTGTTCTGCCTATGTTTTCCTCTAAGAGTTTTAGAGTGGCCTTACATTTAGGTCTTTATACATTTTGAGTTTATTTTTGTGTATGGTGTTCTAATTTCATCCTTTTACATGAACCTGTCCAGTTTTCCCGGCACCACTTATTGAAGAGGCTGTCTTTTCTCTGTTGTACATTCTTGTCTCCTTTAACAAAGATAAGGTGATCACAGGTGCGTTGGTTTATCTCTGGGCTTTCCATCCTATCCCATTGATCTATATTTCTGTTTTTGTGCCAGTACCATACTGTCTTGATTACTGTAGTTTTGTAGTACAGTCTGAAATCAGAGAGCTTGTTTCCTCCAGCTCTGTTTTTCTTTCTCAAGATTGCTTTGGCTATTCGGGGTCTTTTGTGTTTCCATACAAAAATTGTGGAATTTTTTCTAGTTCTGTGGAAAATGCCATTGGTAGTTTGATAGGGATTGCATTGAATCTGTAGATTGCTTTGGGTAATATAGTCATTTTCACAATGTAGATTCTTCCAATCCAAGAACATGGTAAATCTCTCCATCTGTTTGTATCATGTTTAATTTCTGTCATCAGTGCCTTACAGTTTTCTGCATATACGTCTTCTGTCTCCTTAGACAGGTTTATTCCTAGGTATTCTTTTTGTTGCAATGGTAAATGGGACTGTTTCCTTCTCTTTCAGATTTTTCATCATTAGTGTACAGGAATGAAAGAAATTTCTGTGTATTTATTTTCTATCCTGCTACTCTACCAAATTCATTTGTTAGCTCTGGTAGTGTTCTGGTAGCATGTTTAAGATTCTCTATGTATAGTATCATGTCATCTGCAAACAGAGACAGCTTTACTTCTTCTTTTCCGATTTGAATTCCTTTTATCTCTTTTTCTTCTCTTTTTGCTGTGGCTAAAACTTTCAAAACTATGTTGAATAACAGCAGTGAGAATGGGTAACCTTGTCGTGTTCCTGATCTTAGTGGAAATGGTTTAAGTTTTTCACCACTGAGAATGATGTTGGCTGTGGGTTTATCATACTTGGCCTTTATTATGTTGAGGTAAATTCCCTCTATGCCTACTTTCTAAATGGTTTTTATCATAAATTGGTGTTGAATTTTGTCATAAGCTTTTTCTGCATCTATTGAGATGATCATATGGTTTTACCCCTCAGTTTGTTAATATGGTGTATCACATTGTTTGATTTGCATATATTGAAGAATCCTTGCATTCCTGGGATAAACCCCCCATGACCATGGTGTATGATCCTTTTAATGTGCTGTTGGACTTTCTTTGCTAGTATTTTGTTGAGGATTTTGCATCTATGCTCATCAGTGATATTTGTCTATAGTTTTCTTTTTTTGTGAAATCTTTGTCTGGTTTTGGTATCAGGGTGATGGTGGACTCATAGAATGAGTTTGGGAGTGTTCCTCCCTCTGCTATATTTTGGAAGAGTTTGAGAAGGATATGTGTTAGCTCTTCTCTAAATGTTTGATAGAATTCGCCTGTGAAGCCATCTGGACCTGGGCTTTTGTTTGTTGGAAGATTTTTAATCACAGTCTCAATTTCAGTGCTTGTGATTGGTGTGTTTATATTTTCTATTTCTTCCTGGTTCAGTCTCGGAAGGTTGTGCTTTTCTAACAATTGGTCCATTTCTTCTTGGTTGTCCATTTTATTGGCATAGAGTTGCTTGTAGTAATTCCACATGATTCTTTTTATTTCTGCAGGGTCAATTTTTACTTCTCCTTTTTCATTTTTAATTCTATTGATTTGAATCTTCCACCTTATTTTCTTGATGAGACTGGCTAATGGTTTATCAATCTTGTTTATCTTCTCAAAGAACCAGCTTTTAGTATTATTGATCTTTGCTATTGTTTCCTTCATTTGTTTTTCATTTATTTCTGATCTGATCATTATGATTTCTTTCCTTCTGCTAACTTTGGGTTTTTTTGTTCTTCTTTCTCTAATTGCTTTAGTTGTAAGGTTAGGTTGTTTATTCGAGATGTTTCCTGTTTCTTAAGGTAGGCTTGTATTGCTATAAACTTCCCTCTTAGAACTGCTTTTGCTGCACCCCATAGGTTTTGGGTCATCGTGTTTTCATTGTCATTTGTTTCTAGGTATTTTTTGATTTCCTCCTTGATTTCTTCAGTGATCTCTTGGTTAATTAGTAGGGTATTGTTTAGCCTCCATGTGTTTGTATTTTTTACAGATTTTTTCCCTCTAATTGATATCTAGTCTCATAGTGTTGTGGTCAGAAAAGATATCTGATATGATTTCAATTTTCTTAAATTGACCAAGGCTTGCTTTGTGACCCAGGATATGATCTACCCTGGAGAATGTTCCATGAGCACTTGAGAAGAGAGTGTATTCTGTTGTTTTTGGATGGAATATCCTACAAATATCAATTAAGTCCAACTTGTTTAATGTATCATTTGAAGCCTGTGTTTCCTTATTTATTTTCATTCTGGATGATTTGTCCATTAGTGAAAGTGAGGTTTCCCCTACTATGATTGTGTTACTGTTAATTTTCCCTTTTATGGCTGTTAGCATTTGCCTTATGTATTGAGGTGCTCCTATGCTGGATGCATAAATATTTACAATTGTTATTTCTTCTTCTTAGATTGATCCATTGATCATTGGGTAGTATCCTTCTTTGTCTCTTGTAATAATCTTTATTTTAAAGTCTATTTTGTCTGATATGAGAATTGCTATCCAGCTTTCTTTTGATTTCATTTGCATGGAATATCTTTTTCCATCCCCTCACTTTAAGTCTGTTTATCTGTCTCTAGGTCTGAAGTGGGTCTCTTGTAGACAGCATATATATGGGTCTTGTTTTTGTATCTATTCAGCCAGTCTATGTCTTTTGGTTGGAGCATTTAATCCATTTAAATGTAAGGAAATTATCAATATGTGTGTTCCTATTACCATTTTCTTAATTGTCTTGGGTTTGTTTTTGTAGGTCTTTTCCTTCTCTTGTGTTTCCTGCCTAGAGAACCTCCTTTAGCATTTGTTGTAAAGCTGGTTTGGTGGTGCTGAATTCCCTTAACTTTTGCTTGTCTGTAATGGTTTTAATTACTTGGTTGAATCTGAATGAGATCCTTGCTGGGTAGAGTAATGTTGGCTGTAGGGTTTTCCCTTTCATCACTTTAATTATGTCCTGCTACTCCCTTCTGGCTTGCAGAGTTTCTGCTGAAAGATCAGCTGCTAACCTTATGGGGATTCCCTTGTATGTTATTTGTTGCTTTTCCCTTGCTGCTTTTAATATTTTTTCTTTGAATTTAATTTTTGATAGTTTGATTAATATGTGTCTTGGAGTATTTCTCCTTGGAATTATCCTGTATGGGACTCTCTGCCCTTCCTGGACTTGATTGACTATTTCCTTTCCCATGTTAGGGAAGTTTTCAACTATAATCTCTTCAAATATTTTCTCAGACCCTTCTTTTTTTCTCTTCTTCTTCTAGAACTCCTATAATTCAAATGTTGGTGTGTTTAATGTGGTCCCAGAGGTCTCTGAGACTGTCCTCAATTCTTTTCATTCTTTTTTCTTTATTCTTCTCTGTGGTAATTATTTCCACTATTTTATCTTCCAGGTCACTTATCCGTTCTTCTGCATCAGTTATTCTGCTATTGATTTGTTCTAGAAAATTTTTAATTTCATTTATTTTGTGGTTCATCATTGTTTGCTCTTTAGTTCTTCTAGGTCCTTGTTAAACGTTTCTTGTATTTGCTCCATTCTATTTTAAAGATTTTGGATCATGTTTACTATGATTACTTTGAATTCTTTTTTCAGGTAGACTGCCTATTTCCTCTTCATTTTTTTGGTATGGTTGGTTTTTACCTTGTTCCTTCATATGCTGCATATTTCTCTGTCTTCCCATTTTGCTTAACTTATTGTGTTTGGGGTCTCCTTTTCATAGACTGCAGGTTCATACTTCCTGTTGTTTTTGTTGTCTGCCCCCAGTGGGTAAGGGTGGTTCAGTGGTTTGTGTAGGCTTCTTGGTGGAGTGGACTGGTGCCTGTGTTCTGGTGGGTGGGGCTGGATCTTGTCTTTCTGGTGGGCAGGGCTGCATCCAGTGGTGTGTTTTGGGATGTCTGTGACCTTATTATGATTTCAGGCAGCCTCTCTGCTAACAGGTGGGGTTGTGTTCCTGTCCTGCTAGTTGTTTGGCATGGGGTGTCCAGCACTGGAGCTTGCTGGCCTTTGGGTGGAGCTGGGTCTTAGTCTTGAGACGGAGATCTCTGGGAGAGCTCTCACCAGTTGATATTACATGGGGCCGGGAGGTCTCTGGTGAGTCAACTGTTCTGAACTTGGCTCTCCTACCTCAGAGGCTCAAGCCTGACACTCGGCCGGAGCACCAAGACCTTGTCAGCCACATGGCACAGAAAAAAAGGGAGAAAAAAAAAAAGAAAGAAAAAAATAATAAAGTAAAATATAATAAAGTTATTAAAATAAAAAATACAGTATTAAAAAATAAAAAGTAAAAAAAATAACAATAAAGAAAGAAAGAAGAGAGCAATGAAACCAAAAATCAAATCCACCAGTGATAACAAGTGGTAAAAAATATACAAAAAAAAGAAAAAAAATGGACAGACAGAACGCTAGGAAAAATGGCAAAAGCAAAGCTATACAGACAGAATCACACAAAGAAGCATACACATACACACTCACAAAAAGAGATAAAGGAAAAATATATATATATTTTTTTAAAAAATGACGAGAGCAACGAAATCAATAAACAAATCTACCAATGATAATAATCCCTAAATACTAAACGAAGATAAACATAAAACAGAACATAAATTAGATGAAGAAAGCAAACCCTAAGTCTACAGTTGCTCCCAAAGTCCACCACTTCAATTTTGGGAGGATTCATTGTCTATTCAGGTATTCCGCAGATACAGGGTACATCAAGTTGATTGTGGAGATTTAATCCGCTGCTCCTGTGGCTGCTGGGAGAGATTTCCCTTTCTCTTCTTTGTTCGCACAGCTCCTGGGGTTCAGCTTTGGCTTTGGCCCCACTTCTGCATGTAGTTTGCCCTCAGGCTTCTGTTCCCGCCCAGAGAGGACGAGGTTAAAGCAGAGGCTGATTAGGGGGCTCTGGCTCAGTCATGCCAGGGGAGAGGTAGGGTTACGGCAGTTATAATTAGAATACAGGGCAAGCCTGCAGTGGCAGAGGCCGGCGTGACGTTGCACCAGCCTGAGGCACTGTGTTTTCTCCCGGGGAAGTTGTCCCTGGATCATGGGACCCAGCCAGTGGCGGGCTGTACAGGCTCCCGGGGTGGGGGGGAGGTGTGGATAGTGATCTGTGCTTGCACAAAGGCTTCTTGATGCCTGCACCAGCAACGTTAGCACTTCATGCTCATCTGTGGTGTCTGAGCTGATAGCCATGGCTCGTGCTGGTCTCTGGAGCTCGTTTAGGCGGTGCTCTGCCTTCTGTGGGTAGACAGGGGAGGAATCCCCTCTCCTCACGCACCCCGAAACAATGGTCTCTTGACTCTTACGCAGGTCCAGACTTTTTCCTGGACTCCGTCCCGGCTAGCGGTGGCACACTAGCCCTCTTCAGGCTGTCTTCATGCAGCCAACCCCAGTCCTCTCCCTGGGATCTGAACTCCAAAGCCTGAGCCTCAGCTCCCACCCCCCAACCCGCCCTGGCAAGTGAACAGACAGGCTCTCAGGCTGGTGAGTGCTGGTTGGCACCAATCCTCTGTGCAGGAATCTCTCCACTTTGCCCTCTGCACCCCTATTGCTGCACTCTCCTCCATGGCTCTGAAGCTCCCCCGCCCGCCAACCCCCGTCTCTGCCAATGAAGGGGCTTCTAGTGTGTGGAAACTTTTCCTCCTTCACAGCTCCCTCCCAGAGGTGCAAGTCCTATCCCTATTCTTTTTTCTGTTTTTTCTTCTGCCTTACCCATGTATGTGGGGATTTTCTTGACTTTTGGAAAATCTGAGATCTTCTGCCAGCGTTCAGTAGGTGTTCTGTAGGAGTTGTTCCACATGTAGATGTATTTTTAATGTATTTGTGGGGAGGAAGGTGACCTCCATGTCTTACTCCTCCACCATCTTGAAGGTACTCCTCTCTGCCACCTCTTCAACTTCATCTTATACCACCATCCACTTTGGTTTCTCTACTCCAGCTACACTGATCTTCAGATTCTTCCAGCATGCCTTGTTTCCTCTAGCCATAAGCCCTTGCACATGCTCCTAGTTCTGTGTGGAATGTCTTCCACTTACCTACCCTCTCTTTTATCTGGATAATGCCTCCTGATCTGCACACTTCAACTCCAACATCACTGCCCCAGGAAAACCATCTCCGAACCTCCATAGGTCACCAACAGTTTCCTGTATAAAGTGCTCTTAGAGATCTGCCAACCCTTGTTTGTGAGAACTCATCTTAGTTTGTAACAATACAGTCATTAGTATGATTATCCGATTTATTATTTTTGATTAATGGGATTTATACAGTCAGTATCCACACCCCTACTCCCCATAGTGGGGTCAGCACTTTATGACTTGGCTCACCTTTTTACCTTCTAGACTTACATAGTGCCTGTAGACTTACACAGTGACTACTGGTCAATAAAGAAAGATAAAACAATTTGTGAATACATATTACCCTAGTTTTTATCCCTCGGGTCCTTTGTTCTCACCTCAGCAACAAGTACTTCCTTATCTCAAGGTTCCAGCTTTTGCATCCCAGCTTTCTATGGGAGGCTGCCTATTAGACTACATAACATCTTCTTAGAAGCACATAAAATATTTTGTTCCTTACACTTAATGGAGTCTTTGATTTGATGAACTATTGTGGAAAGTGCTTTAAAATGACTTTTTTATTCTTATGGAAATATTTGATTTTCACACTGGATTCTGAGTCTCTTGACAAGGAGTTTTAAAAATATTTTTCTATACTATTTCCATTTGTTTTGCCTTATTGTCTGGCACAGATATTTGTTCTACATGATACCGCCTGACTGAGGGTTTTCCGTAGCTCAAGAACATATATCTTCAGGAAGAAACAGCAACTATGAATATACCAATCACAAGTACTGAAATTGAAATTGTGATTAAAAAACTTCCAACACACAAAAGTCCAGGACCAGATGGCTTCACAGGTGAATTCTATTAAACATTTAGAGAAGAGCTAACACCTATCCTTCTGAAATTCTTCCGAAAAATTGCAGAGGAAGGAATGCTCCCAAGCTCATTCTATGAGGCCACCATCACCTGCATACCAAAACCATACAAAGATACCACACACACAAAAATACAGGCCAGTATCACTGATGAACACAGATGCAAAATTCCTCAACAAAATACTAGCACACAGAATCCAACAACACATTAAAAGGATCATACACCATGATCAAGTGGGATTTATCCCAGGGATGCAAGGATTCCTCCATACATGCATATCAATCAATATGATATACCACATTAACAAACTGAAGAATAAAAACCATATGATCATCTCAACAGATGTAGAAAAAGCTTTGGACAAAATTTAACACCCATTTATGACAAAAACCCTCCAGAAAGTGGGCATAGAGGGAATCTAGTACATAACAAAGGTCATAACAAAGGTCATATATGACAAAAAGTCACAGCTAACATCATTCTCAACAGTGAAAAACTGAAAGCACTTCCTCTGGGATCAGCTACAAGACAAGGATGTCCATTCTCACCACTATTATTCAACATAGTTTTGGAAGTTCTAGTCATGGCAATCAGAGAAAGAAAAGAAATAAAAAGAATCCAAATTGGAAAAGAAGTAAAACTGTCACTGTTTGCAGATGACACGATACTATACATAGAAAATCCTAAAGATGTTACCAGAAAACTACTAAGAGCTCATCAATGAATTTGGTAAAGTTGCAGGATACAAAATTAATACACAGAAATCTCTTGTATTCCTATACACTAATGATGAGAAATTAAGGAAACACTCCCATTTACCATGATATCAAAAAGAATAAAATGCCTAGGAATAAACCTACCTAAGGAGGCAAAATACCTGTATTCAGAAAAGTATAAGATGCTGATGAAAGAAATCAAAGAGGACACAAACAGATGGAGAGATACACCATAATCTTAGATTGAAAGAATCAGTATTGTCAAATGACTATTCTACCCAAAGCAATCTATAGATTCAATGCAATCCCAACCAAATTACCAATGGCAGTTTTCACAGAATTAGAACAAATATTCTACAATTTGTATGAAACACAAAAGACCCCAAATAGCCAAAGCAATCTTAAGAAAAATGGAGCTGGAGGAATCAGGCTTCCTGACTGCAGATTATACTACAAAGCTACAGTCATCAAAACAGTATGGTACTGGCACAAAAACAGAAATATAGATCAATGGAACAGGATAAAATGTACAAAGATAAACCCACGCACCTATGGTCAACTAATTTATGACAAAAGAGGCAAGAATATAATGGAGAAAAGACAGTCTCTTCAATAAGTGGTGCTGGGAAAACTGGACAGCTACATGTAAACAAATAAAATTAGAACACTCTCTAATAGTATATACAGAAATAAACTCAAAATGGATTAAAGGCCTAAGTGTAAGACCAGATACTATAAAACTCTTAAGAGGAGAACATAAGCAGAACACTCACATAAATCACAGCAAGATCTTTTTTGACCCACACCCTAGAGGAATAAAAATAAAAACAACAACAGACAAATGGGACCTAATGAAACTTAAAAGCTTTTGCACAGCAAAGGAAACCATAAAGAAAACGAAAAGACAACCCTCAGAATCAGAGAAAATATTTGCAAATGAAGTGACCGACAAGGGATTAATCTCCAAAACATACAAACAGCTTATGTAGCTCAATATCAAAAAAACCCAAACAACCCAATCAAAAAATGACCGGAAGATCTAAATAGATATTTCTCCAAAGAAGACATACAGATGGTCAAAAAGCACATTAACAGATGCTCAATACTGATAATTATTAGAGAAATGCAAATCAAAACTACAATGAGGTATCACCTCACACCAGTCAGAATGGCCATCTTCAAAAAATCTGCAAACAATAAATGCTGGATAAGATGTGGAGAAAAGGGAACTCTCCTACACTGTTTGGTGGGAATGTAAATTGGCACAACCATTATGGAGAACAGTATAGAGGTTCCTTAAAAAAGTAAATATAGGGGCTTCCCTGGTGGCACAGTGGTTGAGAGTCCGCCTGCCGATGCAGGGAACATGGGTTCGTGCCCCAGTCTGGGAAGATCCCACATGCCGCAGAGAGGCTAGGCCCGTGAGCCATGGCCGCTGGGCCTGCGCGTCCGGAGCCTGCATATCCGGAGCCTGTGCTCCACAAAGGGAGAGGCCACAACAGTGAGAGGCCCACATACCACAAAAAAACAAAACAAAAAGTAAATATAGGACTACAACATGATCCAGCAATCCCACTCTTGGGTATATATCTGGAGAAAAACATAATTTGAAAAAATACATGCACCCCAATGTTCATTGCAGCATTATTTACAATAGCCAGGACATGGAGACACCCTAAATGTCCAGTAACAGATGAAAGGATAAAGAAGATGTGGTACATATATATATATAATGGAATATTACACAGCCATAAAAACTAACAAAATAATGCCATTTGAAGCAACATGGATGGACCTAGAGATTAACATACTGAGTGAAGTAAGTCAGACAAAGACAGATACTATATATCACTCATATGTGGAATCTAATTTTAAAAATGACACTAATGGGGCTTCCCTGGTGGCGCAGTGGTTGAGAGTCTGCCTGCCGATGCAGGGGACACGGGTTTGTGCCCCAGTCTGGGAAGATCCCACATGCCGCGGAGCGGCTGGGCCTGTGAGCCATGGCCACTGAGCCTGCGCGTCCAGAGCCTGTGCCCCACAATGGGAGAGGCCACAACAGTGAGAGGCCCGCGTACCGCACAAAAAAAAAAAAAAAAAAAAGATACTAATGAACTTATTTATAAGACAGAAATGAAGTCACAAATGTAGAAAACAAAACGGTTACCAGGGTGGAAAGGGGGAGGGATAAACTGGGGAATTGGGATTGATATATACACACTGCTATATATAAAATAGATAACCAATAAAGACCTACTGTATAGCACAAGGAACTCTACTCAATACTCTGTAATGACCTATACAGGAAAAGAATGTAAAAAAATCAAAGTGGATATATGTATATGTATAACTGATTCGCTTTGTTGTACACCTGAAACTAATGCAACATTGTAAATCAACTATATTCCAATAGTTGATTTTTTTATATTCCAATAAAATAAAGAACATATAACTTCAGTGAATATTTTTCAGTATTTTCAATGAGCCTTTTAAATAATAGACTGTATTTTCCAAGACCTCAATAATCTATAAGTATAACTTATAGATTATAACAATATAATATATATAATATAACAATAATCACAAACTATAACTATGAGAAAATCTGTACATAATAAAGAATTCAGGGGCTCGGTTTATTATTTTCTCATCTAATGCTAATAATATAGATAGCCATTTTCATGTTTTGAAGAAATATTCTGTTTTCTCAAAATTTGGAGTGTGTATGATGTTCTTAATCTCTTTTATTTTGTGAGCATCTCAGAGTATAGTAGTAAAACCTACAAATGCCGTATTATTCCATACAATTGTGAATATTTTTCTTTACTCAATGAAAAAATTATTTGCCCTATATTTTACTCAAAATTATGCAGACCAAGCAGTTAATCTAAGAAAAAGCATGCCAAAGCACTTTTCTGTGGATTTTAACAATTTAATGGTGATGTAATTTTTATCTTAAGAATCTAATTTTTAAAATGTCTTTTCAAGTTTTACATTCTCTTCAGTCATGAACACGAATAATCATAGAGCTTTGGCAGTGTTTGAACATCACTAACACTAACAATTAACATTTCAAATACTGAGCGTGCTCACATCCCTATTTTGTTGTTGTTTAGATGAGTGTTGCCGATGCTTCTCTTTCGTTAAAGAAGAATGTGTTCTCTGGTGTTATCCTATGGGGATATGCAGGAGACTATTTGCTCACCATAGATAGACATGTGACATCCAGGAAAGGGAATCAATGACACTGTCTATATGTAAAATGGATCTGAATGAGATGGAAAGGAATCCAATCATTTAAAACTAGTCTATTTTCGTAACAGATGTAATCTGTACTTTCTGTTCAAATTTCTTAAAATGTCAAACTTATTTGTGTATTCCTTATATGCATAGTGAATATGCAGGCAGGTAAAGGGCAGGCAGTAAGCAAATCACTGGAACCGTTTTAAAGGTTCTTTTTTTTTTTTTCTACTCAGCGTGACCAAAGTTCAAATTCCTCTACATAGCACAGTTCATTCCCATGGAACTGATGGGAACTGAAAATTTGCGAAATACAAAATAATCTGATCATTTTACTTGTTGTATTTATTAAGATGGCCTCATGGACAGCAGAAATATATTTTTTCATTTCTCTGACAACCCCATGGCCTAGCAGATATTCAATGGATAGTAAGAACCATTACTAATTCCAACCTATATAGAGTAATTTAGGTTTCAGAAATCATGGAAAATGAAGGCCTAATCACCACTGATAAGAATGAAGTAGAAAGTTAATAACTTGTTGTATAGCAGAATTAGCCAATCCAAAAGAGAAAAGCAAAGATTATTTATACACTTCCAAAGATATTAAGCTATGAACCAGAGCTTAAACTAATACTACCTGTAATACCCAGTAGTCCTGTTAGCCACTTACTAGTTTTGACTTATATTCTTTATAAAAGGATGACTGCAAAGCAGAGTACAGAATGTCTATGTGATATTCATAAACTGACAAGAGATGAGATGATTGTGTTTCTTTGTTAGAAGTAGTTGATCAAATATTGTATTTTTACTTAGTATTTTGAATGTAACTCTATTTTGGGAACAAAATCAAAGAAACCTGTCCTGCTGAGAAAAATGTTTCATGTATAATATAACTGCCTACTATCCAAAGATTAATTGAGCATGTCAGACCAGTTGATTGCGATTCTATTTTTTAAATTTCTCTTTAAGTGCATTACTAATTTGGAGCTCAGTAATTACCTCCCAATGCCTAAGTATTACCACCAAAGTATTTCTAAATGTACTAAAGTATCAATCCTCAGTGAAATAATATGTATCAAAACCAAGCAGAGCATGGAAAAACTCTGTGATGGTTGAATTATTACTTCCAATACATTTGCTGAATTGGAAATTCATATGCAATGATTTATGTGCTTGAAATATTTCACTGGAAACCAAAATCCCAGCTATCCCAGATTTGTACTGATGCATTATCAATTTTGAAACTGACTTTAAGAAATATTTCTTTACCTATATGTAGGCTGATTTTTTTAAGAATAGTTGGAGATAGTTTTGAATATCAAAGTAGATTAAAATAACTATAATTATCAAATATATCAGAGCATAAGCTATTTGGCTCTAGTAAAATGAAGAGCTAAAAGCAGCTAGAATCTGCAATTTACATGACAATACTTGGATAGCATAATTTATCTCCTAACAAATCAATCTGCTTGAAAGTACCCTTTCTAACTTCTCAATAAATGTGTCTGCCAAGTGTTCAAGTCTTTTACCTGATGACAGATCAAATGAGTAATGAAAATAAGCATGCATTAGCTGGTTTCACACATTTAATAAAATTATGTATAGTAAGAAACTTCTGGTTCTTTATATTAAGCTGCACAAAGATCACAAAATCACAAACATGGTAAAGACATAATGCTTTTAAAAGATTTAATTGGATAGACGATCCTAAGTTCTCCTATTATACTAAAACTTTGTTACTAAAGAATAGTAACTTTGTTACTTATTGTTACTAAAGAATCATTACTTGAAGTATTTGTGTTGTCTGTTTTATGTGTTTGGGGTTTTCAGTTGTTTTGTTTTGTTTGTTGTTGTTCTTTTGTTTTGGCAGAGGGAGGTGGCTAATGCTGTCTGTTGTAACAGGGATTTAAAACATAAATAATACTGCTCATCTTGCTATAGTAAGCACTATATTCCTCATCCCCCACCCCCTGCCCCCTGTTAGGTAGAGTTGAATAAGGCAAAAGCATCCATCAGAATTCCCTAGCACCCTGTGGGTCACCTATGATGGTTCATTTGAATTTGCCTCAACTCTGCTTCCTCATCCAAAATGGTGCTGGTTACACTCAACATTGTTGTATGAGAGTCCATTTCTTTAGGCTAAAGAAACTGAAAATTGTTCAGTGGAAATTGTTCACAGTGTCTTTGTTGATATCACTGAATGTTAAAATTTTAGGTGAAGGTCATACATGAAAGTTGAATTAATACTACCTTCCCTGCCTATCACTCTCTGGTAATGGATATGGGGATTTAGAAGATCAGAAACCAACTCAAGAGCAGAGAAAGGAAAAACAGATAATCACTCTCCTGCCTTGCTTCCCCCACTTCTGTTTACCTTGTAGGAACTTATGCAACAATTGGCTCAGAGTCCACTTTTGAGGAGCAGCTCAGGGACAGCAATGTTGCTAATGAGCTGTTAAATAACCTGCAATCTTGAGCTGACTGACAGGGATATGATACAGTTCATCATTTGTTTAACATGCATTATACCAGGTCCCATTCAAAGTTGCTACTGAATAGCAACTGTGAATCTTTGGTGTATTCTGAGGTCTTTTTCTTCAGCTACACTAATTATCTGCAATGAAATAGTTCCACATGATTTATAGTATGGCAACAATAGTGTGAAAGTAGAATATTTCCCCTTCCCAGCTTTAAGTTCTTGGAATAAAATCTTATTTAGAAGTAAAAAAAATTATGTCTATTAAATGTCATAAATAGTTGGTTTGCCACACTCTGTCTTTATCAGAAAGAGAGAGGGGATCGAATTATATCATCCTAGAGACGTATTACTAACAAATGCTACACTTTATCCACTTCTGCTTAATTTCACAAGTCTCTAATAAGTACTGTATAATACTTTATTATTAATTCTCTACATAAAAATTAGAAATCTAGTGCTGTGGTTCTTTTTGAAAAGAAGGAATTTAACAGGAATATGAGGATAAAACACTATATTGCAAAATGCCTGAACTCTCAGTTAATGGGTACCTCCTAATAATAACTGAACCAACTCTAAAATTTGACATTCAGATTAGTAAATCATTTTGGGTTGCCTTTAACTACAGTTCACCGGGATGCATATTTTTGGAATACACTATTATAGTCCTTAAAACTAGTCAACTTCAGCCTCAAAAAAGACTTTCTAAAAAGACAGTTTGCTTTAGAATCAATGTTATTATAGTCTACAGCATCTGAGGGAAGGAAGTTTGACAAAGAAAGTTTGTCTCTTACATACTAGAATCTGGGAGGTTAAAGGAGGTAGGGAGATTTGCCAAGAAAACAATAAGGGACATATGGGAATACCATTTTGTTTCTTTGAGTGAACTCAAGGGAGCCAGGAAAACAGGAGCTTAGCATTGGCAGTTTAACTGAATGGTAGACCCCAAAGCATACGCACAGCTGCCAGCCCTGTTCCTTGAAGGAAGGAGCTTGATGACAGCACTGGAAAACAGTTCTGAGGAAGCCTGGCATCTGTGGCCCATAATGCCTACAGCCTTGAGCCTGGCAAAGATGTGGCTATAGACAGGAATAAATACATTCATGAAAAACCAGTCTCCTGGTGGGAAGAAGACAGGGCATTTGATGGTGCTTATATTACACATAATTTAAGTTGAGCCCTGTATGAAGATAATAACAGTGGATCCACTATGAAGAAGTTTTTGTTGGGGAGTGGGAATCATCAGAATGTGGGTCTTGGTAAGGCAATAATAACCTATGAAAAGCAATTTGTTTAGTTTATCAATCAGTGGTTTCAGTTCATACAAGACCCAACAATTCAATTCCCTGAACTTTTTGAAACATGCCTGGTTTTTGTACCACAGTGACCAAAAACAAAAACAAAAACAAAAAACAGGTATTTTTTTCATCATGTAAATAGAACCTCAGTATGAAAAATTTCTGAAAAAAACAGAATTAGGGCAAAAGAACTTTTGTTTTTGTTTTTAAGAACTGGGAAAAAAAAATTTAAGACATGATCACAGCCTTCTAAGAAGATAATAGCACAAAATAATATTATGACATTATAATAATAGTAATTAAAACAGTATGATATTATAATAATAGTAACATAATAGTAATGACCAAGACCTGAGCACAGATAACACTGGAGGACAAAGACTGTATCAACAAATGCCCCATGATAATACCACTTTTATCATTATACTCACATCTTACTACAGCAGATTTGCATTCAATCAACAGTGGATCTAATATTCCTGGTGTCTTTTGGTGTATACATACATTTATTCAATTATATATATGAAGTTTCAAAAATTTTATAGTAGCAATGTACATTTAATAACTATTATTAAAATGTCTAGGTTCTTTACATAGATGATTTTTAACTTTGGCCATATTATTCTTCCTCTAACTGTAAAGTTTCTTCTTGTATTAAATTCTAATTCTCCATGGCCATACACTATAACAAGAATAGTTACCAACAAGTAAATTGGTCAATTCAGTCAAAACTACACAACTGAATCAAAATTTCAAGCAAAGAAATTAAATTATATAGCATTATGTACTAAGAACACCAACTCAATTGACCAGACTTTTCATTTTATAAGTTCATATGTGTGTGTGTGTGTGTGTATTTGTGTGTGTATGAAATTTACTGCCATATAAAATTACAAAGGTGTAAAAGACTTATGTTCACCAAGTATGTATGATACGTGTGATTTGAACACTGGTATCAAAAAGCCAAACAATGTCTTTTGCAGAGATTGAAACAAAAAAGGAAAACATCTGCATTATACATAAACCAGCAGGTATCAAATTTAATATTATTAAAGATAAAAAACAAACATAAATTAGTTGGAAGATTTTTTTCCCTTACATATTATTTGTTCTATACTTTAAATATTGAGGTGAATATACAGCAGTAAAAGACCTTGCAAGCAAATGCTAAATGTGAGACTGGAATTTACTTCAGGAAGCTTTCTTTCCCATCTAAGTTATTTTTAAAATATCATCAGGACTTTGACTAAAATTACAAAGTTAGTGTCAGGGATAGAGAAGAGCTCAGCACGGTTTAGAGGGGAGAGAGATGTAGATAGAGTCTGAAGGAATATGTAGCAATTTTTAGTCAGTATGAGCTAAACCACATACAAGTAATGAAATCTGGACAGTCCAAAACCAAGAACCAGATGGAAAGACTGGAAATAGGCAGATTCAATTACTATGGGGCAGGCAATTAAAACTGCAAACTAGAAATTGAAATATTATCCATCAAAAAAGCAGATAGGCAGAATAAGAGCCTAGAAAGAAGCAAATTGTGCAGTGGGAACACTACAGGTAGGCCAACTAGGCAACAAGTCTTGGTTCCTGAGCAAAGAATATGAGTAATAGGTAGGCTCACATTTTACTTAATCTAAGAGCTTTTAACTATTTCTATGTTTGTCATTATTCAGAGGTATAAATGAGTCCAAAGTTGGCTAATTTAAGACCTTTCAGAAAAAGTTGGAGCACTTGTTGCAATAGGAGGTGAGAAGGTCAAGAACAAGGCAGTTTTCCACAAAGTAAACGTTTAACTGCCAAGGTTTCTCCCTTTCTGTGATGTTTAGAAAGCCATTTTCAGTGGATGTACAGAGAGTACATATCAGTAACATATTTGTCCTTTCCTTCATTAATGTTGAAAAACCAAATGGAGAAATAAGTCAATATGATCCCATCCAAATCATCTGCATTTGTCCCTTATGAGTGTGAGAGAGAAAATTTGCAACAGGAGAGAATTTCAACATCCTCTCAAAAATATATTTGTTTTGGGCTTCCCTGGTGGTGCAGTGGTTGAGAGTCCACCAGCCAATGCAAGGGACACGGGTTCGTGCCCTGGTCTGAGAGGATCCCACATGCCGCAGAGTGGCTGGGACCGTGAGCCATGGCCGCTGAGCCTGCACGTCCGGAGTCTGTGCTCCGCAACGGGAGAGGCCACAACAGTGAGAGGACCGCATACTGCAAAAAAAAAAAAAAAAAAAAAATATATATATATATATATATATATATATATATATATATATATTTGTTTTGGGGGTCCACATCTGATTAGAAGGAAAAAGGATGTGTAAAACTCCAGTCCTGAAAAAGTAAAAATAAATCAGTGAATAGACCAAAAAAAAAAATGATTTTCTTTACCACTGAAGAGCTTTGAACACAAATAAATTTTTAAAAGAATTAAACCCCAGAGAAACGAGCCCTGTGTAGCCTCTACTGGATTTTAAACACAATGCCTAGCATATAATCAAATATCACAAGACATACAAAGAAGCAAACTAACAAGACTTATAATCAAGTAAAAAAATAAGGTAATAGAAACATACTCACAAGCGACTCATAAATTAGAATTTCTAAAAAAAGATTTTAAAATAATTATGTTAGATATATTAAAGAATCTATGGGAAAAGATGATGAAGAGAGATATAATGGTAAAGAAGAGAATTTCAAAAGAGATCTAGAAGCTGTGAAAAAGAATTAAATGGGAAATGAAGAAGTATTTGAATGGGATTAGTGGCAGCTTAGACACAACAGAAGACAAGGACAATGAACTTAAAAATAGGTCAAGAGAAATTATCCAAATAGACATACAGAGAAGGAAAAAAGACTGAAGAAAATGAACAGACCCTCAATATCCAGTGGGACGGTGTGAACTGATCAAGTAAACATATAATAGGACTCTAAGAAACAGAGGATATAGAGAATGTGGTAGAATACAATATTTTAAGAAATACTAACTAAAAGTTCTCCAAATTTTATCAAAAACAGCTAACACAGGAAGCTCAGTGAACTCCATCCAGGATAAAAACAGAGAAATCTATATGTAATCACAAAACTACTAAAAAACAAAGGTAAATAAAAGTCTTGAAGACAGAGAGAAAAAAAGATGCATTACATCATTAAATTATAGAGGTCAATGATAAGAATGACAACAGATTTCTCATTATCAAGAAGGAGAAAAAATACCAGAAGGATATCTTTAAAGTGTGACATAACTGTCAACACAGAATTTTATATCAAATAATATTATCATTCCAAGATTAAAGGAAAAGAAAAACATTTTCTTATAAACCAAAGATGAGTGAATCAGTTCCCAGTAGAACTGCAATACAAGGAATGTTGAAGGAAATTCTTCAGCCTGAAAGGAAATGATACCAGATGGAAGCCTGGATCTGCCCAAATGAATACAGAACACCAGAAATATTAAATATGTGGGCAAATATAAAAGGCATTTTATAAGTTATCTTTATATCATATATGTATACCATATTCTCTTTCTCTCCCTTTCTCTCCCTCTCTCTCTCTCTCACACACACACACACACACACATAAACACACACAAACACTTTAAATTTGTTTAAAAACTGTCAACTATTAAAGCAAAAATAATGATAATTTACTGTGGAGATACCTAATATGTGTAAAAGTAAAATATATGATAAAATAATGCAGAGGTAAGGGGAAGATAAAGAGAACTACACTGTTATGAGTCTCAATAAATATAAAATGATTCAAGTCATACAAAGTATATTTTCTGGCTCCAGTAGAATTAAATCACACATCAATTAGAGAAAGATATCTGGAAAAGTCCCCAAAGAGTCATTCACTAAGAAACACACTTCCAAATAATTCATATGTCAAAGAAGTAGTCAAATGGGAAATTAGAAGATATTTTGAACATAATGAAAATGAAAACACAACATGCCAAAATGTATAGTATGCAGCTGAAGTAGTATTTAAAAAGAAATTTAAAATAGTTAATAATACTGTTCTGAATACTGGAAACTTGCTTAGAAAGTACATTTCAAGTGTTCTCACCATTAAAAAAAAAAAACCCAAAATCAATGTTAATTAGCTTAACTGTATGGACTGTAGTAATCATTTCACTGTGTATATGTATATCAAATCATCATGTAGTATACCTTAAATATATACAATTTTTATTAAAGTAATAACAAAGGAATTTCTAGCACGAAATGCCTATATTGGGAAAAAAGGAAAAGTCTCAAGTCTGTGAACTCAGCTTCCACCTTAAAAAACTAGAAAAAGAAAAGCAAATGAAACCCCATGTAAGCAGAAAAAAGGAAATAATAAAGGTCAAATCAGTGAAATAGAAAATAAGGAATATGAATGAAACCAAAGGCTGGCTCTTTGAGAAACTCAATAAAATTGATAAACTTCTAGCCACGCTGATCAGAAATAAGACACAAATTTCCACTCTCAGGAATGAAAGTGATGACAAAACTACAGATTCTATAGATAAAATAGTAATTACTTCGGAGAACAGTTTATCATTTTCTTATAAAGCTACACGTACACTTACCCTATAACAATTATTTCTGTCCTAGGCATTTAACAATGAGAAATAAAAACATACGCCTAAAAAGAGACTTTGAAAAATATCTGCATTGCAGTTTTATTCATAATAGTCCAAAACTGGAATGAATTAACAAATTGCATAATATTCATAAAACAGAATACTGCTTATTAATCATCAGAGAAATGCAAATTAAAACTACAATGAGATATCACCTCACACCTGTCAGAATGGCTATCATCAAAAACACCACAAATAAGAAATGTTGGCGAGGATGTGAAGAAAAGGGAACCCTTGCCTCCTACACTATTGATGGAAACATAAACTGGTGCAACCTCTATGGAAAACGGTATGGAAGTTTCTCAAAAACCTAAAAATAGAACTACCATATGATCCAGCAACTTCACTCCTGGGTATATATCTGAAAAAATGAAAACACTAATTTGAAAAAGTATATGCACCCCAATGTTCATATGTTCATAGCAGCATTATTTACAATTGCCAAGATATGGAAGCAACCTTAGTGTCCAGCAACAGATGAATGGATAAAGAAAATGTGGAATACACACACACACACACACACACACACACATATACACACAATGGAATATTACTCAGCCATAAAAACTGAAATTATGCCATTTGCAGCAACATACATGGACTTGGAGGGTATTAGGCTAAGTGAAATAAGTCATACAGAGAAAGACAAATACCGCATGTTTTCACTGTATGTTTAGATTTCACTTGTATGGGAAATCTAAAAAATACAACAAACTAGTGAATATAACAAAAAGAAGCAGACTCACAGAAAGAGAGGACAAATTAGCAGTTACCAGTGGGGAGAGGGAAGGAGAGAGGGACAAGACAGGAGCAGGGGATTAAGAGGTACAAACTACTATGTACAAAATAAATAAGCTACAAGGATATATAGTACAACACAGGGAATATAGCCAATATTTTATAATAACTATAAATGGAATATAACCTTTAAAAATTGTGACTCACTATGTTGTACACCTCAAACTTATATAATATTGTACATCAACTATACCTCAATAAAAAAATTAATTTACAATTTGGCAGATTAACTTTTAATGAGGTAAGTCAGCAATTACCAAATTGGGAGTTAATAGCTCCTACCATTTAAAATTATCACTAGTTTATTTAAGAGTGTAGAAACTTTAATTTTTAAACTAAGGGGAAATTATATTGTTTGTATCTTAAAGAAAATAAAGAAAATTTAAATAAAAATAGATTGCTAAGCAATAAAAGTTAATAAGCTAAATGATGCATGCAATAGAATGGATGTATCTCAAAAACATTATATTAAGTGAAAGAAGCCACAAAGAAATTTCTACATACTATATACTGCCATGGATATAAAGTTCCATAACAGGAAAAATTAGGTGACTATCAGAAAAATCAGATCAGTGTTTGCCTGAGCGGGAAAATGACCAAAGGGCATGAGCAAACTTTCTGGGGTGATTTAAATATCAGATAATTTGTGGTGGTAGTCAGGTATAGACATTTGTCAAACGACCTCATACGCTTGAAAATCTGTACACTCAATTCAATGTACACTATACATTGATTAAAAAATAAATTATATTATCTATTTTTGAAGAATCTCAAGTGATTACTAAATAGCTTACAGCCATATACAGTGAGAACATTAAAGAAGGAATCTACTTTGAATTCTGAGTAACTGTTTGTGGAAGACATAAGTCACCCAAAAATGTCTACCTCCTAATTCCCAGAATCTGCGAATATTACCTTCAATGACAAAAGATATGACTGCAGATACGATTACCATGACAGACTTTGAGATGGAAAAGGTATCAGGATTATATAGATGGTCCCATTCAAATTATATGCATTCTTAAAGGGTTAGAGAGAGTTGCAATGATAGAAAAAGTTCACAAAAATGACAGCGTGAGAAGGGTTCTAGGCCCTCTTGCTGGCTTTGACACATAGGGGCTATGTGCAAAGAATGGAGAGAGGCCTGTAGAAGCTGACAGCAGCCCCCAGCTGATAGCTAGTCAGCAAGTGGGGACCACACGGTCTCCACAACCAGATGGAAATGAATTCAGCCAAAACCTGATTAAGCTGGAGAAGTGCACAGGCCTCACTGGGCTAAAATCAAGGTGTTAGCAGGGCTGCAGTGAGACCTGTAGAGTTCTTCTGACCTCTAGGACTGAAAATAATAAATTAGTGTTGTCTTAAGCCAATAAATTTGTGGTAGTGTGTTACAGCAGCAATAGAAAACTAATACACCCATATATTAGGGTTAAATTAGGAATGGTATAGAAAGGAAATGGCATTATTTCTCTCCCAGCACTAACCTTTCTTTAGTTTTTATCTGATATACTCCAAAGCTTTTCAGATCACTTTCAGCTATAGGAACACTCTCATCTTTAGATATTAAAACGTCCAGTTCAGTCTAAACTCTTTAATGTTAAACTCTTTAATGTCACACCTAATTGAGAGTGTTTCCCCACTGACCTGCTGACCCACAGAATCAGGGACCAGCAGTGGGTGAAAATCTATGTGTGCTGGGGGAGGAGGCCATACAGTTTATATTTTTTCCTTTCTTGCTCTACTACCTTCATGCTGTGCTTATGGATCTTCCAGCTGTGGAGAGTGGGGAGAATAAAAAGGATGAAGACTTTGGATTAGCAGTGCAATTTGGAGATCTCTATGGATTCTTGAAATGCCCTCTGTCATGGCAGATCCAATGCTGTCCCTCTTCCAATGGGAGCACTCACAAGTTCTTCAGAGACACTGTCAGCGACCTCCAGTCTGCAAAGTTCACTAATGTGGGCAATGCACTCATTGGTTGACCTTACAAGCCCTCATCAGCTTTTTCAAACATCTCCAGTCATATTCTCCCGAGGGCCTTTTGTCTTGAAAGGTAGACCTCTTTGGTGAGATACTTCCGAGATGATTCAGATCTGGCTTCCATCCAAAGTGTCCACTGGTCCACAAGGAAAATAAGTCCTTAAAGTCCTTGCCCTACCAACAGTGTGCGTTTCACTACAGCTGCTCAACCCCTCTCTTCAACCTACCCACATGGCAGTTTCAGCCAGCTCTCTACTTTGCCCTCTCTAGGTGACAAGCTTGGACATTCTTCTATCTTTATACAGCTCCCAAACTCCTGATACATATATCAGTCCCCCTAGTGAACTCTTTCATGCCCCACCCTGGTAGTAGTCTAGAATGGTCCTGCAAATTTCTGTAACTCACCATGTATCAAGCTAAGGACTGAAAAGCCACTCCTCCCATTTTCAGACATAAGCAATTTCCTTGGACTCCTACACCATTTGGCTTATGTTGGGGAAAGCAAAGAAGGGAACAGAGCAAAATAGCCAAAATACTTAAATTCCTTTTAAAGAATCTTCCATCAATCACATCTCTCTTATCTAGTCTTCTGGTATATAAACTGGATTAGGTAAGATAACTGCAGGCCTATTTGACTCTCTTTTAATGAATCCATTGAAGAGGTGTCTATCATACATAATTAACATCGATTGTCCTCAGCTTGGGACCTTGGTCAAAATTGGGGTCAACAAATATTCCATTTCATACCTTATTTGATGTACAATTTTAGGTTAGAAAATAGTATAAAATTTTAAGGAAGGCCAAATTCATGGCAAAATGTATTTGAAATGGCAATTCAGTTTCTTTATCTATAATCAGAAGTTTAAAAATGTAATCGCTATCCTTATTCTCTAAGCTAGAAATACACTCTTAGTTTTTAATAGTACCTACATATGCATATATACGTATGCTAAATAATAGTGTGTGTGTGTGTGTGTGTGTGTGTGCGTGCACATGCATGCAACCCATTATCTGGCTCTTGACTATCTCTCTAACATCATCTCTTGCTAGCCCCTCTGCAGATAACTCCAGACACACAGGCCTCCTTGCAGTTCCTTAAACATGTCAAGACTTATTTAGTCCACTCTACAAGAGAGATTCTGTATTTGCTTTATCCCTTGTCTGGACTACTCTTTCCCACTTCTCTATATGATTCTTCCCTTACTTCATTTACCTCAAATCTCTCCTTAACAATCTTTAAGGCCTTCTTGACAACAAAAACTAACAGAGGTAGCCCTCTCCCTCAGTCTCACTCTAATTCTTTTTCATGCTTTGTTCTTTCTCCATAGTACTAATTTTCACCTGAAAATATGCTCTACATATATTTGTTTTATAAATGAATAATTAATGACTGAAATTAGCAAGGTTACTTTTACTCTGATGCAGGTGACTTATCACAGTGTATCCTTACAGGGATAATATAAGGATTTATATGTATAAATGTAAGGATAATGTAAGGATTTATATGTAATGTATCCAAAAGTTACATTAAACTTTAGTTTTGTTAATATATATTTTAAACAATTTTGAATCAGTAAAATTCACTATTAGACACATGGAAAGAAAAATACAAATATCAAAGTCGAAAGAAGACATTAGGAGCAATCAGAGAGAAAAGACAGTATATCTATAAGAAATAATAATTAGATTGGTAACTGTTATTTTACACATTAAAACTGGAAGCCAGAAAAGCATGGAGGATCTTCAAAGTGCTGAGAGAAACTGTCAACTCTGTGTACTTAACAGAACTATCTTTCAAGAATGGGGGCAAAAAGATATCATAGATAAACAGAAACTGAAAAACTGTCACTAAAGAAACTTCTAAAAATGTGCTGGAAGAAAGAAAACAAGAAATGGAAGTTTCAGATACAAAGATAAATGTTGAATAAGGAAAATTGTAAATATGTGGGAAAGTAAAATGAAACACTGATGATATAAACAGTTTAATAATGTCTCACTGCTGATACTACTTTTACAAAAGAGATAAAGCTAAAGTACTATACCATAATAGCATAAAATTAGGACAGGATAATTGCCTTTAAAACATTTAAAGTTCCTGTGTTGTTAGTGAAGAGAATAAAGTAATTAAGTTTAAGATTTCTTAAATAGGTTAAATTTTTAAATAATTACTAAATAATACAAATAATTTGTGTGAGCTTTAAAAATTAGAGGTAACACAGAATGAGATATTTCAATGGAAAAGAAAGCAAGGGGTGAGTGAAAGAAAGGGTGCACACAATGGTAGGACAAAGAAAAAACAAATTGTGATAGAAATACATTTATGTATACTATTGACCATAATAAATGGAAATAAATTCAACTCCTCAGTTAAAATATACAGTCAGATTAGAAAGCAAAATCCAGCCTTAAACTATTTATGAGAGATAGACCTAGTGTATAGCAAAGACAAACTCTGCAAGTAAAGGGATGGTAAGTAATGAACTAGGCAAACACTAGGAAAGAAAAAAACCTAAAAATGCTATATTAATATCATACAAATATAACTGAGGACAAAAGGCTTTACTTGAGATAAGGCGTAAATATTAATAAAAGGTTTAAGAAGGATATAATGATCTTATTTTGTCCATATCTAATAACAGAGGTTCATTATAAGGTGACATTTTATACCTACAAGGTTGGCAAACATTTTATTTTAAAATATTTATTATTTATTTCAAATTTATAAATACATAAAATATATGTTTAAAATATTTTTATTTTTTGAAGTATATTTGATTCACAATACTATATTAGTTTCAAAGTGTACAACATAGTGATTCAAGACTTTATAGATTACACTCCATTTAAAGTTATCATAGAGGTGGAGTCAAGATGGCGGCATGGGAAGATGTGGAGTTTGTGTCTTCCCACAGCTAGGGCACCTGCCGGACACTGGTGGGGGACCTCAACGCCCAAGGAGACGGGAGGAACCCCAGAGTGACCGGGTAGGATGTTGGGGGGAGTGAGGGGGTAGAGAAGTGGAGACTGGACACAACTGGCGTCCCTGAGGGGTGGCTGGGAGAGGGGAGGGGTTCCCACACCTCGAGGGAACCTGTGGAGGTTTTGCAGGATCAGGAGGCGGTGCACCTAGTATTTCCCCAGTCCAGTCGCCCCGGGAAGCCTGCTGGGCTCCCGGGCCTGGTCCTCCGATCTCCAGGGCCCGCTCTGGCCTCATGGGTCCTAGGGGCATGGGAGGTAGGAGGGAGGAAGAGGAGGAGAGGCAGATGGTTGCGGGGGACCCTCCAGGACCGGAAGATCAGGAGAGGCGTGGCGGGCGTTTCCCCTACCCACTCGGCCCCGGTAAGCTTGCTGGGCTCCCGGGCCAGAACCCCAGCCCTCCAAGGCCCCCTCTGGGCCACAATGATACTAGGGGCATAAGAGGGAGGCGGGGGGAGAAGAGGAGAGGCAGACAGTGGCGGGGGGGGGACCCTCCAGAACCGAGGGAACAGGGGAAGTGCCCTGGGCATTTCCCCTGCCTACTCGACCCTGGGAAGCCTGTTGGGCTTGAGGGTCTGGTCCCCTGCCTTCCGGGGCCCCCTCCAGCCACAGGGGTCCTAAGGGCATAGGAGGGAGGGTGGGGAAGAAGAAGAGAGGCCAATGGGAGGGACCCTCCCAGATCAGAGGATGCAGGGCCGGGGGAATGTGCCTAGAATTTCCCCTGACCACTTTGGCTGAGGGAGCCTGCTAGGATCCAGGACCTGGTCCTCCACCCTCCAAAGCCAGAGGCACTCCTGAGCCCCTCCTGCTGTGTTGAGCCTAAGCCCCATGCCCCCCCTCCCCCAACCCAGGGATTTTTCCGGCCCTGTGGGTCCTAAACATAGGCCCTGCCCACAGCCAAAACCCAGCCCCTGACTAAACCCCACCCCCCACAGCCAAGGCCTTTTCTAGCTTTTCTTTTTTTATTCTTTTCTCTTTTATGCTATTGTGGTTCTGTTTTACCTTCTGGTTGTTGTTTCATCTATATTTTAATCTTTTCTACCATATCTGTTAGTTTTCTACTCTTATTTTATTTTTTACTCTTTGTTATTGTTCTGCTCCTTTTTTATTTTCTGCCGCCCTGCACAGCTTGCAGGATCTTGGTTCACAAGCTGGGGGTCCAACCTGATCTCCTGCTGTAGGAGGTCCGAGTCGCAACTACTGGACTAACAGAGAACCACAGACCCCAGGGAATATGCGTCAGAGTGAGGTCTCCTGGAGGTCCTCATCTTAGCACCAAGACCCAGCAAAAGCAGTTCTAAGAGGGAATTTTATAGCAATTGAAGCTCACCTCAAGAAACAAGAAAAATCTCAAGTAAACAATCTAACCTTACATGTAAAGAAACTAGAGAAAGAAGAACAAAGAAAACCTAAACTCTGTAGAAAGAAAGAAATCATAAAGATCAGAGCAGAAATGAAATAGAAATGAAGAAAATAGCAAAGATCAATAAAACTAAAAGTTGGTTCTTTGAGAAGATAAACAAAATTGATAAAACTTTAGCCAGACTCATCCAAAAAGAAAAAATGGCAGAGGGAGATGATGCAAATCAATAAAATTAGAAATGAAAAAGGAGAAATCACAACTGACACTGCAGAAATACAAAGGATTAAAAGAGACTACTACAAACAAGTATATGCCAATAAAATAGACAACCATGAAGAAATAAACAAATTCTTGGTAAGGTACAATTTTCCAAGACTGAACCAGGAAGAATTAGAAAATAAAGCAGACTTATCATAAGTAATGAAATTGAAACTGTAATTTAAAATCTTCCAACAAAAGAAGCCCTGGGCCAGATAGCATCACAGGCGAATTCTATCAAACATTTAGAGAAGAGCTAACACCTATCCTTCTCAAACTCTTCCAAAAAACTGCAGAAGGAGGAACACTCCCAAATTTGTTCTATGAGGCCACCATCACTCTGATACCAAAATCTGACAAAGATATCACAAGAAATGAAAATTATAGACCAATATCACTGATGAACATAGGTGCAAAAATCCTGAACAAATTACTAGCAAACAGAATCCAACAACATATTAAAAGGATCATACATCATGATCAAGTAGGATTTATCCTATGAATGCAAGGATTCTTCAATATATGCAAATCAATCAACATGATAAACAACACTAACAAACTGAAGAATAAAAACCATATGATCATCTCAATAGATGCAGAGAAAGCTTTTGACAAAATTCAACACCCATTTATGATAAAAACTCTCCAGAAAATGGGCACAGAGGGAACCTAGCTCAACATAATAAAGGCCATATATGACAAACCCACAGCAAACATCCTTCTCAATGGTGAAAAACTGAAAGCATTTCCTCAAAGATCAGGAACAAGACAAAGATGTCCACTCTTGCTACTCCTATTCAACAAAGTTTGGAAGTCCTAGCCACAACAGTCAGAGAAGAAAAAGAAATAAAAAGAATCCAAATTGGAAAAGAAGAAGTAAAACTGTCACTGTTTGCAGATGACATGATACTATACATTAAAAATCCTGAATATGCCACCACAAAACTACTAGAGCTCATCAATGAATTTGGTACAGTAGCAGGATACAAAATTAATGCACAGAAATCTCTTGCATTTCTATACACTAACAAAAAAAATCAGAAGGAGAAATTAAGGAAACAATCCCATTTACCATCGCAACAAAAAGAAAAAAAATACCTAGGAATAAACCTGCCTAAGGAGGCAAAAAACTTGTACTCATAAAACTATAAAACTGATGAAAGAAATCAAAGATGACATAAGCAGATGGAAAAATATACCATGTTATTGGATTGGAAGAATCAATATTGTGAAAATAACTATAGTACTCAAAGCAATCTACAGATTCAGTGCAATCCCTATCTAACTACCAATGGCATTCTTCACAAAATTAGAACACAAAATTTTACAATTTGCATGGAAACACAAAAGACCCCGGATAGCCAAATCAGTCTTGAGAAAGAAAAACGGAGCTGGAGTAATCAGGCTCCCAGACTTCAGACTATATACTACAAAGCTACAGTAATCAAGACAGTATGGTACTGGCACAAAAACAGAAATATAGATCAATGGTACAGGTTAGAAAGCCCAGAGATAAACCCACACACATATGGTCATGTAATTTATGACAAAGGAGGCAAGAACTTACAATGGAGAAAAGACAGCCTTTTCAATAAGTGGTGCTGGGAAAACTGGACAGCTACACGTAAAAGAATGAAATTAGAACACTCCCTAACACCATACACAAAAATAAACTCAATGGATAAAAGACCTAAATGTAAGACCAGACACCATAAAACTCTTAAGAGGAAAACACAGGAAAAACACTCTTTGACATAAATCACAGCAAGTTCTTTTTTGACCCACCGCCAACAGTAATGAAAATAAAAACAGAAATAAACAAAGGGGACTTAATTAAACGTAAAAGCTTTTGCACAGCAAAGGAAACCATAAACAAGACGAAAAGACAACCCTCAAAAGGAGAGAAAATATTTGCAAATGAAGCAATGGAGAAAGAATTAATCTCCAAAATATATAAACAGCTCATGGAGCTCAATATCAAAAAAACAAACAACCCAATTAAAAAATGGGCAGAAGACCTAAACAGACATTTCACCAAAGAAGACATACAGATGGCCAAGAGGCACATGAAAAGATGCTCAATAGTACTAATTATTAAAGAAATGCAAATCAAAACTACAATGAGGTATCACCTCACACCAGTCAAATGGCCATCATCAAAAAAGCTACAAACAATAAATGCTGGAGAGGGTGTGGAGAAAAGAGAACCCTTTTGCACTGTTGGTTGGAATGTAAATTGATACAGTCACTATGGAGAACAGTATGGAGGTCCCTTAAAAATCTAAAAATAGAAGTACCATATGACCCAGCAATCTCACTACTGGGCATACACCCTGAGAAAACCATAATTCAAAAGGACATATGTACCCAAATGTTCACTGCAGCACTATTTACAATAGCCAGGACATGGAAACAACCTAAATGTCCAATGACAAATGAATGGATAATGAAGATGTGGTACATATATACAATGGAATATTACTCAGCCATGAAAAGGAACAAGTGTGGTGTGAACACAGCCCTGAGTATGCACACAGCCCTATCAGACACATGGCCTTCTAGATTCTTAGGAGTCTGATAGGGACTGCCATAGCACTTATGCACATCTCATTCCCCAGTTGTTTCTGGAAGCTTTTGGTTAGTTTGTTGTTTTCTCTACTGTTGTCCACCACTTCAGGCAGCCATAAGTTAATTAATTACCTTTAATTTTTTTCAACAAGTGCTTCTGAGGAAAGGCTTTTCACTCTAAATCCAGACAAATAAAGACAACTTTGTAACTGGGGACTTGTACTGAAGGACCAGACAGGCCAAATAATGAAAATTTTCTGGGAATGAGGCTTTGAAGAAGCTTCAGCCCCATTCTGCCCTGTCTGGAGACTGCTAACTTATTGGTTTTCATTGGGAATAAGACTATTGGGGAACTGGAAAGGGTTAAATGAGAAAGGGTGAATTAAAACACCACAAAGTTCACTGTTCTCATGAAGATTTAGCCAGTTTTCTTTTGAATACATGCTTCCTGAGATGTTACAAGCTTTTGGTTAATTTCCTGGGTTTTTAAAATAATTAATTCTAATTCTGCGAAAAATGCCATTGGTAATATGATAGGGATTTGCACTGAATCTGTGGATTGCTTTGGGTAGTATAGCCATTTTCACATATTGATTTTTCCTATCCAAGAACATGGCAAATCTCTCCATCTGTTTGTGTTGTCTTTGATTTCTTTCATCAGTATCTTTAGTTTTCTGAGTACAGGTCATTTTCCTCTCTAGGTAGGTTTATTCCTAGGTAGTTTATTCTTTTTGTTGCAATGGCAAATGGAACTGTTTCCTTAATTTCTCTTTCTGATTTTTCATTGTTAGTGTATAGGAATGCAAGAGATTGTATCCTGCAACTTTACCAAATTCACTGATGAGCTCTACTAGTTTTGTGGTGGCATCTTTACGATTTTCTATGTACAGTATCATGCCATCTACAAACAGTGACAGTTTTACTTCTTCTTTTCCAATTTGGATTCCTTTTATTTCTTTTTCTTCTCTGCCATGACTAGGACTTCCAAAACTGTGCTGAATAACAGTGGTGAGAGTGGACATCCTTGTCTTATTCCTGATCTTAGAGGAAATGCTTTCAGTTTTTCACCATTGAGAATGATGCTTGCTACAGGTTTGTCACATATGGCCTTTATTATGTTGAGGTAGGTTCCCTCTATGCCCACTTTCTGGAGAGTTTTTGTCATAAATGGGTGTTGAGTATTGTCAAAAGCTTTTTCTGCATCTATTGAGATGATCATATGGGGGTTTTTTTTTTTGTTTTTTTTGTTTGTTTGCTTTTGCAGTACGCGGGCCTCTCACTGTTGTGGCCTCTCCTGTTGCGGAACACAGGCTCTGGACGCACAGGCTCAGTGGCCATGGCTCATGGGCCCAGCCGCTCTGCGGCATGTGGGATCTTCCCGGACCGGGGCACGAACCCATGTCCCCTGCATCGGCAGGCGGACTCTCAACCACTGTGCCACCAGGGAAGCCCGATCATATGGTTTTTTATTCTTCAATTTGTTAGTGTGGTGTGTCTCGCCGATTGATTTGCGTATATTGAAGAGTACTTGCGTCCCTGGGATAAATCCCACTTGATAATGATGTATGATCCTTTTAATATGTTGTTGGATTCTGTTTGCTAGTACTTTGTTGAGGATTTTTGTGTCTATGTTCATCAGTGATATTCGTCTGTAATTTTCTTTTTTTCCTATCAAATTACCAATGGCATTTTTCACAGAATTAGAACAAAAAATTTTTACAATTTGTATGGAAACACAAAAGACTCTGAATAGCCAAAGCAATCTTAAGAAAGAAAAATGGAGCTGGAGGAATCAGGCTCCCTGACTTCAGGCTATACTGCAAAGCTACAGTCAAGACACTATAGTTGATGGCACAAAAGAAGAAATATAGATCAATGGAACAGGATAGAAAGCCCAGAGATAAATCCACACACCTATGGTAACCTAATCTATGACAAATGAGGCAAGAATATAGAATGGAGAAAAGACAATCTCTTCAATAAGTGGTGCTGGGAAAACTGGAGAGCTACATGTAAAATAATGAAATTAGAACACTCCCTAACACCATACACAAAAATAAACTCAAAATGGATTAAAGACCTAAATGTAAGGCTAGACACTATAAAGCTCCTAGAGGAAAACATAGGCAGAACACCCTTTGATGTAAATCACAGCAAGATCTTTTTTGACCCACTGCCTAGAGTAATGAAAATAAAAACAAAAATAAATGGGACCTAATGAAACTTAAAAGCTTTTGCACAGCAAAGGGAACCATAAACAAGATGATAAGACAACGCTCAGAATGGGAGAAAATAGTTGCAAATGAAGCAACTGACAAGGGATTAATCTCCAAAATATACAAACAGCTCATGCAGCTCAGTATTAAAAAAAACAAACAACCCAATTAAAAAATGGGCAGAAGACCTAAATAGACATTTCTCCAAAGAAGACATACAGATGGCCAACAAACACATGAAAAGATGCTCAACATCACTAATTATTAGAGAAATACAAATCAAAAGTACAATGAGATATCACCTCACACCAGTCAGAATGGCCATCCCCCCAAAATCTACAAACAATAAATGCTGGAGAGGCTGTGGAGAAAAGGGAACCCTCCAACACTGTTGGTGGGAATGTAAATTGGTACAGCCACTATGGAGAACAGTATGGAGGTTCCTTAAAAAACTAAAAATAGGGCTTCCCTGGTGGCGCAGTGCTTGAGAGTCCGCCTGCCGGTGCAGGGGACACGGGTTCGTGCCCCGGTCTGGGAGGATCCCACGTGCCGCGGAGCGGCTGGGCCCGTGGGCCATGGCCGCGGGGCCTGCGCGTCTGGAGCCCGTGTTCCGCAGCAGGAGAGGCCACAACAGTGAGAGGCCCGCATACCGCAAAAAAAAAAAAAAAAAAAAAAACTAAAAATAGAACTACCATATGACCCAACAATCCCACTCCTGGGCATATACCCAGAGAAAACAATAATTCAAAAAATACATGCACCCCAATGTTCACTGCAGCAATATTTACAATAGCCAGGATATGGAAGCAACCTAAATATCCATCAACAGAGGAATGGATAAAGAAGATGTGGTACATATATACAATGGAATATTACTCAGCCATAAAAAGGAACGAAATTGGGTCATGTGTAGAGACGTGGATGGACCCAGAGGCTGTCATACAGAGTGAATTAAGTCAGAATAACAAATACCATATATTAATGCATATATGTGGAATCTGGAAAAATGGTATAGATGAACTTATCTGCAAAGCAGAAATAGAGACACAGACATAGAGAACAAACATATGGATACCAAGGGGGGGAAGGGAGGTGGGAGGGATTGGGAGATTGGGATTGACATATATACACTACTATGTATAAAACAGATAACTACTGATGAGAACAGATTGTATAGCACAGGGAACTCTACTCAGTGCTCTGTGTTGACCTAAATGGGAAGGAAATCCAAGGAAGAGGGGATACACATATATGTGTGGCCGATTCACTTTGCTGTACAGCAGAAACTTACACAACATTGTAAAGCAACTATACTCCAACAAAAGATTTTTAAAAATTAATTCTGATAAATTTTGCCAGTTTCGTCACTGACTTCATGGAGTGAAGAATTTTCAGAGGTTTAAACTGTTATTTTTGCTGATGTCATTGTGGCAAAATGACTTCGGAATTCTACCTTGCATTACTCTCTGAAATTTGTTATGTTTCTATCCTAGGAGCTTACCATTTTACTCTTAGTTATGTCATAGTTCAAGAGTGTTCACAGCAGCACTGATCAAAAGAGCAAAAACCTGGAAACAACCATACTGTCCAACAGAAGAATGAATAAACAAATTATGATGTACAAGGAAAATGAATAAATCACAGCTATGTAAATAGGATAAATCCTCATAACATGATTTTAAGTTGAGGGAGAGAAATCTGAGGAATAACACATTCAATAAGATTCTATTTTTTATAAAGATCTATAACATATGGTTAACACTATTAAAGGGAAAGGAATAATTTAAAAAATACAACAGATTAATAATTACTCCTGGGTCAAAAGATAGGAATGAGATAACTACTGAAAGAACTTTAATACTGTTAGCACAGTACTATTTCTTTAGTTGGATGAAGGGCTCACATCCAACCATATTATTATGATTTGTAAGTTATTAATGTAACTCTTTATTTTTTTGTATGTATTAAATGTTTTAGAGTAATAAAAAGGGAAGAATCTAGACTATTTAAAAAAGATAGCTTTAACCCCTTTTTTCTTACATATTTGTGCTACCTCTACAAGAAATTCCTTATAAAGTGTTGAAAGAGAAGAGAGGATTGTGACACTTACAGGCTTTGCCATTTATTAAACTGTGTGCAGGATCTTAAAAAGTTACTTGATGTCTCTGAGCTGGTATCCTATTGGTGGTACTTACTTTTGGTGGACATTGTGAGAATAATGACAAATTACATGTACACTGTCCAACCTATAGTAGATACTTAATGAATGGCAGGTATTATTAGCAACATGATGTCACAATATCCATTCAAACAGTAAAGTAATCCATACATTTTTCAGATAATCAGATGGGAATTTTCTTGACAAAAATTTCCAGACAACTAAAGCGATTTTTACTTTTTTATGAAATACAGCATTGCCAAAATAGCATCAAAGGGCATTCTTACAGTAAAACTAGATAACTGTTGAATCATTTTTTTCCCAGATATATTGAAGCATAACTGAAATAAAAATTATATACTTTAAGGTGTACAACATATGTGACACCATTTTTTGAATGAAATATTGAATATTTATAACTTGAAAAATGCTCATCTTTTAAAGATATTTCTATTTCTAGACATACTTCCTTAAATGACCTTTAGAACAATAAAACCATTTTGAGATAACTATTCTTCCAATTATAGTTTCCAATACAACAAACATGTCAGCATTTCTAGAATAGTTATGTTCCCTAGTTCTAGATTCTGAGAAATAGCCAACTTGGGTATTTGTAGGTTTGAGAAATTTCCACTTGCATGGGTTTTTTAAAATATCTTATTAAAAACCTGGAAAACTTGAAAGTCCCCATAATTTCCACTGAACTCCACTGAGCATGTCCGTGCTGTGCAAAAAAATACACCCACTTACTGCTGTAGTTTGCTGCACAGGCTCAGTTTAAGCATCAACATGAGACCCACTCCCTGTGCCTGGATTATACCTCTAATTCCTTTAGCCCATTAGTATCTGCAGGTGAAGAAAGGACAGAACCTGTCAAATGTTAGAGGAACAATCATGATCAAGCTCAGTATCAAGGAAAAACTCCAGGTAATGAAATTTGCCTTTGGCATTTTCCTTGTTTGGGCGCCCTTCTTATCTCCTAGGTCCCCATCCCCTACGAGTTTGGTCACCTCCCTCCAGCTATCTCGAACCTCTCAGTTCAGCACCCCATACAGGCCCACCATATTTGAAATAAAGCTCTTAATTCTTCTCTAATTTCCAAGCAAAATGAGTGCAGACTCACAAAATGCAGTCTTTCAATATGTCAAAGTTGTTTCAAGTTATAGATTTACTGGGAGAAAGAGGCAGAACATGTGAGAATGTAGATGTGAGAATGTAGATGCAGAAAATGATAAACAAAACACTGAAGTTTTCTTTGTTCACATCTCTTATCAGAGGATAACTTACCAGTGTCCTCAAATAAGCTTCCCTATTTTCTTCCTAGATCTGAATGAAGTGACTCCACAGCCAAGAGTGTTAATGCTCCTGGCCAGAAGGTGTACCTGCCCAGTCATACTGGAGTCTGGAACAGGTAGACACTGAGTAACATTTTTGGTTAGCTAGAGGTCCTTGAACATGGCTATCTACCACAATTCTTGGCTATCTACAGTGGCATTCCCATAGGCCTCATCAAATTATTAGCAACAAAATGATTCAGTCTCTTGGTCTGTCAGCACTAGTCCGTTTGTTATGGTCCTACCTGTCTTGGACTTTTACTTTGGGCTAACAATCAGAAAGATAAACCAGCTACACTGCCTGGAATATTCAGCAAAGGAAGGTGAAATCAGTTGTGGAATATCTACTATTTGGTATGTCATGGTGTATATAACTGATAACCAGATCCACTTCTCATTTGCAAATAGCTCAGAATGTCAAAACCAGGTACAACCTTCAACATTATCAATTCTACCCTACTGATTTTGTGGAATGAGATACTGAGGCCCAGAGATAATAAGTGATCTCCCACAAGTGACACAGCATTTAAGTGGCAGAGCCTGAATCAATGTTTCTTGATTTTTATGCTGGCTCCTTTTCCCTATTCTTCTCTTTTTAAATCATACTTGCTGATTTCTCAACCAAGGGGAGGAAAAGCATTTGTATGAATCCTTGATCTTAACATAAACAGCCAATGCTAGTTAGTACAGCTGGTAGTCAGCATGTCCATACTATATATTGTTGACACTCTGTTTGTAATTGGCTATTTTAAATGACTACCTCCTAAAAAATATAATTAGGTTTTTGTTCAACACTCTTTACACATACATTTGGCAATTTTGTACTCTGTGAGGTTAATAGCAATGATGATTTTGAGTGTAATATGTGGGCATTCTACTTGAGAAGGTCTCAGAATTACTGATTAAACTTCAACAAAATCAAAACAATTAGAAACTGTGAAATGCTAACAATCATTTTTGGTTTTTATTAAGTGGGTCTGTGCCAGTATAATCTTTTAAAAATTATAATATTGTGGCCTGGCTGTTGTCTGTCATTTGAATTCTTTTGAAAATAAGACTCTCAAATACTTCTTTTAAAATGTCAATTGATTCTAGTGCTACAAGTGACATATTCAAACAGGAAGAATTATTCCTCAAGTGCTACTGGGAGACAGACAAAACCTCTCCATAAGGCTGATTCCTTTCTTCTTTCCAATAGCTCGTTATCAAAGGTAAAGACTGAGTATTAAGCACCACATTAATGGCCTAAGAAATTTCCTGAGATGAGCAATTAATATACTAATGCTGATCATGTCAACTTAACATGAGACGCATATATACATATATATATATATATATTTTTAATATAGCCCACCTTATCATAATGCTATTTCTGTAGGTTTCGACTTAAAGAGTTAGAGCAAAGACTTCTGGGGCAGACAATGCGTTGTAAAGTGCACATTCCTACCCTGCATTTTTAATCACAAGTGAAATAGTCAGGTGTAACTGAATAAAAATTCATTAGGCATAAAGAAAAATAATACTAATTAGATTTTATTTTAGATGAACTCACAGTGCCTATATTGTTGGTTACAATATATTTCCCCTAAGCCCCATAATTGCTAAAAATACCAAATCAATCACTGCCCAGATTTCATTATGAAGTGTGTGAACCAGTGCATTAAAAAGCTATGTTAGCACCAACAAAGTTTATTGGGGCAACTGCATTCAAGATGCACATGGTATACCTTTAAATAGCACTGTTAAAATACCAAATAAAATGTCAACGTCTGTCAGGTCTCTGGCTTTTATAAATTGTTTAGACTGGGAAACGTTGGGGTTTGGACATTGTTCTTTTCACATGATGTAGAAAAGAAGAGACCGTAAAAAGAAAAGAACAATAAAGCGTAGTTCATTTCTGAAGTTCTTTCATGGAAAAACATACTCTGGATCATTACCCTTCTAGTCAACAATTTCCTTCTTCCTCCCAATCCTTCCCATCTGATATTTACCTTTCTCCCCACCCCCACCCCCTTCTCTCTGGGTGGTATTCTGAGCTTATACACAGTACTCAGTAATCATATGTTTTATGTCGCTTCAAAAGAGAATCCCAGGAGGGCATGACTGGTATGTATATACTGGGTATTTTTAACCTGGACCATAGCTTTACTCACCATTTCTATGCTCTTAAAAATACAACAGAGTGCCGTAACCGCAGAGTTTCCCCAAGGAGAGGAAGGCCCTGGGAGCACGATCAGCTACTACCTACCTACACACTAGTTATTATCACACCTTAGTGGCCATCTCTTTGCCCTCTTCCCTCCGCCCTTTTCCTTTTATTACCACACCACACTCCCCACAATTCCCAAACAACAACATCTCTGTTTCAGCGTCTTCTCTGGATTTCCCACACTTAATGCAATCCAGACCTCACCTTCAGCTCTCCTGAGGCCACTTTGGAAGCCAGCTCGATGACACAGCCAACAGCCATGCGTGCAGCACCGGACGAGTGCAGCTCATTCCAAATGGTGTCACTGTCCACCTGAGCAAACAGTGAGCAGAGCCCGCAGAAAAGAGAGGGAGAGAAAGAGAAGGAGAAGGAGTAGATGAAAGAGGGAGGGGGGGAGGAAGGGAGTTCAGGAGAGGGGAGAGAGAGAGAAAGCAAATTTGTGAGGAAGGGCTGGCACAGTAACAGTCTATGTACAATAACATTAGTCTTCCGTCCTGGCCAGCTGAATAGGCCTTCTGCACACGGCTTTGCTTATACTTTTTCTCTACACTGACTTCTCCAATGGAAACACATTCCTGCCATGCCTCACTGCCATTCCCTGTTTAGATTTCTCATTACAAACAGCATTACATAGGCCAGATCTGGCGTAGCTACAGGCTTGCTAGAAACCAGGCCCCAGTAGTAGATAGAGTAAAAGCTAAGAGCACTTAGCTATACATAAAAATCGGATTTGCAAGTGCTAGAGGGGGAAAATTCAAATACCTTTCTGGCTGCAGGTTTACGTGGAGCCAAAAACAATTATTAGGCAGGTAGCAGTAGCAGTCAGTGAGTGGGAAGGAGCAACCGCAGTTCAGGTTCTCCAACTAAATGGAGGGAGTGTGTGGTCCTCACACTTAGAATATTCTCAATACTCAACTGCAAGGAGAGATTTGACTTTCAAAGTAGAAGCTTAACATTTAGTACAGTTTGGCAGCTAGTCTTAGAGCAAACTAGTATTATTAAAATTAGATAGGCCATTAAAATATATGGTTGCTCCTATACTAGAGAACATTATTATCCAAACAAAGCATGAACCAATATTTTGGATTTACCTTTATAAAATGCTGTTTACTCTTTTTTGTGCACTCATTAAGAGAACATTTACAACAAGGACAAGAAAAGTGCAGTAGTAGTGGTTTATAATTGTCATATATGTTACATATTTTTAATGTATAAATATGTCATAATATAAAAAAATAACAGTATCAAGCTGTAGAAGTCTTATTTTAGGACACAGTTGGAGCACTGGGAAATGCAATAAAAAAATTTGTGACTGTGCAAATATCAAGACTTCTCAAATGGCTCAAAGAAGGGAACTCTGACACAAAATACAGAATTTTTTTAAAAAGAAGAACTAAAGTGAAGAGGCCTAATGACAGGGAACAAACACAATAAATAATAACTCATTCACAATGCACTAAGCAGTTTCCTAAGCATTTTCACATGCTTTTTCTCATGAGAGCCTTAACAACTTAAATTCTGTTAAGAACAATGAGTAAATACATAATAAATGAGAACACTAAATAAATAAATAGAATATTAAGATTCTCCCAACAACAGCAAAGTGTTAAAGAGAGAAGATTCTGTAATTAAACTGCCCAGGTGAAATTATGACTTCACCACTAAAAGGTGAATGACAATGGGCAATCAATTAAGTAACAACTCTGTGCTTTGACTCTCTTACCAATGAAATAGCAGCTTTTTAAAGTGCCATCTGCATATGAGGTTGGGGAGGATTAAATGAGTACGTGATATGCAACTGTTAGCTACTACTATTTCAGCTATTACACTCATTTTTGTAATGCCTAACACATAGTTGAGGCCTAATAAGTGGTTATTGAATGAACATATTGTGGCTTAGAGAGGCTACCCAGCAGGTCTGAGGACCCTCACACAGAGCTCTGACCCTGACAACACATGCCTTTCTACCATACTACTGAAATAACACTTACTTTCTAAGAACATTCAGCCCATGTCATAGTCAACACCATCATGGTCAACACTATCAACTAAAAAGCAAAGGAATCATCAAATGAACCCTAGAACCTAATCATTTGCCCTCTAAATTGAAACTTTTATTTTTTTTACTAAACCACTGTAAGTAAGTAGTTATTTGAGCTTCATGAGGATACAGCCTTCAGGAAAATGGTTGTTCAAGCTAAAAAATAAAAACCAACATTTACATTGTGTTGGATACTTTTAAACCAATTTTCAACCATTACATAGCTACAGGTACCGTAGAAAGTCCTCATTCTTCAGATTTAAAATTATTGGGGGGGGGCAAGCAAACATAAAACAAATCAATAAACCCCAAAAGAAAACTAGAAGCTGGTTCTTTGAGAAGAAAAACAAAATTGATAAACCATTAGACAGACTCATCAAGAAAAGGAGGGAGAGGGCTTCCCTGGTGGCGCAGTGGTTGAGAGTCTGCCTGCCGATGCAGGGGACACGGGTTCGTGCCCCGGTCCGGGAAGATCCCACATGCCACGGAGCGGCTGGGCCCGTGAGCCATGGCCGCTGAGCCTGCCCATCCGGAGCCTGTGCTCCGCAATGGGAGAGGCCACAACAGTGAGAGGCCCGCGTACAGCAAAAAAAAAAAAAAAAAAAGAAAAAAAAAAAAAAAAAGAAAAGGAGGGAGAGAACTCAAATCAATAAAATTAGAAATGAAAACGGAGAAGTTACAACTGACATCACAGAAATACAAAGCATCATAAGACACTACTACAAACAACTATACACCAATAAAATGGACAACCTAGAAGAAATGCACAAATTCTTAGAAAGGTACAACCTTCCAAGACTGAACCAGGAAGAAATAGACAATATGAAAAGACCAATCACGAGTACTGAAATTGAAACTATGATTTTAAAACTTCCAACAAACAGAAGTCCAGGACCAGCTGACTTCACAGGAGAATTCTATCAAACATTTAGAGAAGAGTTAACACCTATCCTCCTGACACTCTTCCAAAAAAACTGCAGGGGAAAGAACACTGCCAACCTCATTCTATGAGGCCACCATCACCCGGATATCAAAACCATACAAAGATATCACACAAAAAAACTACAGGCCAATATCTCTGATGAAGAAAGACGTAAAAATCCTCAACAAATTACTAGCAAACAGAATCCAACAACACATTAAAAGGATAATAAACCATGATCAAGTGGGATTTATTGCAGGGATGCAAGGATTCTTCCATATATGCAAATCAATCAATGTGATACACCACATTAACAAACTGAAGAATAAAAACAATATGGTCATCTCAACAGATGCAAAAAAAGCTTTTGACAAAATTCAACACCCATTTATGATAAAAACTCTCCAGAAAGTGGGATTAGAGGGAACCTACCTCAACATAATAAAGGCCATATATGACAAACCCACAGCAAATAACATTCTCAACAGTGAAAAACTGAAAGCATTTCCTCTAAGACCAGGAATGAGACAAGGATGTCCACCCTCACCACTATTATTCAACATAGATTTGGAAGTCCTAGCTATGGCACAGAGAAGGAGAAATAAAAGGAATTCAAATTGGAAAAGAAGAAGTAAAACTGTCACTGTTTGCAAATGACATGATACTATACATAGAAAATCCTAAAGATGTTACCAGAAAACTACTTGAGCTCATCAATGAATTTGGTAAAGCTGCAGGATACAAAACTAATACACAAAAATCTCTTGCATTCCTACACACTGACAATGAAAGATCAGAAAGAGAAAACAAGGAAACAATCTCAGTTACCATTACATCAAAGAGAATAAAATACCTAGGAATAAACCTATCTAAGGAGAAAGAAGATCTGTACTCAGTAAACTATAAGACACTGATGAAAGAAATAAAGATGACACAGACAGATGGAAAGATATACCATATTCTTGGATTAGAAGAATCAATATTGTCAAAATGACTAAACTACTCAAAGCAATCTACAGATTCAATGTAATCCCTATCAAATTACCAATGGCATTTTCCCCAGAATTGGAAGAAAAAATTTTACAATGTGTATGGAAACACAAAAGACCCTGAAAGGCTAAAGCAATCTTGAGAAAGAAAAATGGAGCTGGAGGCATCAGGCTCCCTGACTTCAGGCTATACTACAAAGCTATGGTCATCAAAACAGTTTGGTACTGGCACAAAACAGAAATACAGAAGAGTGGAACAGGATAGAAAGCCCAGAGATAAACCCACACACCTATGGTCACCTAATCTATGACAAAGGAGGCAAGAATATACAATAGAGAAAAGACAATCTCTTCAGTAAGTGGTGCTGGGAAAACTGGACAGTGACATGTAAAAGAATGAAATGAGAACACTCCCTAACACCATATACAAAAATAAACTAAAAATGGATTAATAACCTAAATGTAAGGCCAGACACTATAATACTCTTAAAGGAAAACATAGGCAGAACAGTGTTTCACGTAAATTTCAGCAAGATCTTTTTTGATCCACCCCCAGAAGTAATGAAAATAAAAATAAACAAATGGGATCTAAAAACTTAAAAACTTTTGCACAGCAAAGTAAACCATAAACAAAACAAAAAGATAGCCCTCAGAATGGAAGAAAATATTTGCAAATAAAGTGATGGACAAGGGATTAATCTCCAAAATATACAAGCAGCTCATGCAGCTCAATATCAAAAAAAAAAAAAACCCAATCAAAAAATGGGTGTAAGATCTAAATAGACATTTCTCCAAAGAAGACAGATGGCCAAGAGGCACATAAAATGATGCTCAACATCACTAATTATTGGAGAAATGCAAATCAAAACTACAGTGAGGTATCACCTCACACCGATCAGAAAAAGAAATAAAAGGAATCTAAATTGGAGAAAAAGAAGTAAAGCTGTCACTGTTTGCAGATGACATGATACTATACATAGAGAATCCTAAAGATGCTACCAGAAAACTACTAGAGTTAATCAATGAATTTGGTAAACTAGAAGGAAACAAAATTCATGCACAGAAATCTCTTGCATTCCTATACACAAATGATGAAAAATCTGAAAGAGAACTTAAGGAAACACTCCCATTTACCACTGCAACAAAAAGAATTAAATACCTAGGAATAAACCTACCTAAGGAGACAAAAGACGTGTATGCAGAAAATTAAAAGACACTGATGAAAGAAATTAAGAATGATACAAACAGATGGAGAGATATACCATGTTCTTGGATTGGAAGAATCAACATTGTGAAAATGACTCTACTATCCAAAGCAATCTACAGATTCAATGCAATCCCTATCAAACTACCAATGGCATTTTTCACAGAACTACAACAAAAAACTTCACAATTTGTATGGAAACACAAAAGACCCCGAATAGCCAAAGCAATCTTGAGAAAGGAAAACAGAGCTAGAGGAATCAGGCTCCCGGACTTCAGACTATACTACAAAGCTACAATAATCAAGATAGTATGGTACTGGCACAAAAAGAGAAATATAGATCAATGGAACAGGACTGAAATAAACCCAGAGATAAACCCACGCAAATATGGTCACCTTATCTTTGATAAAGGAGGCAAGAATATACCTTGGAGAAAAGACAGCCTCTTCAATAAGTGGTGCTGGGAAAACTGGACAGGTACATGTAAAAGAATGAATTAGGACACTCCCTAACACCATACACAAAAAAACCCCTCAAAATGAATTAAAGACCTAAATGTAAGGCCAGACGCCATAAAACTCTTAGAGGAAAACACAGGCAGAACACTTAGCAAGAAGATCCTTTTTGACCCACTGCTAGAGAAATTGAAATGAAAACAAAAATAAACAAATGGGACCTAATGAAACTTAAAAGCTTTTGCACAGCAAAGGAAAACATAAAGAAGATGAAAAAAACCCCTCAGAATGGGAGAAAATATTTGCAAATGAAGCAACTGGCAAGGGATTAATCTCCAAAATTAACAAGGCAGCTCATGCAGCTGAGTATCAAAAAAAACAAACAACCCAATCCAAAAATGGGCAGAAGAACGAAACAGACATTTCTCCAAAGAAGATATACTGATTGCCAACAAACACATGAAAGGATGCTCAACATCACTGATCATTAGAGAAATGCAAATCAAAACTACAAGGAGGTATCACCTCACACCAGTCAGAATGGCCATCATCGGAAATCTAGAAACAATAAATGCTGGAGAGGGTGTGGAGAAAAGGGAACCCTCTTGCACTGTTGGTGGGAATGTAAATTGATACAGCCACTATGGAGAACAGTATGGAGGTTCCTTAAAAAACTAAAAATAGAACTACCATACGACCCAGCAATCTCACTACTGGGCATATACCCTGAGAAAACCATAATTGAAAAAGAGTCACGTACCACAATGTTCACTGCAGCTCTATTTACAATAGCCAGGACATGGTAGCAACCTAAGTGTCCATAAACATATGAATGGATAAAGAAGATGTGGCACATATATACAATGGAATATTACTCAGCCATAAAAAGAAATGAAATTGAGTTATCTGTGGTGAGGTGGATGGACCTAGAGTCTGTCATACAGAGTGAAGTAAGTCAGAAAGAGAAAAACAAATACCGTATGCTAACACATATATATGGAATCTAACAAAAAAGAAAATGGTTCTGAAGAACCTAGGGGCAGGACAGAAATAAAGACGAAGACGTAGAGAATGGACTTGAGGACATGGGGAGGGGGAAGGGTAAGGTGGGAAGAAGTGAGAGAGTGGCATGGACATATATACACTACCAAATGTAAAACAGATAGCTAGTGGGAAGAAGCCGCATAGCACAGGGAGATTAGCTCAGTGCTTTGTGATGACCTAGAGGGGTGGGACGGGGAGGGTGGGAGGGAGGCTCAAGAGGGAGGGGATATATGTATACATATAGCTGATTCACTTTGTTGTACAGAAGAAACTAACACAACATTGTAAAGCAATTATAATACAATAAAGATGTAAAAAATAATAATAATAAGGATATGGTTATTAATTAGTGCCAGGCACACAGATGCTCAATGGATGCTTGAAGTTCTGACCACATCCAAAATTTAGGCTTATCCCTAAACAGGTTCTATTTAGGAATCTATGGGATTTATCATTCATTTATTTGCTTGTATTTAAACATAAAAAACATTTCTCTAAATACTACTTTAACCTATATTTTATGTACATTTAACTTATAACTAAGTAGTAATAGTGGTAAGTTTTGTAGATATAATCTATTCATAAATGAGTAATTGTATTTAATTCTGAATGTATGAACAAGGTTGTCTTAGCTTGAGCTGCCACAACAAAATACATACACTGGGTGGCTTAAACAACAGAAATTTATTTCTTACAGTTCTAGAGGCTAGAAATCCAACATAAAGGTGCCAGCCAATCTAATGTCTGGTTTATTTCTCTTCCCAGCTTGCAGATGGTTGCCTTCTCACTATGTCCTGACATGGCCTTTCTTCAGTGAGTACACATGGAGAGAGACTGATCTCTCTCTTCTTCTTCTTAGGATGCCACCAACCCTACTGAATTAGAAACCCACCCTTACGACCTCATTTAACCTTAATTGCCTCCTAAAAGCCCTATCAAATTCAATCACGTAACAGTTAGGGCTTCAACATATTCATTTTGGGGGAACACAATTCAGCCTATAGCAAGGTTACACCCCCAAAGCTTGTTTATAAGTCAATTTATAAGCATATTTCCCTACGACATTGTGTTCCAAGTCGTGTTTCAGGGACATCAGCCGCCAAAATCAGCTACCAAAACCTATCCACATGTATTTGGCATATTATAGTTTAATAAGAGTTCCAATGGTAAAAAAGGATGCATGACTCATGAACTCTCCCTACATAATCCCTGCCATTAGAAGTGATGTCCAAATCCACTTCTTGCCATTCTCAATGGCAAAAAGTTATTTCTTCTCCCCCTATGTCCCTCTTGTTGGTTGGAGAGATTGCCAAAAACCTTTCCCTATGTTTGTGATACTGTCAAGAAGATCTCCTTCATATGAGAGCTGATTTCAACTGTGCAAGGCTTCCTGACAGTAGGAAAAAACTCTAGTTAAGAAAGGATGGTTGACTCCATCAAATGATGGTGGTTCCTGGCATGGAATGGGATATTGAGTGGCTGGACAGGAAAGGAAAAGAACAAGAAAAACTCACCTCAGGTGGATATACATAAACAGGATTAAGGAGCTGCACTGGCAATACAATAATGGTGGAAGTAGAGACCAGAAGGGGTTAGAACTGTAAGAAGACAGGTGCTCTAGCATTTGGAAGTTGAAGGTAGAGCTATTAGAAAAGTGGCATAGATTTGGATCTCGACACGTAAAATAATGTAAATTATAATAGATTAGGCCAGGAAAAGGGAAAGAAATGGCAGTGGAGCAGAAAGCAATCCTGCTGACCACACTAGCTGGTTACTAAGATCTTGCTAAAGTTCTTAAGGGATGTAAGGCAAATTTTTAAAACCAGAACTATTATAATCTGAAAAAAATCAATGTGTTTTATCTTTGTTTTTTCCATGCACCACATTTACTTCCCCTTGGTCTGCCCACCAATTCATTCTTCTGCCTGAAGTGTGTGTGTGTGCATGTACAAATTCACCTCCACACACACAGACACATACACACACACATACATGTGCATTATTTTTTTTAATTTAATTTTTTTTATACAGAAGGTTCTTAGTAACTCTTTTATACATATTACATGTGCATTATTATGGGGCAGTGGTACATGAGATCAAAGGGAGATTAGTATTGATATAAAAGGAATATAAAGAAATTGACATTAAAAACAAAGATTTTTCATAAATACGCATAAAAATCCAGATTTTGTCATAAAAGATTTTTTTTCCAAACTCCTTTACATATTAAAAACTATGCTTGGTGCTCTCGGATTATAATCCTATGTTAGTGATAGCATCAGGACAATGCTATCACTGCTTCTCTGAATGACAGTTCAGAGAAGAGAGTCTTTCTACCTATGACACCCAGGCAGAGGGCTTGCTGACCTAGGCTATAGATAGGATATGATGACAGGAAGAAAAAGCTGGACGCCATCCTTTATGGTGATGAGATATTGGAGAAAGGCAAACTGAAGAGTTGTGACAGAAGCAGGGGAGGTAAAGAATGATAAGTGAGCACATCTCAGAGAGAGGAAAATGTGTTAGGTAAATTGACAAGATAATAAGTAAATCTTTGGTGTCATTTACACTTAGGACTTTTGCAGTCCGTGTCTATACCAAAGTGTGGGCACCACATTAAAAAGGCTAGGGAGTAGTGTGAAAAGTAAGTGGAAGTTTAGACTGAAGCATTCCTAAGATGCTCTTGGGTCCTGTGTGGTAGCAATGGAAGCCTCAAGTTCCCAGTCTTCCAAGTGTATGCTATGGGAGAGCCCCTGAAATGGAGTAACTATGGCTGGAGTCAAATGAAGTCTACAGCAGAAGCTCAGGAAGATCCCAGCACAGGGAGAGCTGAGGTGAGGCTGTTGGAGCCTGCAAACCCCATCAAGCTCCATTTCACAGTGAAATCAGAAACCAGGAGAAATTCAGCTGCTGACCTCAGTTTTAAATGCTGGGAAATCAGCAACAATCAGGTATATTAATGAGGTTGCCATGGAAACCTGAATATCCAGAGGACAGTGAGTATCCAAGGACCCCATCAGGTCTCTCTCTTTCCCTCAGACACCCAAATGCCATCTTGAGAGAGGAAGCTGACAGACAGAGCAATTACCTAAAGAGACTGCGTCTAATAATAAGTTGATCATGAAGAGACAGAATTTTAAAACTGAAAGGAGGCTATTCAAACTCAAAGAGACTGATATATTATTAATTGTAGAGAAGATCACCATAATTAGGAGAACAAAGAAAGAGCCTATTGGGCTTCCCTGGTGGCGCAGTGGTTGAGAGTCTGCCTGCCGATGCAGGGGACACGGGTTCATGCCCCGGTCCGGGAAGATCCCACATGCCGCAGAGCGGCTGGGCCCGTGAGCCATGGCCGCTGAGCCTGCGCGTCCAGAGCCTGTGCTCTGCAATGGGAGAGGCCACAACAGTGAGAGGCCCACGTACCGAAGGAAAAAAAAAAAAAGAAAGAGCCTATTTATCACATATATGAGTAAGCACGGATCATTCTGTGTCCCATTTTCAAGGTCAGGAATGTACTCTGTTGGATGACAGGGAAAAGAGTCTAGCCAGGATCCTGGGCAGAATTCTCCAAGGATATGCTGCATACATGGCTGGTGGTGTATAACAGTATTTCAGAATTAACGTAGCAATATGCAACTTATTGCCCCCCTCAGAATTCACCTGGAATGTGCACCAAGCTTTTCCTTAAGTACTATTCTAAAAAACAATATGCTTTCAACTTTCAAATATTTCTGACAATGTAACTAGTGTACAAAACACGAAGGCAGGGCTTCCCTGGTGGCGCAGTGGTTGAGAGTCCGCCTGCCGATGCAGGGGACACGGGTTCGTGCCCCGGTCTGGGAAGATCCCACATGCCGCGGAGCGGCTGGGCCCGTGAGCCATGGCCACTGAGCCTGTGCTCCGGAGCCTGTGCTCCGCAAGGGGAGAGGCCACAACAGTGAGAGGCCCGCCTAACCGCAAAAAAAAAAAAAAAAAAAAAAAAAAACACGAAGGCAGCTTTAGTAGTCTGCCGAGTAACTGTCCACAGAGGTCTTATTTTACTGCCAGAATTAAAATCTTTCAATCTGGAAACAGTTCCCCAAAAGTTCAAATCGCTTTATAAATATGTAGGAGGGTCTGGACCTAACATGTGTCCAAAACTGAGGTTCAGAAACATTAGTTGAAGGTGTCCCACAAAAAGTCTTACTGTGTGAGAAACTGAGCAAATGTGGTGAGATAAGGTGGTAATATGCTTTAGGGTAGAGAATCATACAAGCTTGGCCCATAAGGAAGATTAGTTAAAAGAGGAAGAGACACAATTCTGAAGACAGTACAGAATCCAGCACTGAGATCCTCCTGCCTCTTACTCCCAGCCACTCACATCTATTTAGCAGGGTAGAAAAGGGTAAAGTGATAGAGAAAGCTGTAAGGAAAAACTGAAATAGGCAATACATTTTAAATTCTGTAAAAAAAAAAAATGAGATTGGGGCTTCCCTGGTGGCGCAGTGGTTGGGAGCCCGCCTGCCAATGCAGGGGACATGGGTTCGTGCCCCAGTCCGGGAAGATCCCACATGCCACAGAGCGGCTGGGCCCATGAGCCATGGCCGCTGGGCCTGCGCGTCCGGAGCCTGCGCTCTGCAACGGGAGAGGCCACAGCAGTGAGAGGCCCGCATACCGCGAAAAAAAAAAAAAAATGAGATTGAAGTAAAACACTTCGGTATCACCTTGGAAAATTATAATGTTAAAAGAAGGTAATATACACATTCTCCACTTCATTATGGACCTCAGAAAATCCAGAGCAACTAGCAGTGTGAAAACCTTGGAATAATCAGCAGAGGCCAACAGACCTCACTGATTAAAAAAAAAAGAAAGAAAAGAAAAGAACAGGATATGGGGGGAAAATCAGCAATTCAGAAGTAGACAGCAATTATTCATATTAGCCATTTCTGAAGCTCCTAAAAGAATTAGGAAGGTGCTCTCTCTAAGGAGACACATAGGAAGTGTAGTAGGAGGGAGAGTAAGGGCCAAAAAAGCACTAGTTACACACCTCTTTATAAAAATGTAGCCACTAGATAACACTATACACATCTGAAAGAAGAACATCATGTTGTAACCTCTCTCAGTAGTAGTGAAAAAGGATGAGGGGTGATAAGAAGGACTGCTGACTCAAACATGACTTACAGAAGAGGAATGGTAGATATGTGATCTCATTCACTTGAAGTCAAAGCAGAACGCAATTCAGGAAATATACAGAGAAAGCAATAGAAAACTAATATGGACATTTCACGTTTTCAGTTTTATTATTCTTATTTATTCCCTTACTCTATAAAGTTCTGGTCTTTATTATTTATAAATAATAATGACAACAATAATAAGAGTTGTCATCTCATAGAGTACTTATTAAGATCTAGCCACTGTGCAAAGAGCGCTTTGCCTGTATTAACTCATACAATCCTCACAACAACTACTGACATAGATGCTACTATTAAGCAGTTTTGTATATGAAATTCAAAGAGGTTATTCAGCTAGTAATTAGTGGAGCAGAAATGAGAAGCCAGAAAAAAAGAGGATAAGCTCTTAACTCATATTGATTTTTATGCTAGTCAAATCAAAATCTAAAAACTAAATAAATAATACGTTTAAAAAAAACAAATATATTTGTAGAGTTAAAGATTTTCCTAATGAAATAAATCAGCTAAGACCTACATGAATGTTTTATCTTTAAAGGTATTGAACTTCTGTCATGTAAAGTTGCTAAAATATTCAAGAAATTTAAATACCCCAAGTTGTATCTGGAATAGCTGGGCTTTTCCTGAGTGTTGTGATTTGCTTGCCATTTTTCTGAAGCAGTGTCCCAATGGGGATGGTTTTGCCCCCCATGGGCCATTTGGTGGTTTCTGGAGACATTTTTGGTTGTCAAAAATGAGGGGGCAGGTGTGCTTCTGGCGTCTGTTGGGTAGAAATTAGGAATTCTGCTAAACATCTTACAGTGCAACAGGACAGTACAACAAAGAATTATCTGGCCAAAATGTCAATAATGCCAAAGTTGGAAAATCCTGCCCTAGAAACATTGAGAACCTTATAAACAACAGTGCTGTTTTCTTCACACTGGCTTCTAGAAATCTCAAAGCCAGATCTGTGGTCCCTCTTTCGTAAAAGCAGTAGATACCACAGTGCACACTTAATATGCTAACCTCATTCCTGGTTCATGGTATTTTCACCTTTGAATGATTACCATACCTACTTTAAAACACACACACACACACACACACACACACACACACACACACACAGAGTTCATGTTTGTTTTAAAAGCTGCTTCAAATCTTTTATGAAATATGGCAGGAATAAAAGGAAAAGAAAGGAAGGGAAGAAGGAAGGAAGGAGGGAGGGGGGGAGGAAGGGAAGGAAGAAAGAAGGACAAGCAAAATGAGAAAGCAGAGACAAAGCCCAGAGACAACAGAGAAGGATAGGTGAGAGAGGGAACAGGGAGGTAAACACTTCATATTCTCACTGTTACTTTCTAAAGTTGTGCTTTGTCTCTTGCTTTTTTATTTGGAATACAACCAAGAATAATTTTTATCAATGTTATCCTTTTCCTGAATTTACCCAAATAATTCTGTCCACCGAATAGAATCAACACTAATATAAACTTATTTTTAAGGACTGTTCTGCTCTTTTCAGTTTCTTAAGTTTCACAAATGTTAGTGACAGAGCCAGTAAAAACTTTTCACGGTTCTCCCCATTCTTTTGCTCCAAGTTCAACTTATCTTTCCTTAATATATCAAAGAAAGCGACTGCAATTTCTTTAAAGGTTTCAAAAAGTAAATAAGTATATAGTATCAGTGGCAAAATAAAACATCAAGGGAAATGTGATTATTGGCATCTATACCAAAAATAAGAATGGAAGGGAGGGAAGAAGGAAGGAGGAAGGAAGGAAGGAAGGAAGGGAAAGAAAGGGACAATTTCTACTTGTTAAAAGCCAGATCCTTGATGAATGGTTGTTCATAAGGATGCTGGGTTTGTCCCTGCACATATGGCAGGATGGGAGTACACAGATAGCCTGAGGCCTTTGAGAGACCATGATTCATTTTGTTGAGTACACATATGGAAGTGCTGTTTCCGAGTATATCCACCCTTCCAAACGTTCACTTCCTTTGGAATAGATTCTGAGCTTCTGAGAACTAGGTATAACATTTCAAAAACCACTGTTTTCACAGTTTCTTTATGTCAGTATTAATTAGAAACATGAATTAAAATGACCAAAAATCCACGGTCAGGATTTTCCAAGAAATGAAGATGTTTCCTGAGTGCCCTGCCTTATTCAGAAGTCTCTGTACTTCTGCAAACCTTTTGGATAAGCACCTAATGGCTTTCAGGTTTTTCCTTTTCTTTTTTTTTTTTTTTATTGTTTGCTCTGAGAATGGCCATATAAAAATGGACATAAAAATAAAAGTGACACATGGTTCACCAAATAATCAGAGTCCCAAGTAAGTGAATTATCCACAGATAGGTCTGTCACTGGATAATATATACTGTCATGTAATTTATGATTTTAAAAATAGCAATAACAGCAGCAATTTTTTTCCCTAAAATACTTCCTCAGATCTGCAGCATGTATAATTTAAATATTAACTAGGGTATAAAGAATTTTCTTGGTGTTAAAGGGATTGATAACCAATATATAGATAAGTCGAGTCCATAAACAAGGACAAGTACCAAAAACGATCCTGGAGAAACTTGCATATAGAAGTGATGCAGAGTAGGACTAAAGCAGTAGCTATATATTCTAATGACTCCCAGGGCCAGACTAGTAATGTAGACATAACATAATATAAGGTAAATGGGGAAAGGGTGGGAGGGTCAGGTACAATTTTTCAATCTTAAATATTGACAAGAATTCACTTTAAAAAAATTCACAGCCAGGCCAAAAGAAACCTATTAGTGTGCTGAATTTGGCTACTGGGCTGCCAGTGCATAACTCCTGCTGTCCAGGGTGACTTACGTTTTACACAGTTTGAAATTTCTAAGGCAGAAAAAGCAAAAATGTATCTCCAAGGAACTAGCTGGGTTATTTCTTGTGCACAAAGATCATGGCCTAACTCAAGGAGATTTCTTAGGGTGGGGCAGTTGGAGAGTATACTACACCTGGTGTGTTTATAAAGGACTCTCGCCTCTGCCTGAGAAAAAGACTAGAGTAAGGATGCTCAGGTTAACACTTGAGGTAAATGTTCAAAATATTCACAGCACTACAGAAGAGTTTTATTGCACTATTAAATTTTGTTATTTGAGCAATGTTTCATGGTGAAAGTTATCTATAATTCAGCAAAGATTTTAAATTAATTTCAAGCATATTAATTGCAGCAATACCTACATGCATTTGTAAATGTAGCCCCATATTTTTGACACATAATATTTATTCAGTCCATGGACAATGTTGGGTGTGTATATGAATTCACAGGCTTCTTGTAATAAATAACTCATGGCCCTTCAGCAGTTTATGAACACAAGTTAAGAACAACTGGTTTAAATTTAATCTACTGTTTAGAATAAAGAAAGCTACAAAAAATGATACACCCAACCTAAAATCAATAAAAAGAAAAATGCTGATAAATATTAATTTGGGAGGTATTTGGGAGCTGAGGTCACAAGACAATCAAGTAACCTCAAATGTCTAACTCAGGTATAACTGGATGCTTGGAAGGAGGAAAGAGAGAGAAAATGAGACAGAAGAAATACTGAAGGGATAGTGACTGAGAATTTCTCAACAATAATGAAACCACAGATCCAAAAAATTCAAAGCATAACTAGAAAAAAAAAACACCAGGAAATCAATTACACAAACAAAAAAACCCATACTTAGACACATCACAAACTGTTAAAAACTCAACAAAAAAATCTTAAAGGCAGCCAGAGAAAATAAACACATTATATAAAATTCAACAAAGATAGGAATTATAACAGATTTCTTAGCAGAAAGTATTTAAGATAGAAGACAATGGAATGACATCAAAGATTTCAAACAAAAAATGTCAACCCAGAATTATATACTAGCAAAAATATCTTTTAAAAATATCTTTAAAAGATAAAATAAACCTTTTTCATAAAGATAACAGCTGAGGTACTGTACTGCCATCAGACCTCAGTTACAAAAAATGGTAAAGGAAATCACTTAGGAAAAACAGTATAACACCAGATGGAAACTTAGAATAACACATTATCACGAAGAAATAAGGAGTGCCGAAAGTGATAATAATGAAGGCACATATAAGGGACTTTTCTTTTATTTTCTTTCCCTTGAAAAAGATAATCGACTATCCCAAGCAAAAATAATAAAAATTTCTTGTGGAGTTCATGGCACGTGTAAAAGTCAAATGTATGACAACAAAGGCACATTGAATAGGAGGAGAGGGTTGCAAATAAACTGCTGTTAAGATTCTTCATAATACATGAAGTAGTGTGATATTACTTGAAAGCACACTGTGATAAGTGTTAATAAGTGTAAATGCTACTAAAAAAATAAAGAGGTACAACTACTAAGCCAATAGTGGAAATAAAATGAAACAATTAAAAATATTCAATCCCAAGGAAGGCAGGAAAAGAGAGAAAAAGGAAAGAACAAACCATAACAAAAAACCCAAAAAAACAAAAAACAAAAACCAAGATGGAACAAATATAAAACAACTAACAAGACGGCAGATTTAAATTCAACCATATCAAGAACGACTGGTCTAGAATACTGCTACTCAAAGTATGGCGCGGGGAACCACAGTGGTCCACAGACTATTCCCAGTCTGCAAGATAAACACAAGCAAGCATCTAGAAACTTTTGTAGCAATCCATTTGGAATAATTTTATACTTGTTGAATCTAATAAAAAATAACTGAATTTTTTATTTTGCATATTTTTGTATCTCAATTTTAGTAATTCTATTCTAATGCATTTTATAAAAACAGTACTCTATGACAGGTAGGAAATAAAGCATAAGCAAACAAAAATCTTTCTTCACCATATAATTTGAGAAGTATTGATTTCATAGAGAAAGGAATTTCCTGCCAAATTGTACAAAGTAAGAGCTCTATTTGGGAAAGAGAGGAAGAAAGAAAAGCTGAAGCCAGAGGTAAAACTAGGAATGTGTTAGAAGTTTTATTAATAAATTAGCCCTATCAAGATAAGTTGTCCCAAGAGAGAATGATTACCAACAACTGTCTGAGCATTACACTAGTAGTTTGTACCTACAGGTTTCCATAACCGAAGGATTTGGAGAAACTGTCAGAATTTATAATAAGCTTTTTTTTTTTCTAACGTCTTTATTGAAGTATAATTCCTTTACAATGGTGTGTTACTTTCTGCTTTATGACAAAGTGAATCAGTTATACATATACATATATCCCCATATCTCCTCCCTCTTGAGTCTCCCTCCCACCCTCCCTATCCCACCCCTCTAGGTGGTCACAAAGCACCGAGCTGATCTCCTTGTGCTATGCAGCTGCATCCCACTAGCTATCTATTTTACATTTGGTAGTGTATATATGTCCATGCCACTCTCTCACTTAGTCCCAGCTTATCCTTTCCCCTCCCCGTGTCCTCAAGTCCATTCTCTACATCTGTGTCTTTATTTCTGTCCTACCCCTAGGATCTTCATAACCCCCTTTTTTTTTAGATTCCATATTTATGTGTTAGCATATGATGTTTGTTTTTCTCCTTCTGACTTACTTCACTTTGTATGACAGTCTCTAGGTCCATCCACCTCGCTACAAATAACTCAATTTCGTTTCTTTTTATGGTTGAGTAATATTCCATTGTATATATGTGCCACATCTTCTTTATCCATTCATCTGTTGATGGACCCTTAGGTTGCTTCCATGTCCTGGTTATTGTACATAGAGCTGCAATAAACATTGTGGTGCATGTGTATTTTGATTTATGGTTTTCTCAGGGTATATGCTAGTGGTGGGATTGCTGGGTCGTATGGTAGTTCTCTTTTTAGTTTTTTAAGGAACCTCCATACTGTTCTCCATAGTGGCTGTATCAATTTACATTCCCAACAACAGCGCAAGAGTGTTCCCTTTTCTCCACACCCTCTCCAGCATTTATCATTTGTAGATTTCCGACAATGGCCATTCCGACTGCTGTGAGGTGATACCTCATTGTAGTTTTGATTTCCATTTCTCTAATGATTAGTGATGTTGAGCATTCTTTCATGTGTTTGTTGGCAATTGGTGCATATTCTTTGGAGAAATGTCTATTTAGGTCTTCTGCCCATTTTTGGATTGTGTTGTTTGGTTTTTTGGGTATTCAGCTGCATGAGCTGCTTGTAAATTTTGGAGATTAATCCCTTGTCAGTTGCTTCATTTGCAAATATTTTCTCCCATTCTGAGAGTTGTCTTTTCGACTTCTTTATGTTTTCCTTTGCTGTGCAAAAGCTTTGAAGTTTCATTAGTTCCCATTTGTTTATTTTTGTTTTTATTTCCATTTCTCTAGGAGGTGGGTCAAAAAGGATCTTGCTGTGATTTATGTCATAGAGTGTTCTGCCTATGTTTTCCTCTAAGGGTTTGATAGTTTCTGGCCTTACATTTAGGTCTGTAATCCATTTTGAGTTTATTACTGTGCATGGTGTTAGGGAGTATTCTAATTTCATTCTTTTAGATGTAGCTGTCCAGTTTTCCCAGCACCACTTATTGAAGAGGCTGTCTTTTCTCCATTGTATATTCTTGCCTCCTTTAGCAAAGATAAGGTGACCATAGGTGCGTGGGTTTATCACTGGGCTTTCTATCTGGTTCCATTGATCTATATTTCTGTTTTTGTGCCAGTACCATACTGTCTTGATTACTGTAGCTCTGTAGTATAGTCTGAAGTCCAGGAGCCTGATTCCTCCAGTTCTGTTTTCCTTTCTCAAGATTGTTTTGGCTATTAGGGGTCTTTAGTGTTTCCATACAAATTGTGAAACTTTTTGTTCTAGTTCTGTGAAAAATGCCATTGGTAGTTTGATAGGGAATGCATTGAATCTGTAGATTGCTTTGGGTACTAGAGTCATTTTCACAATGTTGATTCTTCCAATCCAAGAACATGGTATATCTCTCCATCTGTTTGTATCATCCTTAATTTCTTTCATCAGTGTCTTATAGTTTTCTTCATACAGGTCTGTTTTCTCCTTAGATAGGTTTATTCCTAGATATTTTATTCTTTTGGTTGCAATGGTAAATGGGAGTGTTTCCTTAATTTCTCTTTCAGATTTTTCATCATTAGTGTATAGGAATGCAAGAGATTTCTGTGCATTAATTTTGTATCCTGCTACTTTACCAAATTCATTGATTAGCTCTAGTAGTTTTCTGGTAGCATCTTTAGGATTCTCTATGTATAATATCATGTCATCTGCATATAGTGACAGCTTTACTTCTTCTTTTCTGATTTGGATTCCTTTTTTTTCTTTTTCTTCTCTGATTACTGTGGTTAACACTTCCATAACTATGTTGAATAATAGTGGTGAGAGTGGACATCCTTGTCTTGTTCCTGATCTTAGACGAAATGGTTACAGTTTTTCACCATTGAGAATGATGTTGGTTGTGGGTTTGTCATATACGGCCTTTATTACGTTGAGGTAAGTTCTCTCTGTGTCTATTTTCTAGAGTGTTTTTATCATAAATGGGTGATGAATTCTGTCAAAAGCTTTTTCTGTATCTATGGAGATAATCATATAGTTTTTCCCCTTCAATTTATTAATATGGTTTATCACATTGATTTGCGTATACTGAAGAATCCTTGCATTGCTGGGAGAAACCCCACTTGAACATGGTGTATGATCCTTCTAATGTGCTATTGGATTCTCCTTGCTAGTATTTCCTTAAGGACTTTTGCATCTATGTTCATCAGTGATAGTGGCCTGTAGTTTTCTTTCTTTATGATATCTTTGTCTGGTTTTGGGTTCAGGGTGATGGTGGCCTCATAGAATGAGTTTGGGTGTGTTCCTCCCTCTGCTATATTTTGGAAGAGTTTGAGAAAGGTAAGTGTTACCTCTTCTCTAAATGTTTGAGAGAATTCACCTGTGAAGCCATCTGGTCCTGGGCTTTTGTCTGTTGGAAGATTTTTAATCACAGTCTCAATTTCAGTGCTTGTGATTGGTCTGTTTATATTTTCTATTTCTTCCTGGTTCAGTCTTAGAAGGTTGTGTTTTTCTAAGAATTTGTCCATTTCTTCCAGGTTGTCCATTTTATTGGCATAGAGTTGCTTGTAGTAATCTCTCATGATCCTTTGTATTTCTGCAGTGTCAGTTGTTACTTCTCCTTTTTCATTTCTAATTCTGTTGATTTGAGTCTTCTCCCTCTTTTTCTTGATGAGTCTGGCTAATGGTTTATCAATTTTGTTTATCTTCTCAAAGAACCAGCTTTTAGTTTTATTGATCTTTGCTACTGTTTCCTTCATTTTTTTTTTCATTTATTTCTGACCTGATCTTTATGAGTTCTTTCCTTCTGCTAACTTTGGGGTGTTTTTTTCCTTCTTTTTCTTATTGCTTTAACTGTAAGGTTAGGTTGTTTATTTGAGATGTTTGTTTCTTGAGGTAGGATTGTATTGCTATACACTTCACTCTTAGAACTGCTTTTGCTGCATCCCATAGGTTTTGGGTCATTGTGTTCATTGTCGTTTGCTTCTAGGTATTTTTTGATTTCCTCTTTGATTTCTTCAGTGATCCTTTGGTTATTTAGTAGTATATTGTTTAGCCTCTATGTGTTTGTATGTTTTACACATCTTTTCCTGTAATCGATATCTAGTCTCCTAGCATTGTGGTTGGAAAAGATACTTGATACGATTTCAATCTTCTTAAATTTACTGAGGCTTGATTTGTGCCCCAAGATATGATCTATCCTGGAGAATGTTCCATGAGCACTTGAGAAGAAAGTGTATACTGTTGTTTTTGGATGTAATGTCCTATAAACATCAATTAAATCCATCTTGTTTAATGTATCATTTAAAGCTTGTATTTCCTTATTTATTTTCATTTTGGATGATCTGCCCATTGGTGAAAGTGGGGTGTTAAAGTCCCCTAATATGATTGTGTTACTGTCGATTTCACCTTTTATGGCTGTTAGCATTTGTCTTATGTACTGAGTTGCTCCTGTGTTGGGTGCATAAATATTTACAATTGCTATATCTTCTTCTTGGATTGATCCCTTGATCATTATGTAGTGTCCTTATTTCTTGTAATAGTCTTTATTTTAAAGTCTACTTTGTCTGATATGAGAATTTCTACTCCAGCTTTCTTGTGATTTCCATTTGAATGGAATATATTTTTCCTTCCCCTCACTTTCTGTCTTTATGTGTCCCTAGGTCTGAGGTGGGTCTCTTGTAGACAGCATATATATGGGTCTTGTTCTTGTATCCATTCAGCCAGTCTATGTCTTTTGGTTGGAGTATTTAATCCATTTACATTTAAGGTAGTTATTGACATGTATGTTCCTATTACCATTTTCTTGTTTTGGTTTTATTGTAGGCCTTTTACTTCTCTGATGTTTCCTGCCTAGAGAAGTTCCTTTAGCCTTTGTTGTAAAGCTGCTTTGGTGGTGCTGAATTCTCTTAGCTTTAGCTTGTCTGTAAAGGTTTAATTTCTCCATTGAATCTGAATGAGATCCTTGCTGGGTAGAGTAATCTTGCTTGTAGGTTTTTCCCTTTCATCACTTTAAATATGTCCTGCCACTCCCTTCTGGCTTGCAGAGTTTCTGCTGAAAGATCAGCTGTTAACCTCATGGGGATTCCCTTGTATGTTATTTGTTGCTTTTCCCTTGCTGCTTTTAATATTTTTTCTTTGTATTTAACTTTTGATAGTTTGATTAATATGTGTCTTGACATGTTTCTCCTTGGATTTATCCTTTATGGAACTCTCTGTGCTTCCTCATTTGATTGACTATTTCCTTTCCCATATTAGGGAAGTTTTCAGCTACAATCTCTTCAAATATTTTCTCAGTCCCTTTCTTTTTCTCTTCTTTTTCTGGTTCCCCTATGATTTGAATGTTGGTGCATTTAATGTTGTCGCAAGGTCTCTGAGACTGTCCTCAATTCTTTTCATTCTTTTTTCTTTATTCTGCTCTGCGGTAGTTGTTTCCACTATTTTGTCTTCCAGGTCACTTATCCGTTCTTCTGCCTCAGTTATTCTCCTATTGATTCCTTCTAGAGAATTTTTAATTTCATTTATTGTGCTGTTCATTATTGTTTGTTTGCTCTTTAGTTCTTCTGGGTCCTTATTAAATGTTTCTTGTATTTTCTCCATTCTGTTTCCAAGATCCTGGATCATCTTTACTATCATTATTCTGAATTCTTTTTCAGGTAGACTCCCTATCTCCTCTTCATTTGTTTGGTCTGGTGTGTTTTTACCTTGCTCCGTTATCTGCTGTGTGTTTCTCTGTCTTCTCATTTTGCTTAACTTACTGTGTTTGGGGTCTCCTTTTCACAGGTTGCAGGTTCGTAGTTACCACTGTTTTTGGTGTCTGCCCCCAGTGGCTAAGGTTGGTTCAGTGGGCTGTGTAGGCTTCCTGGTGGAGGGGACTGGTGTTCTGGTGGATGAGGCTGGTTCTTGTCTCTGGTGGGCAGGACTGCCTCTGGTGGTGTGTTTTGGGGTGTCTGTGACCTTATTATGATTTTAGGCAGCCTGTCTGCTAATGGGTGGGCTTATGTTCCTGTCTTGCTAGTTGTTTGACATAGGGGGTCCAGCACTGTATAGCTTGCTGGTCGTTCAGTGGAGCTGGGTCTTAGCGTTTAGATGGACATCTCTGGGAGAGTTTTTGCTGTTTGATGTTAGGTTGAGCCGGGAGGTCTCTGGTGGACCAACGTCCTGAACTCGGCTCTCCCACCTCTGAGGCTCAGGGCTGACATGTGGCCGGAGCACCAAGATGCTGTCAGCCACATGGCTCAGGAGAAAAGCGGGAAAAAAGAAAGAAAAAAAGAAAAATAAAATAAAATAAAACAAATTTATAAAATAAAAAATAGAAATTTTTAAAAATTTAAAAAATTAAAAAGTAATTAAAAAAGACAAAATTAAAGGAAGAAGAGAGCAACAAAATCAAAAAAGAAATCCATCAATGATAGCAAGTGCTAAAACTATACTAAAAAACAAAAACAGAAAAAAAAAACCCAAAACAGACAGACAGAACCCTAGGACCGATGGTAAAACAAAGGTATACAGACACCATCACAGAAAGAAGCATACACATACACACTCACAAAAAGAGAAAAAGTAAAAAAATATATATATATTTTGGGAAGTCTGAAGTCTCCTGCCAGCGTTCAGTAGGTGTTCTGTAGCAATTGTTCCACATGTAGATGTATTTTTAATGTATTTGTGGGGAGGAAGGTGATCTCCACGTCTTACTCCTCCGCCATCTTGAGAGTCTCCCCAACAATGCACGTATAATTATAGCTTACTGAACCATCTTACCTGTTGTGTACTTCTGCCCTCAATGTCATTATGATATTGCTCATTTTTAAGGGAAATCTGCACCAGATCACATGGCCGACCAATTGGAGAACAGCATCTGAAACTGGGGCGTGGTACTGACCCTTCTAATTCACGCTGAGCACAAGGAGAGTGGAGACGGGAGAGGATGGATGGTCTGCTTCCAGTCTGTTCCCAGACTGTCCCATGGACTGACTTCCCGGGGCTCCCTCCTTGGGGGGCACTGTAGGGACCCACACTCAGAAGACGCGGTTAGCTGTGGCATTAAAACCTGGCAGCCCAGAGATAATATTTCTTTCTTTTTTCCGCACCACGATCATTAGTCCATGCCCACAGCATGCTGGCTTAACAGAAACTAAGGCAGATGTCACAGAAACAAAACCACAGAATCTGTGGAGCCAGAAAGGCCTGAGAGGGCAACAGTCTTCTAATAAGCTTTTTAACAGAGTTTCCGAGGAACCAATCTTCAGACAATGTCTCCTCTACCTTATCCCATTCTTTTGGGTGGTAGCTTTTGCTTAGGCCACCATCAATGTTTAGTACAATAACACCTTATTTATTTTTGTTGACCTAAGAGTTAGAGACCTTGAAAACTACCATTTCCACTTAAAAGCTGTTCAAACTTGGACAAGTTCATTAACCATTCCAAGCCTTAAGAAAAATGGAGATAATATCACTTTCCACCTTTATTAGCATTAAATTAGCCAATGCATGTAAAGTGCTTACCACAGTACAACACAATGGTGAAAGTATAGTACAGTAAGCTCTGAGTAAATGCTAATAACTAATAAAAAAAAATTCCAGAGTTTTGTTCCAAAATTACTTTCTATTCTGCAGTACACCAAAAACAAAAATCATATGTGATAATGCTGGAAGTCAGAAACTACCTCCAATCACAAAGCTACATTTTTTTTTAGCTACATATGGATCTAGTTCAACTAGAGTTTCCTGAATGAATGTGGGCCTTTTCCAAGAACATCCAGCATAGCTCAATCATTGGCACCCGAAACAAAGCTCAGGCTCTGAAAAGCTGCACATGATAGAAATTAAGCTACCTGTACTGAAAGTATTTAAAAGGGAAAGAGAATGACTTAGAAGAAAAGGAATTTAGGCACAGTCTCCTTTATATAATCTAAATGCAGCTTGTTGATTCCTTTCGGAAATATTCCCAGAGTTAAATGTAACACTATTGTGCCCATTAACAGAACAAGTTTCATATGCACTGTGCATGGTTAATGTGGTACACGACTGCTCCTTGGATTCCTTGAATATTTCCCCTTGAAAGTTGGGAATCAAAACTCCTTGGCTACTACTAAGCAGTTTAGTAAGCTCTTGCTGCTATGCTATGCTGCTTCTAGGGCCACAGGGCATTTCTGAATAATTGAGTTTAAACTTTAAATAATGATCAGATGCCCCTAGAAACCTCCTGACAGACACCAGACTCAACAAAGAAACTGAGGTTTTTCATCATCGTACTTATTCTGTACCATTTTAGGCATGTTGTATAAAAGTTTAACTGTAAAAGAAATTCAATATCTTTTCAACTTTTGCATTGCATCAGGTAAAGTGTAATTTTTAAATGAATCATCTATTGTGGACCAGACATTTCTGCATACAGCATCTTAGTAACTTAGAAATTAGCAAATATTTTAAAGTCACTGAAATTATTTTAGCGTGGTTTGATTTCTAAGATATTTTAGCGTTAATATATCTACATAGCTTAGTCCATTTTAAACTCCACATTATATATAATGGAATCTGCAAGCCAAATTTCTTATTTGTCTGTTTTGGGAATAGAATAACTACCTTTTAGCTACTTAAGAGATATTTGAAAAGTTCAATATTTTTCTATCATCAAGCCTCCACTCTTACAGCTAGAACTGAAGATTCCAGTAGATATTTTCTTTCTGGGAATACTGATAGTGGGGGTGGGAGTAGGAAAGATCCGAGAGAGAAAAACTGAATTTATTAGTAGATTCAGTGCAAGAGGAAGTAAAATCAAATTTATTACCCAAAGAAAGGAAAAAGGAAATATCTTTGGTCAGCATCTAAAGAAAGAGATATGGGGCAGTAAGGATACCTAGTAAGTGTTGGACACTGTGTTAAACATTTTACAAACATAACTCAATTTATTCCCCATGATAGCTTAAAAAATATATTATAGTCACTTTTACAAAAGAGGAAACTGAGTTTAGGAGGTTAAGTAACTTGACTAAAGTTACACAGTTGATAAGGCACAGAGCTGGGATTTCAATCAAAGTCAGCCCTAGACAAGGATATTGTTAGGGATTGAATTGTATCCCCCCCACCCCACCCCCAATTCAAATGTTGAAGCTCAATGTGACTATATTTGTAGACAGGGCCTTTACAAAGGTAATTTATGTTAAATGAGGTCACCAGGGTAGGTTCCTAATCCAATAGGACTGGTGTCTTTATAAGAAGAGCAAGAGACACCAGGGATGTGTACACACGGAGAAAAGGCAGCCACCTGCAAGCCAAGGAGAGAGGCCTCAGGAGAAACCAATCCTTCCAGCACCTTGAACTTAGAGTTCTAGTTTCCAGAACTGTGATAAAATAAATTTCTATTGCTTGAGCCACCCAGTCTGTGGTTTTTTTTTTTTTTTTTTTTTTGCGGTACACGGGCCTCTCACCGCTGTGGCCTCTCCCGTTGCGGAGCACAGGCTCCGGACGCGCAGGCTCAGCGGCCATGGCTCACAGGCCCAGCCGCTCCACGGCATGTGGGATCTTCCCGGACCGGGGCACGAACCCGCATCCCCTGCATCGGCAGGCGGACTCTCAACCACTGCGCCACCAGGGAAGCCCTGTGGTATTTTTTTATGGCAGCTCCAGTGGACTGACACAGATATGAACTTTAAAAGATATTCTTTAGAAAACCATAATTCAAAAAGAGTCATATACCACAATGTTCATTGCAGCTCTATTTACAATAGCCAGGACATGGAAGCAACCTAAGTGTCCATCGACAGAAGAATGGATAAAGATGTGGCACATATATACAATGGAATATTACTCAGCCATAAAAATAAACGAAATTGAGTTATTTGTAGTGAGGTGGATGGACCTCGAGTCTGTCATACAGAGTGAAGTAAGTCAAAAAGAGAAAAACAAATACCGTATGCTAGCACACATATATGGAATCTAAAAAAAAAAAAAAGTCATGAAGAACCTAGGGGCAAGACGGAAATAAAGATGCAGACTTACTAGAGAATGGACTTGAGGACACGGGGAGGGGGAAGGGTAAGCTGGGACAAAGTGAGAGAGTGGTAGTGTATATATGGACATATATACACTACCAAAGGTAAAATAGATAGCTAGTGGGAAGCAGTCGCATAGCACAGGGAGATCAGCTCAGTGCTTTGTGACCACCTAGAGGGGTGGGATAGGGAGGGTGGGAGGGAGACACAAGAGGGAGGAGATATGGGGATAAATGTATATACATAGCTGATTCACTTTGTTATACAGCAGAAACTAACACACCATTGTAAAGCAATTATACTCCAATAAAATTGTTTTTAAAAAAAGATATTCTTTACTGTTTGTTCTGTAGATCTCTTCTTAACGATATACCATGAAAGCTAGTGTTAAGCACCGTGAGTGCAGGGCTACGGGTGTCTATATCTTCAGGGTCTGACACATAATAGATGCTTAATAAATTTTTGTAAAGGGAATAAATTAATGAATGAAAACAAATTCATTCCATAGTGATGTATTTCTTGACAGTGTTCTACTGTGGCTAAATAAAGATGAAATGTGACATAAAAATCCCTCTTCCATTTAGGTCTTGTATTACATACACAACTGGGTGAAGAACCATTCTTTTTTCCTCAGTCAGTGTCACACCTAGACCTGAAGCTTTCATTTGCCAGAATCAGGTGCCTCCTTTCCCTGGCTTGGCATCCAGCATCACCTGGAGCTCCCCCTAGCACCCTGGACCTCTGCTGTCATGGTTCACCCCTGCCCCTCATAGAAACTTCCTTGCCCTGTGACTATTTGCCCAAAGGAGACAGACTGCTTATCTAAGTCTTAGTCAACCAGATCCCCAAGCATGTCACATTTGTCCCCAAGGAGAAAGATAAAGCACATTTCATTAATCACCTCTACTTAGAAGAAGTAAAGAAACTGAAGAACAGAAAAATTAAATGATTTGTCCATTCACGGTCATATAGGATCTTGTCACTCAAACTGTGGTCCATGGATCAGCAGCATTGACATCATGTGGGTGTTTGTTAAAAATGCAGAACCTCAGGCCCCATCCAGTACTGTTGAATCCGATTCTACACTTCACAGTCAGAGAAACACTTTTCAAGTTGTGACAGTGTGGAGATGTGAATCCAAATATTCCAATTCCTAAATCAAGGTTCTTTGCCCATGTGCTTCATCATAGGGGCTTCTAAAAACAATGGCCTCCCCCTCCTTATTAGTCTCCTAACAGTGCCAGGATTCTAATGGTAGAACATCAGTTGGGTAGGTGCATCCTATGAGACCCCAGGGTTTCAGAGCTTTGAAGCTTTTAAATCACACCCTTGAGACAGCAGCCTATTTATTCTCTGCAAAAGGAGAAAAAATTAGGGCCACCTGTCAAAGTGGGGAAGTGGCCATTCTATAGACACAGCTGTCATTGATAACCTACATCATTACATTTGATCTTCACAATAACACAATGAGAGAGGCTTCATTATCCCTATTATACAGATAAAGAAACTGAGACTCACATGAATGAAATAATTATTAACAGAGACTTTTCATCGCTGGTTTCTCTGACTCTAGGGCTGGGCAGAAGGACATATCCCCTAAAATCATAAAACCTCTCAGGGATAGTTCTGCAGTCATCTAGGTAGCAACACTTCAGAACCTCTTGAGAGGCCACTATAACTCTGGGTTATCATCACTTTTCTCCTCTGTAGTATAATGATGAGAGACCTACTTCTGGGCTGAGGAGCCATGGCATTCTTTATTGGATTCTTCTTCATTTGGCTCTGCAGCCTGAAACAATGGGTGTTCTCCCATCTCCCATGTGATACAACATGCCAGCTCTTCGAATATATGTATTCATTTCATGTTAGATGTTCTGCTGAAACCCTGAGACCTTTGAAATGGAGCTGGGATGGATTTATGATGACAATGGGTGGGTGAAACCACATGCTTTCTCTCTTTTGTTCAACACTGCGAGGAACACATGAATGACAGCCCATTCCCTTGGGATCACTTGTAGGTTAGAATGCCCACACCTTAGCTTCTTTAGTCATGGTGAGATGAAAAAGAAACAGAGCAACTACAGGGAGGACCTTCAGATTCCAAGGAAAACCATGGATATGATGAATGAACACTGTGACCAACACTCCATATGGAAAGAAGGCGTGAACTATTAATGCAGCAGCTGGAGGAGACAAGGGGCAGGCCATGTACGTTAATGCTCTACTACAAACCCCCTCCCAGTATGATCGACTGCTTTCTGGCAGCTCTACTGACCTTACATGTGCAATTTTTAGTCACTCTTCATCTTCAGAAAAATATCCCTTTGCTATTTGCGTGCCAATAACAAGAATAAATGAAGTAACATGTTTGTTGTGGCAAAGTGCTACATTTTGAGACTCAGGATCTTTAGTTAAGATACTGGTGGACTAAAGGATTTGACAAATAATATATGGATTCCTGTGGGTTATGTGGTCAGTGAAGGAACGTGAGAGTTCCCATTGTTGCTATTCACAATTTCAGTGACCTGCTGATCAGTCCTACCAAGACTGAGTTAGAGCTACAGCCAAGTAATATCATGTCAGTATTTTCCTACTGCTTCTTTATTTAATCTGATGCACATACTGTGTAAAGGGTATTTCATAATAAGCTGATCTTCTTATTCACTAAACAATGCATGTTAGAGCCCCATTCCTATCAAAAGCAACTTAATAAAATTAACTGACTCAATCGGTGTGTGAAATGAGATTCTCTCTAACCCACTCCACAGTGGTTTCCTCCAAGGCCAGAGATTCTTCAGGGGTCCAGTTAGAGTTGAAATGCTGTATACAGCTACATAATTTTTTACCTCAAATTAATGATGTCTGAGTTCATGGATTTAATACTTTATAGGAATTTCAATTAAAAAGAGAATGTTCTTGGCAAAAGAAACAATTTTGCTTTTCTTACGGTTAGGGTTATTCTCATTTGGGAAAGGAGTGCTGACAATCATGTGAGGTTGAAATTATGGTGAGTTGTGTGTACACAGAACTGTGGTTAAGAGCTTGGGAATCAGGAGACTTCTATTATACTTCACCACCTACTAACTATGAGACTTGAACAAGTTACTCTCCTCTCTGAGCCTCAGTTTCCTTTTCTGTAGACTACAAAGCCTCAGTTACACAGTTAGTAGTAAGTCTCCTAGGATTGAATGAGTACACTTCGGTATGGTATAGAATCACTTTGAGAAGTCTTTAAAGATTGTTATAAAGGATAACAATGTATCCACAGTACATATTAGTTACAGACCATATAAATCATATTGTTTAGAATATGATAAAAGCATAAATAAACCAAATGGTTTTGGATGCATATCATTCTCAAATGTATTAGCCCTTCAATAGTCTTATTAGCCTCAATAAAAACAATGAATCAGTGTATATGCTTCATTGCTAAGGTGCATCATTGCTCTGTATTTCAAGTCCTTTATTTTACTTATTATTTTATATTTAAAAATAAAACACAACCCAGTGATAATGATGCTGCTGGCCTAGGCGTTGGGAGCTATGGATTCTACTTGGGGGTTTGGAATAATTAAGTCCTAGGAACTCTGCTGTGAACTGTCTACTATGGCTCAAGCATTCAGTAAACTAATTTATTTTAGTTTTGGATTTTGTAAGAAAAACTGTGTGTATTGTTTGAGAATCGTAGTAGTTATACTTTATTAAACTTTCTGCCAAAATACTTGGCACAGACAAACCCAGTAATGATATATCAATACTATGTATTAGATATTAGTTACAGGATGAGTATCTGGACCCAAAACTATCCAGGGTAGAAATGTGACAAAGGGAAAATATAAGTGTAGTTTTCTCACATCAAAATGAAAGTCTGAGGTGAGCCTGGATTTATCTGCATTTCAGGCTGCACAGCACAGAAGCTGTCCCAAAGATTCCTTTTTCCTAGGTAGTCTCATTTCCTTTGTCAACTCTAAATTTTTGTTGGACCTAAGGTTTTATGTTTTCTTGACAATCAGAAGTGACAATCAGCGATGTATATTCAAATTTATTCTAGAATGTTTTAATTTCTGAATTTTTGTTTCATAGAAGCACAGATTCCCTGAGTTAGATAGAAGCCTGAAGTTCATCAAATCCATTTACCTTCAGCAACTGCAGGCTCTAAGGTGCAATTTTTCTCGTCTGAATGTTTATAATCAAGAACCATAGGCCAGTAAAGAAAAGGAACAGAGAAAAATGACAGAAAAAGGAATTCCAGAAATTAATATGTTTTCTTCTTCTCTACTACTGACACTACTTTGGTTGACATAGTTGCGTATGTCATTTTTTTACAGGTGTTGTAGCCCCGAGTGTAAAAAACACATGTGTAAAGCTTTGATGATAGCATTTCTAAGCTATCTCATTTTGACAACAGAAGAATTTTAATAGTTTTGTTATATTCATTTGTACTTTAAATAAGAAAATGAAAATGAAATTTCAAAATGCATGCTGTTGCCGGGACTTCCGTGGTAGTGCAGTGAATAAGAATCCTCCTGCCAATGCAGGGGACACGGATTCGATCCCTGCTGCGGGAAGATCACACATGCCGCGGAGCAATTAAGCCCGTGCACCACAACTACTGAGCCTGCGCTCTAGAGCCCACATGCCACGATTACTGAGCCCGCATGCCGCAAATACTGAGGCCCGCGTGCCTAGAACCCGTGCTCCGCAACAAGAGAAGCCACCGCAATGAGAAGCCCAAGCACTGCAACGAAGAGTAGCCCCCACTCTTCACAACTAGAGAAAGCCCGCGCGCAGCAACGAAGACCCAACGCAGCCAAAAAAATAAAAATTAAATTAAATCTTAAAAAAAAAGAAAAATTAAAAAAAAAACCCCAAACCCCCAAAATGCATCCTGTTGTGTTTAGCCATAATGTCAAAGCAATCGAAAGAATTTAATCACTGATGGCATGCTACAGTTAAGTGAATTAAGGAGGAAGTTAAGGTTTTCATTTCTAATTTTCCTCTTCCCTGCAATGGACATCATGCATTTAAAGATTCTATAAAATTTTACAGTTCGCAGTAAACACAGAGTAATGTATGTATGTCTATCTCTGTGGGGAATGTTGTCTATTTCCCTGCAACTATCATTGAGTATACACAATTAGCATAATTTATGCAATACTGGAAACTTCCTTTGTTACTTAGAAAGAATTTCCTGGCTTGCATAATATTTTGTACTATATTTTCCAAGTCTGGGGCAACATGATCTTTTTGTGGAATCCACAGCATGAAACAAAATTCTCAAAACAATTTCATTAAGGCCGCTTATCTGTTTTACTTTTTCCAGGTGCCCTGGGGTGTTCCTGCTAGTATCATTTGCGTCAAGTTTAAAACTAATGAAAATCCAAATACAATTAGAAAGGGAGATGAGGAAAAGAGAGATTGCAAATCAGGGTGGATCCTCTTATTGTGCTGGAGGGAAGAGGACTGTGATGCATCTTTGATAGCAGCAGTGGAGGAAATGAAACACTGATTGCAAGCCAGGTCTGAGCTGACCATTAATATGAGAGAAATCAACATTATCCTGATTACTGCACGTGAGAAACAGATGCCATTCCCTCCTCTTTCTGCAGATGTAACAAAAAGCATTGTGTTTGCTTGGGATAACTGGGTGAGAATAACACATGATGCATATACTTAAGATAAGAGTAAGGGGTTCCTGAATCATTATCAAAACTTCAGGAATATCCAAATTTTGGCATAAGCATTAGGGTTTGGTTCTGTTTTTATCTGAGGAAAAAAATTTCCTACTAATCGACAACTGCTTGGTGCATTTGTCAAAAATACGGTGTGTTATGAGAGCCTAAACAGTTAATGCCTGGATGCCTCCCTGCTACTCCACAGTCATAACCCACCCCGAACATACACATACACACACACGCACACACACGTTCATTCCTAATTGTTCTTGAATATTCAGCTTACAACTGCTGGAGTTAACCTCCACACCCCTCTTCTTTCTTTTCTGTTCTGGAAGCTCCCTCCTCTGTGCTCCCACAGCACAACAATTATCCAGATCAGCCCACTGAAAAGGCTATGAGCAATAGGAAAAGTAGTCTTGTCTCATTAGTCTTTGCATTCCTGCTCCTTGTCTAATCACTGGCAAGGAGCCTTATCTTATTTTTTCCGGCCCTTCACCCCTCTTATGACGGCACATGTTATGCCTTCTAAAATACTGATTTTTTTTGTTTCAAAGAAGACCACTGTAAACAGCAGAAAAATGTATTAACCAAAACTTTCTGTTATGTTGAATTTAACCATATGTCCATAGATTTGGTCATAAAATAAATCATTCCTTGATATTATAATACAATAGAGAAAGCTGTCTTTGAAAGGCTTGCCACTGGAACTTTTTAAATTGTCATTGGGGGAATGAATGTGGAGGACCAATGTGGTATATAATAAATGGGGAAATAATATGAAGTTATAAATGTAGTAAAAGAATAGAATTTGCTTCTGAAAATATGTGTGTGTGTGTATATATATGTATCATATTTATATATATATGTACATTTCATATATCAGAGGGGAGAGCTTACATTTTTAATTTGACGAAATTCAAGAAAATTTGACACATTTCATCCAAACCTGCCTCCTCTATGGGGAGTATAGTTAGTATATAACTAAAATGTCTCCTGAAAACCTCTGAGCAATTGAAATGAGCCTCAAATTACCTCCACACAATCACCTAATCCTTCTCCCTATTTCCCCCTCCCAAAAAATCACAAAAAATGACATCCATAAGCCTCACAGGGTGCCAGATCTAGGTGTAATCAAAGAGAATATGGACAGAGTAAAAGTCTGTAATAAGAAGCCAGTGTCATGCTCACGGACTGACTGGGCTGCTGCTGGAGAAGGTGCCTTGATTCAACCTCCCAGAGCCTCATTTCTGGCACATCTTTGACCAGTTAGGCAGGCCCAGATTCTGCCCATGCTCTGCAATTCCTCATTCCTCCCAGGGAATTGTTCTGCCTCTTCCACAGCTCCTCCTCCTCCAATCAAGGGTCTGACACTGCCCATTGACCACGTTTATTTTTCTGCCTTTTGGCACTAGGAGCTTGTCTGTTGAAGGATAAAAGTGGAATTCTCTGCTGTCTGCACGGCTTTCCCCAGGGAACAGAGCATGAAACCCAAACTTATATATAAAATCATATCCTGTTTGCAAACATCATATTCCCTTTGCTTCTCACTAATCTGGTCCTGTAAACCCCAGCACAGCTTGAGAGCCCATTCCTCATCTAAACAAATGCCATAAGCCCCTTTATACTTTTACAACCATGTCAAAAAATAATATTGCCTGCCAATAGTGATGTGATTGGAGTTGCCTCCTCCGAGCCATAAAAGAAGTGCAGAGTCTGTTATCAATTTCTCTAAGTGTATCAGGGGAATTATGGGTCGATTCAGTTCCAAGTTATAAATGACAACTCAAAAGCCGCAGAAGCGTTTGAAGCTGGGAGCTGATGACGACATTATCATAAAAGCCTGCTCGTCCTTGCTTTTGTGGGTTTTTTTGTGGCCTATCAAGTGAAGAGGGAAAAATAAGGCTGAGAAATGACTTCAAGATTTCTTCACACAGCAGCAGGTCAGATGGCCAGGAAAATGATCACTATTTTTAGTGATATACCCTGAGGAGTGAGAACTAAAGTGGTTCGGCACTGGCTTTTGTTTCCAGAGTCCCTTAATTATCTGTTTCACTATATGACTACCAAGGCCCAGGATTTGGTAAAATGCTCTTTTCAGTTGGTGTATTTTCTTGCAGTGCAATCACACAGTAATCAGAAATGAGTCATGTCATAGTAACGACACAAAATGAGAACCAAACACAAAGGAATTTGGAAACCTTGAGACTGTTGTCCAAAATGCAATTCTGGAGAGCACACTTTAAAGCAACTTATTACCATTCACCCATTGAGCTGCTTGACCAAATTATCACCTGCAATTTTACAGGAAAATCTAATAAGAGGCAGAGATTTTTTAAATTTCATAATGTCCCAGGCAGACCCCTCAAAAGCCAATTAATCCATCAGCATTCAGTAGGTATAAATTAAACCCATCTGGTAGGAAGGTATATATTCTAGGCAACTGGGGTTTATCCCAACAACTGGGGAGCATTAAGTGTTTTGGCATTTAAACCAATGGGTTCATCTTAGACAATATGAACCGGAAGAAATGCCTTAAGACAAAAGCGATTTTAGTGGTTTCCAAGCTTGCTGGTGTGCCCCCATGTTGCCAAGCTGGGCCACTCCATGTTCATACTGGCTATCTTTTGTATACTTAGTATGTCTTGGACTGTCCTGGAGGTAAAATTTTAGATGGATACAAATCCACAGGACCCAGAGTTTCTCTTAGGACTTATATCAAAACTAAAGATCTTAGGAGTCAAGATGGTTCCTGAATGTCTAAGAACACAATCCGATTCCTAAAAAAAAAACCCAAAACACTGAATCAAGCTAGTTCTCTAGAGCATCAACAAGCGTAGGTATACACAACACATACACACTCACCTAGACCTACATAAACACCACCAGGAGACCTATAGGCCAATTTGAAAAACAGAGGTGCCTCTCTCCAGAGCTTTCCAGCAGTGATGGAGTCAAACTAATCCAGTCTTACTCTTCCTGCTTCTGCTTGTGCAAGGTAGATTTATCCACCACCTTTGCTGCCACCATATTGATTAGGTGTTATTCTATGACACCCACTGTGCCAGAAGCAGCAGTCACTATTCATCCCTTGGGTACTTCTAAGAGTTTACTAGAGCAGTTCTTGCTAAAGAATAAGAAGTTTAGTTGGTATGTGTTTAGCACAGTTGAGTACATGTATTTTATGTTCAAGGCATAGTGAGTCACAGGCACAGCAGAGGTCAGACTTGGGAAGTGGGTCCTAATAAACTGTCCTCATTTCAACTCTGGATCATGAATTAAATGTACTTGTAAGTGAGTGGGAGTTTGATGATCACCACTCTTTTCACAGCTTTGATTTCCTCCCCATTACCATACCCACTAAGTAGTCATTAACTTTGCTTCATTCTTTGCCTCATTTGTAGGTAATGAGCCATTCTCTAAAAATGGCCACTTGGGATGTCAGAAAATAAGTGCAAAAACCAATGAAACCCATTTTAAAAGTCAGTAAATTCTCTGCTTTCTAGAATGGCTCTGTAAGCTCCTGGCTTCACTGGAGGTTTGCAAAAATGAGCACGGATTAATGTGGGATGGTGACTGTCCTGTCCTAGGAGTCAAAAAGCAAAAGTTCACTGGTGAGCTGCCATCAAGGGGACCACACTACATTAGCCACACAGATGCACTGCTAGGCTCCAGGGGCTGCGGTTGGTCTGCTGAAGATGAGAGCGTTGGAAGGACCTAAAATGCTCTTTTGGAACTCCTCCACATGGACGTGCACACCAACCTCATACCTTCAGCCTTTCAGCCTTTACTAAGTAACTTCAGCAAAATAACCTCACTTCTCTGAGCCTTCAGGTTCTCATCGGCAAAATGGTGTTAATAATTACGACTATGTTATAATGTTATTACAAACCTCAGGTGCATGTTGGTAAACTGTAAAGTCCAAATGGATATTGGTTGTAGTTGCCATTTTTATTTCTAGAAGGCAGAGTCACAGGTGAAGGAATAGAAAGATTATCCTTGCAAAATCTAGCATCACTAAAATGACAGAATTAGCTGAAAATGTATGGGATTTCCCTGTATAAAATTTAGTTATAGCAAAATATCACCTAAAACGTACTCAGGACTAGTTGTGTTCTTTCCTTCAATATCTAAGAAACTTAACTGACTTAAATTCCTTAGTCCTTGGAAACCTGATCTAGAATTACTTTGTCCTAACATGATTTAGCACTCAGTTCTACAGGATGATGGCTTCTTACTGGTAAGGGTTAACTTTAAATAGATTGCAGGTTATAGGGTATGTTCTAATCATCCACAAAAATGTAGACATTTTTCTTCATACGTTGTTGGATTTGAACAAATTTGTCCTTGAAATATGGTATAAATATCCTGGGTCAAAAAGGCTTTGTTAATTATTGAAGACAAAAATGGCCTCAGGAGGTTCACAAACAAAATGTCCCACAATGCAAAGTGCTTTGTGAAGTTTATGCCATTTTCACCAGGAATATAATGCATATGCATACTCAGTATGACTCTACTGAAAACTGAATTCTGCTATGAAACTACGTTATGAACCCTCTCATATTACCTTTTCTCTAGCAATACAAAAGTCTAGCAAAGTGGCTTCACACAGGAACCTATAGTTAGCAGGGCACCATATTTGGATTACTTTGGTATTTTTGCCATCTTGAAATTCTTAATAATTTCTGAACAAAGGGATCTCTATTTTCATTTGGCATTGAGCCCTACAAATTATGTAGCCATAATAACCTGAAGTCCAGCATAACTTCTACTGAGAAACAGCCTTAAACACAACTGACCAGATAAATCAAAGGATATATTTTTGGAAGTTTATGTTATTTAAAAGCAGTAAACAGAAACAATCCCATTTACCATCACATCAAAAAGAATAAAATACCTAGGAATAAACTTACCTAAGGAAGCAAGTACAGGTTTTCTGTACTCAGAAAACAATAAGATGCTGATGAAAGAAACTGGAGATGACACAAACTGATGGAGAGATATACCATGTTCTTGGATTGGAAGAATCAATATTGTGAAAATGACTATACTGCCCAAAGCAATCTACAGGTTAAATGTAATCCCTATCAAATTACCAATGGCATTTTTCACAGAATTAGAACAAAAAACTTTACAATTTGTATGGAAACACAAAAGACCATGAATAGCCAAAGCAATCTTGAGAAAGAAAAACAGAGCTGGAGGAATCAGGCTGCCTGACTTTGGATTATACTACAAAGCTACAGTCATCAAACAGTATGGTACTGGCACAAAAAGAAATACAGGTCAATGGAACAGGATAGAAAGTCCAGAGATAAACCCATGCACCTGTAGTTACCTAATCTATGACAAAGGAGGCAAGAATATACAATGGAGAAAAGAGTCTCTTCAATAAGTGATGCTGGGAAAACTGGACAGCTACATGTAAACGAATGAAATTAGAACACTCCCTAATACTATACACAGCAGTAAACTCAAAGTGGATTAAAGACCTAAATGTAAGACCAGATACTATAAAACTCTTAGAGGAAAACAGGCAGAACAGTCTTTCACATAAATTGCAGCAAGACCTTTTTGGATCCACCTCCTAGAATAATGAAAATACAAACAAAAATAAACAAATGGGACCTAACTAAGCTTAAAAGCTTTTGCACAGCAAAGGAAACCATAAACAAAACAAAAAGACAAATGACAGAATGGGAGAAAATATTTGCAAACGAAGCAACCAACAAGGGATTCATCTCCAAAATATACAAACAGCTCATGCAGCTCAATACCAAAAAAACAAACAACCCAATGGAAAAACTGGCAGAATATCTAAATAGACATTTCTTCAAAGAAGGCATACAGATGTTCAAAAAGCACTCAAAACTACAATGAGGTATCACCTCACACCAGTCAGAATGGCCATCAACAAAAAATCTACAAACAATAAATGCTGGAGAGGGTGTGGAGAAAAGGGAACCCTCCTACTCTGTTGGTGGGAATGTAAATCGGTACAACCATTATGGAGAACAGTATGGTGGTTCCTTAAAAAACTAAACATATGACTACCATATGATCCAGCAATCCCATCCCTGGGCATATATCTGGAGAACACCATAATTCGAAAAGATACATGCACCCCAATGTTCACTGCAGTGTTATTTACAATAGCCAGGACATGGAGGCACCCTAAATGCCCATTGACAGACGAATGGATAAAGAAGGTGTGGTACATATATACAATGGAATATTACTCAGCCATAAAAAAGAACGAAATAATGCCATTTGCAGCAACATGGATGGACCCAGAGATTGTCATACTGAGTGAAGTAAGTCAGACAGAGAAAGACAAATACCATATGATATCGCTTGTATGTACAATCTAAAAAAAATGGTACAAATGAACTTATTTACAGAACAGAGTCACAGGTGTAGAAAACAAAGTTACGGTTACCAGGTGGAAAAGGGGGCGGGGATAATTTGAGTGACTGGGATTGACATATACACACTACTATATATAAAATAGATAACTAATAAGGACCTACTGTATAGCACAGGGAACTCTACTCAGTACTCTGTAATGACCTATATGGGAAAAGAATCTAAAAAAGAGTGGATATATGTATAACTGATTTACTTTACTGTACACATGAAACTAACACAACATTATAAATCAACTATACTCCAATAAAAAATTTTTTTTAAAAAGCAGTAAACAAACTCATACTTACCCCAAGTCCACCACAAGGTAATGAAGAAAAAAACTTTTGAGAAGAGTCACCTACACAGTAAGAAGACATGAAAAAATATATAAATTGGAATATAATTATAGTTTTAACATTTTGGTGTTTATTAACACATAATATGTCACATGGTATTTATCATTTGACTCAGAAGGAAACTGATCAAATTTTAGATAGTTAAAAACTCAAAGCAAATTAATGCATATATTATTACACGTAGAGTCTTTTACCCCACATGAACAAACACATACCTATGAAAGTTGAGTCTCAAGATTTTTTTCAACTGCCCTACAGGATGTTTATCACAATACCTTTTTTGTTTATAACTTATCATAAATAACTCAGCTGTTCATTATGTGTATCCTTCCAGTGTAATGTTTTGAGTTTATGAAATACACTGTCATTTTTTACATGCTCCAAATATTAAAGCATTTATTCAAGTATACAGACTTATCTTTAAGTTCTACTTCAGATATAGCTAAGACCAAGTATACTATAAACCTCTCTAACATTCACAATTTTTTAAATAAATAAGTCACAAATCACTATAAAAAGGGTAACCTTTGGGGGATCTATATAATATACATATAAATGTATCTTTAAAGTAAATGCCAAAATCTTACTTGTGACTATCTTTTGGAATTGAGATTTTATGAAAGTTTTAATCATTTTTGTTTACCTGCACTTTGATTTTCTACGTTATCTACTACATGTATAGAGAAAACAAAAAATTACTACTCCTAAACCTCCAAGACTAAAATCTGTCTTGCAAAGTAATTAAAGGAAAGGCAGTGGGCATTTCTATATCATAGTTAAACAGCTCTGAAGTGACTCATATGGGTCACTCAGGAAATTAGTGGTAGAACCAGGTACAAACCTCCATTTCACTTATCCTAATTCATTTGTTCTATTGATGATCAATGAAATAAATAATGAAAATTGAAAACAGGTTTGTGATGGAATTCACATCATGTCAGTAAAAGTCTAAATAGATTTTACTGTCACAGAAGAAAGTTTATTTTGAAAACAATAAATTGTATGAGTTCAGTTTTCAAATACAATTGCTAACAGATGGAAAATGATAAAGAAAAATGTAAGTGCAAATGAAAAAATAAGATATCTCGTTATATATAAGGAGCCTCATAGAAAAAAGATGAAAAGTCAACAACAAAAAAAAACAAATCATGAAAAAATATTAAAACTGGAATACTGACATCAGTAAAAGATACATAAAAAATTTTATGGATAGCTTGGGGAGGGGTAAAAAGTTTTCTTAAGTTGTTCCTCATAACAAAGATATTTCGGTATCACTGAATATTTTGCAAGGATGTATTCATATGTCATATGTGAAATTAAAATATATAATAATGTATATTTTAATGTCTGAACTCTTCATTCCATAGTCAGTGAAAAAGGTTAAAGATAATATTACAGTGTACTGAAGTAATTTTTAAAGTAATTTTAAAAATTCTTAAACTCTAAGCGAATACAGAAAATAAATGATTTAATACTTGAGGAGAATCTAGTTTAGTACTGTTTAAAATAATATTAGGGCTTCCCTGGTGGCGCAGTGGTTGAGCGTCCGCCTGCCGATTCAGAGGACACGGGTTCGTTCCCCGGTTCGGGAGGATCCCGCGTGCCGCGGAGCGGCTGGGCTCGTGAGCCGTGGCCGCTGAGCCTGCGCGTCCGGAGCCTGTGCTCCGCAACGGGAGAGACCACAGTAGTGAGAGGCCCGCGTACCGCAAAAAAAAAATAATAATAATAATAATATTAAACAACCAAATTAATCAATAATTTAAATTTAGTAGTATGCAAAAAATGTTTATTTCACTGAATTGACTCAATTTATTTTTTAATAATGTTATACTGCCTCACTCATGGACTGAGCTCTGGCTAGCCACAAGATAACGAAAACTGGTAGTAAGAATGACAGGAATATTAATGCTAAGGAAAAACCTCTCACCAGAAATGACTAAAGAGAATGTTTGAAAAGTGTCACCTTACAGGGTCTAGAGTATTTAAAGAGATAAATGCTGCCCATTTTCAAATCTAATTATTTTATAAGCTATAGATGTCCTTCAACATACGAAGACTGATGGGTCCGGTCATAATGAACTTTTGTTTAAATCCTTCCTCCTAACTTCAGAACATAACTATCAAAAGTAGTAGTATCAATTAAATTCAAAGAATTCATAGAATTGAATAAATTTCAATTTACTGTGTGTGTGCATTGACAACCCCTCCCTCACCATCTGTGTTGGGAGGGATCAGAGGAAGAAGAGGATGTGTGGGAGAAAAAGAAAGGGATAGAGAGAAAATATCTTGATGGCTATGAATTTCTACACATTCATACATGGCAGCTTCAACCTGGTCTTTTAGATACAAAAAACAAGCCACAAGAATTCAAATTTCACAAAGAACAAAAAATTATGAAAAGTTAAACTTTTAAAAGAATGGGATTTTTAACTGAGACCCTGAATTGAGGAAAATCGGCCAAGTTTCTAGATTCATGAGAGAAACTGATACAGTTCAGAAGCATCATCAAAATGGAATTTAGTGCTCAATATCAAGACCTAGCAATGCAACATCCTTGGTTACCTTTACTCCTGTAGCTTGCACTCAAGGGTGACATCGTTGCACTGATCCCTGAGAGGTGCCTATGGAACTCCACATGTGTATCTAAAGTTAACTCTAAAATCATCAATTGTATGAATTTTATCTCACATTATATATTCAGAAATAATGAGATACATGGCCATTTGGATTAAAATTGTAAAAATTAAATAATTGGTACTTGGTGTTTTCATTGCATACAGATTTGAAAAGGACCTCTGTCCAAGTTCTAAATTATGTATTAGAATTCATTTCTAAATCATCAAATCTTTAAATGATATGTGTGTTTTGAGAAAATCAGTTTTTCTCAAAAGTGTCAAATTTCATTTTTAAAAAAGTGGTATTGCCATGTTTCATAAGTAAAACAGTTCAAATTTGCCGGAGTTTAAATTTCATTTCTTTTACAAATATGTCCTCTCTCTTAAAATGTGGAATAACGGTCGTCTTGGAACATCTAAACATCTATGTGTAAATTTATCCTTACTAAATCCCAAGTACCTAGTCCTATGCTCAGGTTGAATAATAGTTTGAGACCTAGTTTAAAAATATAGAAGAGAAAAGAAATAGGGAAGGTTTTCTACTTGTTTTCTCTTAACTAAATTAACTATAATCAAAATGGACATAGCTTCCCATCTTTAAAATGCATCAGTATTTCGACCACAGAAGACCATGAAAGTTATTGTTTGGTTTACTTCATCATTTTGGTAAACTGGGTGGGATTATTAATTCATGTTAAAATAAGGACATATTTTGACAGTATCCACAGCAAAAGAAGTACTTTATGTAAAGATCTACATGTGCAGAAATGGATTCCTTCAACAGAAAGAAGAAAAAAAAACACAGCTTATATATGTTTAGATTGACTCACTGTCCTTTATGTTACTATATAACTTTCTTTTTTTAAAGAAATTGAAATATTTATTTTATTTATTTATTTTATTATTTTTTAAATAAATTTATTTTATTTATTTATTGGCTGAATTGGGGCTTTGTTGCTGCGTGCGTGCTTTCTCTAGTTGCGGTGAGCGGGGGCTACTTTTCATTGCAGTGTGTGGGCTTCTCAGTGTGGTGGCTTGTCGTTGCAGAGCACAGGCTCAGTAATTGTGGCGCACGGGCTTAGTTGCTCCGTGGCATGTGGGATCTTCCGACCAGGGCTTGAACCCATGTCCCGTGCATTGGCAAGCGGATTCTTAACCACTGCGCCACCAGGGAAGTCCATATATAACTTTAATTCTACTATACAAATTGATTTTCATCATCAAATTTTCATAATATGCTTTCTAAAAATTGAGTAATTTTTCTGTGTTCCCCTTTCTGTCAATTTCTCCCTAACTTGCATGCATGTACATGCACACACACACTCAACCATATACCTTTACTTCATAAATTTAGGGATGCCTGTCACTTGTTTTAAAAGGGCAGATTTTTAGCATTATAATTGGTAACTGTTAATTTCCCCTTATAATTGCTTTCCAAGATACCTGCCTACTACATGTCATACACTTGCTTTTGAATTGTTTAGGACAAGTTAACATAAAATCATTTTGAAATAATACTGAATTGCGTGAAAGAGTCCAATAATTTGGAACTGACGCAATAGGTTTATTTGAAAGAAAGGGACAAGAAAAAGTCCTCAAATGCCTTTTTAGTTAAAAAACTTAAAACATGATCTTTTTGTCATACATTGCCATGTCATGTATTGTTATTCCATTGTAAAAGATTACGTATAAACGTAATTAATAGATTGTTTCAGTTAAAATAAGGTTTTGTCATGAACTTTCTTCAAAATCTGTTGTTTCTATCACTCATACAAAGTCTATATAAAGCTGTGAAACATAAATTTGATTTTAAACTCTGATAATAAAGTTTTGCAAAATCATAACTTAAAGATTATGTTTATTAGTTTTCTACTTCTGTCAACTACTATTTAATTCCATAATTAAAACATGCATTAAATAGACTGCATTAAGATTTAAAATGCAATCTTACTATAAAATACAGTGTTCTAGGTGTAGCAGTAACGAGTTTTCACTTAAAGTAAGTTGTATTATACCCTCTGTTAAGGTCATAGAAAAAAGAACTGAAAGACACAAAATAAATGTGAAAGGTGAAGATAAATTTGCATAAAGAACGTAAAAACTATTTTTTTAGTTTAAAAATGTAAGCAAGAAAACTCCACAGTGCATTTATTCCTGTCAGCTAAAACAGTGAACAAATGCTATTCAAATAAAAGTAAACATCATGAAACTTGCAGTGTCATTTTTTCTAATGGAGGATTTTCTTCATCTACATTGGCTTCTATTGTAAATGACTCATTCCACAGAGCAGTGCTGTTGGAAAAGCTGATTTTTTGTCTCACTGCTTGCCAAGTATTTTGAACTGACAGCAGCACTGACTAATGATAGTGCTGGAATGTGCTGTTCTCAGTAGAATAGAGGCCCATACAGACCTAGTAGTGTCCTGGGGTCCAGCTTCTGTCCATCCAGGGGGTTGGTGCCATACAACAGTGAGTGATGTTCAGAATGAACAAGCTGTATTTCCTCCAGGCTGGCTTTTCGACCTTGAATTCGCTGAAAGAAAACAGCAGAAACCTACAGTACTTCACTGACAACATTTAGGAGAAAATAAGACCCCAAGTCACATTTAAGATGATTAATAATGGTCGGAGTTTCATCATGTAGGAGTGTGACACGGATTTGCATTAACAAGGTACCATAATAATATTTGAAAAATAAGTGTATGCAAGGTTCAGATCCAATGGATTGCTTATGCCTAAGTGGGCAATTGACATTAAGCATATTCTTCTTTGGCATAAAAAAAATCTATAAAAAAAATTGGGATTGACACATATACACTATTAATACTATGTATAAAATAGATAACTAATGAGAACATACTGTGCAGCACAGGGAACTCTACTTAATGCACTGTGGTGACCTGAATGGGAAGGAAGTCCAAAAGGGACGGGATATATGTATATATATGGCTGATTCATTTTGCTGAACAGTAGAAACTAACACATTGTAAAGCAACTATACTCCAGTAAAAATTAATTTATTAAAAAAAAGAAGATAACGTACACCTTATAGTATTACTGTGAGAAACAAATGAAATAAAATAATTATGTAAAGCATCAAACAAAAAAGGTAATAATAATTAATTAAAATTTAATAATAATTAATAGTTAACTCCTTTGTAAAAGTACCAATTTAAAAACAAACAGGAGCTATTGCTTAGCTAACAAGTAAATTCAACCCTTACTTTACACTCACCCAAAGAACTTGCTGAAACAAATGCCTTATTGTTTCTTAAAGGACATAAGTAAATACCAACACATTTTAATGTATTTGATTATTACCCATATGCTGATCACTTCATGTGTGTGCACCTCACAGCAGTGATCATCTAGAACAATGTCACTCAAAATATGTAACATTGGGATCAGTAAAAGTTCAGGAAGTGTTTATGAATGGTCTGTGATGAGGTCTGCATAAAGCTTGAGAATAAATATTTAGAAACGTTTATAGTAATCTGACAGAGTATTTTTATGTCTGTTGAATCAAATATAATCTTGTATGTCTTCAGTTTTTATTCCACTATTGCAGTATCTCATTTTTAATGTATTTTATAGAAGCAGTAGTCTGTGACAGAATGGAAATTAAACAAAAACAATAACTGCTGTTTAATCAGAGACAGTTTGAGACAATCTATAGACTCAGTCAATATTTTTACACCCATGCTAGGCAGAAACTTTCACTTCAGCTAACAAAGAATGGTCCTTCAACATAGACAAAACAGTACATAAATTAAATCTCAATCAGTCAATGGACCAAGTGTTCTTCCTGGTCACATTTCTCAGCTGGCACATCTTTGAGACCAATAAACGTGCTGGTGTATGAAGTTAATTAGCCTTATTTTAAAAATTGCTGTGCTTTCCTAAAATTACCCAAACCGTATTAATATTTTACTTAAAATATCTATCACAACAAGACAATTGTAAGGTAATATATTAGCAGAGAACTACAGTAAAATTCAGAGAGAATCTGTTCAGGGAATCCTGTCCTTTCATGCTCCTGACCATGAATTACCAGTTGATGTGGAAACATAAGGTGACAACGACACCTCTCAGGACCAAGACAATTCCATGCTCAATCTCCCTAGTTTAAGGTGATGTGGCTGCTGCTGTGTGGTTCCCTGAGGGGGCAGGTAGGGAGAACCTCGATACACTGACACTTCCTAGAGCTTTACTGGGTAGAGGTGCTTGTTACTGAAAATAAATCATCATGTCACAGTGTGAAAGGAATGGTGAGGGACCCAAGGGGTAAGAAGAAGGTAACAGGAGTGATGTAAAACAGAAACTTCTTGACACTGTGCCATTATGTGCTGAATAAACAAATGCTTATGGAATTTCTTTGTGATGGCACTGAAGTTCCCTGTGTTTGACACCCCATTTACATTTCCAGAAAAATAAAAATACGCTTTAGAGAAATTATTCCCAGGTAGGTGTTGAATGTTAAAATTAAACCAGGTAGGTAATGCTGAAGACTAGGGCAAATTTATGATGGCCATCTGGTCAGCCATTGCTCTGATCAATAAACAAACACGTTATTGACCTAGATGGCTTGCTGGTAAACATTAAATTTGGAGACATTTATGGAAGACCAGAACAACCAAAGAAACAGAATGACAAGTAATGAGAAAGAGAAAGTTCTAAGTCACTATTAAAGGGAAACATTTTAACTGGGAGATTTCAGCTGGTGGAAAATCCCCCAAGATAAGTAGTAGTAACTCCATGGTCTGAGTCATCTAATGTTGGAATGAGCAGCACACTGGAAACCAGACTGTGGCAACCGGTCCTAGTCTGGCAGAATAGTGAACACCGTGAAATAACAGGGCTTCCAGCTCTCACTTCTATGAGTCTATGAAATCCATAGCCACTAACATCTTATACGCTGATACAGTGAAACATCTTTATCTTAAACAATGCCAGCTCTGTAACTATCAGACCCATGTTTGGACTACTATCATAAAGCTCCATCATTTTTTCCCTTTCTCCTTTTCTATAAAGATATTTTTCAGCTCTACATTGAATTTTTGCCTCTGGTGTAACATTAAATACCATTAGTAATAAATATATCTTTATGTTTTCACAAACTAGTCATATATATTTACATAGCATACATTCCATGCTTGTCCTAACTCCTTTCTCATTCTCCCACAATCCCACTAGTATTCAGGCTGAATGTTCAATCACACATTTGAAAAATAATCTGCTAACAAGATTCAATTATTGACAGTAGCTCAAGAACTGATAAATCTTAAGAGAACACCTGCTGAATCTCAGTCATTCCCTTGTGTAATATCAGTTAACTAACAGTAAGGATAGAGCATCTGGCCCAGCCTATTTAGCTTTCACTTATTCTAAGAGTATTACTTTTTAGTATACCCAAGTCCTCCCCCTCACTACTAAAATGTAACAAAGTATTCAAGTATTTCCTTTGATTTCTTGGCCCCCCCACACACACACTTCTTTTTGATTCCCAGGAAGTATTTTACAATGACTCTTTTTATTATTATAGAATATGTTTCTTTAAAAAATATTTACGCTAAATATAAGCAATAATTCTGGACAATCACTTTCTGCATTTAAGGCTGCTGGAGAACAAGACCCACAAACAGGGTGTACATGTTTCTACAGAAAGAGGGCAGTGAAAACCAGTTCAATATGAAAAAAATGTTTCTACCTGGAGAAAGGACTTGGAGAAAGCATGCTCTGAGATTTATACCTCCCCAAGAGGCACTGCTGTGGGAACTCGGTGGATGTCTAAGCTAAAACTTCTGAAACAGCACCAGCTCTCCTTCTTTCTTATCACGGAGGATCTCCAGTAGTTCGTTTTGCCTCAGATGTCTTAAATTTGTCACGTTCTACTTTTCCTCTCAAATTGAGGTCTCCAACAGTTTTCATTTTCTGGTATCATCGTCAGTAATTTATTAAGTTATGCGTTTATGCTTAAATATAGATAGTTCCGTTTAATCCCTTCCCATATTTTCTATTTCCTGTGTACCCTTTATTCTTTCAATTTTCTCTCATGATGCGCTTTTGAGCCAAAGGTCAAGAGCACAATGAGTCACAAAATAGGATAAAGTGCTCTGATAACTGTAATTTACGGAGATACTGATTTCCGTTCTCAGAGATATTTAGCCTGCAGGATGCCTAGCTAAAGTCATCTATGAGTCTGACCAAAAGAATTTTTGAGAATTCTGAGTATATTTGGACACTCAATGCATATAAAGGATGGCATGGGTCTCCACCTGTGCATTTCTCACTTGAGATCCAAATATAGGTCTTAAGTAACTTGCCAATATAAGTCTAAGAAAGAAAGCTTATAGCTCTTCTTTCAATTTCGTAGTAAAGAAACGCTGCCATGTAGGAGGTATTCATTATTCTATTTCCATTCTCTGTGACTTGCACTCAAGTAGTTTCTTCCTTGAAAGCAGGAAAGGAACTCATGTGCCCTGAGAGCCTACACTGTGCTAAGCACCCGAGGAATATGATCTTATTTATTAGATCAGAGCCCCAAACAGTATACATTCACGTTTGAAGTTTGACTAAAGTTGTTCAAAATGACCATATCATTGAGTATCACAACACACCGTGGTTTTTTCCTAAAGAAGTAGTCTTTCTGAATTAAAGCCTGTTAATGCAACCTGATTATAGAAGGAATGTTCTGAACATGATCTACAAAGTCATACTGTGACAGGATAAAATGCAGCCTACCCACACACAGAGCACACACACGGTATAGATTCATATTTTTTTCTGCCAAGGAGCAGGGAAAAAAGGAAATAGTTCTATTCCTTCCCCTCCTCTGTTCAAAGCCTGGATTGAGGCCAGTGTCCTAATCAGTTCTCATTGGCCCTGGAGGAATCAGAACCTTTTGTAAAATATAATAAAGGGCATAAAATCATGATAAAATGCATGAAAAAGCAGTGCCTTTGGTTAGGGAACTAGAAATAATTTAGCAGAACAGATGGATTGCATTGGTTTGGTATTATTGAGGACATGAAAGGGCTTATTTTGTGGCAGTTCCAAACTAAGAGAAAATGTCCAACTTAAATTTGACAAGTCAAAGTACCTGCCTCTGCTGGGGGAGACCCCATTTTCTTTAATCATTTTCAAAGTGGTGACATATTAGGCAAGAATTTCCACTGAAATATCTCATTTTCTGAAAATATTTCATCCAGTGTCCCTAAATATAGGGATACGTTTTTATTTTTTTCTACAAAGATCTGCAGGGCTGCAGACTTACAGAGTTAAAGTAAAGAATCATAAATGACTTATGACTGTCAAAGTTACCCTCTGTTACAAATCCCATTCTTAATATTTAACAAATCAGTTCACACCTATTCATTATTGTCGATACTCTTTCCTCTCTTAAACAAACACAAAAAATCCAGTCTCATTGCTCATGCCCAAGCTTACCAACTGGAGTTTTCAAATGCTACAACCAACTGCTTCTTTAAATGTTACAAAGAAGATAGTTTTTATCCCCTCCTCGCACTGCATTCTCTCCTTCCATAGATCCCTCATCATCTAATAACCTGTTCTCCTCAGAGGCTTTCTTATAAGGAAAGGGGAATGAAAGAAGGAAGGCGGCTACTAAGCCGGCAGGCAGTCTAACAAGCTCTTGGTCCTTTCTGTCAGTCATATGAAAAGAAAGTGAATTGCAAGTCAGGAGCCCTGAGTTCTGGGTTCTGACTGTCACATGTCCTTAACGTGCCCATAGCCTGCTATGAGGTAACTTTCTGGAGCTTTGTTTCTTCATCTATAAACATAAGGAGATTTAACCAAATTACTTTTAGCCCTAGAATGGTAAGTGAAAATGGTAAGCCCTAAAATGGCTATGAGAAATTACCTTATACACAACACTCAATAAAATATCCTTTATTTTGATTTACAGATTTGCCTTGGGCAAGCAAATATCATAATTGAAATGATAAATTACCATGGTTGAAGCAAGAGAGGAGACCTCACTATGAAGGTTTTCAAAAAGATGCTAGGTTTTCCTTGAAGCCCATTTTTAAAAAATGCTTAATTATATTTGAAAAATAAGAGTAGTTTTTAGAACTCATTTTCCTATCCCATGACAACTTCAAAATAAAGAACAATTTTCCCAATTTAAAAAAAATTTTGTGCGTGAAGCTTCTGAGTTAGTACCACCTTTGTTTCTCAGGTAAATGTTTACTTTTGTCACTTTCCCATCTCCAAATACTTGACTCCATTCACCTGTTTGTCTCTACCTCATTAAGCTTATGTTAAGAAATTGAGTTTCTGTTGATTTTTAACATTGGTGAACCTTGGAATCAGCTGCAGAAGTTTAAAAGGTATTAATGCCTGGGTCACACCTTCAGAGATCCTGGTTAACTTTGTCTGGTTACAACCTAGGCATCTAGAAACTGAGAACCACCCAGTGGATTTTAATGGGCAACCTAGGTCAAGAACCACATCTTAGAGGGAGCTGTCCATTCTTCCTGCTCATAAGTGAATTCAAGATACTGACCCCTGTACTAACCAACATTTGGGACTATGGAATAGTTAAAATAAATGGCTGGCAGAGAGAAGGTTGGAGAGTAAAAGAAAAAAAAGTTTATCTGATCTTCAAAATGACAAGTGCCATCTACTTGCATGTAATACTGCTTGATTCAGTCATTACAATTTATTTAAAAATATTTCAGGGCATAGAATAATTTCAAAAGTACTTCAGAAAACAGCAAGTCCATTCAATAACAAATGTCTGGGTGGTAAAAAGCGTATGTACCATGTTTTTTTTTTTTCCAGTTTTATGTCCACTCATTTCAAACCATTATGCTCATCAGAAAGTAAGAAAAAAATGTTATGCCTTAGTGTACTGGCTCAATTTTCACAATTTTTATGCAACTGAATCTCCTGTGTTGTAATTATTTTTTTAAACATTGTAATGAACATTTTACTGATTTGGGTTGAAGCATTTTTTATAATCATCATGTATGAAACAAATTTGTCAAAATAAATATTTTGTTACTTTTAGCACAACAACTTTCAGACAGTTCAAGTCCATATAACTAGTCATTTTTTGCTAATAAGCTTTAATGCTGCTGTTTAAAAAAAAAATCCTGTATCACTTTCCAAATGGACTTAGAAGGGCAGCCTGTCTTACTTCCTTTTATTGGTTGTTTTCTACATTAACTTTTTTTTTCAGAAATCAAAATCAAAGCAAAAAATTCCAGATCATCTTAATTCTGATTATGGGCTGCACAGGTATTTTTCATGTTATTTATCTGCTAGGGTCCACTCTACTGGGTTATACAAATTTCTCTCAGAATAATGAGACCTTGGTTTACTCATCACATCTAGATCATTTGTACTTCTTTCTATAACTGCCATATCCTTTAGAGACAATTCACCAGATTCCCTGTTTGAGTTTCTTATTGCTTTGTGGTTAGATTCTAAGACACAAGCACACACACAGAAGTTTTTTGCAAACTAAACAAAACAGTAAGCTGTTATGTGCTGCCATCTAGTTAGATTAGTCCATAAAACAAATGTTTAATTGAATTTCCATTAACTTGTAATATTTAGTACTTTGTAACCTTCAAGTCAGAAAACTTGCACACTTCAAAACTAAGTTTCTCAAAAGAGTATTATATTTCTTTATTTAGATTTACAAAAGGTATTTTAAAAATCACTTGTGTGTGCGGGAAAGTGTGCTGGAGACCCTATCCCTGAGCTCCCTGGCATCTTAAGATTTTACACTAAACCTGCTCTCCACTTTTTTCATTGGAATGGCTGAGAAGTCCCAGAAGGGGCAACAGTAGCTTGGTTCTGTGTCCCAGAATTGTTTGTAATTACTTTGTGTTGGCACTTGAATAAAGGAGTTAAACATTTTAGCACAGTATGTTGCTTACGGTTTTTACTTATGAATTAAGCGAAACAAAGTTATTCAATATTAGTCACAAAGAGGCAATGCAAATTCCATATAATGTGTAATCCAACAAAAGCATTATAAAATGTTATTATTCTCAAAACAAATGTGAGAGCAAGCAAATGTCTGTGGGGGGCGTGGTGGGCCTGAGAGTCATGAGCACTTCTGGAAAAACAACTGCAAGTGCATTTCTAACAGATGATGGGTCAACCTCTGCAATTTTTTAAGCACAGAAGAGCACATCTTTTTCTTCAGTGGCACACACACTTCAGAAACCTGGCTACCTAATCCAAGAGCTTATTCCCAAAGAGGACACCAAATGACCCCTCCAGACCCATTTCTTATGGTGACAAGAAAGCTGCTGGTTTTGCTTTTTACTCCCAACAGAATCACTAAACTCAGTGTGAATGATTCAATAGGGGAAACAACTAAATGGTATTGGCATGAGGGACAATTAACTACTTCAATTTTTTTTTAAAACAGTGCCACGTCATGCCAAGAGAAGTTAACCCATGTAACCACTGGAATCTAATATAATAAGGACTAATGTTTTCTCTGGCTGCCAATCAGGACTGTAAGCACAGCCAATTTACACTATACCTTACAAACTAAAAGCAGTATGTTTACTAAAACATCCTAAAAATTGTGTCTACTCTTAACCAAAGAAAGTGTTATGCTCCAAATTAACTTCTTAGGCATCTAATTTCATATGATATTAGAGCTGAAAGGTCCTAGCAAATATCCTGCTTAGCACCCTCATCTTACAGATGGGAAAACCAAAGATCACTAAGGTTAAATGATCTGACAAAAGTACACAGATAATTAATGGCAGGACTAAGGTCAACTCTAACACTGAACAATAACCTTTGAAGGAATCCATTTTGATTAATTTTCTACATTGATAAATGAATTGAAACGATACATAAGTTTGATTTGTGGATTAGACTATTGTTTAAAAACAAAGAAGCCCTTTTAACGTTTTAAAATTGCCATCTTTTCTATCATAATCATTGTTTAATTGCAACATTGACTACTCCATTGGCTGAGGAAAGCACTTTTTTCTCTGTACGCCACCAGAATTGAGACTCCTTACCTCCTGTCCCAGTGAAATACTATGGCATGTTTTGGATTAGGTCAGCATAAGTCATAGATGTTTTGATAACACAGGAGCAAATAAATAATATGGGCAACAATTCCATCACTTAGGAAAGCAAACACCTGCTGAACTGTTCTTAAACTATGTTAGGAAAAAGAGTGTTCTGTCTGCATTTTTAAAGTTTTGGATCAGACTTTTGTGCTTGGTCTTCATTAAGAGCCAATCTGCCAATCTGGGCTTTCAAGTGCATTATTTGTTAATTGTGTGACTGTTTGCTAGAGAGACTCGTATTTGCTGACTGGACTGGAATAGACTCACTCATTCTCACTCAACTGTGGGGTGCCCACCGTTCTTCTAACATTTCATCCTGGGTCTGATGTCACATCAGCAGTGCTGTTGTATAAACTGAATTTCATGGTTTCAAATAATACAAGACTAAAATAATGTGATGTGCCAGGAACTGAAAAAGAAGACTGATCACAAAGGGATAATAGACTTCTAAATTTTAAGACCAGTGTGAACCATATTACACTCCATTTACTTCTGCACTTTGCTCCTTTCATAAACAGTGTTCCTTCAGGTAACAGATTTAAGGGATATCACAAACTAACAATGCATTTCAGGCTGTGATCAGGCACTGCTAATTTGGAGCAGTTGGGGCAGGGCTTCAGGATATAACAAAGACTTGAAAGTGAAAAAAAGGTAAACAGCAATGCCTCAGCTTGCAAAAGTAAAGAGAGATAGCCAAGCTAAGAAACATCTATAGTAGATGCAAAGGTGAGACAGGAACACTCTCAAGAATAAATATCCATTAAGGTTAGTCTACCACAAGTAAGTCTCCTTGATGGTTTACTTTACCGGCTCCATATAGGATTGTGCAGACAATAGAGAGGTTTGGCTTCCAAACTGCGTTATCAAAAACATGAAAACCTTGAAGATAACTCTAAAATTTACCAAAGAATATAAAAGCCTTCTGCCGTATAATATGGATGCTACTGGCAAAATATGAATAATAGACTTTCACTCAGGAAAGAACCAGAGAAATAAATCTAGCTGAAATTCCTTCACTTTGGGGTTTCTAGGTAAAGGATACATTTAATCAAAAGCAGAACTCTACATATGAAAAACATTTGATAATTCTATTATCAACACATAATAAAACTTGTGAAACTAAGTCTGTAAACACTGCTCTGACATATTCATTCACAATCCCAACGGATGAATGACCCATCGACATTATCTATATTTTGATGTAAAGAAAATAACCATTTAATTCCCCTGTAAGATGAGATACATAGTTCATCTTCAAAAGAGAAAATAAATAAAGAAAATAATTTATCCTTAGAAATGAACACAATGAATGAATGAGTCTGCATCTTCGAAAGTCAGTTATTTCCAGTACTTTGCAGAGAAGAAAGATCAGACTGAATTAACTCCTGCTATCAAATAGAGGCAAGTGCACTTGACTCTAAGAAATAGTCTGTCTGCTTTGGCACCTCTATTTCAACTGAAATATTTTACAGGTTCACTTTAAAGTAAATTGGCTTTGAATAGAATTTAGTTGACTACATTTTCGATTGTCAAAATCAGTTAACTCAAAAGTAGTCACAAAAGATTGTCTTTATTTTATCCAAGTACAGTGAATTTAGTATGGTTTCAATGTATTAGTTTCCTTCTGACATTACTATGGTCAAAATATCAATATTATCCATTTACTTTTTTCCCAAACTGGTAAGAACTAGTTAGATTCCCTTCATTGCCCTATAAAGAAGGATAACAGGACCAAATATGTTCCGCAACATGTTAAATTATCAGTCTATAAGAATAGGGACCATGTTTGGCTTGTGAAATTCCATAATTCTAGTCCCTAGAACACATCTGGAACAGAATATAGACCCAAGATCAATAAATGTTAAGGTAATGTAAGAAAACACATGGGAGATATTTTTCTTTTAAAAAAGTTTTAGACTCAAATATAGACTGTTACTGGATCTTAAGCAACTTTGGACATTTACAGTAACTAAATCAAACAACTGCTGGTTGTTATATATTTTGCAGATTTGACAATGGGAGTCTTTTTGACCTGATAACATTTTTACTTTTAACTTTTGAAAGCCTAAAGAAACTAATTTTTCTAAATAAAAAAATGAGACTCACCAAGAATCTACAGAAATGAATCTAAACATCAGTAAAAAGAAGTGACTTTTCTTGGTAAGAAGACAGTTCATCTTTTTAAACTATTCATTTCCATGAGGCAAAATTGGCATATGTCAGTTCAGAGTATCGCTTATAACAAGAAATAACAACTACTGATCACTTAACAGTTTGCAAAGAGTTTCTCAGAAAACTAACTCAATAAATGATACCTAGAATACTACCGTGTGTACAGAAAAACGCTGCAGTAACAGCACATACATCAGGCAGCTGCTCAGTCCATCAACACAAACTGAGTACCCACTGTGTGCCCAGCCCAGTGTCAGGTTCTAAGTTCTATGCTACTAATGTCTATGATGGTTCATCAATCATGGTGTTTGTACTACAGAGTTAACATTTTTCTACACCTACCCAATTGAATACTGGCCTCTTTACATGATTTATTTAAGTAAGTAAAAGAGTGTGGCCAATTCAGGATTACCTCACATTTATTTAGCAACCCAGTTTCTTGCAGCCGTGACCAGATGCTCTGTATGCGTCCAGCGTGCTCAGGGTGGGTGGTGGAATTGCCACAAATGCACTGGTGTTTCAGCATCAGAGGATCATAGGCAATTCCTTCAGGACAAAGAAAACACAGCACAAGATGAGTAATGATACAAAGGAATGATACAAGTTACATGACAATATGATTACTCCAAAAAAGGCATTCTTTTTCAAATAAATTTACAAATGGAGAAATAATACATATCTACAAATTCCCAGGAAGCACATAGAGCTATTTAGTTCTATGGATCTGGATATATATGCAAAGAAGTCAACTCATGGATTAATCAGTACTCAGACCCTAGCTTACTTAGTAGTAAAGTAATAAAGATGGTGATACTTAATAAACTTCAGGTTTAAAAAAACACTGTAATTTTACCAGTATCTTAAATCATTATGAAGCATTTTTAGACAGATAATTCAATTCAGTAGAGGTTTCAATTTTATCAGTGAAGCCATAAAATGAACTGACTCTTTAAATTGTGAATTTATTTCAAGAGTAATTCTAGCCTTACTTTAGGTCATGTTACAACTGTAATAAACTGGAAGAGTTTCCAACTGCTTGCCTATTCTGCTTATCAATTTCTTCAAAGTTATGCAGAAAGAGCTTCTTCTTATTTTATAATAAAATAAAATCTATAATTTAGATTGTGGAACACTGAAGTGTTTCTTTTAAAAAATGAGTAAGTCAGCTGCAATACCTTTAGTAGAGATCACATAGATACTTAACAAACTCTGCTTTTAAATTATCATGAGTTAACACATTGCATATTTCAGTTAGACCCTTTGATGGGGAAGATTTTATAAACATTTGATGAAATGAACTATGAGGGATATATAAAGTAGGGCTCTTTAAAGCAACAAATTAGATAATAATTACTATAAAAACGTTTCCACCCTTAACCCGATTCCTTGGGGGGGAAACATGTTATTTACAAAATTGCCTGACATAAGAAATTATTTAACCAATCAAATATTCCAATATATTACCATCAAAATACATTCTCTGGGGGCATGGAGTGAGAGCAGAAGAATCCATTATAAGAAATTTCTAAATGTCTATTCAAGAACAGATACTATACAAGCAATTAGTGTTATAAAGTAGGTTCAATTAATGCACTTTATTCTCCCTTACATTACTGTGTTAGAGGAATGTTACTCAAGAGGGGAAAATACTTGTCCCTGACTGTATTAAAATCATGCAGCAGAATGACATGTGTTATTTGGAACCATGTGGCAAAAATTATGTCTAGGAAAAAATATCACTTTGCTGGCCCAAATAACATCCACTATTTTCTATTAATTGAAATATAGCTGATATACAATATTATGTTAGTTTAAGGTGTACTGCATAGTGATTTGACATTTGCATACATTACAAAATGATCACCACAATAAGTCTAGTAACCATCTGTCCCCATACAAAGTAATTACAATATTTTTGACCATATCCTTTAGGCTGTGTATTACACCCCTGTGGCTTATTTATAACTGGAGGCTTGTACCTCTTAATCCCCTTCACCTATTTGGCCCAACTCTCCAACCCCCTTCCCTCTGGCAACTACACATTTGAGGCTGTTTTCATTTTGTTTTGTTTCTTAGATTCCAGATCTAAACATACAGATTTTAGATTATAGGGTATCTGTCTTTCTCTGTCTGACGTGTTTCACTTGGCATGATACTCTCTGGATGCGTAACATCGACACAATGGCTTCAAACTCCCTCCTTGCGCCCCTAACTCTCACATTTTCATCTTCAGCACTGATCTCCCTTCGGAGCGGTACACTTGCACACTTGTCCAAATGGCCCCTCCAAAATCTGCATTTGTTTTCATAAAGTGAGACTATCAGAGATTTGAGCTCATAATCTTAAACTTCACACACTGTTCCTCATTTCAGTAAAGGATATCATAATCCACCATTGCTCATATAAGAAATCTTACAGTCCTCTTGACACTCCCTCTCCAATGAACCAACAAGTATTGTCTATCTTCCCTGGTAGATACATACTGAATCACTCTCTTAACTCCAATGCCAAAACCACACAAAATCCAAGGTACTATTATCTTTAATCTGAACTCCTGAGATAGCCTTGTAACTGGCTATCTGACTTTCGCTCTATTCTATTTGCCACTTAACAGTAGCCACCTTTGCTTAAACCCTTTGGTGACTTCAAAGATGAGGTTAAAATTTCTCAAGGCTGCATACATAGGCCCTTCCCCACCTCTCCAGCTTCATCTCATACTCTTCCCTCACTTGATCTCTATTTCTCCCACAAAGGTTTACCTTCCACTCCTCAAAAGACTCAAAATCATACCAGCCTTAGGATCGTCATACATGCTATCCCATCTATGCCAAAAATTCTTCCTTCTTGCCCCCATAACTCTAGGCTTCATTTGGCTTATACCTATTCATTCTCCAAAATTGTTTTAATGTCACTTCCTCAATAAAGCATTCCCTGGGATCTCTAAATTAGATCTCCCACTATATGCTCTACTAGTTCTTCTAGGTCTTCCTCGGAACATTTAGCACAATTCTGTAATTGTTGTATAATATTGTTAATTGTATATTTTCTTTACTAACCGGCAAGATCTATGAAAACACAGACTAGAGTTGTATTGTTTACCTCTGAACTTTTCGTGTCTGTAAACCATGCTTGGAATATAGTAGATCCTCAAAAGTACTTTTAATAAATGAATGAAAAACATAAATCAATGAATTGATGCAAGAACTAAGTCAGATATCTCCATTATAAAGACCTCCTTGAACAACCTAGTTGGTGGACCTCATTGGACTACTGAAGTTTTTATAGTCTTATTTCTTTAATGTTCTACCTTTTATGTGCCTTATCTTCCAACTGGCAAGTGCCTCTAATACAGGCATTTATTTTACTCATTATATTTCTACATGGCATTTTGCATAAAAAAGAGATGAATAAATATTTTTAAATAAAGTCAAAAGGGAGACAAGGGAAGGCAGGAAAAAAAAGGAAGCAGGCATAAAAAGAAACATTAAAAATACAATGATAGGGACTTCCCTGGTTGCGCAGTGGTTAAGAATCCGCCTGCCAATGCAGGGGACATGGGTTCAAACCCTGGTCCAGGAAGATCCCACATGCCGTGGAGCAACTAAGCCTGTGAGCCACAACTACTGAGCCTGCGCTCTAAAGCCCATGAGCCACAACTACTGAAGCCCGTGTGCCACAAATACTGAAGTCCGCACACCTAGAGCCCGTGCTCCGCAACAAGAGAAGCCACCACAATGAGAAGACCGCCGCACACTGCAACGAAGAGTAGCCCCCGCTCGCCACAACTAGAGAAAGCCCGCGCAAGGCAACAAAGACCCAATGCAGCCATAAATAAATAAATAAATAAATAAATAAACAAATAAATAAATTTGTTTAAAAAAATACAATGATATATAAGACATGTCTCCACAGTTCAGATATATCAAGTATTTATTTATGAGTTGCTACTACATAACAGGAACTGTTTAACATATTTTCAACCACAGTTTTGCACTGCATGAAGGATATATTAATGATTAACATGGAAACATAAAATACAGTATTTCCCCCATTTTGAAAACATATTCTTTAAGAGTAGAGATTCTAATCATTAAGTTGCTTATTTTTTTTCATTATTTCACCTCTTGACATATCTAACTTCACCTCCATAGTAATCATTCCTCTTTTAACAAAATTTCCTCCATAAGCCACTGCCAAAAAAAAATTATTAAACAGGTTATGGTAGCTGAAATTTATTGCCAGTATCTGGAGATTACAATACAAAGTCCAGGAACTCTTGGAAAGACATTTGAATTTAAGAGAAAATAAATAAAGTCTGGAACTCCAAACCTCCACTTACTCATCTTAATGACCTAGCAATGAGGTGTTAACAGGTAGACTGCAAGGTGAGACTTAACCTCAACCTTCATCTCCATTCTTTTCCTCTCTCTTTTTTCCTTTTTTTTTTTTTTTTTTTTTTCCAGTAACAAAAACTTATAGGGTGAGAAACAAGCCTGCTCTTCTCTTTGGGATTCATATGGAATGCTACTTTTCTTTGACCCTTTCTGCCCCACTGGTTACCACTTACAACATAAGCCAATGGATCAATCTCTCTCAATCTATGGGACAAGAGTTAAAATTAGGTTTTGAGAAAACACACAAAGGAGTCTTAACATAAAGCCTTTACCTTAATTTTAAACTCTAGTAGTTTATTTTCTACCAAAAAAATCTCTTAAAATTTTTTGATATGTTTTTTTAGATAAGCTTGGACTTTGTGCTTTCTCTGGCTTTCAGTTTTATTAAATGAGGAAGCACAAAATGCAGCATCTTTCCCTTTCCTTAATCACTGCGTGTAGTTAAGTCATTATTTAGCCATAGAAGCCATTCATATCTTCAGGTTTATGCCCAATCTTATATGATTGTGAGGCTGAGTTCTATTTGGAAAGTTGAGTCTAAATCTTTAGACCTAAAACTCCTGATCCTGATCACAAGTTCTTAACATTCAGCTTCATATTGCTTTTCTGGTTAATGCCTGAGGTTTCACAGCTTCCTAAGGATTTGCTCAACAACACATATTAAACACTTTTCAGGGCCAAAGAACTGAACTAAGCACAACACAAATATATATAACATAATATCTTTCCTAAAAGATGCAGGTTCAGTAAACAGTCATTGAATGCTCACAATGATCCAGGTACCAGCAACTTCATTTTATTACATTTAACTTATGATCTAGCAGTAAAGGTGAAGTACTTACGAATATACTTTTATGACATGTTTTTTTAAGACTCCGTATGGTAAGGAAGAAACAAAAATATGGGGCGGGGAGGTCAAAGACGACCTTTTAAAAATAAAAAACCAAATCTTTAAAAAATGGCCTGAAATTGGTAGAATTACTAAAATGGATACAAGGAGCTATTTTGAAGTAAGGGTCATTTCTAATAACCTCTAAATCGTACCCACAGCAGCTGTTATACTTTCTAACCATAATTCTAATCTATCCATAAGGTTTATCTTGCCTAATTTTTTTCTATTTCTACTATACTCTTTACATTCTAATACCTGAATTATTTGTTATAATATCTTTTAACAGGAACACCTAAATCAAAGTACCAGATAGTACAAAATTTTTTTAACATCTTTATTGGAGTATAATTGCTTTACAATGGTGTGTTAGTTTCTGCTTTATAACAAAGTGAATCAGCTATACATATTCATATATCCCCATTTCTCCTCCCTCTTGCGTCTCCCTCCCACCCTCCCTATCCCATCCCCCTAGGTGGTCACAAAGCACTGAGCTGATCTCCCTGTGCTATGTGGCTACTTTCCACTAGCTATCTATTTTACATTTGGTAGTGTATATATGTCCATATCACTCTCTCACTGCAGCCCAGCTTACCCTTCCCCTTTCCTGTGTCCTCAGGTCCATTCTCTACATCTGCGTCTTTATTCCTGTCCTGCCCCTAGGTTCTTCATAACCTTTTTTTTTTTGATTCCATATATATGTGTTAGCATATGGTATTTGTTTCTCTCTGACTTACTTCACTTCATATGACAGACTCTTCTACCTCACTACAAATAACTCAATTGTTTCTTTTTATGGCTGAGTAATATTCCATTCTATATATGTGCCACATCTTCTTTATCCATTCATCTGTCGATGGACACTTAGGTTGCTTCCATGTCCTGGCTATTGTAAATAGAGCTGCAATGAACATTGTGGTACATGACTCTTTTTCAATTATGGTTTTCTCAGGGTATATGCCCAGTAGTGGGATTGCTGGGTTGTATGGTAGTTCTATTTTTGGTTTAAGGAACCTCCATACTGTTCTCCATAGTGGCTGTATCAATTTACATTCCCACCAACAGTGCAAGAGGGTTCCCTTTTCTCCACACCCTCTCCAGCATTTATCGTTTGTAGATTTCTGATGATGGCCATTCTGACTGGTGTGAGGTGATACCTCATTGTAGTTTTGATTTGCATTTCTCTAATGATCAGTGATGCTGAGCATCCTTTCATGTGTCTGTTGGCGATCTGTATATCTTCTTTGGAGAAATGTCTATTTAGGTCTTCTGCCCATTTTTGGATTGGGTGGTTTGTTTTTTTGATGTTGAGCTGCATGAGCTGTTTGTAAACTTTGGAGATTGATCCTTTGTCTGCTGATTCATTTGCAAATATTTTCTCCCATTCTGAGGGTTGTCTTTTCATCTTGCTTATGGTTTCCTTTGCTGTGCAAAAGCTTTTAAGTTTCATTAGGTCCCATTTGTTTATTTTTGTTTTTATTTCCATTTGTCTAGGAGGTGGGTCAAAAAGGATCTTGCTATGATTTATGTCATAGAGTGTTCTGTCTATGTTTTCCTCCAAGAGTTTTATAGTGTCTGGCCTTACATTTAGGTCTTTAATCCATTTTGAGTTTATTTTTGTGCATGGTGTTGGGGAGTGTTCTAATTTCATTCTTTTACATGTAGCTGTCCAGTTTCCCACCACCACTTATTGAAGAGGCTGTCTTTTCTCCATTGTATATTCTTGCCTCCTTTATCAAAAATAAGGTGACCATATGTGTGTGGGTTTATCTCTGGGCTTTCTATCCTGTACCATTGACCTATATTTCTGTTTTTGTGCCAGTACCATACTGTCTTGATTACTGTAGCTCTGTAGTATAGTCTGAAGTCCAGGAGCCTGATTCCTCCAGCTCCATTTTTCTTTCTCAAGATTGCTTTGGCTATTCGGGGTCTTTTGTGTTTCCATACAGATTGTGAAATTTTTTGTTCTAGTTCTGTGAAAAATGCCAGTGGTAGTTTGATAGGGATTGCACTGAATCTGTAGATTGTTTTGGGTAGTAGAGTCATTTTCACAATGTTGATTCTTCCAATTCAAGAACATGGTGTATCTCTCCAGCAGTTTGTATCATCTTTAATTTGTTTCATCAGTGTCTTATAGTTTTCTGCATACAGGTCTTTTGTCTCCTTAGGTAGGTTTATTCCTAGGTATTTTATTCTTTTTGTTGCAGTGGTAAATAGGAGTGTTTCCTTAATTTCTCTTTCAGATTTTTCATCATTAGTGTATAAGAATGCAAGAGATTTCTGTGCATTAATTTTGTATACTGCTACTTTACTAAATTTATTGATTAGCTCTAGTAGTTTTCTGGTAGCATATTCAGGATCCTCTATGTATAGTATCATGTCATCTGCAAACAGCACCAGCTTTACTTCTTCTTTTCCAAATTGTATTCCTTTTATTTATTTTTCTTCTCTGACTGTTGTGGCTATAACTTCCAAAACTATGTTGAATAACAGTGGTGAGAGTGGACAACCTTGTCTTGTTCCTGATCTTAGAGGAAATGGTTTCAGTTTTTCACCACTGAGAACGATGTTGACTGTGGGCTTGTCATATATGGCCTTTATTATGTTGAGTTAAGTTCCCTCCAGATAGTACAATTTTTAGTTATGTGTGAAACTTGATTTGTCTAGCAGGCAAATGAAGTATCCAAAAATAATTGTTTCAAACTTGCTAAATTGTGCCTCTGAGTACATAAGGAGCATTTTCTAAGACTCAGATTTGTTTGTTTATGTAAATCATCATATCAGCAGCTAAAAAGGAAGTGGGTGGAAGAAATTCCATCCTAGGGCTTCCAACTAACACTATATGAAAGTCTGTTAGAACCTGGGAATTAGATTAAGTGTTGCCATTCAACTAGATAACCGAGAAGGAGATTCAACCAGTATGTAAGTTGGCAAAAAGTGAAGTCAAACACAATTCACTACGTATTTACTGGCAAATATCTGGAAAGATCACTCTACATTCAAGCTTTCAAGAACGAGTGAGCACAACAAAGGAAAACCATAAACTGAACGAAAAGATAAACCATAGAATGGGATAAAATATTGGCAAATGAAGTGACCAACAAGGGATTAATGTCCAAAATATACAAACAGCTCATGGGGCTCAATATCAAAAAAACAAACAACCAAATCGAAAAATGAGTGGAAGGTCTAAACAGACATTTCTCCAGAGAAGACACAGCAGATGGCCAAAAAGCACATGAAAAGATGCTCAGCATCACTAATTATTAGAGAAATGCAAATCAAAACTACAATGAGGTATCTATCTATCTCACACCTGTCAGAACTGCGATCATCAAAAGGTCTACAAATAATAAATGCTGGAGAGGGTGTGGAGAAAAGGGAACTCTCCTGCACTACTGGTGGGAATGTAAATTGGTGCAGCCCCTATAGAAAACAGTATGGAGGTTCCTCAAACAACTAAAAATAGAGTTACCATACAATCCAGCAATCCCACTCCTGGGCATATATCTGGATAAAACTTTAATTCCAAAAGATATATGCACCCCAATGTTCATAGCAGCACTATTTACAACAGCGAAGACATGGCAGCAACCTAAACGTCCATCAACAGGTGAATGGAGAAAGAAGATGTAGTGTATATATGCACAATGGAATATTACTCAGCCATAAAAAAGAATGAAATGCCATTTGCAGCAACATGGATAGACCTAGAGATTATCATACTAACTGAAGTAAGTCAAAGACAAATATCTTATGATATCACTTATATGTGGAATCTAAAAAATGATATAAATGAACTTATTTACAAAACAGAAACAGACTCACAGACATAGAAAACAAACTTATGATTACCAAAAGGGAAATGTGGGGGGAGGGATAAATTAGGAGTTTGGGATTAGTAGATACAAACTACTATATATAAAATAGATAAACAACAAGGTCCTACTTTATAGCACAGAAAACTACATTCAATATCTTATAATAAACTATAATGAAATGAAAGTTGGAAAATATATATCTGAATCATTTTGCTCTACAGCAGAAATTAACACCAAATTGTAAATCAACTATACTTCAAAAAAAATTTTTTTTAAAGATTGAGTGAGCAGAAGAAAATAAAAAACAAAAAACTGGGCCTATGAGAATACGCTACAGAAACTGTAAAGGAAACATCATTCCTACTACTTAGCTCAGTGAATTTGATTTACTATAGGAACAAAAATTAGATTTTAGAAACTTTTTGAGATCCTCAAATGTCAAAAGACACTGATCCTATAAAATAGGAGTCAACAGCTAAAAGGAGAAATCAAGCTAAATTAACGAGTAAAAAGAAAGATGAATAAGGTAAATGAGGATGGCAAGAAAACTAAATGCATAGTGGCAAAATTAAAATCTACACTGGAGGGCGTCCCTGGTGGCGCAGTGGTTAAGAGTCCGCCTTGCTGATGCAGGGGACATGGGTTCGTGCCCCGGTCCGGGAAGATCCCACATGCCACAGAGCGGTTGGGCCCATGAGCCATGGCCGCTGAGCCTGTGCTCTGCAATGGGAGAGGCCACAACAGTGAGAGGCCCACGTACCGAAAAAAAAAAATATATATATATATACATATACATATATGTATAACTTATATTAATATATACTTTTAAAATATATGCTATAACTTATGTTAATAAATGTTATAATATATATGTGACCAAGTCCATTTAATCTCCTAAATAAAAAAGATAGCTATTTTATCATTTTCAGTGAGAATTAAGAGAAACAAATTTTGGAGGAATTTTTCAGGAGAAATTTCAAGCACATATATTTGAGGACAGTAACTTCAAAACTGATTTTCTACCCAAATGAAATTAATCTCTCCATTCTGATACAGGTGGTAACATTAGTTACTCTGAGAGGTCTTAAAACACACACATAAACACATGCACATACAAATATACATACACACACACGATTACACACGCACACATATACATATTTACAGATATCCACGTGCGCACAGACATGAACACAAACACACATATAACTTTTTTTTACTCTGTTAAAGAGAGGCACATAGGAAGAGGAAAAAAGACTGGAATAAATAAATGTATATTTTACTTATGGTTACCTCTGAGTGATAGAATAATAGGTGATTCTCCTTTACAGTCTTTCAAATTTACCAAATTACTTTCAATGAACATTTTTTTGAATTAAAAAAATATAAGTGTTACTCCCAAATTTCACTTAACACACCAATAATCTTTTTTGTGTGTAGCTGCATGTAATTCATGTCTATTTACTCTCATTTCATTCGGATATTCATTTGTTTATTATACAGTAAGTACATACACTGAGTACCCTCCTTGGGCTAGCCATATACCTATGTGCTAGGGTTAGAGAGAAGAGAAAACACAATCTCTTCCCGCACAGAGAGCCCATCTGAACATAATCCCCAAAATAAATAATTACAATCTTTCAGGGAAAAATCCAGTTTGTTATGAGGGACCATAATTGATTTAATTTGGACTTAGCTGACCGAACAAGGCTTCATGAAGGAAATAACACGTAAACTAAAACCTGAAGGATTAATGGGAGTTTGCCTGACTTGGGAAAATATCTTTAATTAAAAAACAAAAAGCAAAAACCAAAAAAACAGGAAAAAAGGCCAGTTTTGCTATTCTCACACTGAAATATTCAAATGTATTTCACTTTCTGTCATGATGTGCCACCCACTAAACATCAATTTAAAAATTCTTTTAACTAAACTATTTGTAATGGCTTTCATAAACATTGGTTTAGTTTGAGCACTATAATTCTACTTCACATTAGACACTGACTTAAAAAGATAATGTTACAAAGATAATGTTACAAAGAAAGAATTTACTCACAGAATATATAAAGGAACCTAGTGTTGGGAGAAAGAAGACCTTAAATGGTACTGGGTGATGGGGAAGATAAAGCCAATCAAATTTATTTGCCATTAAATTCTTGTGTCAATGAATCCCATTTGGTATAAACTTAGCACAATTATTACATCATCTACTCTCAATGGTCTGTTGTGAGCCATGAACAAGCCTCATCCCTGTTAGGAACAGCTGAGTAGAAAGGAAGACTATGGCAGAGAAAATGACATACATTGCCCTTTCCTTAGTCATCAGAACTCATACAAACACCATGCCTTGGCTTCACATAGAATGAAAAAAGCACCTCTTAAATTCAACTTGATATAATAGTTGAATATTATTACTCATATTCCAATATAACAGAATTCATTTGAATATGTGGCAACCTGGCTCTACAATACGCATTCTTCATTAGCACTACAGCAGGTGTGTCATCTTCTTGTCCATCCAGAAATATCCTCAACCAGGCTCTCTGTAGGGCCACCAGGGAGTGGCTGCATCTTAGTCTGCTTCTTGGTCCATTCAAGTTCTCACAGGAAATGGACTAGAGACATCATCTTTCAACAACTGACTGAGTTCAGACCACATTTTTCCCTTGGACCACTGCTTTGTTCTTTACAAAAAGGGGATGGTGTGGCTACTCTAGTTGACTGTTGAGGATCATATGGAAGGTAAAGGTTTGAATGTTGTGCCTTGAAAATTATGTGACTGAGTAACTTTTTAGTTGTTTCAAAAGGTATAGCTCTTAGAGAATGAAATTAAGCAAATCGCCTACACTTACAACTTGTTTTCTCTTCCTTACTTTTTAGTGGAACAACCACTGAGTATTGAAGATTTATGACTTTCTTTTGGGAAAAAAAAGCTAAATATTCTCAAATAACATGTGACTTCAAAGTGACTTAAATGTCACTTGATTTTTCTTGATGTATCTACACCAGATATTAAAAAGCCAAAAGAAAGGCATTTAATGCTTAAAAAATTTGTCGTCAAACATACCACAAATGAAAGCCTTAAGAGTTCTCCTCTAAAATAAATATTGTTAGAAATACTAAAATGAATTTTTAGATCATGTGGATTGTAAGAGTATGTAGCTTACAGGGGAAATTTAAGTTTGGATTAAAGCCAGAATAATATGTGGAGGAGCAGAGTGAAGACAGTGCATTTCATTTCCTTTGGATTTGGAAAAGCACTAAATGAAAGTCACCAACCAAATATATATTTTTAGTCCCAATGACAGTGGAGGGGCTATTAACAGATACATAAATTATATACTTTGCATGTTTTTTTAAAAATATGTAATATTTTTACTTTAAGAATTTAAGTGTTAGGATGCAACATTCTTAAGGTAAATAAGACAATAAGAAGGTTCTTCTCTACTGAAGTATGTAACTTTGAAATCACTTAGTCGTTCTTTACAGAACAATAATTACAAAGTAACTTTCCATTTTCAATGTTTTCAAATTTGAACTAGTAAATTCCTAAGTGTTTACAATTTATATGTACATATATCATGTACATATACTACAAATTAGTATTTGTTCATTCAACTAAAATTTATTGAATACCTACTAAGTATAAAATCCTGTATTTTTTAAAATATAAGTTTATATAATCTCTCATTTAGGCAAGAAATGTGCCTCATCACGTACATTAAAAATGAAAATAGGGCTTCCCTGGTGGCGCAGTGGTTGAGAGTCCGTCCACCTGCTGATGCAGGGGACGCGGGTTCGTGCCCCGGTCCGGGAAGATCCCACATGCCGTGGAGCGTCTGGGCCTGTGAGCCATGGCCGCTGAGCCTGCGCATCCAGAGCCTGTGCTCCGCAATGGGAGAGGCCACAACAGTGAGAGGCCCGCGTACCGCAAAAATAAAAAAAGAAAATACACTCAAGCTGATTTCCCTATTTGTGTTTGGAATATAAACTCTGATAAATACTAGGATGTTGACATTATGAGAAAGAAACTAATCATGTGAAATGACCCAGTCTTCAGTCTGAAGGATTAGGTTATGTTTATGTCATGCTTATGTTATTTGGTTTGCAGTCCACCCTTTCACCTGATTCTTTTAAGGCCTACAAACCCTGTTCAACATGTTTTCTCAAACTAGTAGGATCATTCTAATATTCAGAGATCTTGCTTCATTCATATGGAGGGAACATATAAAAAGCAGAGGAAACCACAGCATGTCAGGAAAGGGTCACCCCTCTTAACTAAGAAAAGAAACTATCAGTAGGATTACAATAGTAGACAGCAGCGCACATGGAAACAGCACCACAAAACTTTATAATCAAGCTCACTTTTAAACTAAGGAAATGATTTTGAGTGAATGTAACCTGCATTACAATAGGGTGTCTGTGTCTCTGAAAGCTTATGGCTGAATAAAAAACACTTTCAGTAAAAAGAATTGAGAAGTATCTAATTCTTAAAGGCTGCTGCTCTCACTACCTACAAAAAGTATTTCTCTACATCACGTATCTGGCTTTGAGCAAAAATTCTCAGAAGACCAGGGATAGAACCAGGCCTGACTGATCCAAGCGGCTTCCGCTGACAGTGGGCTGCAGTCCTGAGTCGTCTGGGATACCAGGACAGGTCTGCTTTGCTCCAAGTTATAGAGGGATCAGAGGCAGTGGCTAATGTGGTGAAGGAAATATATCCAAATATAACGACTGCAGCTCCTAGTATGGAGTGTTGGCTTGTGCTGTAACACATTATAAAAAGTAGCTCCTATGCATACTTATTAAGATGTCTGTCAAAGTTAAATAACTTGGCCATTTCATTTATTGATTTTTAAATAAAAGATGATATCAAGGCTTGGGAACGTGATTTCAGAAAAAGTATTTTAACTTTTCCAAGCACAAAGGGTTGCTTGAGGTCACAGAAGCCACAAAAACAAACTCTGAATCCTAAAAACTGCTTCAAAAATAAATCAGATAACCTGTGAGAGACTTTGGGGGAAGGTACATCTGAACTCTCCCCTTGCTGCATCCAAGTTATGAGCCCTTAGGGCTAGAATATCTTTCATTTGATGAGCCACAGTTTGAGTGCATGGAATAAGAACAGGGGCCAGCAGACTTAAGGGAATATTTATCCACATGGATATTTATGGTACAGCTCCTTTGTGAGAGAATAGCACCCTTTTTTTGTGTGTGTTCCGGACTTGACCTTCCTTTGGCCTTGGAATTATCTGGTTTGTTTTCCTCTGTAGCCAGGTTCTGAAATACCAAACACAGCTGTAGGCAAACGAAGAGGGTAGTCAAATAGCCCACCCATTGGTGCCATAATAAATGGAAATGGAACTCATGTATGTAGAATTAAACAAGGTTTGCCTTGGCACCACTGTCTCCTATGAGTCATTTGTATGTAAAGTCAGAAGAAAACAGGGACACCAACAAAACAGCAAGAAAGACAAACTGGAAGAAGGGCACTCTTTAGACTCAAATGAAGCCAGCATCATAAATTTCCTAGTGGCCAGGACTACTAGAAGGAAGAGATTGAGGAACACTGCTAAAGAATGTTGTAGGGATTTTTGTTTCCAAAAGGGACCCATGCACCTGTTGATGTGTTTTCCAGGCCCTTGAATGGTAACAATTTATGAGGCTATTAATACTAAGCCCAAGATTTATCAGATGTGCTGTTTGTCTTGTGGCCTATATAATCTCATAAAATTCGGGTTGCACTGGGTTAAAATGGAGTGTTCTGCTCTTGGAGTTATTCAGAGCATTTAAATTGCTTAATCCTACAAGAACGGTGTATTTAGCCTGCCTATTAGGGAGAGTCTTTAGGGATTCTCACCAGTTGCAGAGCCAGGCAGGAGGTGGCAGTCCATTGCTGGGTGAGGTAAAATGCAGGCAGCAGGGGAGGAATGAGTCCTGGAGACAAGACGATGCTTCTCTAATCCGTCCATGCCATCCGCGGCCAGCTGAGCTGGGCGCACCGAGAGCGCACGTGCGTGCTGTGGCTCCAGGAAGGGCTGTTGCCAAGAGAAGAGCACAGTAGAAAGAAACATGAGACAAGCACTAAGGGAGACACTGAGAGCGACATGGCAACCAATTAAGTTCATCAGGTCAGAGACATAATAAACGGTGTGAAGGAAAAAAAATAAAGGGAGAAACAAAACACGATCTAGTCAATAAATCCATTCAACAGATGTTTTCACACTGACGGCCAGGGCCTGTCTGCCTGGCTAAGGAGGAGGTGATGGCAGGAGGCCTGTCAGTTTGAACTGATTGAAAGAAACAGACCTTTAACCTCAAGAGGAACATTGACTTAGACTCATTTCCTACCTTGATACCAACGTTTTGAATACAGCCCCAGAATTATTACAACGCAAAGTGGGAGAACAATTCAACTGCTTTCAAACCGCCAACGAAGCTCAATTCTGAAAACCCTATCTTGAATTTGTTTCAGTAATATTGTCAATGAAATTTATGAGAGCCTAAAAATTGCCAATTAAATGACTATATTTGACAACTTTCAGTCTTCATATAATGGTACAGAATAAGGAAGTTTTCATAGGTTGCATGGTGTAATCTCAATACTATGAAAAGTTTTAGTTTCTTTATAAAGTATTAAATACAATCTCAGTGATTTAACAACATTATCAATCTTCATACTTCTCAAGTTATGAAATCAAAGAGCCAGAATTTGGAAGCTCCTGAAAGATTCACTTGGTCTATTCCTCTGTCTCCAAAAAAGACAATCTCTAAAATAGAGAGAGGCAGTTAATTTAATTATCAGTGTTACACACTGAATATTTCCTCCCTTCAACATCACGGGATTCATAACCTTTGTGTTGATTTTTATGTTTGTTTCCTTTTCCATGTTCCCAACAAACGTGAAAAGTAGCTGAACAGTGATACAAAGGATGATCATCACATTCCATGGATAAGGAAACTAATACTCCAAAAGGTTAACAAAGCCTTTTAAATACAAGCCTAATTGCTATAATTCTTAAAATGTACATGGTCTTCTGCTTTGGTCTACCTGCCAGGCATGTACTGTTTTAAGACTGAATGCAAACATCACCTCTCCTTAGTAAGGCCCTGCCTTAACCTTCTTGTCAGGGTGGTGCTCCTCTAGCACAAGGCTTGGTACATCCTTAGTGTACAAATTATTTACTTAGTGAGAATGCTAACAAATCTACATACAACACAACTGTATTCAATGCATATTACATGGTTTTATGTCAGTATGACTTTCTCTGTATGAGTTAATGCTGTATATAAAAATGAGTAATGATTATGAATATGTATTTAGTTATAGACCATAGACAGAGATTCCCCAATTTAGAAAAAAGTTAAGAATCCTTTAAAATTAACTTTAAAATAAGTTATAACTAATGTATGTGTATATGGTGTTACTTCAGTTTTGTTCTACAGAATAACTGAACCATCTATCAACTGGAAGGCATTTGTCACATCATTGAGCTCTGGGCATTTGCTTTGATGATAGAATGACTTGGCCAGGATGTAGATCTAGTTCTAATAGTTTTAACACATCTACAGGAGTCTAAATCTCTTGTTTTCTTGAGCATCTCAATGTTCAATTCCCTAAGGTACAGCAGTAGGATTGACATGGTTCCTCCTCTCATGAAACTTATATAGGGAATGTAAATGTGTAATTATGACTTTGGGAGTTTTCTATGGAGAAAATGAGCTCTTCTGCATATGATCTAAAATGCCTGGGTAAATATATACCTGGATGTTTGTAATATCTATCCCTTCTGTCTCTTTCTATTATAATCCAACCTAATGCAAAGGCCCTTGATTGATCACCCTACCTCTAAAATCAACCCATCCAATTCTTTCCTGCAAGAATTCTCTTCCTAAAGCTCTCCTGTAAGTAAAAAGCTGGTAGAAAGTCTGTGAAGGTAAAGCAAAGTTTGAAGAACCTCGCCAGCCTGTCATCTGGAATCTCCCTAAGTGAGGCCATCTTGAATTTCAGTGTTAGATCTTCTATTGCTTTTTCAGATTCCAGCTCAAATCCTATCTACTGTATAACAAATACCATCTCCAGGGCTGCATTCATGGGCTCTTTCCTGTATAAAAAATATTAAAAATTAAATTTTATGCTAATATTGGCATACACTGGAATCATTATTATAATATTCATTTTTTCTGATTAAAAATTAACATTTAAGACATTTTTGGGGCCCCTTAGAGTATCATGGGTTCTGGGCACAGTGTCTACTGTGTCTAACAGATATGTTGGCTCTGATCATTCGTGCTTCCAATCTATCTTTTCTGTATCACCCCCTCTAGGTGTGTCCATGAAGCTTCACATTCAGCAACCATTCACTACCTCTAAAGTCCTCTTCAAATTTTACATGGAACCTTTTCAAGCCCATATATTACATGCACTTTCCCTCTCCACTACATTCCCATCACATTTTGTTTTTCTCTCTCCATTTCCCTGCCACCATCTTTTATATTTTAGAGTTTCTGCATGCAGTAACTACTTATTGAGGTCACACTCTGAGCCAGACACTTTGCAGGTGTGTTGAGCCTTTTTTATGTTTATTGTCTAGTGAGGAGACAGATACTAAATATTTCTAAGTATAATGTAATTATAATGAGTGCTATATGGGGAAAATGCAGAGTATCATGAAAAACTGTCAAGAAGAACCTAATTTAGAGGTTGAGGGAACTTTAAGAAAGTGACATTTAACTTGAGCTGTAAAAGATAAATTCCATTAGCCAGATGCAAAGTGGGGAGAAGGCTCTAGATAGGTTGTGTGTGTGTGTGTGTGTGTGTGTGTTTGTGTGTGTGGTGTGTGTGAAATCATCTTTCCATGTATAATATTGAAAGCTCTTTGAACCAGGGACTGGATCTATATCATCTGTGAACTTATATTGTGCTGCATTTTGTATTTCTTATGCTTTCTCGAAGTTAAATATTTATTTGCGCATTAAGAATATGTAACATGGGACTTGCAGTAGTTAAGAACCCGCCTGCCAATGCAGGGGACACAGGTTCAATCCCTGGTCCGGGAAGACCCCACATGTCATGGAGCAACAAAGCCCGTGTGCCACAACTACTGAGCCTGCTCTCTAGAACCCGTGAGCCACAATTACTGAGCCCATGTGCCACAACTACTGAAGCCCACGTGCCTAGAGCCCGTGCTCTACAACAAAAGAAACCACTGCAATGAGAAGCCTGTGCACTGCAACGAAGAGTAGCCCCCGCTCACTGCAACTAGAGAAGGCCCACACGCAGCAACAAAGGGCCAATGCAACCAAGATAGATTAATTAATTAATTAATTTTTTAAAAAAGCATATGTAACAGATATTTGAGAGTTAAAGGCCATGGTTTTTTCAAATAACATGACCATGTTTTAGATGACTGGGGTTTCTACATGTTTTCCCTCTTAATGAATAACTCAATACTGTAAGAGCTCCATGTTAATACCACCGCCACCTTCTTTCTTTCTTTGCTAATAAAGCATATTTATTGCTTTACTTGGACTTCACAGGAACCTTTGAGATAATGGAATTACAGTTTGCTACCTCATAACCAAGATACAAATGTTACACCTCAACACAGACCTTTACAAACAGGCAAGCAAATTCTACTTATTCAATTCTACTTATCTAATCTCCTTATCCATACTATTAGGAATATGGCAATATAGGTAAGAGACAAACAACTACTTGTTCAATAGTAGTTATTTATTCATCACATGTAAGTATCCTTCCAATATCTACTGTGCATGCAGATAGAAAATACTGATAGATGCCATGCTGGGTTGTATAGATAGGAAAGTGAGTTAAGCATCGCTCCTGATCTTATAGGTTGACACCCAAATTAAAGCACTTTGTCCATAAATAGTAAGTTCCATAAAGATATGAGCTTTGCCTACTGAATCATATATTCCCATGCAGTGTTTCACACATATAGTAGATGTTAACAAATATATGTTGAATAAATACATGAATAGAAAGGAGATACATGGCCATCTTTAAGATCTCACTACGAGGATAAAACAAGAAAGCAGCTTATAAGCAATCATTATATAAAGAACCAAGGAATGGCTAATGAAAATATAAGAAAATAGAGAACAGACAAAACAACTATCAAAGTACAATACTCTGAAGTTATTTAGTGATGGAGCCAAGAGCTGAGGGAAACGAGTGATTTGAGAATTATTTTTTTCCTTTGTGCTTTTATGTGGTTTCCAAACTTTCTGCATATCACAATTAAGAAAAATGGCAAATGTTACTTAAAATAAATAGTTGAACCTTTCAAACACTTCACTGGGACAGATTCATAATTATTGGTTCTAAGAGCAGACATGGATCAAATATTTTTGAACCTTCTACCGAAAAAGGACTATAAAAGAGAGAAAAGTTTATTCACTTTCAAAAGAGTTGACTACAATTATATGCCTTTACAAATGAAGTATAGCTTTTAATGTATAGGGCAAATCTTGACAATCTAGTAAGGCACTGATTATTATGGTACATATTAGTGACGAAAGTATCACAAAACAGTAGGCCACTTTTATTTCAGATGGATATTACTCCTCAGCAATAAAAAGCTTCCTTCATGAGGCTGAAAATTGAGATAGTATTTTTATAGCTAAAAAAAGTGTTTCATTAAACATTTTTTTCTATTAGCAATTTTAACGAGAGAGAATTTTGTTCGTGGTTATTTCCCATACTTCGAAGTAAGGACAAAAATGCATGTTTCTCTCTTGCATCATCAGAAAAATAAAATGTCTAACAGTTCAGAACCTACTGCTGCTAAAAATTGCATGCATACCCAAATTAACCTGTCATCTATTGAGTGCCTTTGGAAAATGTGTCATGCCCAATAAATGAATAATAAACATGCCCTCATCCCCCAAAAGCATTCTTATTTAAAATACTTTTTAAATACATGTAGTATTTTGAGCCTGTTTCTTATGCATACATGGCCTTTCTTTTTTCAGGTGATTTAACTAGGGACTTGGTTTTGATTGTTTACTTTGCCAGATTGTTATTCAGGGACATTCTGTCAGGCTACTGAGATGTGTACGACAACCTTTTCTATATGAAATGGCCTAAGGCCACTACACCTGAACATCATCTGTCTCCTCCTACTGATAAAAGTTGCAAAGTACTTTCAGTGAAGAGTTATTATGCCCCTACTTTATAAATTCTTCAATGATACCTAGCAGGACATCAATGTCATTGGGGCCTGGGCCTTCCTAAGCTGTGGGGCATAGGCACTGCCATCTATTTGGAAAGTGGGTCTCTATATATAGGTCTCTGTATGGCAGGCACAATGTTCTTGCTGTTAAATATTTGGGAGTGGCTTGCTAATGGAGATTATGAAATGATAAAGCCCCTGGGTTGAGGAGACTTCAAGGTTCTATTTTTTTGTGATAGCAGTGATTTTTTATTTTGCTTCTGTTTGGTTTTATGTTGTTTTCTTGTTGCCACTGCTCAGGGACCTATTTTATGGCTTCTGGGTTTTCACTTTGTTCTGAATGGTTACCTTTGCTTCCAGACATATTACTCATTGTGTGCTATAATCAATATCATCATGCAATTTCAGCAAAAGCAAATACAGAAATCATAAATTATAGCGTTTAATCTTTGAAATAATCAAAATTATTTGGATTAGTTTAATAAAAGATATGACCTAAAAATAAAGGAAAAAGGATCATGGGAAAATAATTAGAAAAAATATTAAAATTCTGTTTCTAAAGCCATTTCTTTAAAGAATATGTTCCTCCTTGTTTGGCATTATGAGAAAATTGAATTTTCTTTTTGGTTTGCAGTGCTTTGAATTTAAGAAGTTTTGCTTTTACAGAAAATTAGAATCATAAATATCCCTAGGGGTTATCTTATAAGATGCCAAGGGCTACAGGGAATTTACACGTTCTAAAGTGTTTGTATTATTCAGTATGGGTGTAGAAATAGTGGTTAACTTTACTTTTTAAAGCTAAACATGCATATTAATAATTTAAAAGTAGCTATTAAATAAATAGAAATAACATATATAACTTTAAAGTAAACAAACATTTTTAGAAGGAGACAAAACAAAGAAGCCATCAGTCTAAAAATAAATGGAGAAAAAAATGAAGCACTGAAAAAGCTGTACAAACATAATTCACAAAATAAGATGCTACAAATTCCTAAATATCACTAAACACAGTTGATGTCAATGTACTCAATTTGCCAGTTAAAAGATGAAGACAGTCAAATTGAATTTCAAAAATACAAAGGCTATATTCTTTGGCAGACCAAGATTAAATTAAAAGGTTCCATGATATAAGAAAATACTAACAACACAACAACAAAAAGATGTAAAAGCCTTGTGCAGCCCTGTTAAAACCAGATGAAATAGACTTTATGGGGAAAATATTAGAGACCATAATAAAGGTATATATAAAATAATACGGAAGTTCAATTAACCAAAAAAAAATTCTAAAACTAATAACAGGGACTCAAAATGTAAATTGGCAAAACTATAAAGAAAAATCAACATCATGGAAGGAGATTATAACAAACGTATAACAAAATGAGTGAGGTTACAAAAGATTTGAATTAACACAATTCCTTGGTGATATATTGAAACTTGCAGCCAAACATATTCTTTCAAGCACACATGTAACAATTGCAAAATTGACCAATACAATAAAGGAGGTGTCAACAAACTTTAAAGAATTAATATTGAAAATGGAATATTATTCAGCCTTAAAAAGGAAGGAAATTCTGACATATGCTACAACATGGATAAACCTTGACGACACCATGCTAAGTGAAATATGCCAGTTACAAAGGACAAATACTGTGTGACTCCACTTATATAATACACCTAGAGTAACTAAATTCATATAGACAGAAAGTAGGATGGTGGTTACCAGGGGCTGGCAAAAAGGGGAAATGGAGAGTTATTGTTCAATGGCTACAGAGTTTCAATTTGGGAAGAGGAAAAATGTTCTGGAGATGGTTCGTGGTGATGGTTGCACAACAGTGAATATACTTGATTGCCACTGAACTGTACACTTAAAAATAGTTAAACAGTAAATTTTCTGTTACATATATTTTACTGAAAAAAAGAGAAATTAATATTATTCAAATCATATATGAGGACCACATTATAGTCAGAGATGTAAACTAGGTAGATGAAAAGATACACTATATTCTGTGATAGAATCACTATCATAAAGATAACAGTTCTTCCCAAAAGAATCTATAATTTCTGGAATGTTTCAGCTGATTCTAAATTTTGCATAGGAGAGCAAAGGCAGAGAATACCCAAGTGAATTGTGAAAATAAAGAATAAGTTGGGGAGATATGACCAACCAGATATCTATACATACTAAAAACTAAATTATTTCAGACATATTAGCACAATAGATTAATGGAAGAGAACAGAGAGCCTAGAAGCAGACCCATGAGTATACGGAAACTTGTGATCTATAACAGAGATGATCTACACAGTAGCAGGTAAACAAAGAATAGTCAATAAACGATGTTGGGAACACTGGTTATCCGTAAGGAAACAACGAATTTAGATACCTACCTAACACTACATGCAAAAAACAACTGAAAGTGGATGAAAAACTTAAATGTAAATGCACAATTTTTAAAGTTTTATGGAAGTAGATGGAGAATATCATTCTAAACTTGAGGAAGGAAAGAAATTCAAATACTTCTGTTTATCATAAGCCAGAAAAACACAAGCCAGAAACTGGGTAGAAATATTTGCAAAACATAGAATAAGGCAACGTTTAATGTCTACGTTACCTATATAACTCCTAAAAATAAACAGGAACAGAAAATGGACAGAAAGTATGAACAGGAAATTCCCGGATTAAATAATAAAATATGTCAATAAATCAACAAATACATGAATAGAAAACCCTCACTAGTAATCAGAAAAATGCAAATTAAAACCAACATGAGATATCAATTTATACTCACGAGATTGACCAAAAATTTAAAAGTCTCATGATACCAAGCATTACAGAAAACATAGAGCAAGAGAAACTCATAGACTGCTTGTAGGAGAATAAATCATTATAACTACCTTAAAGAACAATGGACTAATATTTAGTAACAGTGAAGATGGACAGTAAACCTACAGCATAAATGGTGAATGAGTGAAAAAAGCAAGCAAAAAACGTATATGAAGTCAATTATTTAAGTTTAAAAATATGCAATATACATTGTTTTAATTAACAATTAATATACATTGTTTAAGTATATATGAATATAATAAAAATATAAAGAAATGCACAGGAAAAATAAAAAGCAAATTCAGAAAAGAAGGAATGGGAGGAGGATGAAATAGGAAAGAGATACATAGTAAACTTTATATATATATTACGTTTTATCTCTCAAGCTGGATGTTATGGATGTTCATTATATAATCTTTATTATTTTTTCTGTATATTAATACATTTAAAATAAGTGTAAAATGTTTAATAAATTGGCACATATAAAACACCAATATTATTATAACATAAAATTGGTTTTATTGAAAAGACTAAGTTTTTGTAGAGAGGGAACAAAGAGTCACTGGAAAATACAAAAAAGAAAAAATAAGAGAAAAAAGAAATAAAGAAAAAGTAAAAGTAGGTGAGAAAAAATAAGTATGAAAAATTATTTTTTAGTAAGTTTAAGTATGCTAATTTACTTTTAGGTCATATATTCATAAGATATCAATTAATTTGTACTATATTGCACTGATTGATAAATGAGTACAATAAAATGTACAATTAAGTATATTCTGTCTTTAGAATTTCAACATATTATCATGAAATTCATCTCAATGAGAAAACAATGATACTTAAAGGACTGAGAAATTAGTGCAGAAAAATGTCAACTGGAAACTTGAAATGATGATTTGGAACAGAAGAAAAAACAAATTTAAGTGTGCAAACTTTAAGAAACTAAAGAAACAAAGACACTTAAAAGCAATCATTTCTAAGTACTGATAATATGACTGATTTATTGTTATTTTCTTAATATTTTGGCTGACAAGTATTTTCCAAATTGCCTAATAAACAGCATTTTTAACTCTATTTTTAAAGTTATTTTCAAATGTTACACTTTATTGTGATATCAATATCTTAAGTGGTTAAATATGCTAAGGGGATTAGCATGGATATTAATTTGGACTTGGAAAAAGAGAGACTACTAGATACCTGCGAACAGAAATCTGACTGCATTTTCATACTCTCAGTCCTAAACCTAGAGCCCAGAACACAAGGGCTCACTAAATGTTGAGAATGTATATATTATAACATAGAAATATAACTGCTTCTAGTCTAAGATTAGGGGAAAAATCTGACTCTCTAATGTATTTGACTGAGCTGATAAATCTACCTAATTTTTATCAATGTAATTTAAATTTCTTGTTTTCTTCTTCACATTGTGTCAGAAAACACTTTGGTAAACCCAAACCCATCAGCAACTCTAGGTCACTAAGATTTTCTCTAGTATTTTGTTTTTAACTCACCAGTGTATTGGAATAATCATTTTATCCAATTAGAAGCACAGTTAGAACAGAGTGACTGAGATGAAGTTTCAGAGAAAGTCTACTCTCCTGGAGATGTTCCTGGGTGTGTACAAGTAATTCAATATTACCTTGGGGCCTGAAGTAGGGGTGGGCCACTGGTTGATGACATTTGGCTAAAAACTGGTATAGTGCCGAACAGAACCCAAGTATGGTACCTGAGAGCAGTGGTCTCCGAAGTTGGGAGTACACATGCATCCAGTGAGTGCAGAAGAAAATAGCAGAGGTGCTACTCATATTTAATTTTTAAATAAAAACACAAGAAAGCAAATTAACTATATTAATATTTGATATATGGATAGACAGTAGCATTTACATCCAGTCCCTGCATCAAGGGTCATACAGCACAAACTCTCTGAGATATCCTAAGTTAGGGAGGAGAGTACAATTTCAAACCTTAATACACAGCTACAGTAATCAAAACAGTGTGCATAAGGATAGACATATAGAATTGGAATTGAACTGAAAACCCAGAAATAAACCCTTCCATTTATGGTCAACTGATTTTCACCAAGGGTGCCAAGACAATTCAAAAGCGAAAGAACAGTCTTTCAACAAATGGAGCTGGGACAACTGCATACACACAGGCAAATGAAATTGAACCACTTCCTCACACCAAACACAAAACTTAACTTCAAATGGATCACAGAATAAATACAAGAGCTAAAACTATAAAATTATTAGAAGAAATATAGAAGTAAATCTTCTTAGATATAAGGCCCAAAACCAACAGTGCCCCCCCAAAATACAGATATAATCAGAAGTAAAAACTTTTATGCTTCAAAAGACACCATTGAGGGCCTCCCTGGTGGCGCAGTGGTTGAGAGTCCGCCTGCCGATGCAGGGGACACGGGTTCGTGCCCCGGTCCGGGAGGATCCCACATGCCGCGGAGCGGCTGGGCCCGTGAGCCATGGCCGCTGAGCCTGTGCGTCCGGAGCCTGTGTTCCGCAACGGGAGAGGCCACAACAGTGAGAGGCCCGCGTACCGCAAAAAAAAAAAAAAAAAAAAAAAAAAAAAAAAAAAAGGTAGCTAATAACAAGTGTTGGTGAGGATGTGGAGGAATTGGAACTGTCATACACTGTTGGAGGGAAGATAAAATGATGCAGCCGATTTGAAAAACAGTTCTGCAGTTCCTTGAAAAGCTAAACTTAGAGCTACCATATGACCCAGCAATTTCAGTGATATGTATATAACTAAGAGAAATGAAAATATCTCACAAAAACTCATACATGAATGTTCATATCAGCACTATTCATAATAGACCAAAGTAGAAACAACCCAAATATCCATCAACTGATGAATGGATAAATAAAATATGGTATATCTATGCAATGGAATGCTATCCAGCCATAAAAACTTTGTTTTGTTTTTTCCTCATTTGCAAAACCACAAACCATAGTTGCTATTTTCAGGGGAAAACTTAGGTATTAAACTGCAAGCTCATAAAATACAAATACCTAAAAAAGTATAAATATCCTCCTAGAATACATTTTATTGCATTAACTCTTAATATCTTCAGACCTTAAAAAAGACAAGCCTATGTATTATGCCAGGGTCGGAGATCAAACAAGGGCAAAAAGTGGCCGGCAGCTCCCCACAGGGGACACCCCAAAGCCAACGGCAGGCCGCCCTCCTCCTGGGGCTCCACTGGGGAGAACTGGTCTGCTGGTGTTTCAATGTGTCCTATAGAAAAGCATGTTATAAAATGTTGAGGCCAAACATTTATCATACAACAGGCCTTACAAAGAGGAGGACTTAAGTCCTAGGTTCTGAAGAACTTGGTTAATCAGGTTTGGGGGGATGGAAAAGAGAAAGGGGCACAGGCAGAAGTCTCCAGAAGCATTTGAAACTAGACGGGTCACAACCTCTGACCTACCTGCAGGCCGCCAGGGTGATCAGTGTGCACAGCTCCCCTGGGAAGCCAGAGGTCAAGAAGCAAAGAGCCACTCATCTGGGCCAGGTCCCCCAGACTCTTGACAGTCCCCACGACCCGGTGAGCCGTCTGTTCTCGAAGCAGGCATACACAAGTTTTTCTAGGAATCCAGAAGCCAGGCCCCTGCCCCGACTTCCATCCCAGGCCAGACAGAGGCATATCGACAGGGCTACCAGCTCCCCCGGGAGCCTGTGGGTGGGAGAGACGTGGGCAAACTTCTGCCTCCCTTTCCATGATGTAACAGATCATTCCAAAACGGCGCAACACTTGCAGGCATTTCTAAAACGTGCAAACACTCTGTAGTCTATGGACCCCGGGAAAGAAGGATGCAAAGGTCTCTTGCCAGGAAAATACACAACTGAGAAGCCTTGACGGTGATTCCAGGCCTGGGTCCCGGTGGAGGAGCCTGGTTCTGAAGGAGCCCCAGAGCAAAGGCCGGGTAGTAGTGAAGGCGGAGGCCGCCTCTCTGAGGAGCGGCTCACAGAGGCCGGGCGAAACCTGGAAGCCTGACCGCGGACCCACCTGGGAGCCTGACCGCGGACCAGGCCTCAGTCCCCGGAGCCACGGTGCTGCGGCTACTGCCTACCAGGGAGGCCCACGCTGCATGACGGACTGCAAGAACGTCGCCTTTCATGAACTTCGGTGATTCGGAAGCTTCAGGCCCGGGCTGCATTTGGAAAAACCGAGGGAGGGCCCTCAAACGACGCCCACCGCCAAGCAGGCCTCCTGTGCAAGGGCGCATGCGGCCTCGGGCGGCTGGTCCCGTGACTCAGCACCAATTTGAGAGGCAGAAAAGGACTCACACCTGGATCTCCAGGTAAATCGTCAAACGCAGGTCTCTTCTCACGGCCAAACTTCCTGAGAAGGTGGTTCGCTGCATCTTGGGAAAAGATAAAAGACTTCTTCGGCTGTTAGCCCTGTGCTTCTTACCTCCTTCTTGCAAAAATCCTGCCTTTCTCGCTGGGCTCACTGTGGTGCCGAGTCTTGCAGCTCTTTAGAGGGCACGCAGAGGAACTCGGCCTGGTCTCCACTCCCCCAGTTGCAGAACGAGCTGATGCTGCCCAGGTGTTCTAACTTCCCGTCCTCATACGTGGTGGGCGCCACCTGCGTGAGCGCCTCTTCAACTGAAGCCGGCGGTACGCCTGCTTCACCCGCACCTGGGATGGTCCGCTGTCCCATTCTCTCCGTCCTTTACAAGTGTCACTAGTGAGGTGATGTGGTAAAATTCTGCTTCCTCCTACACTCCTTCCTCCGCGAGGTCTTTGTTAATGACCAGCTTCCGGAGTCTCAGAGAGTTTTCAGCACGGGCCCCAAAGAGGTGCGCTCGCTGTGGGCTAAATAGGCACCGGTTGCATCCTTGTCGGTGTCACAGCCTAGCACGAACGGTACAGGAAGGATTTCAGGTTCCGACTGTGCATCTGGTCGGTGGTGAGGAAGTAGGCGCCGCCTACGTTGGACGCGACGCGAGACGCTGTGGCGGGGGCGGGGCGGGAAGCCGGGCGCTGCTGCGACTGCGCATCTTCCCCCCACCAGCGCCCCCAGGAGGCCTCTGGAGACCCGGAGTGATTCTCCGTCAGGATCCCAGCAAGCCCCGCCAGAGCGCTACAGAGTACACGTTGGTGGGTGGAGGGGAGGAGGCAAAGGGGGTCAAAAGGTACAAACTTACAGTTATAAAATAAATAAGTCCTGGGAATATAATTAAGATACAGCATGGGGCCTACAGTTAATTATTATCAAGAAAGAAAAAGTAAGTAATGAAGCACTGGTGCATGCTACAGCATGGATGCACTCTTGAAAACATTATGCTAAATGAAAGGAGACAGTCACAGAAGACCATGTGTTGTACAATTCTATTTACGTAAATGTCCAGAATAGACAAATTTATGGAGACAGTAGATTGATTACTGGTTCCCTAGAGTTGAGGCGGGGGCATTGGGGAATTATTGATAATGGGCACAGAATTTCTTTTGGGGGTGGTGAAACTGTTCTAAAATTGACTGTGTTGATGGTTGCACAACTGTGTGAATATACTAAAAGCCACTGAACTGTACACTGGAATGAGTCAACCATATGGTCTGTGAATTACATCTCAACAAAAAAGTTGTTAAAAATAACGCTATTGGGCTTCCCTGGTGAGCCATGGCCGCTGAGCCTGCGCGTCCGGAGCCTGTGCTCCGCAACGGAAGACGCCACAACAGTGAGAGGCCCGCGTACCGGAAAAACAAAACAAAACAAAAAAAACACTATTTTCATCATAGTATAAAAGGTTACCTCATAAGATAACATTTATTTACAGATCATATTTATTTAATTTTTATCACACCTTTCTTTATTTCTGTTTTTGTGCACGCTTTGTAATATATATAATATACTGGTGTAGTGGTTCACTTATATAATTTGTGAAAATGTATTTTATATTTATTTGTATATCTATATAATGATTATGTGTATAAGTACATGCTAAAATATTTTTTATTGCTTGTGATAAAAAAAATTTAGGCCTATGCATAAGAGTTGAAAGGTGGAGGGCTCCTTTTTTGTTAAGTAAAAATTTGATAAGATAGAGGTTGCCTTTAACAAACATGTAAGACTTTTATTATGCCCCCTCTCCCCTAGCAATGGGCAGTATTTCTGAATTCTAGTATGCAAGAGTGGCACACAATCCAGGAGAAGGTGGATTAATAGCTGGATTAATAGTGAGGTTACTGCTCACTATTTCTCTATGAACCTTCCTTCCAGTGCCAAGTGGTGGCCCCTTGTAGCAGAGGTCAGGCTCAAGGTAGCTGACTTATTGCTCCCATGTGCTCACTGGTTACTTCCAGTGAGGTCAGGTCAGTCCCACTCCCTTCTTCTTAGGTTCTTCTCATTCCAAACAAGAGTCTTTGTCTAGCATATTTTTTCATGCCAGCAAACAATTATACAAAAAAGCACAAAGGAAGGGTACAATTTTTGTATATTAAATAATATCCTCATTTTCAAATCATGAGGAATCAATAAACAATAATATGACTCACAAGGCAGTGCTGTGGGTATCCAAATACTACAAAGCTTTCAGCTAAAGCATCAGCAGCAGAACCAGGGAACTGATTTCAGGTGTAACCAGTGTTTATATATATGCACAGTGGGAATGTGTGTGGTGTGTAGTTAACCTGTGATTCTGGATTGAGGCTTAAAGGTTTATTCTAATACTGCTATTGACCTGCTGTGAAGCTGAACCTATTGTTCCTCAGCTGGGTAGAATGTTGGTAAAACTTACTACCTATGTACAGAGTATATAAATTGCTTCAGATTCACTTACAGATATCCTCAGATATGAGTTCCAGGAGAAAATAAATTACTAATTCAGTTGCACTATATCTGCATTTATATATGCATTATATCTATTTTCACAGATATAAATGCACTATATATGCATTTATATCTGTGAAAGGCTGGTTGCTTTAGAAATGTTTAAGACCCAGCCACTTTAGTACAATCTTGGAAAATGACCATTTTAAACCAATGGGGATTTTACTCCACTACAGAAAACAAAAGAAACCACATTTGAATTTTGAAATTAAATAAGTAACAAGTCCATAATGAGTAATTTATTTCACAATAAAAAGTAAAGAAAACAAGTTACATTTTTGTTCTTTTGTTTGCTTTTCAGCTTCTACATTTTTTCAATTGCCTCTAGGAAAAAAAATGTTCAAGAGAGTGGGTTGAAATTATTTTAATTACATAACAGCCCAGAGGAAGATGAAATTGTGCAATGGCCTAGACTAGTATCATCTGTCTGGTTGGTAGCCAGTGAACAGTACAGCATGAACAATAGAGCTCTGGTCTAGAAATAATAGCCTGAAGATAAAGAAAAGGGAGGAAGAGGTTTCTTTTGACCATGATGAATCTCTTGAGCATTTCCTTTCTTCTTCCCCTTTGATTATTAGAGTCCAGATATAAAACAGCTCATAAGGAGAGAGATGACAAGCAATATAAATCACTGCTACTTAAGACACGTGAAATAGATGGATTTATGTTGGATAGGTGTTCTCAGTCTAAGATCTCTGGAAGAATTCTAGTGGAAATAAACCCCTGAAATTGTGTGCAAAATTGTATGAGTATGTGCATGTGTGAATTTTCTGGAGACACAGTCATAGCTTTCATCAGAAAGGTCCTTAATTTTTTAAAACAATGTTGTGAATCACAGCTCTAAGAAAAAAAATGCAGTAAGTGCCAAAATAATATCCCACTAACTACAACTTCTGGGTGTCTCTATTAATAAGCCAGTTTTAACAATATGTTGTGAATGGATTTTTTGGAAACCCTTGGATTCAAACATATCACTAGTTTGGTCAAGTCAGTAGGATCAGAACTCTTGCAGAATCAGGCTTTAAAGTTTTATACCCTCATCTCTCAGCCTGAGAAAGTATCTTATTGAACTCAACATTAAGAGAATCACCATATTTCACCACTCATCTCCAGATCCAATTGCTTGTGTGCAAATTACCAAAAATGTCAAATTCCAGAATATGTGTAACGTTATGTCCATTTCACTCTTTCTCCCAAAGCATGCATGGGTCAAAGGCAAGGTATTCCAAGTCTCAAGTCAACTGAACTAGAGCCAATTACTGGTAGCTCCCTGCTAAAATATTTGGCTAACAAAAAGAGAAGGAGAAAGAATACTGTTTAACCTGTATTCCTTCTGGTATTTTACCACATGCATCCTCTTAAAGCAGAAACTTTTCTGTTTAAAATAGACAAGTGTTTAAGGAAGCACACAGCTCAACCTGTAGCATGTAAAAAAGCATCTTAAATAGAATAAACACTTGCCACTGTAGGTTTAGAGCTGAAAATTGCTGTTTCCTCCACAACTAGACCTTTAACAATAATCCTAGGGTAAATTTGCTAAGATGAATAAAACATAGCACACCTCCAAATTTGGTGTTTAATTTTTGAATGGAATGCCTTTATAAATATTTGCTCAAACCTAAAAATAAATATCACAAAAAAGGCACTGGAATTTAAAACAACTCTGTAATCATTTCTTGACTTTGGTGGAATTTAATTAATTTGTACATTCATTCACTGTACTAAGAGTCTACTAGATGTTAGGCACTGTGTCAGATACTAGAAGAAACAATGGTGAACAAGACAGATAACAGTCACTCCCCTGTGGAGTTTACAGTCTAGTGAGGGAGACAAATAGTTATCAAAGTTCTGCACAAAGAGATATAAAGGAGCAACCAAGGGAAGGCCTGAGAAAGGGTGGTATAGAGTCCTAATTTAAGAGAGTCAAGAAAGGCTTCTCCAAGGAAGGGATATTTGAGCCAAAGGATGAAGGATGAGAAGGATTTAAGTTGACAAAGAGAGGAAGAAGAATGTTCCATGTGGAGGGAACAGCATGTTCAGAGTGGCCCTGACGGTAGGGTACCTGGTAAGTACCATGGAACAGGTGCAGGTCAGCGTGGCTATTCATAATGAGAGGAGGCCGCTGAGGCTGAAGGAGGCATTCTATCTAAAGAGGCTGAATGTTAATCCTAAGAGCAATGGCAAGTCAATGAATAGTTTTAAGCTCCCAAGGATTTGGGCCTGGGGATTGGGCATTTAGTGGAGCTGGTTGATAAGAACAGCTTTGTATTTTGGAATGATCATTCCAGCAGAATAATAACCTGTATTTTATTTAGGGTAGATGACTTAATTTTCGAGCACCTTCTTTAGCAAACTAAAGTTCATTAAAAGAGCATGGGATTCAGAGTAAATGTACAAATTTCATAATGGTGCCTCACGTATATTGAACACTACGTAATGTTAGCTGTAGTTATAATGCTTTGGTCAGTTTCACCAGAGCATATCCACAATATCAGACATCATTTGGAATTAATCCCTTAACCTTTTAATGTGAAACTAATAAGTAGGGCAATGTTTGTTAATAACATTCTAATGGTATATAAGAAGGCCTTCCGGTTTGCAGCTTGAGATAACAAATGAGTACTTAAGCAGGTACAATCATCTTATTGCCTGTTGTAAGAATTTTTTGTTTATATCAGAAATGACTATTTTCATACAATTTAAAAGCAAAATGATAATACTTCTCAATTCCAAAATGTTTTCCCAGTTTTCTGTTTACTCTAGATCTTCAATGATTCTATATTCCCTGAGATTGTCCCATTTGTTACACTTAACTCATTTAAAATGTTAATTGATCAGCATTTATCCATTACTACTTCTATGAATATAGACCAATAGATTTCTTTTTAAAATTCAAAAGGGCATACAGCTATAAGTATCAGCAAAAAAACCTTAAAATGCCTACAAAGAACAAATGGATAATATAATATTAGACAATGCTTAACAATTTAGTTTAAAATCTTGTCTGGTAATTTGGCTTTAGTATAATGGAATCAGTTCTAAATAGAATGAACAGAGACAAAGTACATTCACTAATATAAATTCCTGGCTTACATGAATAAACTCTTCAATTTAAAAGTTATTTTATCTCTCTGAAAACTTTAAATAATGTTATGATTATTCACATTTATGCACATATTATACATTCAGAATATTAAAAATTGCTATTGAAAAATTATATTTGTAATACAAACCTGAAAATATGCAATAAATATGAATGACATATTAAAAGTAGTTATATTCAATTATCACCAAAGTTATTATATTTGATTTATGTCAATGAACCTGCAATACCCAGTGTTTACCAGTGTTACTTTTCATCTGCTCGATTCTTTACTTTTTGGCTTGATTCTTCAGCCAAAAAGTAAATAATAATAATATTTGTTCACAAGGCTGAAAGAGTTCTTATCACTATTAGATGGTAAATTTGTTACTATACCCAAGAGAGATTTAAAATCATGCTTTTGGTAAACAGTAGTTATTTCTAAATTGACAAAAAAAGAGGCATTATTGTAAATTTGCAGAATTGGTAAATATGGCATTCTACAATAGCTCCATGGACTGCTATTAGCCTGTCCTACCATGATTCCACCTGCCATAGTCCAGTCCTTCTCTAGAACATGGGGTTTGAAGTAAGGTTGTTGGAGGAGGTTGCAACAGATGAGGGAGGAGAAGAAAACTGAAAGTGTCTGGTTAATGCAAAACCTTGTTAACCATTTTTAGGAATTTTAACTTCATTCTGAAGACAATGAGCGCTCATTGGTACGTTTTAATCAGTGGAAGAGCATGATTATATTTGCATGTAAGGAGGACTTAGGGGATTCAAAGACTGGCCGTTGGCAGAGCTGATGAGCCATGACCAGTGGGTCAGTGGGTAAACCACATAGCCTTCACCTGCCCATTGTCCCCTGTATCCAATGGACCTTTGCACTGGTTGATATGAATTTGCTTTGTGTTTGTTTGGTGAAGGAAGAAGGAGGAATTCTGGTGAGATCTGAGAGAAGAGATGGGAAAAGATGAGGAATAGAGAGAAGCAAACCAGTCTGCTCTTTGGCCCTCGTGAGTGGTTATTTGAGCTCCAGGAGGCCAGGCTTTCAGGTAGAGATTGAATGAGCTGTTTCCCTGTGAGATTTAGGTCACAAATGCTGTTCTTTTGTGCCTCCTGCGGCAAAATGGGGCATAGAATTTGGAAGAGGCCACTGTCCTCATTTCTGGCTGAAGATAAAATGGAGGGGCTAAAGGCAATGAAGAGCCATTTTGCACTCTGAGGACTGTAAGGCTTTGAGGACCTGGGAGGCAGCAACCAAAGTGTGGGTGGTGGGTGTAGACATGGCAGATCATGGCAGGTGTTGGTGGTTCTCAAATGAGCAAAGACTCATTCCTGAACACATGCGAGACTCCCTCAAGGAAAACCCAGAAGTACCTGAGAGGCAGTGAGTCAGGCTCTTTTTCCAGAATGATGGTGCTAGGGACTATCATGATAGCAGAAGGTGGGTACTTGATGCTAATGTGACCTAATTTGTAACCACTGGCCAGACACATGGGTCACAGATGAACCCAAGGAGTCAGACTACCAGAGATAGGCGTAATCTTTTTGAACGTGGTCAGAGCCAGGATTGCAACAGTGGGTCGAAGAAAGGAAAATGGACCCATGAAATATTTAGAAGACAGAATCCACAAAATTTGATGAATTGGGAAGATGATTACGTTGGGGAGATGGGGAGCAATGATGAAGAGCATGGGCTCTGAAATCAGACTGTTTTGGGTTTATCACTCACCAGATGTACAATGTTAGGTAAATTACTTAACTTTTTGAAACCTCAATTGTCCCATTTTTTCAACTTGTAAATTTTGAATAATAATAGTATCTTTTGTGCCTCCTGCGGCAAAATGGGGCATAGAATTTGGAAGAGGCCACTGTCCTCATTTCTGGCTGAAGATAAAATGGAGGGGCTAAAGGCAATGAAGAGCCATTTTGCACTCTGAGGACTGTAAGGCTTTGAGGACCTGGGAGGCAGCAAAAATCTTAGAGATTTTTGTCACAGTTAAATGAGATGATCCACTAAAAATATTTAACACAGTGCTTGGCACATTCTGGGTACTCAGAACATATTAACAATTATTACTATACCTGCAGAGAGTAATCGAATTACAAGTAAATAAAATTGTTAACATTAGAAAGTCCAATTTATATACCAATTTGAAGTGTATGTTATTTACAAGCATTAGTTTTAAACTCATATGTATTTATGTGAACAAATAAACACATGTACATACATATGTATAACTGGCTAACTTTACCACTGAATAGTTAAGCAATAAAATGTGCTACATGGACTTTTCTCTCTATTCTGTGTGCTCTGTGTTGCTAATTAAACTCAGTGGTTTTGTTAGAGGCATGCCTTATAATTTTTCACTTTTCTTAGCTCATCAAAGAGCATTTGACGTTCTTTCAACTCCTAGGTAGGAAGCTAGTCATCTATTAGATGGACAGATGTATTTAGACGCTATCTCTAATATGCTGACTACTGATAGGCTAATATTCTGAATACTTAAAATCTTTTAGGCTTTGATTATACATGAAGTGTTTCCTCCCAGAATATGTATGTGTATATATATATGCGTGCATGCACATGCATGTTTATATGTGTGTGTTTGTATACATTTGTGCCTGTGCCTGTGTGTATAGGCATGTGAAAATAGCAGTTTGGAAGTGAGATTATAAACTTGCATTCAAGATTTCAAATAATCACATAGATATAAAAGTAATATAAGAGGAAACATTAACAAATTGTGATCACAAATATTCAAAATCCTTTCTCCCTGATATATCTCAGGAGACATAACTGTGTCTAGGAGGGCCCTGGCAGCACCCCAACATAAGTCTCGGGATGTGGTAGGGAACAGAATCACAGGACAAGGAAGGTGTCCTATTATTTGTACAATAATCTTTTAAACTCCCCCATTTGCTTCTAAACCTGTGAGGGAGAGGAGTCCATCTGTTTCGTTCTCTGTTAGATTCTCCAATCACATATTGTAGTGCTCAAGAAATATACAATGAATTAAAATATAGTATTTGGAAATTTCTAAAACTGAGGTATATTTTAAACTTTTGATCTAGTTCTTTAAAGAAAACCTGTGAAATCGATCTAATTTAACCCATTTTACCAATGAGATAATTGTTTTCTAATGTGAACGTGACTTGTTCAAGATATAGAGCAATTAAGTGTATGGAACTGAAACAAGATCCAGTGTTCTTTTTGCTTGGTGTGCAGTCTGTTTTAACATCTATGCTATTTTCTTAATAATATTTCAAATTACATGCATACGTGTGTGTGTGTGTGTCTGTGTGTAAAGAGATCGACAGAGGGAGAGAGAGAGACAGAGAGGGAGGGAGACAGTATTTTAATCTACATGAAATTTTTGTTTGATTGTATAAGCATTTCTGCATTTTGCATATGACCAGAAGTTGTGTTTTCACTGTCCGGTGAGCATCCTAGCAGGGAGAGTCCATGGAGACACCAGCTGACCTCCACTCTCACCTCCAGGTAGTAATCCTTCATCCCTAGAATCTTACCTCCCAATACCCCATTCTTAGCCCAACCTCCCATTATTCAAATTCTCTCCCTCCCTGTCTCCCCCTCCTTCCGTTTGTAGGCTTCATTGCGACCTCCATTCCCTTCAGCTCTCTTCTGGCTTGATTTCTTTCTCTTTATTTCCAGCATAAATCCCATTGTTTATCATGCCAAGCACTCAAAATCATGGTGTTTCTGCAGGGCCTCCCCCTAAATCTACAACCTTCTGATCAGTCTCACTATTTACTTTCTTAATTTTTAGATTAATGTTACAGAGTGCTGCTAGAGAAAGCCACATGGTTACAAAAGTAGGTGCCCTGCGTTCCAAACTCAGTCTTCAGCCTCAGCTGGTCTTTCAAGTTAGCTGGACAATCTGTCTGTGTGTCCCAAGTCCCCTGCCTCCCTCTTTCCCCTGAGCAGCCCTTCCAAATCCCCATCATTCTCCATAAACCCTTGACCCCACTCAGCAAATGACCTCACCTTCTACTTCACAAAGGAAATAGAGGCCAACAGACAGCAACTCCCTCAACTTCCTGCCCCCTCCTCTACATTCCTATCAGCACCCACATCCATCCTTACCTCTCTTCCTCATTTTTCAGTTGAAGTGATGTCTCTCCTCTTAGCCAAGACTAATCCCACCACCTGTGATCTGGATTCCATCCCCTCCCACTCCCTCAGGGACGTGCTCCATCAATCATCCATGCTCCTGTATCTACAACCTCTCAAGGTGCATGGGCTCTCTCCTCTCCCCTCAACAGACAAAAATGCTCTCATTGCTTCCAACTCAAACACAGACACACACACACACACACACACACACACACACACACACACACTCCTTAACCCTCCCTGTATTCTCTTCAAGTTACTGCAAAACTTTTTCTTTCTCAGCCAAGCTTCTTAAAACATGTCTTCCCTCTGATTTTAAAGGTAATACACACTCATTTTATAATATTCGGAGAATAAAGGTTTTCAAAGAAAATAAAGAAAATTACCCATAATATACACCACCCAGGGATGACAACTAATATTGATAGTTGTCAATATATTGCTAATATTGTGGTTTTGTTTCTTTTGTTTTATTTTTCACTGCCCATAAAAAAAATGGGCATCATGCTGCACAAAGGTTCACATCTTGGTTTTTTTTTTCACTTTTGTGACCATTTTTCCATAGTCTTAAATACTCACAAACATGTCTGTTAGTGGTTGTATATTATTGCATTATATTTGTAACCATTTAAATGCCTTCTTTATTAGACTGTTAGATTGTTTTCAATTTTTCTTTTCTATAAATAATCATAAACATGCTTCCTGAAGACAAATCCATACTTCTTCTCTCCTCCCATTCACGTCTCTGCCTAAGACAATCTATCTTCTACCTCCTTCCCTTGAGATTTCTCTCATTAAAGTTAACAATGACTCTTTACCAATGTTAAAGAGACTTTTCTGGTTTATCTCACTCAGCCTCTCTGAGGTACTTGACATTGTTAGCAATGATTCCCTTCTCGAAACCATCTTCTCTCTGGCTTCTATTTCCCTTGGAAAGAAACCATCTTCCTGCTTTCCACCCTTCTAGTTCCTCACCATCATCCCCTTTGCACGTTATTCTTCCTGGTCTTGCCTGTGAAAGTTTGCTTCCCTGGAGCTCCATCCCTACCTCTTGGCTCTATCTGTATACTTTCTTCCTGGGGGTAACCAATGCCTCATCCTTCATTCTCATATGCTGCTGGTTTCAAACCTGCACATCCAACCTTTGCTTATCTCCTCTAGGGAGACTTTTCTCCCTCTCAGTCATGCACTTTGAATTATTTCCCTTTTCTAAGCTCTTATGGCACCCCATACCTAACTGTATCATGGCATGTATCGCTTTCTTTTTTTTTTTTTTTTTTTTTTTTTTGCAGTACACGGGCCTCTCACTGCTGTGACCTCTCCCGCTGTGGAGCACAGGCTCCGGACGTTCAGGCCCAGCGGCCATGGCTCACGGGCCCAGCCGCCCCGCGGCATGTGGGATCCTCCCGGACCAGGGCACGAACCCGTGTCCCCTGCATCGGCAGGCAGACTCCCAACCACTGCGCCACCAGGGAAGCCCTCGCTTTTAATTTAAACTGTTGGTGACTTGCCCTCCTCTTTTCTGGGTTTCTCAACCTCAGCACTATTGACATTTGGGGCCAGATAATTCTTTGTTGTGGGCCTCTGTCCTGTGTATTGCAGGATGTTTGGCAGCATCCTTGACCTCTACCAGCTAGATGTCAGTAGCAACCTCCCAGCTGTTGTGAGAATGCAAAATGTCTGAAGACATTGTCAAGGTACCCTGGATACAAAATCCCCCCCAGGTTGAGAACCATTGTGCTAGACTGTGAGTTTTGCAAGTGTAGGACCTGTATATTCATCACTTTTTGCCATCACCCAGCCCAGTGTCCAGCATATAAATGATTCAATTTTTATTCACCCACCAAGCAGATATCATATTATTAACAAGTTTCCTTAATCCATGGTGGACATTAAAAATTGGCAATGTCCTTAACCTTAAGGAGCTTACAATTTTGGAGGAAAGAAATGAGTCTAACATGCAGTCAGCATGCATATGGAAACTTAACTATACAAATGCAATGGTTAGGTTTTCTGCAGCAATTTGGAAATTTATTACAGTTCAGGGAGAGGAAAGCAAAAAAGGAAAACTTTCAGGAGAGCTAGATCTTTTACTATATGTGAACAAAAGACCTGGTTGGCACGGACGCAAGAGGGATAGGATGTTTTCCAATAATATGGGAAAGACTGGCGAAAGGTTTCAAACAGATGGATTAGGGTCTAGGTCTTCAAGGACACAAGACTGCCCAGACATCAATGAGATTATTCCTTTCAACTACAGGATTAATTTAGCTACTAAGTGTCGGTTCATGTTTTGCTCCAGTGAAATACATTATAATGCCTAGCGGTATAAAATGCTTTAAATTAATTCAATTCAATTAATAAGCATGGATATATAAGTTCAGTTAATCGTTGGAATACAAGATGCAGACCTATTTAGATAAGCAGATGTGAGCAAATGAGAGGAATCATACTCCACACACTCCAGTTGTTCTCAATGGGGGAGTGAATTTTGCAACCCAAAGAACATTTAACAATGCGTAGAAATAGTTTTGGTCGTCCCAGCTGGTGAGGCGATAGGGAAGAGGTGCTACTGGCAACTAGTAGGTAGAAGTGAGAGATGCTGCTAAATACTATAATGTGCAGGAGAGCCAACAAAGAATTACTGGGCTGACATTTTGGAATGTCAGTAGTGCCTAGGTTGGGAAACCCTGTTCTACCCTATGCTTATGGATCCACGACACCAATTAGCATGTTAAAGGACCTGGACTCCTGTAGTTAAATAAATAAATAGTTAAATAAATAGATACGTAGGTAGGTAGATAGATAGATAGATAGATAGATAGATAGTAAATATTGATTTAATGTCTTTAAGCACAGGATCTCACCAGGTTATTCTATCATGAAACCTGACAATATATTAGATATATTGGGTAAAATATATTGAGTAAAATAAAAATACATCATTTAAAATAATTTTACCTGCTTTTTGTTTTTTAATGTGACTACTAGAAAATATAAAATCACATATGTGGCTTCCATTGCATTTCTATTGGATAGCACAGATCTGCCCATTTCTTCATAGTAATTAAAAAGTATTCCAGTAAGAACCTGCTGTATAAAAAAAATAAGTAAAATTCTAAAAATCAAAAAAAAAAGTATTCCATTGTCTATAAAATGTTGAAAGCCTTTTAACCAATGGAAATTGATCTTTTGCTCCTCAGATCCCTCTATGTTAATTTATTATACTGTAGTTTAGTAATTAACTGCTAGTCATAGGTAGGCTATATAGACTGTTAAAAAATTATTATCTAATCTGTGTATATGAAAGAGAATACCACTCCTACTGCTGAGATATATAAAGCCAGATTTAGAGTGTTTCATCAGCTATTGAAATCACTGATGTGTTTAGATTTCAGGCAAACTCTTGACTTTCTACTTGTTCCAAATTCTATTTTTGTCTTACTTTTGAAGTACCTAAAAGGAATAGAAAATCATGGTTGAAGCAGAGGAGAATGTCATTTGTGAATATCCAATTGTCACCCAAGGATGTGGCTGTCATTGAGAATGTGTCAACCATTCAAGGAGAATCTGGACCTACAAATGCAGTTAAGTAGTGAGAATCCCTTCTTAAAATTTTGGACGAAAACATGGATTTCAATAAGGCTTTATGTAGTACATGGAAAAATGCTAACTCTTTAAAGTCACAAAAGGTAAGGAGACCCCACAATATTCCTAGTATTTTTAAACAAGGAAAGTCCCAAATCTTCCAAAGTCAACAAGTCATGGAGGAAGAAGAGTATGAGCAAAAGTAGGGGCAGCTTAAGAGCTTTGTCCTTGTGCTCCTAAGACTCCCTTTTTCCCATGTGTGGCAAGTTAGATCTTGCTAAGGCTCTGCTTGCAGGTAGGCCAGGAAGAGTTCGCAGGTGCCACTGGGTCCTAATGACAGCATGGACACTCATGGGCTCTCGAGAGGATGTAACGGATGCTACATGCATGGAAGCAGGGTATGCTTCTTGTTTTAAAGGGCTGTTTTTGATATTGTTTCTCTCTGGCTGCCCTCCTGCCCCAGCCCGGGAGTGGCAGGGTTGCCACATTAGTCAAGGCAGGACAAGGTCAGGGTGTGGCCGGGGTATATGTAAAGGAAGTGGCTAAAATTAGTAATGGACTGAATGTGTGCCTGTGTTGTAGAGAAAGGGGAAACAGTGGAGGAGCAACTCCAGATCACCTCTGGATTTTTCTGTCTGGAGGAAGAAGTAGAAATATAACTGCCAGAGGGGAGGGAGAGGTCTGGGGGGTTGACGTCACAGTCTTCCCACCTTTTGTGTTCAGACCTGTCTGCTAATCTCATTGCAATGTTTTCTCTCCAACGCTTACACTCTGGAATCCTTTGTAAATATGCTATAGTATTTTATGCCTTAGCTCATTAAGTCTTGAAAAATTGGATGATAGTAAAAAGATGGAATTGCGAACATACCAGTGTGTGTGTGCCTCTGTGTAGAAAAGTGGGCAAGAACTTCAGACAAAGCAATGCCAACATAGATTTGTTCTACCATGTCTTTATCTTCTTAAAGATCTCTTATTAGTTTGCACAGTTGGACATCTAACAATGGCCTTTTACCCTCATTGTAACTTTTGATGTATTTTATTTAATTTCAAAATTAATTATTTGTGCACCCTGATATATGAATATCTATTACAATGTGATGAAAACAGGAAGTCAGGGATATAATTACATTACAGCTTACAAAATATCAAAATACCTTACAAATATCACAATTTGTTGGTGTCCTCTGAGCTTCTGTTCAGAAACAAAACATCTAAAGTGTTGTTTTATAGTGAATGAACATTAGAAAATCATAATTGTGGTTGTTTAACGAAGAAAAAATATATAATATAGTCAGAGTATCTGGTTTTCTTTCATTCAATTTAGAGGGTTTTAAGGAAAAAATAGAATGAAAAGGGTTTTGAAGAAGAGGTCATTGAAACAGATGTTATCTACCATAAAATAATATTTTCTTGAATTCTTAAAGCATTCGTGATTCAAATGGATTAAGTGTAGGATTCAGACAGTATGTATATACTTCAAAATATGTAATTGTCATTCAAATGGAATAAGTGCAGTATTCAAATGGGAGGTAAGGATTTCAAAAGATGTAACTTTACTCTTGTAGCAGGCAGTGCCTATCTTACAAATGGATGTTTACAGTTAGGCAACAGCTTACTAAATGTTAGGACAAAACCACAGTTTTTGTTGCAAAGAGTAAAATATGGGCAGAGATTTTTGATAAATGTCAGAGTGAAATGTTAATTCTAATTGTTCCATCGAGTTGTCCTTGATTTGTGACAGGTTTGTTACTATGCAGATTTCCGAGCTGCCACCGCCCATGTGGGGATTTCACCTTGTGAAGTAACCCAGATACACACTCTTCTCCATCTCACCTCTTTATTCCTAATTAGCTTGTCCCTGGGTTCTCTCAGGGTAGCATTATGGTTGTCCTGAAGTGTTTTTGATTCCGACGCACTGACAAATTAAGCCAGCTAATGTTTAGCGAAAACACAAATTTAAGCCACAGAAACGGTAAGGCCTTATAGGCGGCATCCCAGACTGTCGCCGGCTCTCATCCTGTTCACCCCGTCCACTTTCTGGAGGTGCTGCAAGCACCGCTGTATCCATAAACTCCCTTAAGGCTTTTGCTGATGTGTTTTAAGTTCTCGTTATAGCCCCAGAGTGCCTTTTCCTTGAAGTAATAATAGCACTAGGGGCAGGCAGAGCAAGCTGGTTATCAGTATGCAACAAAATTTAGCAGTCTCTGAAAAAGCAGACACAGGAAAATTGGAAGGAGGAGGAAACAGCCATGGAAAGATGGGTCTGGCACTGGCGCCAACAGCCCATCCCTTGACTCAGGCCAGGAACGTTCAGACTAACCCACAGTCACCCTCCCGGTCTCCTTCTTTGCTCCCCAAAAGCCTGATGTGCAACTTATCAGGAAGTTTTCAACTGCTTTCAGTAGACGAAGTCAATAAATAGTAAAAAGAAAGAGTGGAAAAAGGAGGAGGAAAGGCAACTAACACTGAAAATTTCTACAAACCCTTCGAGTTGCCGCCTATTTAACTCCACATCAGCCCTGTGGAAACACAGAAAATTAGAGGATTTTGCTCAAGGTTACAACAGTAATTAACAGAGCCAGAATTTTAACCCAAGTCTGTCTCCAGTACACATGCTCCTCCTCTCCATATGGGTGTAGGGAAGTCGTATTGACAGGATATCACGGATCTGTGGGAATCTAGAATGTCTCCAGACATCTAATGGATGTTCCCTATCAATTTCATATATGAACTTGGCATGTTATCGAGAGGTGCCTTTATCTACAAATTACCCAGGGTTCTGTCTTCCCAGGATGAGAAGACTATTTGTAATTGACTCTAATAAGGGAAAAATGACAACTTTGAAACAGCATAGCATTTTCTGTTAGGAAAAACATATATATATATACACATATTTAAGAGCTGCTAATAAAATCATTTATCCTTAAGAAACTGCCTTCATCTAAAACTACACGTAATCAGTGGAGTTTCATAGCAGTAGTGTACCGTAAATTGTATTTTTTTAAACACATGGCATAACAGGATAATTTCTGTTTATTTAAGAGATTTTAAAATGTCTTTCTGCTATGCCAGATCACAGTTGTGTTAAAACACATGCATTCATTATTCTCCTAAGAAGCTCAAATGACTAGAATGATAGGGCAAAGCTGGGAGAAAGTCTAATTCTCTCACAGTGTTGGGATTTTTGTTTTGTTTTGTTTTTGCTTGAAGAGAAAAAAAAACACTATGCCATGTTTCTTTTCAAAAACAAGTTTCTATATATTCAGGTGTATTGACTCTCATGTGAATTTTGCAGAAACATAAATGAAACAATTATTAAAAACTTAAAATTAGGTCTTGTATTTGTCTAATTGAAACGGATTTCAGAAATTAAGGAGACGGTGCTGGTATAACGTTGCAGTAAGGGCCCCAGTGAATCACCCTTTCTATATACATGCCGTGAAATAGCCCCCTCCCATGGTGACTCTGAGCTTGGCCATGCGACGCGCTATGACCAATGAGACAATACAAAGCAAGTGTGATAGAAGCACACACTTGTAAAGTGCTTGCCCCCTGGGGCATGCCGCTTCTGGGTGCTGAGAACCCTTGTGCCACACTGTATGAGCAGGCCAGGGCTAGCCCCCCAGAAGCTAAGAGACCATGAGGAGAGAGACCCTAGCATTCCCAGCCATGGCTGTTTTCCCAGAGGGACAGTGAGGGAGGCCATCCAAGACCACTCCATCCTAGCCGAGCTGGCTTAGAACAGAAGAACCAACAGCTGATCAGCAGATTTATGAGAAATAATACGTGTTAACTGTTTTAAGGCACTGTGTTTTAAGCTAGTTACAGAGCAAAATGTAACCAACTCAATACTGTTCCGCCAAAAATGTAAATATAAATCCAGCTAAGGCTTAGAGTGTTTGAAAACTGTTCCTACCTCACAGAGCTAAGAGACGACCTCACTCATCATCTTGATAAATACATTAACTATCTCAGTTAATTTCAGGAAACTAAATTCTAGAAAGACAACCCCACAGTCACCAATCTTTATGCCAAAGGCTACAGGGGATGCGGAGAGGTTTCAGAGAGTGTCAAGTTAAGATAGTAAGGACAAGGCAGTTCATTCATAAGACTCCGTGTGTTTCACATAAATTCAAAGACTTCAAAAATACTCTCTCTCTCTCTGTTTCTCTCTCTCTCCTGTCTGTCATCTGTCTCTCTCTCTCTAACATACACACATGGCTGAGCAAGTAAAGGAAACATCCAAATTCCCTAATTGCTCTAAGACCTCAAAACGTTCAGAATTGGTACTTCTTCATAAAGGAGACACTTTTTCTTCTTCTTGTAGCTTCCAATGCCAGGACAAGCTTGCCTGTTACTCTATCACCATCATCTGTGAGACTTATTTTTTTAAATAGGTATTCTGGCTATTCCAGAAAAACATGGTTTTAAAGAATATTTAGTAACATGAAACAATGCTAAATAAAGTGGATACAGAAAAAAACCCACTTTATAAGATTGTACATTTAATATGAATTCAATTTTGTAAGGATTCTATGTATTTTATATATAAAATAAGAAAAAATAAAGACTTTAAAGAAAACACAACCAAATAGTAAAGGACTTCATGGAATTATAGGAGTTTTTTTTCTAGTTTTAATCCTCAGTAATATTAATATATATAAAATATAAAATAAATTAGCATAAACTGGAAATCAATGGGAGACTATCTATAAAATGATATTCTAAGAACCATTTAGGGAAACAAATCAAGAAACTTAGATAAAATTATAGATCGTGGACATTCCCAGGGGTGAGCAGATGTTCATTACATTAGTAAAAGCATATACAGATTTTGTATAAATAAATAGACTGATAGATGAAATTGCATGCCATACAAGTACTTCTAAATTTGTAATCATGTTCTTCTACACACTGATTGTTTTAAATACACATTTCTTACTTGTGTTAAGAATCCCTCATTGGTGACTTCCCTGGCAGTCCAGTAGTTAAGACTCTGTGCTTGCAATGCCGGGGGCACGGGTTTGATCTCTGGTTGGGGAACTAAGACCCCACATGCCACATGATGCAGCCAAAATTTTTTTTTAATTTAAAAAATAAATAAGAAGCTCTCATTAAAAAAGAAAAAAAAACTAACAACAAAAATCCCTCATCGGAAACATATCAAATCGCTTCACAGCCCTTACTAGTATTCTATATTATTTCTGTCCCCCCTCACTGCATTTCTCTCTCTTTTAAGATTCTCATGCACAGAGAAGGTAAGAAATTATTTGAGAACAACTCAATTATTGGAACGTTCGGAAATGTTATCCGTTTCCCAGACTTCAGTGTAAGCCGGTAGTCTAGAAATACATTCATGAAGTCCCCCACTGCCGACTACACAGAAGACTTAAAACATAATGGTGTTGAGGAATTCAGTTTTAAAATAAGGCATGAATCAGAAGCCCTGCATCGCAATGGTTGGCCCACTTGACAGAGTTACAGGACAGAACCTGCAGATTTGCGATTCCTCAGTTACTGCAGTACCACGCGTTTGTGTGTGCTTTTTAGACCTTGTAGGGTAATATATCCTGAAGATGAATTCATGTGCACCATCAAAAAGGAATCTTCCCCAAAGGTGCAAATGGGGAATTTACTTTTTTCCCAACAGATAGGATGACTTTATGAAACTTGTTGCTAATCCTTTCAGCCTTCCTACGTGACAGAGTGGACCCTTCCTTGCTGAAATATTTTGCAAATGAAATGCAACTTGGATTTTTAACAGCTAATGTGATACAAGAAGAGTGAATATTGTAACACAAACCCAGAGAAATCAGAGTTGCCTCCTCCCTGAATATCCACCTATTACTGACCACTGTGACCTTTCTGGGAAAAGTCACTTCCATTGGACAGGGCAGTGGCCGCAAGGCAGCAAAACACCACTCGGAGTAATTCTTTACAGATGCTAGGAACCGGAAGTTTCAAGGGGAAAAATGAAAGCCATTCACTCTTCCAATGACATAGGCCTTTGATACCACGAAGCCGTTTGGGCTGAGAGCTGCAAGGTCAGGAAGGCACGTAAAGATTGGTGATTAGAGAAATACTATATCGGCAAAGTGTGGCAAGCTATTAAAAGAAACTATAGCTTTTATGATTGTGTCGCTGAAGCTCCCCAGGGCTATTTGTATTAGATATTGAGTTAAGCATAACTTATTTAGTCCCAGCATTCCAGAAAACATTTTGATGTCAGCTACTGCAGGAAAGTAAACACAAAGTGAAGGAGGAAACAGAACTGATCTCGAACAGATAAAAATGGCGTAATTTAATTTTCTGAACCCGGGCATTTTAGAGCATTAAGAATGAGGAATTTTAGAAGGTCCTTTCAACTTGCAAAATAAAGTTTATTTAGGCATTCACTGGAGAGGAAGAGGGGGAGAATAGGGCTTACATTATCAACTTGCTGAGCATATATTAACTTCTGATCAAAACATACTTTTGATGTATTTAGTGAAGTGTTCCCAGGGCTGTAATCTGTATTTATGATAATGGATGAGTTTCTCTCCCGCTTCAATGATTTAATAATCACATAATTTTTGTTTGTGCATCTTTTCCTAGTGGCTCTCATTTTAGCATTATTCATGATATCACTGGTTCACGAGGTGTTTAGGGTTCACCAGACATTTCCACGACTATCATTAAAATTCTTTTTTTTAAGACAAGGCTTTAACACTGGCCACACTCGCCATGTGCTATCCAATCATAAAATGGAAATGTTGGCAGTGATGAGCATACCAAAAAAAAAAAATCTGTTTACTTGCATTTTGAACCAGAGAAAGGAATGCTTGAACTCTGAACCTTGGCTCATGCTAAGATCCCTGAGAGGAATTTCCTCACAGGTCCTATGAAGACTGAGCAAAACTGGTGACTCAGGGGATAGATAATAGACATCTGAACACATTAGGAACATCAGCATCTAAAAGATTACCCACTTTAAACAGTCTTACTGTAGGTGGCATTGCAGTTGAAAGGAGTTGGAAGGGGACGATATTTTTACCAAAAACTTTAGATGTGACTCAAAGAAAGATTTCCCATTTTTGCAAAACAATGAGGTAATGAGACAGAGAAAGAGAGAGAAAGAGAAACATGAAAAAATGTTAACAGTGCTTGCCTCTGGGTAGTGGGATTATAGGTGATTTTTCACCAGTTTATACTTGTCTGTTTTTGCCAATTTTTCTGCAAAGATTATGTGCTCCTTCTGAATAAAAAATAAAAGAGGAGGAAAATACACAAACGAGCAGGAAGGCACATAGGCCTTTTGAATGTAAAAGGCATGCCAATGATCCCATCTCTTATAGGCTAGGCCTTGTCATGATGAACAACTGCCTTGACATACTTGACAAAATCTCAGAGAAGCTGCTCCAGGACTTACTGGCTGCTGAAGAGAAACTGCCAGACCATTTCGAGAAGAATATTATTCCAAGTTCAGTATTTGGGATTTGAATGAAAGCATACCTCAGGCAGTCTTTTACTCTTAGTCCAACTATAAGACCTTGCATTTGTGTCTTCACTAGCAAAAGAACTCTCCTGATTTCTGTTATTTCTCCTCACAAAGTTGTTTTTGTTTGTTTGTGGGAAGAATGATAACTCCGTCAATATTTTGTAGTCATATCTCTTGCCCAAGGCTCATGATGTTCAGTGAGCATGTGAGATTGTTACTGCTCCTGTCCGTTTAGTTTGATCACTGCCCATGCCAAATGGTTGTTAAATATTGTGAATACCACCTGGAATTGTACAGCCTTGTAATTCCTCATTCAGGTAGTAATAAGAATAACCTTGGGTTAATCATCATAGTGGTTATATAGCTATAAGATAACCACATAATATATACTATGTTCTAGTCTACTATGTAATAATTACAACATATAATTATAATATAGTTATATAAATATGCAACTATAATACAGTTTTATATTTTGTGGTGCTTTAAGATAATTTAATTATAATTTCACAGCCAATCTATTTCAGTGATTAGTTTGAAATAAAAGTCAGTTTGGGCTTCCCTGGTGGCACAGTGGTTGAGACTCTGCCTGCTGATGCAGGGGACATGGGTTCGTGCCCCGGTCCAGGAGGATCCCACATGCCGTGGAGCGGCTGGGCCCGTGAGCCATGGCCGCTGAGCCTGCGCGTCCGGAGCCTGTGCTCCGCAACGGGAGAGGCCACGACAGTGAGAGGCCCGCGTACCGCAAGAAAAAAAAAAAAAAAAAGTCTGTTTGGTTGAAAGAAGTTATCATTTTGGAATACTGTGTAAACATATCCAGGGAATGATCACTACCTGGTTGAAAAGACAAAAAAGATATTAAAAGCAAAAGCATTCTATCACATTTTAACTATATATTTCTTAAAGCAGTATAGTGTTGGTAGAAAAGATATTAAAGATTCTAACTTTCAAAAATAAAGTAACAGTTTGAGCGCATTCAGCAAAATAGCTGTCTGTGAAATATTCAGAGGAAAATTTTACCACCTAGGTACAATATATGTGAAATACTAGCAAGAAAATAAATACAAATGCAAGAGAAAACTGAGACATTATTCTTTAGATAAGTGATTTTTCTCAAGAAAAGGAACAATTCTTAAGGTTGTGCTTTTCTTTTTTCTTTCTTTCCTTTTTTTTTTTTTTTTTTGTTGTTGTTGTTGTTAAAGTTCGGGTGAGGATAAGCTTCTGTTACACAGTCATAAACCACCCATTCATTCCAAATTCAGAATACTAAAGAACATGGACCTGACATCAAGGTAAAAATAAATCTTGTATCTCTAATGTTGGCAACATTTTGAAAACACCAGAGAGATTATTGAGCAAACTCTATTCATTCTTTCACCATTGCTCTCAAAGTCCCATTCTGGTTATTGAAAGTGTCACTAGGCTGTGTAACAGGCTCTTTCTGTGTATCTCGAGGGAAACATACACTCAAAATCAATCTGCTGAAACATCGAATAAACATGGACTGAGTCAGGTAAACACAATCCTCATCTATTGTCAACAGTTTTATGTTGATGTTATTTGGTAAATGGCATGGCAGAAAAGATAGGGAAACACAAAGCTCCCCCATGCTTCCAATATTTCCCCCGTGTACATTATCTCACGTTCCTTCCCCAAAGAGTCCCTGTACAGACATAACATGATTCATTTCTAATTAGGGTGGTAGCCCAAGGTACATCTGCGGGTGTAATTGCTAATGGCGCAATCATTTTTGCCCTCTCACCCTAAGAATGCCTGTTCAAGTGCAAAACTCAATTTCCTCCAGTCACCTTGGTTCAAGAGACCCAGTCCCAAGTCACTAAAGTGCGTGACTTCGTTTGTTTAGAATAAATACTTATGCCTCACTTATGTCCTTGCTAATTCCATACAGCAATCTTCAAACTAAATACGATTTGACTTTCTTAGATAAAACATCAAGAAAGCTTTGGGTTTAAAAAATAAATAAAAACAAAAGCTCACCCCCATGCCTACGTAAATTACTGAAAACAAGGAGTAGAACGGAGAAAATATTGAACACATTTTATTAATACTTTTAAATAGCAAAGAAACTCTTCCAAGGATATGGTCTCTTTGAAGATAAAGTTCCATTTGCATAAACTGGATGGGCCTCTTTAATGCAGTTTTCATTATCTTGACTCCAAAGTGACTGATGTCAAGATCAAGGGAGTCATCAGGGCAGATACACTCCAGGACACCAGGGAGAAATAAATCAGCCCATCATCTCCACCCAGGAGAGTACCTCTCCACCAAGGGGATTTTCCAATCTCCTTTCTGAAGCAGGAGGCCAAGTTCCATTATTGTGAGGACTGACCCTCATCCCTTAGAAGTCTCTCATTCCTTACGTTAATTGGGGTCCCCTGCATCGGTTATCTAATAGGCTAATGAAGTTTGGAGATAAACCAGTTCTTGACCACTTCTTGCCCTCTGAACACTCCCGGGACACTAACCCCATCCAGCCTTTTATCTCATTATGTTAAAGAGAGAAAATTAAGTCTGAAGAAAATGAGATAACAGCCCCTTGGGTGTTAGGTGAAGTGGCTTGGGTCTTCTTGTGAGGAGAAGAAATCATCACATTCATTAGATTCTATGTGACAATTAACTCTTTGCCTACCTCAGCCATTTTCTTCCATCTACAGTTGCATTTTGGCCAGAGAGGGTCTGTCCCTTGGCCTTTTCTTTACTCAACCTCGGTTATCCAATTTATTGCATGATGCCTCAGGTCTCCCCAGTCATCATAGGTGCGGGTGAATTTAAAATACCATCATTGGGTCTTTATTTCACAAGTTTGACTTAGTGCTGTTTTCACTTGCAAAGTACAAATGTGAAAACTATAATTTATTATGGTACTAGCAATTCAAGATGTTTTGCTTGGATCCTGCGTCCACAATCGGTTACCAACATTCCAGCCTGTTTTGCTTTAGTTGGCTACTAGTTTACTACCCCCCATTTCATTCTCTAAATCTGTGTTTAAAAACAATTTAACAACACTTTGATTCTTTTTGGAAATGCAGTTATGTGGTGTGTAACATGGCATTTTAAGGCAGATGACAAGATGCAAATGACTCATTTAATGATTCTTTAATTTTATACATACTGTTTTATTCGAGTAGTTATCAGAGGCTGGGTCACTTCAGGAGTATGTGAAGAGGTTATTTCAAGTACAGACATTGGAGTGGCCTTGAAATCCCAGCCTCCTTGAAGTTGTGAAACATGTAGCTAGAAGAATCAGCCTTCCTGCTCTATGAGCAGCCCCTACTGGACAACGGATTGATGTGTGCTGCTGCTAGGCTACAATCATCTATTCTTTCTCCTTTTTTTCTTCTCTCTCCTTCCAATGGGGGTGAGGGGGTGGTACTTTTTACTTTTCTCTTTAAAAGTAAATTATGTCACTTGCTTTTCTAATATTGAATATTTGGTTGAGACAAGTACACCACATAATCCTATAAAGACATACTGACCTTCTTGATATGAATGGTATTATATTTACTCAATGATTCAATTAAAAGTCTTAATTTAATCTATTCTCTCATTCAAGGGTATTTTCTGTACACAATAATCAAAGAATGCTGTTGGTTTAAGTGTACCTTAGAATTCTAATAACATTAGGAAAATGTTGCAATAGAGTAAATAGAAAAATAGAAATAAAGATGTCTTTGTTTGATTTGGTTGTCTCTCCTTCTAACCAATAGGTCTCAGACATGACGCTTATCACAATTTATTGTTTCCTATGGGTCCCAAGACTTTAATAATATCTAAGTTGATCTAGTTTTCATTCTCAGTTACCATTTAAAAATAAATTACTTTATATGTTTTGTATATTTTGCCACAATAACAAATTAAAAAGCCAAACAAATTAGCAGACAAGATATCACATTGAAAATGTGTTTATCACCAGCTAGTGAATATGGTTATTTTCTTTCATTGCAAACATCTAACTATAAAGTACGATTTTTTTTCTCCAAAAAATGGTAGGACAAAAACAATTCATTATTTACTAGTACCCAAATGATGTACCTCCTTTTTCAAGATAAAAGTATAAATAGGTACTTTTATAAATTGCTTGCAAAAGATACCAGACTGTTAGCTCTGGATGCTTTAAGTGCCCTTTTTATACAGAAAATCAGCAAACAACCAAACTTAGCCATACCATGCTGAGAAAGTATTATATACTAACCAGATCTCCATTTGTTTTTTTTTGTGGCCCACAAAGTCTCTTTAAAGAGAGATTAACGAGGAATGCCAAATGTGGTCTAAGATAAATGGACTTAGACCCAAATCTTTTTTCCCACATGCCACAAGAAAGTTAAGAGAGGTGGTTTGTTGTAGGTTACATTTCATTTCAATTACAGGTTACCTAAAGACTGGGATGGGAGGAGCTAATGTTCTAGGTCAGTGTTTCAAAAAGTATGTTCAGTGGAACAGTAACTTTGAAAAATGTCATGGTCATATTTTTCAATGTCAGATTAAACAACCTGAATAAATTGCTTTGTTGCAGGACTTATCAGAGCCATTAATTTCCTAAAGTATATTGGGTGTCTCCAAAAAGCTTACATCAAATGCAGAGTTTCCAAAATTCTCTCTGGACTGATGTTTCAAAAAACACAGTTTGGAAAATTATCTCTGAAGTCATCCAGCCTTTCTACATCCGTGTGCTCTTAAGGAAAGTGATAGTTCATTCATTTCCAACCTGGACTTACCACACGGAGCACCAGTGTGGTAAGTCAGTGTGGTAAGTTGAGGTAAGTGTGGTAACCTGAGTTCATTCTGTGAATGAGCCTGAAATATGCTGTCTCATCTAAAGCTCACATCGACCTCAGGAGGATAGATGTTATCAACTCCATCTCATAGAGGAGGAACTTGAGATTGAGAGTTTAAGATTTCTGAGGACAAGGGAGTGACGGAGCCAGGATTCATACAGAAGGTGTGCTCACTGCAAAGGCCTCCCTCCTTCCCTTAAACTGTGTTGCAAAAAACTGTTCTTTTTTGGTGAAACTCTTTAGTGGCATCTCCGGTGTGCCTAGGTCATGTAAAGTCATTGGGATCGAGATGGTTTACCCTGCATTTGCAATCTTAATGGTCTGACCTTTTACCACTGCAGACTATGCTAATTTGAATTCTCTCTAGCATGGACAAATCAGTACAATCAATGATAATTTTACTTATAACTCTACCCATTCTCAAGGACTGCCATTTATAACACACAGAGTAAGATGGGGAATGCATACATGTTAAGATACTAATCAAAGGTAAATCTGGAAACAACCAAAAGAAATTTATGTTAAACAGTGGTTGGAAATCAGCATTCATGTCAGAGGTGGTCGGTGTTTTCCTCCTGTTCACCTATAAGCCAAATACTACCAAGCGAGAAACCACCAAGCAACTCCTTCCATCTCAAAGTAACAACATATTAATATCCCATGGAAAAATCAACATATAATTTAGTTTCTGTTCACTTCAGTCCCTCTACTCTGGTACTAAAATGGATATAAAATCAAAAAGAGCAATGCAAAGTGACTAACCCCTCAGAAAAGTTTTGGGAAAACGTATTCAAACTTCTGGATCATCTTCTCAGCATTAACTGGGACATGTTAAATTCTTACATTGCAGATTTTTTTTTATATTAGGATACAAAAGAGAACCCTCACATGCAGAAAGTTGAGTTTGAGTCCACAAATTGATCTGAACAGTTTGCCATTTCTCAAAACCTATCTCAGTCACTTTTTCTCCACCACTTATTATGTAGGTCCCATTCACAGGTAAGAAAAGACTTTCTACACATGTATTATAAATTAAATAAAATTAGCATTTTTTTCCCTCAGGATTCTCCAAGATAGGAAAATTTCACATGAATCATTCAGAAATAAATATGGATTAAACAAATATCTTTTAATATCAGTAATTTTAAAAACATTTCCCCTATAACTCCTTAGTGGAAAACTATAATCACACAGTACCAGATAATGGGGAAATATGCCTTTTTCATGAGTGAGAACAGGCAAATTTCCAAAAGGACATTAATCAACTTAATTATCAAAGCTGATATATCTTTTAATAGGAAAAAAAGGCACAATGCTGAAATATGCTAGCTATTTACACTATGTCTTGTTTGCAAAATTATTTACATTACCCTATCTTTGTTCAACTTTAAAGATCAGTTTTTCAGGGTGGTGGGGTGGTGGTGGGATGAATTAGGAGATTGGGATTGACATATATACACTAATATGTATAAAATAGCTAGCTAATAAAAATAAATAAATTAAAAAAGATCAGTTTCTCTCCAAATAATTACAATTGTCTTTTCTCTAGGAAGAAATTAATGCATAATCTATATTATAGAAACTTTTTTTTTGCATGAGTGGTACTTTAGCAATTTGACTTTGGTGAAAACAGAAAGAGAGCTTCTCACTTTCTGAACAGCAGCAAAAATCCAAAACGATCTGTAAGTGAGGAAGAGAACATGGACATAGCCTTCAAAACAAAAATAAAATATCCCAATAGTCCTATCATACAATCTATGAACAGTTGTGGGCTACGATTTGCAAATACTTGAGTTTCATAACATTGCAAATTGCAGCCAATGCATCTTGGCATATTATTGCCAGTAATGTCTCCGTACTACATATATTCAAAAGCTAAAATGCACTTCAGTTCACATCTAGCCTTCCTGAATATGAAATATGAATAAAATCTTCCTCCTTTACCATCAGATAAGGGGGCTCTTGCAGAAAGAGATGACAAACAGGCAGCAATGTGCTGGAAATGAACTCGCAGGGCTGTTTATCAAGCGGTGCCTCATTCCAGTCATTGCCTCTATGCCTTTCTCAAGGATGTTCAGGCCATATGATGAAATACTACTGTTTGATGTCAATAAATCTTGATTTAAGGTGATAAAATTAACCATGGAAGAATGCCTTAAACACATCATGATGGAATTCTTATTCTCCTTTACACAATATATCCAAGATGTGATTCCTTTTCTTAATAACATTTGGACAATTTGGATTATTCCCTCTCCCTAGAGATAGAGCTGGCAAGTACCTTAAAAATGCTTATTTGAAGTCAGCCATAGCCACAGAAAAACATACCACTAACCAAACCAATGATATCCTGTTTAAATCAAAGGAAACTAGACTGCTCATGATCCTAATGGCCATAAACAAAACACTGACCATAAATCCATCATGCTAAGCACTAGTCTTTATTGCTACCATGGTTGCACACAATTGGCTAGAACCAACATTTCTGTAAACCCATAAACCAACAAAAGCTTTACCCTTAGTGTGAAAATCTCTCCAAGAATATCAAGCACTGTCCTTTGATTAGAGCATTTTCAGTGCATTTCTAAAATGCTCTGATGGGATCCTTTGGTATAACTATTTTTCTTCCTCTCTGAATTTGAATCATTCCACTCTGACCATTTAGATTTTCTGCAGCAATTACCATTGACCCCTGTGAAACTGCTTCTCAGCCATACCCTATCAGAAAAGCCTAATTGAAAATTCAAAATGTTCGGATTTTGAAAATTGTAATGGAGGCCATAGTACTTGGCATCTCTCTGCTGCCTCCCATGTCTTAATTTAGCTTATTATTTATTCCACAGTGAAAGAGGAAAATATATTTATTGGGAACTTGTTACAATGTTTAGAAAAGAAAATTCCCCAAATCCAAATTAAGGATTCCTTCCTAGAGGTTCAGGCAGGCTCTAGCAACAAATGTTTATGTATTAATTGTGTTTATGTTTATGACAAGTTATTTTTCAATGTAAAATATGGTTTGTGAACCCTATTTTTAATTTAGCTGCTCCTACATATTAGTTTTAAACTATGTGAGAGAATGCAGGTTTAGAAGCAATAAAATGAAATCAATTTTGAAGTAGACTGTAATTGAGACTTCCATTAAGTTAGACTACCTTTCCCTTACTTTTTCTAAGTCAGTGATATTTTAATTTATTTCAATAGAAAATGGTCTGTGCCAGGTAGCTAACAACAGTCCAAGAGTCTCATGGAAAGATATTTACTTGTCTTAACTTTTCTTTGCAACTGTTAAGGTCCTTGTCATTTTGACTTCCTTTCAGCTAGTGACCTCTGCCCTGCTCCAATTTAAAGATAAACGAAAAGACATTTCCCCTGGATGTGTGCTTCTTCTAGTTTTTTGGTGGAAGCAGTTGGATCTAGTTGTCTAACCAATTACCTCCTATTTGAAAGCACTTGCAGGGTGTGTAATTGTGTATTGGAAGAAGGAAATTTACAAAGAGGTAAATATAAAAAAATGATGTGCCATCTCTAAGAAGTGAGCCCAGAATTCAATATCAAAATAAGAAAAGGAAAACTATGAGATAATATCAGCAATATATATAGGCATGTGCTAATATTTCTAAAACAATTGATTTAAATATGTGACTGGAATTGGAGTTAAGCTAATCATCTTTTGTACACGTACTTATTATTCATAAAATCTGTCTATAAATACACTAGAAATGGAGCCTTTATTATTTAGGTTTCAGGAAAGCATTTCCTGTGTCACTGGTAGTTTTATACAACAGCATTTTCCCTCCATTTTTCTTGCTCTCTGAGAATATTATACTTCTTGGTATTGCTTTTGAAATCCTATTGTTTATTCCCCTTTTTGATAACAAACTTAAGGGAATTAATAATAGAATAATATCAAAGTGATGAATGGAAAAAGAATTACTCTATATAGTATATACACATATATACACATAATGTGTGTATGTGTAGATGTATATATACATAACCTCACACATATTATTACTTTTATTCAATTTTCAAGTTATATAGGCTGTTTGTGGGGTTTCCGTGTTTTTAGTTAGCTTAAAGAGAAATCTGATAGCCACCTCATTCCTTCACACATTACACTATGGAAAAACTCTATAAAGTACAGAGTAGCTAGCCAGACTTTATAGTAGATAATGGGGAAAATTTATTGGGTAAAGACTAAAACGATCTTTATTACAAGAGACCACACCTCAACATGCAATGGAGGAAAATGTCTCCCTTGTGAGAAAACATAATAAAATATGTCCATCTAACTAGCTGTGAAACCCTGAAGAAATACACAGCTTCCCCACTCCCTCCCTTTCTGAATTCCTTTTTATTTTGAGTCAGGCTATCTTAGGCCATTAATTAACCTTTGGGCCCTTGAGGTCAGCTCTTTGGATCTGTTCTCCATATCCTGAAAAGTTTTATTTCTCAGTGAATATTAAAGATACGTGAATACTGACTAGGTTGCCAAAATAATGATTTATTACATCTGCTAAAATGCCTGGAGTTGTAAAAAGGAAAGAATACAAAATTCACTAAAGTAATTTTGAGTAGCACAGGTGTTATTTACCCCAATATAGAAATTTCTCATCAATGGGAGTTCTATGATAGGATCAATTATAACTTAAAGATATTGTCATAATTAAATCTTACATCTTTGAATATCTGTTGTTTCAAGAATCTTAAACTAGTCTGTGGTTTTGCATGCACATATATATAAAGGGAACCAGCATGTCGGGGACGTGAGTGGAAGGTTTATGTAAATTATATTTACTTAAAGCAATTGAGCTAAGACTACTTACTAGCTCATACACTGAACAGCTTACTGCCTGTGCTGGAAAGTGTGTTGACCTAGGAAATGCATACACATACAAATAACATCGACAAAGCTAAATTAAGACTTTTGATGGCATTGGAAAGCATAAATGTTCATTAACTATTTATATTAAATCAGAGGGCATTTGGAAAATTCAATCTCTAACAGTTACGTTATAAACAGATGAACTCCCAGAGTACTACTATACCTGTACCTATCATACATACCCAACTTCTTTTATCTGATAATATTTGTATATGTGATGTATCTGCTTCCTACCAGATTATAAACTTATTGGAGCCAGGCAGGATGGTACACAACACTTTAAACAATGTCCTACACATTATGGATGCATGATAAGGAATTAACAAACAAAGAAATGAAGATTTAAACTAGCTTAGTTAACATTGTTTCATGAGTATTTTTACATGCAAAAGAGAGAGGATTCCAACCTTTCCTTTAAACCTAGTGCTTCATAATCATGAACAGGAGAGAGGGAAAGGTTTTGTTTAAATGTTGGTAGACAGAGTTAAGATTGCAAAATCCCTTGGGCAGGTTAAGGATATTTGAACCAATTGCAAAGAAGTTATGCCAAGTTAAGTACTTAAATTTTTGTTTTTTATATATATTGAGGCAAAGGGAATAAATGTATATTGTAAATCAAAAACATATTTAGTAAATAAAGTAAATCTCACATTGAGTATGAAAAGTAAGCATTAAAGAGTTGAGGATCCCAAAAATGACATTTTGCAGTGTCTTCTAAGCCATGACCACTAAGTTTTATGCACTTGAGTTAAATAGAAGAATTAAATGATCATAAGGAATATATTTAGTACGAAGAAAAAAAGCAGGGCTACAACTGTGAAGACACTCATACAATGACATCCTGACTCTAATTAGCTTTCATTTTTCACCTTTGACTTTTCTTTCTACGAGTGCTAGCACATTCTCATCAAAATAATTGGGAGGAGTTAGAAAGACTTGGTGAAAAATTTAACATAGTAGGAAATGGCTTTCTGATACGCAGATGAAGGAATTATGAGTTGAATTTATTCCATGGTCTGTGAGTCAGATCTTAGTCTATGTTACATTATCACAAATTGGCTGTGAGGCTCCAAACCATCTCTCAACCTCTCTGGATTTGGACTGAGGTTGAAATCTGAGCTCTATCATTTTCTAGATGTATGACTTTAGGCAACTGTTTCACTGATGAAGCCTACATTTCTTCATTTGTAAATAAGAGATGGTGATTAAATGATACATGTAAACTGCTGGGCCAGGTGACAGGCATTTAATTAATTCTCAAACATACTACCTTTATTGTTGCTATTTTCATTATCTAACATCTTTGCCAATAATAATATTTTGTTATTCTGTACTATTTTTATATTGTTTTCTATAAAACTTTAAATACAGGCACACACTATTTTTGCATATATTTTATGACTAATTTAGTTGGGTTATTTTCACTCACGAGGAATATCAAAAACTCTGTCAGTATAGAATGTGTTTCTCCCATCTTCTCCCCTTTAGGTGAAAATCTATTTGTCAATTCTGTCTCAAAAATAGTAAATCAGGGCTTCCCTGGTGGCGCAGTGGTTGAGAGTCCGCCTGCCGATGCAGGGGACATGGGTTCGTGCCCCGGTCCAGGAAGATCCCACATGCCGCAGAGCAGCTGGGCCCGTGAGCCATGGCCGCTGAGCCTGCGCGTCCGGAGCCTGTGCTCCGCAACAGGAGAGGCCACAACAGTGAGAGGCCCGCGTACCGCAAAAAAAAAAAAAAAAAAAAGTAAATCAGTATTCACTTGACCTTTTTTATTATATTTAAACATTCAACAGTCTTTAAAAAAAAAAAGAAAAAGAACTTTGAAGGAAATCATATGAAAATAAAAGAAAAAAGAAAAGAGAAATTTTAAAAATAAAATGGACATTCAACATGGTCTATCTGCCTAATAGCTGTCAATAAAAGTGTAAATATTTTTTATCTTTATATGTCAGGCTGGGTTACATATATACACATACATATAAAGACACACATATATATACACATACATATGTTAATATGTATCCATATATGTATTTATGTGTCAGATTACTTTATATGCCAACTGTCCTTTGAGGTAGGAAATAAGATTCCCAAGATCAATGAAGAATAACCAATCCATATCAGCTTTTAGGACCTTGATCTTATGTTTAAAATTAAGAAAGGCATTATTTAAAAATTGGATAACTTACTCAAAGAAAAAACACAATTATTAGTACATAGCTCAAAAGATGCCTTTAAATCACCTAAAAAGTATCAGTTGCTGTGTTAATCAAGGTACTTTCAGTAACTCATTATAGCTTTGATGAAAGTTCTTAGTTGGCAATAAAATTGATCACAATTGCTTTTCTGATCTACATGAGTGAGTTATTGCTACTCTCATTTTAGAGTAAATAAAACTTAAAAAAATATTTAAAAGTTCCACAATCACAGGCAATAAATGTAAAAAATACTCATACTGGACTATATCAAACTTAAAAACTTCTAGGCAGCAAAGGAAATAATCAACAGAATGTAAAGGCAATCTATGGCAGAAAATATTTGCAAATCATATATCCAACAAGGCATTAACATCTAAAATATATGAAGAACTCCTACAACTCAACAACAATAAAACAACCTGATTAAAAAATTGACAAAGAACTTGAATAGACATATCTCCAAAGAAATATACAAATGGCCAAGAAGCACATGAAAAGATGCTCAACATTTCTATCACCAGGGTAATGCAAATCAAAGCCACATGAGACACCACCTCATACCCAACAAAACAGCCACTATCAAAACAAACAAACAAACATAAAGTAACAAATGCTGACAAGGATGTGGAGAAATTGGAACCCTGTGCACTATAAGTAGAAATGTAAAATGTTGCATCCCCTGTGGAAAACAATATGAACTTTCCTCAAAAAAAAAAAAAAAAAAGAGTAATCATGATGTGATCCAGCAATACCACTTCTTGGTAGATATCCCAAAGAACTAGAAATAGGATCTCAAAGAGACAATTGCACACTCATGTTCACTGCAGCATTTTTCACAATAGCCGAGAGGTGGAAGCACCCTAAATGGCCACAAATGAATGAATGCATAAAGAAAAAAAAAATGCAATGGAATATTACTAAACTCTAAAAAAGATGGAAATTCTGTCACATGCTACAGTATGGATGAACCTTGAGGATATTATGCTAAGTAAAATAAGCTAGTCACAAAAGATAAATACTGTGTGATACCGTATATGCGGCACCTGAAATAGTCAAACTCATAGAAACAAAGTAGAGTGTGGTTGTCAGGGGCTAGCGGGTAGGGGAAGCTGGAGAGTTCTTCAATGTGTATAGAGTTTCAATTTTGAAGAATAAAAAACTCTAGAGAGCTGTTGTACAACAATATGCATATCATTAACACTACTGTACTGTACACTTAAAAATGGTTAAGAGGTTAAATTTTATGTTTTTTTTTACCACAATAAAAAAGTTCCATAAATGGAAGCATATTTACATATGCTTATACTTAATTACACTTAGAAAACTCAACCCCCATATCTTGGCTCAAATTTTGATAACTATACCTTATAACAAATAGAGTTGAAATATAACAATTAAAAATGTGATTTCTTACTGTATGTTAACACATATATATGGAATCTAAAAAAAAAAAAAAGGTTCTGATGAACCTAGCGGCAGGACAGGAATAAAGACAGAAAAAATATCTATTTGAAATCTCATAATTACTTTCACCGTGGTTATTCAGGGTTTTTTTGCAAAAAATACCAGAATTTTACAAGGGTTACATTTTCTAGATGAAACCAAGTTGTACCAGGTTGTGCCTATATTCAAGAATCTTTGTTTAAGTTAATAACAAATACTCTTTCCTTAGAAAATCTTAAAAATATCTCTATTTCTGAGTTGACTGTCACCTCATTGCTAATTTCATTTCAAACCTCAATCATGTTATAGTCTATAACATTTTCAACAAAACATCAATACTGAAAAACAGAGCTTTATGAAAAATGACTCTATTTCTGCCATAAGTTTATTTTCTGTAGAGAATATGAGTGTTTCTTGATACTAAAAATATATTCATTCTTAAAAAGTTACCAGCAATGTGGATTCTCTTGAATGGATACTACTTCATTCTAAAATCAATGTGTGGTGGTGTGCGTGCGTGCCCTCAGAAAAATCACACTCTTAACATAGATTTAAAAGAAAATTAAGTGAAAAATTAGTCATACATAAAGAACGATAGAATACAATAATGAATCTGAAAATAGATACAATATTGAATATTTAAGTACAATTACATTGAAGAACTGATCATGAAAAGCATTAGAAGATAAAAAGCACAGCTTTCACTTTGTTGTTGAAGTTTTCTTGCCCTTAAACAAAACTCAAAATCTATGTAGCTCATAATATGGGACCCATATTAACTATGAGGCCATTATAACTGTCTGTATTGTAAATGTAAATTATGTTGTAAGAATCATGTTGGTTAAGAGGATTTACCTATTGAGGTTTTAATTCCCTTTTTCTTTACCACTTTTTTTAAATTAAAAAATGATCAAAGGTAAAGATTTTATTTGCAAATTCTATCAAAGTGAAATCTGCAATAAACTTTCTCAAAAATTCCTCATCTACTCAAATGTAATAGATCTATTAGCTTTAGAACAAAGATATTTCCTTAGAGACTGACTGTCATGTATTCAGTATACGTCCTAAGCATTGCTCCAAAGGCCAAGCAATGTCAGAGGGTAGGTAGGGGCTATACCTTGACACCTAGGATAGTAGTACACCCTGACTAAATGCTCAGTGTAATTGAACTGACTCTTTCAGTGCATTATTAAGCATGTAAATCCTCTTGAAGTTCTGAACTGTGCATGTATCTAAATTAATTAATAATCTCAAATCTGGGACACCTAATTTTAAAATGTGGATATTCAGATATGTTTATTACCTTGGACAAGTCACTTTGTCTCATGGAAGTTGCTGTTAATTCAGCTGGGAATTTAGGCAAAATTCCTCATTGCAAATCAGTTGCAGAATGTAATTTTTATTCTTCTCTTTTCAAATATTCTTCACTAATTTTAAAGCTTGAAAAATATTAGGAATAGTGACTTAAATATAATTAAAGATAATTGTTAAAGTTTGAACGCATCAATTAAAGAAATTAAAAATATCTTTGACCTTGAAAGAAAGACTAAAATATTGGGAACAAGTCTTGAAGTAATTGAATGTTTTAACCACTGTCCTTTCTGTGAAGCCAAAACTAAACTAAAATATTCTCGTTCAAAATATCAAATGAAATATTTTCTTCTTCAACAACAAATTCACAATGAAAGATTTAGAGATTTTGCAAGATGAAAAAAATCACATTAAATATATTCATGAACAAAAAAAGGGAAAAAACGCTTGATTTAAAATTTGTCAGCCAAGTTAGGGTTAAAATAATTCAATAATAATTGTCTTGAGTTTCTACTAACAAGGTAGTAACAAACTAACTAAAAATTTCTGATTAGAAAATGATAACATTCTCAACCCAATATTAAACCATGGAGAGCAGCAGCTCTTCTTCGTATCCTCAATATTTTTTTTCACCTTCCCAAGGCCAAAATGTCATCATTTTTTTTTTAAAGAAAATCAAAGCCAAATGGTAAAAATGCAAAGATTTGGTTAAACAAACAGTCAGAATTTCAGTGGTTTTATCTGCAGCATGCGGAGCAACCAAACAAAGCCAAGATATTGTCCATCTCTTTGACAGACAAAGAGCCTCAGAGGTCCAGAGTGACATGCCCGAAGGCTGGCACGTGATTTGGCTAATTAAATTAAATAGCAGGAAACAGCTTTTCCATATGCCATGGCCTGGCCACACACAAACTGTAACAGTAAATCTTTTATACTAGTCAAGGAAAATGTAACCATTAAAAAATATACAGTATCAACACACCATCCAAGAATCAGAAGTTGCATATCCACATAAACTCCCTGGGCCTGGACTTTAACGCCAAATGCCTAAGAACTTCCTAATTCACTTTAGGAGCTATCGAAAAGCCCGTGGTAATTAAAAAGGATGAAAAAGAAACCCCCTTAAGGTTTACCAACATTTTTACTTTAGCCAATATTCTGATTGCTTTAAGGACACATTTCTATACAAAATTAAATCAAAACCTCAATACTTCTGAATCAGAGTTAAAATTAAATCTCTTGCTCATTTTCCACCAATTTTATATCCTCCCTCCCCATTACACAACTGAAATTAGGAGATCTATTGAAAAAGGAATAGAGCCTTTGGAGTCTCTTCAGTAAACTCTTCTTCCATGCTTCCCACAATTTCTCACCCAATACCATAATTTTCTCTAAGTTTGCCATTGAGTTCTAGGCTTTTGTTCAAGACAATGATCTAATAAGATTATAGTATAATCTTTAACTATAAAAACACACTCAATTTATTGGGATTCAATATTATGCAGAAAAAAAAGAAGGGGGGGTCAGTTGGGGAAAGGGAGGCAAGGAGGGAGGGAGTGAGGGAGGGTGAAAGGGGTGGAACTAACTCTTTAAACTGAGGTTTGAAAGGTTTTTGAAACTCAGTTGGTATTATTATTTTTTAGTTGGTTTATTCTATGTAATTGTAGGATGCCAAAACTCATCTAATATACATGGGTTAGCAATGCCCATTCAAACTATGTTTGTGTATATACGCCAGAAATCGATAAGAAATTAACAATTGTTCCCTTATGTATGCCTTCAAAATTAAGAATTGAGTGTAAAGATAGCTAAAATTCAAGAAATTCAAAGCCTCAGAGAAAATAGTCAAGCCACATAGAAGAACTGACTTGACAGAAGCCAGTTAGTGACCAGCTTCTAAAGTGAAGCCAAGGCCTAAGAGTGAGCTAAAGCAGCTCTTTCCCCCTCCCCAAGATAGTTGTATTTATCTCTTCATACCTTTACTGAGTCCCATTCTCCCTTTTCCATCCTCATCCCTGCCCCAGGGCCCTAGGCTAAGATTGATAACTCCCTAGGGTCATTCATCCCTGTAAACATCTAGGACTGTTCACTAGAGGCCCAGAGTTCACCAATTAGTGAGAGAGAAAAACCAGGATTAGAGTCAAGGCTACTATAGACCTGCTCCAACAAAACTTAAAAACAAGTCTTGAAAAGGTTTAAGTGATCAATATTGTTTAAAGAAAGACAAATTTAAATTATCTGACGTCTAATGAAAATTTACTACACAGTAAATGGAGTAGGATGACAAGAACAATATTCAAGAGAAAAATTAAGTAGTAGTAGCAGACACAGAAATGGCAGAGAAAAGAATGAGCAGAAACAGACTTTAAAACAAATACATATAAATATGCTCAAGGATTTAAAAGAAAACATAAATATAATGAGGAGGTAAATGGAAAGTATATACAAGAAACAAATGAAACTTCTAGATCTGAAGAACGCAATGTCTTAAATGAACAATTTACTGGGTGTGACTAAAAGAAGTTTATTTACCAGGAGGAAAAGATGAGTACAGCAACAGAAACTAAACAAACAAATACAGAGAGAGTAAAGAATAAGAAAAAAATGTACCGAGACTTAGAGACCTGTGAGACAGTGTCAAGCAGTTATCCTGGGTGTAACTGGAGTCCCAAAAGAAAGTGAGTGAAAATAATATTATAAAAAATAATGCCTGATATTTTCCAAAATTAAAAAATAATGCAAATCCACAGATACAAGCTCAGTGAACAATAGCAGGATACAAACAAAGAAAACAGCATTGAGGCAAATTATAATCAAGTTGTGGAAAACCAGTGATAACAAGAAAATCTTAAAAACAAGCAGAAGAAAAATACACTATCTGATTTCAAGACTTGCTATAAAGCAACATTAATCCAGATTCTGTGATCTTGGTGTAGAGTTAGACATATAGATATATATAGTGGAATAAAGGAAAGAGTTCAGAAGTTTGCTCACATATATATGTTCAGTTGATTTCTAAAAAAGGCATGAGAATAATTCAAAGGAACATGATAATCCTTACAAAAACTGGTGTGGAAAACTTTGGTTACCTATGTAATATAATGAATCTCAACCTTTCTTTAGTTCATACACAAAGTTGTATGGCTCTTTGCCCTACATGTAAAAACTAAACTAGAAAGAGAAAATATAAAAGCAAATCTTTCTCGGATAGGACATAAAGCACTAACCATAGAAGAAAAAATTGACAGAATGGGACATACCAAAGTTAAAACACTCTACTCTTCAAAATAAAAGACAAGCTATAGGTTTAGGTAAAAATATTTGCAACATATACATCTATAAATGGATTGTATCCTGAATATATGTTACTCCCATACCCAATAACAAAAAGACAGATGCTCCAAGCAAAAATCATGCAACATAGCTGAATTGACAGTTTACCAAAGAAGCTCTGCAAATGGCCAATAAACACATGAAAAGATGGTCAACATCATTAGACATCAGGAAAACACAAATTAAAACCACAGTGAGAATACACTACACATCCACTAGAACATATAAAGTTAAAAAAAAAATATCTGACAATATCAAGTGTTGGCAACAGGAACTCTCATACATAGCTGATGACACTGTAAAATACCCCATCAAAAAATTCTTTGGCAGTTTTTTATAAAGTTAAACATATACTTAACATACAAATCAGTTATTCTACTCCTAGGTATTTACCCAAAAGAAATAAAGCAACTGTTTACCAAACCTTGAATATAATATTCATAGCAGCTTTATTTATAATTGTCTATACCTGGAAATAACTAAATTCCTGTCAATGAATGAACAAATCGTGTCATGTCCAAACAATGGAACACTACTCAGCAATTTAAAAAAGACCGTATTACTGATACACACATGCATGGATGTCAGAAGCATTTTCTGACTGAAAAAAAAAATTGAAAATATCACAGACCATTTTTATATAATTCATTTACATGAAATTCTAGAAAAATCAAAATTAATGCACAGTGACAGAGAACAGATGAAGGATTGCTTGGCTGAGTGGAGAGTGGGGGTGGAGGGTTAAGTAAAAAGGAGCAAGAGAGAACTCTTTAGTGTGCTATAAATATTCTATACCTAGATCGTGGTGTACACATTTGTCAAAATTCATCAAATGTACATATATAAGTAGATTTTTGTATGTAAATTATACTTCAAAAAAAGTAGATTAAAAAACCAATATGGTTTAGGCAGTTAAAGTGACCAAAGTAAAATCTCATTTCAAAAATTTAATCCAAATTATGATGGAAAAAAATCCAGACCTTTAGAAATGGAACATTTTTTAAACCTCCAGGAAAGCCTCTTTCTGGGGGGGGGGAAAAAGAACCCCAGCTTTTTAAATCTGCTTCCCTATCTAAAAGAGTATTATATTGATCTATGACAAAGGAGGCAAGGATATACAATGGAGAAAAGACAGTCTCTTCAATAAGTGGTGCTGGGAAAACTGGACAGCTACATGTGAAAGAATGAAATTAGAACACTCCTTAACACCATACACAAAAATAAACTCAAAATGGATTAGAGACCTAAATGTAAGACTGGACACTATAAAACTCTTAAAGGAAAATGTAGGAAGAACACTCTTTGACATAAATCCCAGCAAGATCTTTTTGGATCCACCTCCTAGAGTAATGGAAATAAAAACAAAAATAAACAAATGGGACCTAATGAAACTTAAAAGCTTTTGCACAACATAGGAAACTCTAAACAAGATGAAAAGACAACCCTCAGAATGGGAGAAAATATTTGCAAACAAATAAATGGAAAAAGGATTAATCTCAAAAATATATAAACAGTTCATGCAGCTCAATATTAAAAAAACAAACAACCCAATCCAAAAATGGGCAGAAGACCTAAACAGACATTTCTCCAAAGGAGACATACAGATGGCCAAGAAGCACATGAAAAGCTGCTCAACATCACTAATTATTAGAGAAATGCAAATCAAAACTACAATGAGGTATCACCTCACACCAGTTAGAATGGGCATCATCAGAGAATCTACAAAAAACAAATGCTGGAGAGGGTGTGGAGAAAAGGGAACCCTCTTGCACTGTTGGTGGGAATGTAAATTGATACAGCCACTATGGAGAACAGTATGGAGGTTCCTTAGAAAACTAAAAATAGAATTACCATATGACCCAGCAATCCCACTACTGGGCATATACCCAGAGAAAACCATAATTCAAAAAGACACATGCACCCCAATGTTCATTGCAGCACTATTTACAATAGCCAGGTCATGGAAGCAACCTAAATGCCCATCGATAGACGAATAGATAAAGAAGATGTGGTATATATATATATACAATGGAATATTACTCAGCCATAAAAAGGAACGAAATTGGGTCATTTGTAGAGACGTGGATGGATCGAGAGACTGGCATACACAGTGAAGTAAGTCAGAAAAAGAAAAACAAATATCGTACATTAATGCATAAATGTGGAACCTAGAAAAATGGTACAGATGAACTGGTTTGCAGGGCAGAAATTGAGACACAGATGTAGAGAACAAACATATGGACACCAAGGGGGGAAAGTGGCGGGGGGTGGTGGTGGTGGTGGGATGAATTGGGAGATTGGGATTGACATGTATACACTGATATGTATAAAATAGATAACTAATAAGAACCTGCTGTATAAAAAATAAATAAAATAGAATTCAAAAATTAAAGAAAAAAGAGTATTATATTGAAGTACAACTAACCACCGTACATAAAGCTGTAAGATACATAAAAATACTTAAAATGTGTATGAGGTAAAGAAAATAAAAAATAAAGGAATCAAGTTGGATATTTTCACGAGTTTGTCAGGCCATTCAAGCAATAAAATAAAAATCAAATCATTTAAAATATGCACCAGAAAACTAAATGTTACATTTACTTGAATTCATAAAGTATAAATAAAGAAATAAAGGGATTTACTAGCACCACCATCATGACCAAAACATATCTAAGCTACTAAAAATATAGTGTTAAGTCATCTTTATCATGTTAAATGAAAGTAATAGAGAGAACTAATGACTATTCAAAGTTAGCATGCAATTCACTTAAGATCAAGAAATCATTGCAGGATTTCTTGTTCCAAGATGGAATGAATTTAGCATTCAGCAAACTGGAGACAATAGAAACCCCCTCTTGCCCCCTCCCACACCAAAGGAAAATGTTATCAGAGCATTTTGTTAAAAAGCAAAGACACAGAAATTTCACTACTCTTGTTTATTTCATGCTGCCTCGAAAAAGACACAGCCCAGTGAAAATGTGAGAAGAGAATCTGTCCTGTAGGCTACTGGCAAGGCAGACTTTCAGAGTTTTGTTTCCTGGTGCTGATAATGGGGTGGGAATTAACGGTAGAGGAGAGCTGGGCATAGACAACTTATCCGAAGACCCTCCCTTGATCAATACATTTTCTTAATACACTCTTTGGCACGAAGATCATGTCGATCATTTATATCTAGAGTTGATTTAAATTTGATGAATCCTTCGTTGAAATCTGAAGAAAAAAATCTGGGGTTCTTTTTATGGGAGATAAAAGGAGATAGATTGAAAGGGGATGAGAGGAAGAAGAGAAGTCATGTACTCACAGGGTCTCCCAAAGAACAATCCAACCTGGGTATTGCCCGACGAGTCATGAAAGGGTTGCAGTTCAATCACTTAAATTCTGGACTGTTTACTTGCAGTCCTTGGGACAGGGAAGGGCAATCCAAGCAGCCTCCTGCAGGGACCTACGCTATATATTTATTGCCATTTTCTGAGTGTGCTGGGACATGCAAAAGGTGGGGAAGTATTGTTCTCTGGTTTTTTATATACTGAAGAGAAAGTTATGCATTACTAAAAAGTGAAACTGAGTGTGAGGTAGGTTCCAGCCAAGGAGAATAAAGTAACTAAAGTTCCAAGAAGTTCTTAGTAATGTTATTAATAGTGATATTACTAGCTTTTGCTAATTTTTACTCTGCTTCAATTTTGCTAGCACACATTGGTATTTACACAGACTAACCCATTTAAACCTCGTAACATCCTAATAAATATTACAATTGTTAATCACGTTTAACAAACCAGTAAACTGAGGCTTGGCAAAATTAAATAATTTGGAGGTGGAGTTGCTGGTAGATGAAGTTAGAGTTGGAACTCCTTCCGTCAGTCTATAGAATCAGCATTGTCACCACTAGGCAGTTACACCTATAATGCAATTTCACACATGGATCTCGAAGACAATGAGAAATGCCACTGTTCAAGTTTTTTGTATACATAGTCAAAACAACACAATTTTCAGGTTCAGAAATAGTTTTCCTTAATTAAATATGCATAAAGATGAGGTTGATTTACTAAGATTAGTACGAATCATTTTGTTTTCTTTCCAAGCTCCAACTTTCAAAAATTATATAGATTACATGGATATAGAAAAAATAATGCAGGTATACCTCATTTTATTGTGCTTCACTTTGCTCACTTCAAAGATACTGTATTTTTTACAGATTGAAGGTTTGTGGCAACTGTGCCTCAAGCAAGTCTACTGGCGTCATTTTTTTTTGACAGCTTTATTTTTAAGTTAAGGTATGCACATTTTTTTGACATAATGCTATTGCACACTTAATAGACTATAGTGTAAACATAACTTTTACATGCACTGGGAAACCAAAAAATTCATGTGACTCACTTTATTGTGATACTTGCTTTATAGCAGTGGTCTGGAATTGAAGCCACAATATCTCTCATATGCCTGGATTATAAAGAGCCCATGAAAATTGAGATACTGTATTTTTATCTAAAAATGTGTGTCAGATATTATAATAGAATAATTATTGATATAGAATACAAATTATGAAAAATCAACTAGTAAGTTTTGTGTAATATCAAATAATAAGTTCATCAAGAAAAAGATTTCCACCATTTACCCTTAGCTGAAAATGAAAATTAAACAGTAACGATTATTACTAGAGCCACCTTAAAGAAAATGTTACTAATGGAGACATTCAGCACAAGAAATAGTCCAACAAGTAAAAAATGAGTCTACATTTCACATTAGAAAACAAAAGTGAACCTGTAATCATAATAGGGAAGAAAATGTCCTTTAGCCATTAAGGAATCTGAATAAGAGAAATGTAAAACAAAAATCATTCAAATGGCATTTAATTGAGAACTTCATAGGTTCCTTGTGTGGTTCCAGGAACCCTGATATTTTCCCTAGCTTCAAAAGGCAAAAGGTAATAATGAAAGAAAAAACTACATGGTAAATTGTATGGAACTGATTCTAAGTTGATTGAATAATTCAGGCGGGTTAGAGAAATCAGAGATGGCATAAAGGAGAAAGCAAAGAAAGGTTTGAAAAAGGAAGTTAAGCGCTTTCCAGATAGTGAAAAAAGCTTGATGAAACTCATGCAATTGGAATCCCAAGTTGGAAATTTGCTTTGCATGCAAAGTGATTAAGTTAGATTGGGAGGGATAAGTGCCTGGTCAGAATATAAAGGTCGAATCATGAGGACTGAAGTTCCATGATAACATTTAGATAAAGATATTAGGAAGATATTACTGTATGTTCTGCCATAGAGAATGGGAAAGTGGTATTGGAATTTCACAGTAAGTTAACTGAATTAGCGTAAAGAGGACACTGATGTGGAAGGAAGCTCTTGCAATGATAAAAAAAAAAATTGTTTTAGTATTAATTATGTTAGTGACTAGGGAAAGCAGAGCCAAAGAGAGAGTGAAGAGATATGATGGCTGGAAATCAGAAATAGGAATACCAACTGCTTATAAGAGATAAAGAGGAGATGATCAAAAGTGACTTCATGATAATCCATCCCAGAGACTAAATGGTAGTTCCAAAGACAGAAATGGAAGAGTGAGAAAAAACAGCACATTTTACAGAGGATGAACTTTTACTAACTTTGAGATGAGAGTGGAGCAATCAGTGTACTGTCTTTAAGACTGACAGTATTAATAAAGCACGTGATAGACTTTGAGTTGTCTTTAAGGTAAAAAAAGAAAGAGATCTTTAAACCTTTAAACCATTAACATGCCATAGATCTCTTCTAACACAACATTTTATACCTTTATGTTAGACTAAATTATAGCAATAGAAAGATACTGGCAAGAGCAAATACTCATTTGTTCAGATTTTATAGCCTACCTATTTCCGAAATGATGTAGTGAGATCTGTCTATTAACATGAGAGGAAGATGATCTAAAAGCAGTGTTGTACAACATTAATGTAATGTGAGCCCCAAATGTAAGCTACATATACAATCTTAAATTTTCTAATAGCCACATTAAAGAGGTAAAAGAAAGCAAGTAAGATTAATTTTAATAATGTTATATAACATAATATATTTAAAATATACTATCTTTTAATATGTAATGAATATATGTCATCATTACTTAAGTATTAATATATTTCTATACTATGTCTTTGAAATCTGGTGTTTATTTTACACTAAAGCATATCTCAATTCATACCAGTCACATTTTAAATTCTCACTAGCTAAATGTGGCTATCAGTTTGAAAGTACAAATACACAGTTCTTTGCAGAAATTCTGTCAACAGAGGAACAAAGATCAAAGACTTGAACATAATAACTTCAACATACAATTTAAGTGCAAGGTAGACATAAGTAAAAATGAGTAACCAGGGCAGAATTTTAAAGCCACATAAATGAAGAAAAATAACTTTGATTTTAGCTTTTAAAGATCACCAGAAAAAAAAAAAAGCATTTCTTAACGGAAAAATAAACTTAGCATTTTCCTCAGTTTATATTAGCTATATTAAACATCAAGATTGTAGCATTTAATTGAGAAGAAAAAAAAAAGAAGCACCATCAAAAGCTAGAAGGCAACAAGAGACAACACCAGGAATGATGGAAAAGGAAGACCAAAATCAAATAGGAATGAGGAAAATGAAGATGATGGATGAGCAAGTGGAGTTCATTAATCAGTAAGTTCTTATCTCTTTAAAAATAACACAAAAGCATGGAAGAATATTTTAAAATGTACATAACTCAAAACAGATCAAAGACCTAAAAGTAAGTTATAAAATTATAAAATACTTGGAAGGAAACATAGGTGCAAATCTCTGTGACATTGGATTAAGCAACATATTCATAACAAAAGAAAAAATAGATGAATAGACTTCAACAAAGTTAAAAATGTTTGTGCATCAAAGGACACTATCAAGAAGATGAAAAGACAACCCACGGAATGGGAGAAGATACTTGCAACTCATATAGCTGATAATGGTTTAGTATCCAGAATATATTTAAAATCTCTTACAACTCAACAGTAAAAAAGACAAACAAGCCAATTAAAAAATGGGCAAGAGACCTGAATAGACAGTCCTCTAAAGAAGATAAGCAAATGTCAGCAAATATCCAATAAATAAATGAAAAAAATGTTCAACATCATTAGTCATTAGCGAAACAGAAATCAAAACAACAGTGATCATTTCACATCCACTAGGATGGCAACAATTTAAGAAAAAAAAAGAAAACAACAAGTGTTAGAGAAGATGTGGAGAAACTGGAACGCCTCATAGATTGCTGGTGGCAATATAAAATAGTTCAGCCACCGTGGAAAACAATTTAGCAGTTCCTCAAAACTTAAACAGAGTTACCAGATAACCCAGCAATTTCACTCCTAGCTATATACCCCAAAACACTGAAAACATGTTAAAATAAAAATCTGTACACGAATTTGCAGAGCAGCATTACTCATAATACACAAAAAGTGAAAACCACCCAAATGTCCATCAACTGATGAACGATAAACAAAACATAGTATATTCATACAACAGAATATTATCCAGTCATAAGAAGTACTAATACACGCTGTAATGTGGAGGAACCTGAAAATATTATGCAAAGTCAAAGAAGCCAGACACAGACACATAAAAGGCCACATAATGTATGATTTCATTTATATGAAAATGTCCACAAAAGGAAAATCCATAGGAATATAAAGTAGATTAGTGGTTGCCAGGGGTTGGAGGAGTGGGGGATGAAGAGTGTCCACTTAACTGGTACAGAATTTCTTTGAGTTGATGAAAATGTTGTGGAATTAGGAAGTAGTGATGGCTGCGCATCATCGTGAATATACTAAAAACCACTGAATTGTACACTTTAAAATGGATAAAATGGTGCATTTTATGTTATATGAGTTTTATCTCAATAAAAAACACAAAAAGAAAAAACAACATATCACAGTAGCTCAGAAATTCTGAGGAAAAATAATTTGCCACGTCTTGGCAAACTCCATAATAGACTAGGAAATTATTCTATTAGAAGAGAGAAGCAAAACGGACAAACACTATCAAAGAAGTAATAGCAGTAAATACAGTAACCTATAGTTATACTACAACTATACTTGACCTATAATTAACATGCAGGTGAAATAGAACAATATACAAGAAATACAAGACAGTCTTATGAAAACAATGAATCAAAGAATCCAAGAATCTTAGGTAAAAGCTATTAAAAATCAAGACATATTTTAAGAAGTGGTTTAGGGCCCTTGGCCATCTCCAGAGCACTGTTTCTGAATCAGACTCTCCCAAAGGGCTTGAAAAATGTAGATTCCTGGGCTTCTAGTCAGTACAACAGGATCAGAACCTCTGCAGGGTGTGGTCAGGAATCTCAATTGTCAACATCTTCCCTCAAGACAATTTTTATGCACCTTTCAATAGGAAAACCACTTAGAAGGTCTAGAACTCAAGACGAACATCCTTTTTTTTTTTTTTTTTTTTTTACAATACTATACACAGACTATTTTATGTCAAAGTGACTATCAAGTGCATCCTTGATACGTCAAAAAAGTTTTTAAAGGCAGTGTCCTGACTGCTTAGAAATTGAAGTCTCCTCCCTTTTGCTGGGGAATGAACGTAAGGAGTGGCAAGGGAAAGCTGTGAGCTGATTGAAATCTTGTCTCTTTCACTCTCCCAAAAAGTTAATTCCAAGTGCAGTCACTGTTTCACCCCATCTCAGGACTAGCTCTGGTCAGAAGAAAAGAGACTCACAAATTTTCATGATTCTAAACAGTTGAACATAATGTACAAGAGTTAGATTGCTCATCTGTGAATTAGAATAAAAAAAGAGTCCTGAACTCCTAACTCACAGCAATGACTGAAAGAGAAAATGGATTCAAAACAGTTTGGAAATGCTGATGGGCAAAGAGAGAGAGAACGAGAGAGAGAGGGAGCGAGACTTGGACGTGTAAGAAGAACTGTTGCACAAATACAGCTCAGTGGTAGAGGCTGAGAACAAGGGCTGGTGTGGGAATGTCTGGGTTCAAACTGGAGCTAGACTGTCACTAACTGGGTGACCTTGACCTGATTTGACTTCTCTGGGCCCCAGCGCCCTCATCTCTACAATGGGACAATAATATCTACCCTGTAAGGTTGTTGTGAGGACTAATGCTTTAAAAGATGTAAAGTGCTTATAATAATACCTAGTACATTGTATATCTGCAATAGTTAAAAGTCTTTTTGTAAATCAGGATGGTCCCCCAAAGTTGCATTGTCTAAACCCTACAGTTTATAAGCCTTAAAGAAGTTACTTTAAATGAGAATAGAGACCTTTTAAAACCTAGATAGATTAGTTCTGTAAAGTCATATTCCCAATATCCTGCTTCATTTGCCGGAGTTCTTTGATTGCCTGCACACAACCACCCATTACTTTCCCTTTAAAATCCAGTTGGAGGAATGATCAATAATAAAGGGAATGGTAATCTACCTCTCAAACTCCTTCTCCAGTATCCCTAAGTCCCTGATTATAAATGCTTATAATTTGTACACCTGGATTATTTATCATTGTTCACCCATAATTATACAGCCACAATTGTATATTTACATTAGTGGAAAAAAATCACAAATTAAAAAAAATGCTGTTGTCCTCCTATATATCCATTGAGTACCGGGCTTCAAGAAAATGTTTAGTGTCTGAATTCCTTTTTAAAATACTTTAGAAAAAAAGAAGTATGAAACAACATAAAAATTTCTTAAAAACTGTCTTTCTTAGAACTATGAAAAGCAGCAGTCTCCATTTCAGCAGCCACCTTCACCAGGGAGAAGGCAGCTCTTGACTATCAGAAGAGGAAATCTAATGGTTATTCATTGCAGGTCCTGGCAAAAACTATTTTTCTGAAGAAGTTTCTAATATTGATGCAGTTATCAGTCCCTGTACATCTTGGAAATCAGATACACAGTATAAAATCATTATCTAATTGATTCTTCCAACTCTTTTTTGAGGATCTCTAGTACCAAGTTAATTTTGTAATTTTACCATCCAAAGGCAATTTTCAGGAAATTATGACTAGCATCAATGGTATTTCCACAATTCTGACCAAATTATCTACTTTACAGCATTATGGAATGATAATCCATTTCATAATACTCATAATATTAGCTCCAGAATTAGAGTAGCTTTACCTCATGTGACACTATTGAAGTTTAAAGAGAATCAAAGAATATAAAACAAATATTTTTAACCTATTGAACCAAATACACAGTAACACATTATGAAGTACTGACTAGTAAGTTTTGCTTGCAACTGACAAGAAAAGGAAAAGGAACCCTTGGATGTATATGGTCCGGTTCCCTTCACTTGAGTCAGGCTCCTTGGTCTTCACACTACTATTATAATTGTTTCCATATAAGGGGAAGTCATTTAATTACTCTTTTCTCTTTAAATTTATGTACTGTCACTTTATACTTGTAGGTCAGGTCCTTACTGTAATAGATATAACTATTATGATACACAGAAAATTATTCATTTTTATATTTTATTGAGTGCTTGATATGTTCAAGGGATTATATTAACCTTTTTAAAAATAATTTTTTAAGTTGATCAAAGTTAGGAACTGATATCTATTTATATAAAATTTTATATTTAGAAGTTGACATCAAAGATGATAACATACGAAAAAGGCCACGCAGGGAAAATAAAACTGCAACAAATTTTACATGTGTTTGCTATGTGATAATGGCTGATGTAAACAGGTTAAAGTCACTATTGCTGAATTTATTATTTTTAATGGCATTAGAAGTAACTGCTTGCAAGATCTTTATTTTCTTGTTTCAACAAAGAATGGCAATATATTTTGGTATATGAGACCTAGTGCATGAGCTTCAAATTCGATTAAATATATCAAGTTTACACAAAGCCATATGTATGAAAGGGGATCTTTTAAAAAAAACTTTATTTGAGAAAGGAAGAGACTTATAACAGAAGGCAAGAAGAGAAACATACAAACAATATATTTACAACACAAAACAAGAGATCACCTTCAAGGGTGTAAATTATAATAAATACAGTAGATTTTAAAAGAGACATTTATCAATTAGCTCTAAGATTATTTAAGTCCAGCTTTCCTTTTCACTGGTTCCAGGTAGTTTCTTGATTAAATTCAAAGACTATCAAATTCAAACAATTAACGTCCACCAACTGTACTGATGAAGCTCTCTCAAATGACATTATAAAAAATAGGTTTTTTTTGTTTGTGATTACATATCTTTGCAGTAATATTATACAAAAGCCTGCTCAGCCACATGTTCCTCCCCAAATAAAATGTATTTTAAAAGATGCACTATCCCTTTTTTATGAGACTGAAAAAAGACTTTAAAGAAAATGTATATTTATGAGATGGGAAAAATAAACAATTTTATCTTAGGAATGTCATATTTTTAATGCAAAACAACTGACAAAAAGTCATTTTAACCTGAAGGAATATACTAACCAAAATATGTTGGTAGTAGGAAGTGTTGCCTATTACAGCTATTTGTCAAAATTATCAGGACTTGCATTATATGGAAATGTTTTAAACTTTCTAACTTCTAGTTATGTTAATTTAATTTGAATGGAGACTTTTTAAAAAAGGATAATGTATCTTTAGCAGTAACCTTTTTTAAGAAATATTTTAAAATGTCACAGCAAAATGTAAACAACACGTGCCAGTAACATACAGTTGTACAAGGTCTACATTTGGCAAAACTGCTATATCTCCTTTGAAACAGGATACTACACCTTAAAATGCCTCGGATTTAGAAATATAAATATTTTAATAGAAAAAAACCTCACAAAGATTCTAGGTCAATTTGGATTATCCATATTAAAGGGGTCTTAATACAACGAATCTTTAACTAGCTTAACAAAAGTAAACCTATAAAACAAGGTAAACATATCAAAAGGGAGTATGAAGGAAATGTTCCAGTGAAAAGCTTCCTTAACAATTTCCCTACTTGTGGTGTTATTTTCTTAGACAATAAATCAATTCATAGAGTGCCCTTTAAAAACAGAGAGAGTAAAACACTATCCTCCGTTTTTTTTTCTTTCCCTACATTCCTCAGTACATGAATCACTTGGACTTCCTGTTTCCACAAGGCATTTCCTGTTCAGCCTCATAGAATCAGTTTTCTGTAGAACAGCAGGAACCTGACAAAGAACTGACTTAAATAAACAGTCTACTGTTGCCTTCAAAGTTGTTTGCATTTCATAACATCAAAGGACATAGTCCTTCTGAAGGTGCATTATGTACAAGTAGATTCTTTTGTTAAACCTAACTTTCCTAATTTTTATTTGCCAAAATAGTATGGTATATGCCATGTCATTATGGAATTATATTAAAGAGATCCTAGTGACAATGATTATCAAACATGATACACCTTCTTCTTTTAAACATGATTTTGACTTCATATCAGATAATAATCACACCATTACTATGTTTTCCACAACTGTAGATACAATACAGTATCTGATTGGACCATAATGCTGCACATTACTTCTTGCCAACATTTGCATCTGCTTCATTTGATCTTTTTCAATAAACAATGTCATCAAATAACACAGGATAAAAATGAAATGAGCAGTACTAGGTGAGACATAATGTAATATTTAAAATAGTGCTGTGCTGTACTTTGCATCTATATATTTAAAACCACCTCTATTCCTAAAATTTTCAGTTGCAATCTATACAATAACCTAGGACTACTGGCATAGTAACCAGAACATTTCACTTAACAAAAAAGAGAGAGGAAGAAAGGGCTGACTACCTTTAACAGGGTTCAAGACTGTAGTATGATACATTATGTACAACAATGTGAAAATTGAATTCTGCATATCAAAAAAATCAAGAACTAATAGAATGTTTCATTGATCAGACTGGGAAACTATATCCAGCAGTCACTGATCTCAACAGATAAACTAAAAACAACAGTGATTTCGTTTTCCTTAGAAGTAATTGGTGGGGCAGGCTTTGGGATGAATTAAAACCCTATTACTTGGATACTGATGTAGTATAATTTTAGTGTAACAGGTATTTCCTTACCGGTAGAGTTTCAATGAAACCTTGATATCTATATAGAGATCAGTATATAGAAAGATCTATATATAGATATATCTGCATTAGAATCCTTAAACACTAAAGTCAAATCATTCAGAGATATAATCGGATAGGAAATTATATCCATTTACCAAAACCTGCAATGCATTTCATATTCAGATAATGACTTTAATTACAAATCCTGGAGCTAAATCTTTGCCTATTACCTGTTGCATAAAAGCAGCCTGCTCCCCAGATTCCATTTCCTGGATCTGAGCATCTTCATCACTGTCCACTGGTTCCTCCTTGACCTTCACAGCCCCAACTTGTCCCAATGTGTCATCCACACAAGCACTGCTGTCACTCCTAGTGCTGTTGCCACTAGAGGGCGCTCTGTCTTCCTGCATCGCCTGGTCCCCCTGAAGCTCTTCCTCCGCTTCCTCGAGGTGACTGCCTGGTTGCTTCAGTTGTTCAATAGATTTCGAAAGCAGCTAGAAGAGAGTGTTCAGGGGTTCAAAATTCAATAGTTCTTGGTGGTAACAGAGCAGCAATATACACTTTGATTTCTTAATACTCTACTTCAGTATACTCTGATGTCTAATCTCTGAACATTCGTTTCAGAATGAATTTGTATGCAACAAACTTCCTCAGTAGTACTAAATCTGAAGCAGTCCCATCAATTCCATATTGCATTGGTGTCCTAGACAGGGAGTGAAGTCTTTAGGTGGTTTTTAAAGATACATCACTCTTTTGGAAAAAAGTAAAAAACTTTTTCTATGGAAACCATGAAACATTCACAGTCTCATTTTCCAACAAATGGCAACCACTGTAAAAGACAGAAGCACAAATGCTAAGAGTTCTTCTTGCCTATTAATTTTCCTATACCTAAATGGTCAAATGATAAAAGACCTTCATATATACTTCTAAAACATGGATATACTGATTTTGAAATCCTGAACTTTAAAAAGATGTGGAATTAAAAAAAAATTGACAGCACTAAAAATGTTTTATAAACATATCCAATTGTAAATTAAATAACAGGAAAGAAACAAGGAATTCTTTTTAATTTGAAAATTGTTATTTAGACCTTTTATTTTATAAATTAAATCATACTTAATCTTCAGAAGTGTATGAATTACAATTTTAAAAAATTGACAACACACCTAACTTAAACAACAGCAAAATGCCATAGTATAAAAGCTCAGTATATGGGGAAAAATTCTCAAGATGATTCCATCTCGTGTAGGCTTTTTGTTTTATTTGACAAGGACCCTATTGACTGATCATCTGCAGATCTTGAACTGTGTTTTCAAGAGTGGTTAGAATTTTCTGCTGAGTCAGTGCCCATGTAAGCAACACACCAATTATTATAATGAGCAGCATGGTTAGAATACCACCACAAAAATCATGAATACAGATTTTTCTATGAAAAATTCAAATTTACCTCCCACTCACACCTAACTATGTTTTTAAAACTAAACACATACTGTAGAGTTAGAATACATAAGAACTCAAACTTTGCAGGGTGTCTTAACCTCTTAGATGTTCCTTCAATCCTCACAACCTCAAATGGCCCTGCATATGCTGACAAAGCCTTTCAATTTCACTGTAGTAGAATTATCCTGGGAGTTTTCATTCATTTGCTCAACAAATATTTACTGAGTGCCAACTATGTTCAAGACACCCTGCTAGGCACTGGGAAAACAGCCACTGCCCTGCCCTCATGGAGCTTATAGTTTAGAGTGTTAGAAAGGCACCAAATAGATACATAAATCTGTTCTTCTTTTCAAGTGTGGTAAATGAAAAAAAAAGAAACACAGGGTGTTAAAAGAAAACACACTAGTTGGTGTTGGAGGGGAAGTGTGGACTATTAAGGAAGGTTTCACTGAGGAAGGGCTATGTTTAGGCTGAGACATGAAAGATGAAGCATGGACAGGAGTCATTTTGTGTGTGTCAGGAGTGGAAATCAGGGGAGGGAGCACTTCTGGCAGAAGGCACAGTGTGTGGACTGAAAGAGGAGTCCCATGCATTTGAGCCATTGAAAGCCCAGTGGAGTTTGAGCACAGGAAGACAGGGAGAGAAAGCTGGAAGACGATTTTGGAGAGGGTAACACAGTTTACAATATATTTGGGTTGTGAATAAGCTTCTAGAGAAATAAGATATAACTTAGGATAAACCATATATAAGACCTAAACATCACTAATCCTAATCTAGACATGTTCAAGCGAAGAGAATACATACCAATCAAAACTCATATCAAAATGAAGAAGGTAAACTTAAATATTAATTTCCTTCATGCCTACAATCTAACGTCTATTCCTGGACAGTATAAGGAGAACATTCATCCCACCATGCTTTAAATGTTTTTAAGTACTTTTTAGGAAACTATCTGCAGGACTTTTGTACCAATCATGAACACTTATCAGCTCTTCTTGTCTTAAATACATAATAACTTGAACACTGCTGAGATTTTGGAGGAAAGAGACAATGTAATATTCCTGGACTCTGACTACACAATTGTAAAATTCCATTTAATTGGCTAGGGAAAAAAACATCTAACACCACAGAAAACAAGCAGGGTTTTAATTGAAAAGCTCCAGTTTTAGCTGGGACACCAGGGATAAGAACATTGGGTGACAAACACCCACTCATTTTTCAGAGACACAGAGAGAGAGAGACAGAGAAAGAGAGAGAGAAAGAAAGAGAGAGAGACAGAGAGCTCATCAGCCAGGCCTGTAACTTTGACCTCCATCACTCACCTAGGATGACATACAAGAGCAGGTTAGAGAATTCTGTGGGGAGAAGAGATTTACTTAGAAAAAGTACTAGTCAGGTGAAGGAGGCTGCAAGAGCCCCTCAGAGAGACTATCTGCCAGAAGACTGCTGCAATTCATCTTACGGATGGATGTACTGAGTTGTAGAAAGTCCCCCTCTTGCTACCAAAGCTTTGCTGGAAAGGTTCACGGGAGCTAGCTCATCAGAGCTGATGGGCCAAGGATACTGGTGGGTCAAAGAGACGCCTCCACAAGGTGGTCAAACGATCCTGCCCATAAGAGCCTCTGTGAGGGCAAAAGAAAAAAAAAAAAAAAAAAACTCTATGGGATGTGTGGCCACAGGACAGGAAATAAAGGCCATTCATGAAAGGTCAGCCAGAGAGCACATGACCAGTGTCCAGGAAATGCCACGTCAAAAGTTCCTGCTTCCTGTGGGTGACTCTGCATCTTATCCAGCTTCTGGATGTTTGACTACAGGGAGTATTTAATAACCAAGAGGAAGTTACAGATGCCACCCGCTAAGCAAAAAGACTTTCCTGTTGCTATTTCTCTCCTCAGCTTCAGTTCCAGCATGGCCTCTCACTGCCTTGACCTCCTAACCTCCAATGGTCTTGTCCTCCACCCTACCTCAGCTCCCAATGACCTGGTCTTCGCTGGTAACTGTACACTCTCCTAAACCTTAATTTCAAACATCATTTCTTTCTTCTGGCTCACCCTCAGAGTATTCTGGCCCCAATCATTCCTCACCTCTGGAGCGTCTTCCAAGCTACTGAGCCTACCACATCCTCACTGCCCATCACCGCCACCGCCCTCGTTCCCCGACTTCCTTCCTTGCTGGACTAGGTTCCATTCTCCATCAATAAAAATCACTCGCTTATTATCTTCAACTCCTCTGCCTTTTTCAATATGGATTTTACTGTATAAGTAAGACTTCTAACCTTGGTTAATACTAAATCCCTGCCAAACCCAAGCAGCTGAATAAGCTAGGAAACAAATAAACAAATTACAGTCATGCTGAGTGTTTTTCTTCAAATTTGTGATCATAACCCTCAAATGGACCCTCAGTCCTGCCTGGAAATCCTAGTACATTTCTCTAGTTAATTTTCTCCCACTCTTTCAATGACTATTTCAAATTACTTCCTCTCTCCTCAAACCTCTAATATCCAGACCTCTTCCTCACTCCTGCTACCTTTGCTTCTTATTTCGGTGAGCAAATAGAAGCATCACAGAGAAACTCAACATTCTTCTACCAAGCTGTCCCACTCACTCTTCCTCCTGTTACAGTGAAAGAAAGGTCTGCAGCCCTATCTTAGTCAACCCCTCAGCTTAATGCCCTGGGTCCTATCCATTCCTGCAGGTATCCACTCTGTCCTCCAGCACTCATTTCCCTTCTCTGCTGCAGTCCTTCCACTTGGACACCTTTAGTCTTATCATCCATTTTAAATGAAACCTCCCTTGACCACCACCCCCCCAAACCCATTATGTACCTTCCTTCACAGTAAAACTTCTTGAGTTATTTCTCTTCATTGTCTTCATTTCTCTTGTCCCATTCTCTTTAGAATTCTCTCCAACTAGGCTTTCATCCACACTATTTGACTGAAATCTCTCTCGTTAAAGTCAGTAAAGACTGTGTAAATACCAAATCCAGTGGCACTTGAAATAGGATATTAACAGGTGCAGTCAGGATGAAGCATTTTAGAAAAGAAAACATGACAAAATCATAGCATCTTTTTTTGTGTGTGTGTGTGTGTGTGTGTGTGTGTGGTACCGGGCCTCTCACTGTTGTGGCCTCTCCTGTTACGGAGCACAGGCTCCGGACGTGCAGGCTCAGCGGCCGTGGCTCACGGGCCTAACCGCTCCGCGGCATGTGGGATCTTCCCGGACCGGGGCATGAACCCGTGTCCCCTGCATCAGCAGGCGGACTCTCAACCACTGCACCACCAGGGAAGCCCCAATCATAGCATCTTTGAAAGTAAGAGATTGATATTACTAACAGTGGTGCAGCCAAACCAGACAAGATGTATGTGAATTTACTGAAATATAATTTCCTACAGATAGCAAATACGTCAAAGAAAATCTTTAATACTGACAAAATGCTGAGTGGTTACAGAATAAATCATATGCACATTTTTAACAGAAAACCTTTAACAGAAAATCCGATCTGTTAATGTATTTCTGAGGTCAACGGAGTGCCCAGAAATCATATCATTTAGTCCATGAATCACATTTGGTATTTACCACCGCACTGACATAGCGACATACATGAAAGTGTGTATAACAATTTCCAGTGTACAACACAGAAACAATACTGTTTGTTCCGGTGCCTCTGGCTTCATCTACACTTCTGCTGGACTAAAGGAAACACGAGGGAGAAAAGTGCCAGAATGGATAATGCTGTGATAACTGGACAAGAAGGCCAGATGGCAAAATGATCTCTTCCAAGGGCAGAATTCCTTACGGGTTTGTAAAAGAAATGCTTCTTGACACAAAACAGTGACTTATGAGTGGAGATCATATAGATATAAAATGTTGGAATTGGAAATTTTCTAATAACATTCTTCAAATCCTTATTTTACAGAGAGGAATTTCATGCCCAAGTAAAAGCCGAGTCATCTCCAGAGAAGAGAAGACACCTAGAACTTTTTATACCCTTCCGCTGCATTCTCCTCTCAAACGGCTATATTCCAATGACAACTGAATTCATATAAACAATTCCAATGTCTCCCCTGAGCTCCAAACTTGCATATTCAGCTGCTTACCATACGTCATCACTTAGATCTAAAATATCCAATAGGCATCAGAAACTTTAAGTAGCTCAAAGATAACCTTTATTCCCATTGCACCCAAATGGATTGATCATCTAATTTTTCTCATCTGAGTAAACAGCATTACCCAGTTGCACGAGTCTAAAACCTAGGATTTATCCTTGTTTCTCTCTCACTTGTCTTCATAAATATCTGAAAACTTAGCAACAAAGCTTTGACACGTTTTTTCCCCCAGGTTATGAGGCGAATGCCAGTATCCACGTGAATAATAACTACTACTTTTTCACCATTTATGGAATAAAACATGCTCTTTGTGAAGTTTCAAAAAATACAAAATCTCCTGGAGACCATTTTGCAAAATATAAATGCACAGAGGGAGTTAACCTACACTTATTTTTTTTTAGATATTTGACTCAAGCTGTTTTTATTTAAACAGTCAAATTTGCCAGAGTGGAAAAATCAGCAATAAACATCAAGAAAATCTGCAAACAAAAGTCACAGAAAACCGGCCTGCCAGGTTTGACTTATTTCAGATTTTTAAAGTGAAAAGTTACTTGCTGTTATTTGTAAGTTTCTGACTATTTACTAGGAAATCCAGTGTTTGGACTATGTTGTGTTCTATGGGTTTTTGAACTACAAATGTGACCATTACAAAGAAGGTATGAGCAAACCCTTTTCTAATTTGTACTGTTGCTGAGTGGCCCCAGCTGCAGGGAGGAGCTGTCTGCTTACTCTCAGTGGGGTGGCAGGGTCTCTCTTTGGTTGAACATCTGGAGGTGATCCCCCAGCAAAGCTGAGCTGTTGCCTTGCTGGCTAGAAAACACAAGAAGAAACATCTGTGTGACAGATAAATGTGTAAGCCTGCGTGAGTCTCGGCTGAGGCCCCATCTGTAAAACACACTGTGTGTCATTCGTCTGACACCAGGTGAGTTACTTTGGTGGGGAACCCAGCTGAGATAAAGAAGATGATGGCTGAGCAGCTTCTTCTCCTCCTTTTATCTGTGCTTTTCCTCATCTGTCAGCATGTCTCTGTATTCTCCATGCTACTGCACAGCAATTGTACCAAACACTAAGAATGCTGCAGGCGGTCCATCACCATTCTGGGTTTATAACACACACACTATACACACTTACACTGGAGAGTTTATAGACCAGATAGCATGATAATTTATCCAAACTGCTCACAGCTTCAAGTATTTTAACTCGACTCTTGAATTCTTATCAATCCCTGCTAGGGTCATAACTATAGCAAGTCCACAATTTCAACGTTTGGACTTTGTTATATTATATGATGTTCAACATAATTTCCATGTTGAACATCATATAATCTATTGGCAAATGGTGTAAAATTCATTAAATAATATTTAAAGGCTGTGCTGCTAAGCTTTACACATTGACCTGTTTAAGTCCATCTCTGTGTAAGTTACATTGTTTGATAAAATTCTAGAAACCAACATAAGCATAGTGCTTTTGAGTAAAATATCTTTAAATTTTATATTTTGAACTTTAGCCACAGAAATCCTTCATGTCCCCACAAATATCTTTAGATATGGAATATCAAACTAAGAACAGGAGTATATAAGGAGTAAATCTGTTTCTGATAGACATCTGATTTTCTGAAATTGCCAACAAACCATTCAGCACAAGTGTTTGAATTAAACCATGCAAAATGACCTTCAACCCTATTCATCACTTTCTTATTTTGCCTCAGATTTTAAGACAGATTTTACTTGGGGAATGGTAATAGCATAAGTTTTTTTTTTTTCTTTTAAATAAATGTGAAATACTTCTTTTGGAAAATAAAACCCTTCCCTTAAGCTCCAAGGAAACTAGATTTAAAAATAATGATAAAATTCTGCCTCAATTCACAAATAGATTAGGTATGTACCAACTGTTCTCAAAAACAACCAGAGCTTGGAGGGCTTTCAAATCAAGAGGTCTACTTAGAGAAGAACTCCGACTCAAGCCAAAATACTACATGTCATTTTGCTTCTGTGCATTTTAGGGAAATAACCAGCAGAACCAAAGTTAAATAACAAGAGAGAAAGATTCTCTAAGTATTGGTCCATTATTCACATAAGTTAAAAGTCTAAACTGAAAAACACCCTTTCTTGCCAATATTGAAGAGATATAAAATTAATCTAGGGATCAAATGAATTCTTAATAAAAATGCGTTTATTTTTATAATGCTAAATGACTATCCAAAACAATGCCAGCAATTAAAATATCCTTTCTTTGGCTCTCAAAACATCCTAATATTCCAATAACTCAATTATGTGTTCACTTCCAGAAAGGAGACTGAAAATTTCCTCCTCCCGGCTCTTTAGAGAAAGTTACCCACTCTTTCATTCATTCAACAAATTTTTACTGAGCACTTGCTATATGCCAGGATCTGGGAAGAGAGCAGTCAATCAGGCAAGATTCTGTCTCTCAGAGGGAAATAAAAAATAAGTAACTGAAGAGTAGAACTAAATGTGATAGGGAATAATGGGGGAAGGAGTGGGTGTCTGTGCCCAATTTGGATGGGCAAGGAAGGCCACTCTGAAGAGCTGAGGTTTGAGCTGAGAGAGACTCCAATACCAAGGTCGAATCACAAGAACACCTGGAGGTCGAACATTCCACACAGAACTGTGACTCACAGTTCATTCCAGGAGATGGAAGGAGACTCCTCACAGACTGGAGAGAAGGCCAAGGTGGTGGGAGCTCAGCGAGTAAGGGTAGGGAGTCGGAGATAAGGTCAGTGAGGGGGCAAGAGCCTGTGGGCCATGAAAAGATACTTGGATTTTATCCAACAAACAATAAGGAGCAACTGGGGAGTTTTTAGGAAGCCCTTGACATGATTTGATTTGCATTTGTAAATGATCTCTCTGGCTGCTACAGGAGATTGGATTTAGGTGGGGAAAAGTGGAAACAGGAAGACTGGCCTTTCAGAACATAAAATCCTCAGCAAGAGAGTGTAACAAGAACTATTAGGGGCTTTTCTTAACTAGAACACAAATGAGCTGTTTTTCCTTCTTTTAGAGCACCGTGTAATTTTATGTCCTTTTATATTACATAATAGGATTTTTCCCTGATAATCTCCTTCCTGATCTTCAGTTGACAGTACATTTTCTTTTAAAGTTTTCTTTTTTCCTTCTTTAAGGGTAATGAATAGAGGCAGAGTGAGGTAAGGCATGCTTATGTTCTTTGCTAACTCTTGGTGATTTCGGACTGCATCTCAGAATAGACAAGATCTCAAAGCCAGGGAGCTCCTGATCACTTGACTCATAAACATCTCCCTTTCTCCCCTCAATCCCTTGCTTGGGTAAACTGGATAGCAGTGCAAGCGCTACTTAAAAAAGACAACCAAGAGTAAACCCCAGACAATAATTGCCACATGGAAAAGTGGGCCCAGTGTAGCCAGACTTTTCAATTTTTCAGGCAATGCCAGAAATCCAGATTTGTATTTAAAATGATTGACCAAAAACTTGAATGCTTTTTAAGACACCAGGCAGGCCAAAGACATCAGTTCAATGGAATGGATCCAGTCCATAGACTATCAGCTTGTGACCTCGGCAAAGAATCCCTTATGTCTCTTCTTGCTTGAACATTTTATGGTTTAAGTCATTTAGGGCTGATGTCTGCATGCTCTTAAAATACACCATCCTTCATACTTGTGATTCGTTTTATGTTCCCTACATGGTCAAAAATTCAAGTACTTTGCCAGGGGTTGGAGGTAGGAGTATGGATTGACTACAAAAGAGCAACACAGGGGAATTTTGGAAGTTGAGGGAATTGTTCTATATCTTGATTGCAGTAATTATGACAATATACATTTGTCAAAACTCATTCAACTGTGCAGCAAAAGGAATAAATTTTACAGTGTGTGAATTATACCTCAATAAAAAATTCAATAACTAACCATAATATTGTTCCAAAGAGAAAACAAGGTCAGCTTCATGATGAATACAAAGATGCAAGGAAGAGCTGGAACAAAATTTAGTGGTTTGGTTTACAACAAAGTAGCTTGACGCAATATTGAGGCAAGTGAAAAATGTGTGTCTTAGAAATATTCTACACTTCCAGAAAGCCATTTGCATTAACATAACTGGGAAGATATAACTCTTAGTGCTATATAAGAACATAAATACTGTGTTAAATGGAAGGATTTCTTACTATGTTTACAAAGCACTTTCAGTACATCCTCTCATGTAATTCTCACTATAAACCTCTAAAGTGTGCAGATTAGAGCATTAGTGGACAAAGAGGTTTGACACTCTGGCCAAAATCGCAAAACAAATAAATAAGTGTGCAGGGCATCAGAAACTTCTCTTGGAAAGGCTACCCAGCATTCTAGATTTTGAACTATGCATTCTGTAGAACTATCTTTGATTAAAATTATCTATTTGCAGGTCTATGAGCCATTCAAGGGGAAAAACATGCCTTCTCTGTTTTCACTTCCAGGATGCAGCAGAATAGTTGCTAATAAATCTTTGTGGAGCACCAATTATTCCATGCCAGGAAATTATTTTTTAGAAGTGAGTTTTTATTGCTGGCTGATACAACTAAGTTGATAGCAAGAGAGTAATGGTATATTTAGGACATGGGAGCAGAGCCCTGGATGCAATTCTGCCCGAAGGAATGGGAATACTCCAGACTGTATGACATTTCAGGGTCACTATAATCCCTCAGTCTTCATAAATATTTAGAGAAAGAGCAGAAAGATACAGAGGAAAGAAAAACCCTAAAATCAGGAACTTATAAGCAACCAAAATCTGTAACAAAGAGACTGCTACACATCGGTGGTTTTCATGTCCACAAATCATTTAGTTATATTAAAAATTCCTTAGTAAGACTTAATTATTTCATTCTGTCAAATGAAACTATTTGTCAAGGTTGGGGAACAACCAAATTATTTAGCTTCCCTCTCCTTTTGAACTCCTGGAATCAACATCAGTCAAACCACTCACATGGCCTAATTCCCCAGATACTTTTCTTTCCCCTATTTTCTTACCTCATAGTCATGTCCAACTATTGTTTTTCTCATTCAATAAAAGCGTCTCTGACTAGATTAACAGTGCAGAGTGAAAGGGAAAGGTCGAGGTCCTTCCCTTGGTCTTCAAGTTATGAAAGCAGCCCTGGGAACGTTTATGAATGTTACACATTAATCCACTGAAATGGTCATTTAGTTTCTTTTCCAAACATAGGATTTCATCACATCTAATAATAAAGCAACAAGCCATTTTCTGTATATTATAAACCATCAACTTGTAATTATATAGTGAAATGCTTCTATATGAATTCTCTATGATGATGTAAGCCGGTATTGCAGCATAAGTAGTTTTTTTTTTTTTTTTTTGAAGCCCAATACATACCTACAAGGATCTATTTACATTGGGCTAATCATGTCGAAATAGCATCTATTTAAGGGTAAAGTCAAAGTTTCTTTTATAAACCTCTATAGATAGATAAATAATCTAGGAGGCTTTTTACTGTTATAAAATTAAGACTGCCTTTCAATGCCTGCTGAAGTTTTTGGACATACTATCCATCTAATGGGCAAAATGTAATCCTAAATTGGTGATTAAAGACTCTGCATGGAAACAAGCTGTCAAATGGATAGAGAGAAATTAAACCTGACAACAGTAATGCCTACTTTCCTAAATGAAAGCCCAGTTCAAGTTTCTGCTCATCCATTTTTCAAAACTTAAAACAAGGCATTTTCCAAATCACCCATAGATGAGATGCCAACATTTGCATTTCAGTTGAACTTGATGAAGTCAGTTGACTTTCAGCTTCAGGCTTGCTCAGAACTCCTGTGAGAAGATGTTTGCCCAGTCTAAAAAATATGGCAATGTTACAACACAGAAGAAAGGAATGAAGTGTGGCCTGGCTGTAGTTGGCTCTGAACTGCATTCACACTGCATTGCTGGAAAGTCAACAGGATTTCTGAAAGTCCCACCACTGGGTCCATATAAAAAGACATCCAAATGAGTAACTGGATGGAGGGCAATGAGTGGAGAACTGGGAAGCAAGGTCAGGAAATGGGATTTCTCCTTCCTGGCAAATCCAAACAAATACCTAAAAAATAAGATAACCCTCCTTTTTTTTGTTTGTTTGCCTTATTTTTTATTGTAAGTTTCCTACTTTTTGGCAAAAATAAAATTAGGAAAATCTTGTCTCCTGCTTAGTGATAAAAGCAACATTGAAATCATAAGCCTAAGTTTACGTTAAGGACAGGCTTTTGTGTCATACAACCTATGTCGGAATCCCAGCTCTGTCAACTACTAACCTAGCCACCTCAGTCAGCTTACTTAAGCCCTTTTAAATTAACTTTCTTGATAGTAAAAAAAAAAAAAAAAGTGTGCTTATAGTTTGAGGAGATGATACACATGAGAATGCTAGCATGGTGTCCCAGCTCATAGAAGATCCTACACATAAAAGAGAGCTGGCATCATTTAAATGATCCTATCCCTAAGGTCCCTATGGGAAAGGTTCTGGAAAGATGCATGTTGTATAAAAGATGGGGAGGAAAAGATACACTAGGAGAAATAGGTGTAGCAAAAAAGCAGAAATTGGTACCTGGTCCTTATCTAATTATCCTTAAAATATTAATCTTCTTACAAGTAAGGCATGGATAGAAAAATACCCTTATTAAAATAAACTAATATGAAGTGTGACTTCAAAATATGTAAACTCTTGGGATTGTAGCTGTCTGTATAATTGTTGTTCAAATTAATTTCCTTGGGAAAATATACACTTTGCTTAATAGTGCACAAAACAGTTATATTTTAGTGCTGCCTTCAGGGATACTTTATAAGGAAAAATACACACACACACACACACACACACACACACACACACACACAACCAAGCTATGTTTGTATGTGACCGCAGGCATGAAAGAATATTCTCCCCTGAGTTGCTCTGGATGGATTGCTGGGGACAAGGAGTGGGTATGAATCATGAGGGGTTATGGAGAAAATGTAACATTTATGTTAGAAAATTGTGTTAAGAAAAGGAATACAATAGATACTACTCAAATAAAGGGTCAAATTCTCTTCTAAAACTGATGAAAGCTCCCCATTAGCTCCAGCATTTGAACTTAACTATATTCATGGCTTGCTTGTCAGACATAAAATCTACCTGTTTTAATAAGGGCAATGTAGGACATCTGCCCACCCTCCCCTTTACTGCTCTTGTCTTAGATATATTTTTATTATGATAAAATAGCACTCATGTCAAAATGCCTAAGTATCATAGTAATAAATATATAATAAATACTTATATCTAGAGTGAACCTTGACACATATAAGATATCATCTCATGATTTATGTGGGTTTTTTTTAAGTGTTGGCTGATATCCAGTCATAGGAATGCATAAGGTATTTATCACAGAGTATTTTACAAAGAAAGAAAGAGAGGGAGAGAGGGAGGGAGAGAAACAGAGAAAGAGGCAGGGAAGGAAAGAGAGAGAGACAGAGAAAAAGAGAAAGAGAGAGAGAGAGAGAGAGAGACAGAAGGGAGAGGAAAAGATGTAAAAAGGACAAGATAATCCTGAGAAGAACTAAACAAGTCTCAAATCTTGTTTCCTCAAAGAAAACAATTTCCTTCCTCATGTCCTCTATCCTAATACTTAAAACATTGTATTGCATTACTGTTTACTGGAATATTTCAGTCCCCTGCTCCCCAAATGGTAAGCTCCATGAGGATAATGAATGTTGTTTTCTTAGTGCCTAAAATAGTGTCTGGTACGAAGTAAGAATTCAGTAATGATTTGCTAAATGGATACTTGCATAGATTATTTCATTCAAATAAGTATTGAATGAAGAAATAATTTTCTTAAAATTTCTTCTCATATGGATTTGATGGAATGAATATGAAAAATATAGGTATTAGAAAAGTTATTAAAATTCTAGTTAAAACAGAAACAATCAGTCATCAACTAATGCTATTCTATTAATACTATAACTGAGAAATAATTCAAAGAATAATGTTGTCATTTGGAAGGGGGCAGAGATCTATGTCAAATTATCTCACAACAAAAATGCCTGAATATACTATGGAAAATTTCTGTATATCATTCAGAGAGTGATGTGACTAGAGATCTACCCTTCTAGTAATTAGGCAGTGGTCAGAATACTCCTTCAAAAATCATAAAAACGTCCAAGTAACTGTGGTATTTTGTTTTCATCATAGTTTTCACCAGAAAATCTGTGTCAATATTTAAACTTGAAAAGGGTTCAGAAGAAAATTATCAATACCCTCTTATATTTTTGTTTGTTATTTTGTATTTACAAGGAAAATTCTGTTTTAGGAACATTTTTTTTTCTAATAAAAAAATCAAAAGATACTGGCAAAAGCAACAGTTTTCTTTTGAAATCCTCGTATTAAAAAACTCTTATTTTTTTTGAAACATGAAGGTACTATATATTAGTAATATAAATTGTTTAAATGCATTTCTGAATTTTTAAAATGTCTCAAAAAAAAAAAAAAAAAAAACCAAAGAACAAATGTTGTAAGCCATGATTTTCTTATGGTTAAGCTTCTCAAAACTCTTTCAGTGAAAACAGAATATACAAACTGATAAGCAGAGATAAATCATTCTGACATTTTTCATTCATTTTTCAAGCTTGCCCCATTATTTACTGGTAGATACAGCAATACAAATGCTACATAAACCCATTCCTGGGGTATTTCTGCTAAGCTATTAAGCACTTACAACATAATTACATGAGGCTTAACATCTTACCACACACAAATTTCCCATGTAAATGTCATTAAAGTATCAGGTAACAGGTAGGTAAATTGTTTAGTATGATTAATAACATTTACATTGTATAGTTATAACAAGCATGAATGACTGCTTTCATAAATGCAGTCAAATAATAGCAAGATATGAGAAAGTCTTTAGAATTTAATAAGTCAATCATGTATAAACTGTTCTGAAAACTGTTCTTTGCTTCTAATTCTTCTAAAGATTATTAGCAATTCAAATAAATCATTAAAAATTTCATACCAGGAAGGCCAATCATATTTAATATGATGTAAGTTTAGAGATAAACCTACTTATTTTTTCTTTCTTCTCACTCCTTTTTTCCTCAAAATTCCTAAATTCCTCAAAAAGGAACCATAAAGAAAAGCTGAGGGAATAAAAGGAAAAGACATTTTAAAATGTGTCATCTGCACACCTATGTCTTCATGTGTGCCTATATTTCCTGCTGGAATAAGTATCTCAAGAGTAAGGACCATGCTTTTATGATGCCAACTATTTGGCTCCAATTTGAATGGATTCAGTAAAGTTTCTTCCATGATAATAGGAAAAAAATGACATATATTAAAGTTTCTGTGGTTATTTCTCATTAATGGTTATTCTAAATGGTTAGAGTACACATAAATATATTATTATATAGAAACTTGTTATCTTTTGGCATCTAAGTTTGGCCTCCTCCTAATGTGAACTAAATGTTTTCATTACCTCATGGGGGAGGGTGAACAGTAGCAATTCATTTATTAATGGTTCTATTGTGAATACCATGGAACAGGATGGAGTTCAAGATTTATTTAATAAGATTCTTCTCTATTTCCTTAGACAATTGAGGGCAAGTGAAATATTTTCAAATCTGGAGAATACCCAGTGTGCATATGCCATCTTGATTAAACATATGGAATATATACATGGAGAAAAGCCAAGTAGAGACCTGCTTGAGTAATCTAAACACCCAAGTTGAGAGAGGTTAATATATAAAGATCAGCTTTGTACTTTGAAGTTTTCTGGGCTTCATTTTGCCTAATTAAGACAAGATTTAATAATCAAACCACTGTACAAACATGTACCTAAAAGTATAGGTTTGTTTCTAATTTTGGGAAGAATTCTTAACAGATTCCAAGGAATCAGCTCCACATGGGAGAAGGTCTCTGATAAGATTTGCTTTTCTCATTGCTAAAATGCAAATGCCTGCTTTCCATCTTAGTTTCTTCCATGTGACTGAGGTTAGCATCTGCCTGTCAAAATCTCGACTGTGATAACTAATATACAAAGATTCTGATATTGGGCCTCCCTGGTGGCGCAGTGGTTGAGAGTCCGCCTGCCGATGCAGGGGATACGGGTTCGTGCCCCGGTCTGGGAGGATCCCATATGCCGTGGAGCAGCTGGGCCCGTGAGCCATGGCTGCTGAGCCTGCGCATCCGGAGCCTGTGCTCCGCAACGGGAGAGGCCACAACAGTGAGAGGCCCGCGTACCACAAAAAAAAAAAAAAAGATTCTGATATTAACAAACCATCTGAGTGTGAAGCAGTGGCAACTCTAGGTCATAAAAAATGTATTCCAAAGTATTCTTAAAGGTATTCATAGAAATCATCTGTAGATGATGATTTGAAAGGGATCAATTTACCTAATTTATCTATAATAGAATATGCACATCCACATATTTCTAGGAAATAGAACCGAGTAGCAGAAAGTAAACTTACAATCCAATACTACTTTTCTACATGAACTTAATTCCAGATCAAAATATTGTGAGGTGAAAAGTAGAATTCCCAGTCTTTCCTCTCACACTGGACAATGTTTCAAGAATACCTGGTAGTTTTAAGTAGTGCTAAGATACCACAAAACAAACAAACCAACATAACTCCACCATAAGATAGTAAACATGCAGAATAACATTCAAGACAAGGAGTATTATACGCCATTATACAAGAAGGAAGTTGGTTCTCCTCTGACAAGACTGATTTTACCCAAAACAATTTGATAAATTTAGAGAAATGCTGTAGCAATAAAACAGGCATTAATGTGATGACATAGAAAGAGCCTGAAATATAGTGAAATATAATCTGCAGTACAGCAAACGATAACAGGAGAGGCAGCTGGCACAGCCAACCACCCTGAACCCCGATATACGCACATACACGTCATTGAATGCTGCAAAGGGTTGGGCTGGGAGAATTTGTGTTCAGTATTGGGGTCTTCAGCCCATGCGCCCTCCATGGCTCTGCCTTGTTAAGATGGAGGCCAAAGAGGAGAGAAAATCTCTAATCCCACCTGCAATAAGGTGAGCACATGATAAAGACCCCCTTCTCTTGCTATTAGAAAGATGATTAGATCTTCTCCCATGAGATTTTGTTTTGTTTATATCACAATACAATAAAGCATTTAAATACTATTTCAATTTTTAGCTATCCACTTATCAGTCAACAGGAAATTGTTTCTCAATATAATATCTCTACAAGATATCTGGAGGTGATATAGTAACAAAGGATAAGAGAAAGAATTTTGAAATTCAGGACCTTTCATTCACCAGAAATGAGAGGATGCTACTTTGTGAGGCTACCACAGCAGAGAGTAGTGGCAAAACTGTACAGACCAGTTTTGCTTACAAGTTCACTGAAAATGCTTTGCTGGCCCACCTGATACCATTATTTTAGAATGACTGTGGTTGCCTCAGCAGGAGGGCTCCTGAGGATGTGCTGTGATTCAGGCATTTGCTGTCCATTTCAGCCACAATAAGGTTGCCAGAAAGAAACTACCACAAGTTTCTGAGAAACTGCTTCAACACTGACTGGAATAAAGTAGGGCATATTAAAAAATAAATATAACATGCATACATAGAAGTTGCTGAGAAATACCTAACTGGCCGACCTTGGCATAGCTGCTAGCACCTGTGCAAACTTCAACTCTGCCTCACACCTTTACTACAATAACAAAAAATGGGGCTCTGCACACATGTGCCTGTATGTGCTTCTGTATTAAGACAGGTACCCAATCATAAAAGACTTTCTAATCTAGGACCTCAATTTTGCTACAAATGTCCTACGCATGTAGTGAGGGAGAAAACAGTGATAATGTGATGGTGTCCTTGAACCCTGACAGCAGGGCCAGGAGGGCAGTCTCCGTTTGGCTGTGATGGATACCAACATTCTCTCTTGTATGCACACATCAGTGAAGAAAACCCCAATTTCCACACCAGTGGTTATGGCATGTTGACGTGGCTTGGGGACTTACCTTGTTCATGTGGATCTGCTGCTGGTATTGCTTCTGCTTCTCCAAGAATTGCTGGTGTTGCTGCTGAATGACCAGCTGAGCCAATGTGCTCTGAGGCAAAGGTGCAGACTGGGTTCGATTCAAGGGTCTGTGACGGGGTAATTTGTGGGTACCTCTAATGCCAGGTGAAATTCTCTCTTTTGTTGCCAAGGGAGATTGAGGATGTAAGGGAACTCCACCTGAAAAAAAAATATATGTACATGTATATATGTACACACACACAGACACATACACAATTTAAGAAAGAAGCTACAGAAAATAGCTATGGGATAAGTTTTACGAAAAGTAGTATACTACCGGGCAAATATCAGAAGGCTAGGTTGGGTGGGGTGAAGGCAAAAGTGCCAAAGCATTGGGCAGATATGCATCTGATCAATGACTCACCAATAGTCCACTCTGGTATGTATGAAGGTTAAATAAGGTGAGTTTTTTTTTCATGGATCTAGAGGAATAAATAAAGACAACAGTCTTTCCACAGTAGTAGGTATCAGGGAGACCTATGTATGACACTGTGAATCTTTACTAGGTCTTGAGTTAAAGAGACAGTACACTGAATTGCTGATAAAATGAAAGCCCTAAAATAACCTGCAAATGCTGCCATTATGAATTACCAGCCACAAGAAGCTTTTGCTGTCGCATTTGTTCTTTCAATAATAAATGCTGCAGGAGAGCTTGGTGGCTGCTGTTGGGCTTTCCCTCCAAAGTGACATGGGGATGGCTTGAAGATGCCGGGATGCTGCCCCCATACTGCCCAGGCAGAGGAACGCCTTGCCTGAGTGTCTGGGTCTCACACTTCTGTTTTTCTTTGAGTGAATTTGAAGCCTGTGTCAAGAAATAATACAGATGTTAATCCGCTTTCATCCATATGGGTCATTAGGTCTGTAAATCATTAGATTAGTTTCTTATTCCATAATTCCCACACCCCCTAACTCCCGACCAAAAAGCCCTACCTTACCCAATGGCTGAGTAGGGAAAATGGATAACACCATGTCTTGTGAACTAAGTGAACTAACAAAGGAGAAACAAAAATAAAGCTGAAGCACTGGAGACAATTTAGTATTGGGTATCATTATACTGAACCCAAAATAAAACTTTTTTTAACATTAAAAATCATGCTAATTTCAGGCTTAATAACTGGGAAAGTTATTTCTAAAATACTTTAATATACTGCTGTAGTAAAAGGTATATTAGAAAAGTAAAATTTATTCAAATCGCTGAGCTAATGGCTGTACGATAGGGATTAAGAAGCTAGAGATAAAATGATCCGTAATTTTGGAGTTTCAAGCAGAAGGAACAATTTACCCTTTCTCTATACGTCCTCTAATACGTTCACAGAGCTGTGGGTTTCCAGTATTTAATTTTTAAAATAAAATTCTTGAGATAAGTCAATGAAAGGTTATATAAAATATGCAGGAATTTGATTTAAACATGTATTTTATATTAATTCATAACAGATTCCCAAATCTTTAAATATTGAAAATGACACTCCAGATACTTTTGTTTAATAAAATAAACTACAAGTGAAATTAGATATCAAATAAAAATGCTATTAAGAACTTGAAATATATGATAACACAGTAATAAGGCAATAATATTTATATCATCAACAGTAATAATGAATTCTCCTATTCAAAGAACTTAATGAATGGTGGTCATTTTGGTATTACAAAAGCAGAGGTCTAATACCTCAAAATTATGTGGCATGTTTCTTTTCAAAACTCATGTTTCATCTTTCAAAATTGCTGTGTACCAGGGAAGCAAAGCAATTTTCAGTGACGGAGAAATTGAAGGACAAAGAGGTAAATGGTTTGTCTTAGTCACACAGTGAGTCAATGCAATGTTTAATCTAGAACTGATTCCTTCTCCTGGCCTCTTTTCCTTAAAATTTACCACTACTCAGTGGGGAACTAGAATATTAGAGATCCCTTTGCCAAAGCAATGCTAAGCTTGAAAAATTAATTGTGATGGCCTCATCCACACCAAAATGGAAGCAAAGAAAAATGAAACTTCAATCCAAACCACACTGGTTTATTCATCCAAAGGTACCAAATTGTATTACCATTGAAACATTAAATGGTCTGGTTTTTAGTACTTGGTCCTTTGGGAAAAAATTCTCGCCGACCACATTAAAAGTGGTGTATGTTTGTGTTAGCTGGTAGGAGTGACTTAGAACATGCAAAAAAAAGAGTAGGAAGAAAAAAAAGCCTATTCACGTGTCATAAGTTTTTGTGTTAGTATTTGCTTATCATCAGAAGAGATAGGAAAAAATAGGAACAGAAGAAAATAATTTTTAATAAGTGAAGATTTGAAAATATCATCCATAAATATGTATGTTTTATTTCATCCCTAATTTCTTTCTTCTTTTCACTAGAGCCAACTGTTTACAAATGTTTCATGTGGAATTTCAGGGGCATAGCTGAATTCAGTGTTTTTAAGCCTGTCTTCTTTAATCTCCAAATACAAAACAACATCCAAATTTTGCTTTCTCCTCACTGGTATAAGATTACTATATCACATAAGATAACATTCTACTCTATTAAAAATACCAAATACAATAAGGTACCTCTTAGATTGGTTTTATAATATGTATTGAACACAATCATAAAATTTATCATTAAAAAATGTCACCTGTAGGTGTGCTTGTGCATAAACTAGTAGCATACCATAGATAGGGTTCATATTTTGAAAATAAATTAGTCACAAAATGGTCAACTCTTTATGACTTCTTAATGTTAGCATACTTTAAAAGATGTAAATTTGACAAGATGGACTCAGTGGAAGACCTGCATCTAAAAATTGGCAAAATTGGTGCCAAGGGTTGGAACAAATTTCTCTTTAAACCAAATGTATCATATGACCTTTGCATAAGTACAATTTAATTTACTAACTTTTCACAGATAAATTAGTCTAGGTAAAGTTTACAAATCTTTTACAATGACTGAAATTTATATTATTTTAGGGAATATGCATAAAATAATTATTGCTGTCTTCTGTTAGTAGGACAATTACCTCCAAAAGATCCTATTTCAGTTGTCAGGACTTTTAAAGTAATTGATTCACTTTGAATCTCCAGGCAAGAGTTTAATATTGTTCTTAGAGAGGTTTTCCAGATATGTATGCTTCAGTACCTCAGAGTCAGTAACCTAAATTCTCAAAATAAAGTCATTCACAAAATAAATTCTTTAAACATATGCTGCTGTGCTTCAGACGCTGCACCTCTCAGCAATGGCCTGAGTTGAGGTTCAGGTCTGCTACTTGCTGGGTCTGTGATCTTGGGCTTTTATGCATTCCAAGTCTCAGCTGCTTCTTCTGTAAAAATGTGTCCTGTAATCTCTGTTTCACAGGATGGTTGGGTGGAGCTACCAAAATAATATACCTGGAGAGTGCTATCTTTTTTAAAAGCTATAAAGCATTATATAAATGTTAGTTATTATTTTTATATATTATGATATGAACCAGCATGATTCTTTAATGTGAGATTAAACTGAACATCTTTGAACAACTCAGCAAACAGTGAAGGAGAAGTAGACTACCAAGTTTCCCTGAAGTTTAAATATACAAGAAAAGAACGAGAATTCCCCTATGAAAATATCCCTTGGGCTGGTTTAGGCTGTTGCAGGGTAATAACTTACATTCAGCTGGGCTGGCACTGCTGGAAGTCCCAGGGTAATGTTGGGCAAAGAGGGAGAGGTATAAAGACTGAGCAGGTTCATGGAATCTTCGTGAATTAGAATGCGTTGCTGTGAAACCATTTTCTGGTTTAAAAAAAAAAAAAAAAGGTGAAAGGGAACTCTCAAAATATTACACAATATCACATATTTTACTGTAACGTTCTCATTTCAGAAAACAGATTTTACATTATCATAATCTGTCAAAACATTTAAGTATCTTAATTAAGAACTTATAAGTATTTTATGACTTCTGTATCCAAAAATGTTATATGTAATAAATTAAAATTTTCTTCGTCAGTTGTAACTGTAAAATCTGAAGAGCGAGCTTCTATGTTCATTTGGAAAAAATTCATTTTTAAAATTCTACCTTTATGGAATATAATCAGTGTGTTTGTCATCAATTGGCAAAGTACAACAATTAAGTTGACTAATTCTTATGAGTACAGATTTTTGTATTAATGCGTGATGAATATGTATGTAATGTTGCTATAATCATTATCCTCATATGGATTAAACATCATTTTGCTGATGGGAAAACTCACACAAGAAAATCTTAAATATCACCATACAGGACTTCTATAACAACTAATTATATCTTTTTTTAAATATAAAATTTGTGAAAAGACAACTCTGTATGGTGTTTTTTAAATCATACATATTCAGAAACTAAAGTAAATGTTAAAATGTTGTGAGTTCCCTGGGCCACAACAGTCTTCACTTACACTGAAATACCCTGAGAATTTTGGCATCAGAGTCCTTTTTACAACAAATAACCTTTTTTTTAATCCAATACTAAGAGTCATGTTTTCCCACATGTGGCCTAATATAGTTGCTTGAATTACATTTTCTGTTTAACTCTTGCTTCCCTCCCAGAACTCTTATACAATAAGAGTTACAAAGGTCTTATTAGACTAAGGAACTCTGGCCTGATATGGTCCCCAAGGGAACAACATCCCTGAAAAAGAATACTCCATGTAACAGTATGACACAGTGACTGCTTTCTTCCCAAACAAAAAGCATATGGGACTCCAATAATAGACCACCTCCAAGAGGGATATTGCACACACGGGCTTTGACTAAAGTAAATATAATAACTTGTCAAGTATGTTTGGGGGAGCGGTAGATTTTCCCCTGGACAAACCTGGGATATCAATTAACTGGGGAAAATATCATGTGCTAATACAATGCAACCTCAGAATGTCACTGAAGAGTGATGCGCCACCAAAACACAGGATGTTATTCCAAAACATCACCTCAATCATACGTTTGTTTGGAGATGAGTCGTAGCCTTAACATAATAAGAGCAGAAAGCTAAAGGTGGACTTTTCTCATTGCAACTTGGAATTCCAAACCAACTCAGAGTTTGTTTTTTCTCAGAAGAACAAGTCAGATATTTGTACATGGAAAGCAAGAAGTATATTGAAATTTTTAACATTACATTGAGTTTATATGAAACCCTTTACAAAATTAAAGTTGTCAAAAACCCATGAAGATTGTTGGAAAAGATTTTATCATCAGAATGTATGAGAGTGCAATTTTATTTAAGGAGTATCAACAACAGCTGCATATTTGCTCTAATTTAAAAAGACGAGTTATTTTGCTTATACTGATATGTTTTTACCATGATTTTTAAATATAGAATATATACCTGAACAAGAACAAAAGAACATATGAGGAAGTAAAAATGTTTTAACTAGCTTATTGGCAGCAAGCAGCCATTTATAATAAAAGGATATTTCATCTGCTTATCTGTATTTATGGAAGAGAAATAAATGTGGAAAAATAATTACTTTAAATCATGTACAATACTCATTCAAGGTTGTATCTGCTTCCCACAGCACGGAGACTTGACAGGCACTGTGGGAATGACACCAAAAGTTACCCCAACCCCACAAAAGAGGTTATCTTTGTTTTCCAGTCAGAACTTGGGCGATATCCTCCTACCTCATCGTAGGAAGCAAACCTATACTAAAGTGAAAAAAAGGTTTCTTCTCAGGTGTAATAATTGCAGTAGCACACTGGCTGCTCACAGGGGCTTTGACAAAAGTGAAGGGACTTGGGAATGTTCTTACTATGGGACTTCAGGCCCCTGTAGCTTCATAGCAAAATTGAGTGGTGCCATTTCCTAGGATAGCACCGACCGCGTGCCAAGCCCTATGCCAGGGAGTTTTGGGACATTAACCTAATTCCTAGTTCCTAATTCCAGGCATTCTCCAGCAATCTTATGCTCTTGTTATGGATGAAGGAACTGAGAGATTTCCCTAATTCTGGTTCCCAGTGGGATCAGCAATCAAACTTTTAAACCGATCAAGGCTGGATGATTTGTTGTCAGGTACTGCTGCAGAAGCTACACACCACTCTGCAGCCATTACTGAAGGATAAGGGAACCATAAAAAAGTATGAAGAAGGAGGAAGCTTGAGAGAAAAACAGGAAGCACAATCAGGCCCTGGGGCTTATGGAAAAGAATAAAAGTGTACAACTGGGAGCCAGCTAGCCTGGCGTGAGAAGAAAGCAAAAGCCCTGGTGACTTTATAGACATGAGGATCTTCAAGTCATGGACATAATTCCTGAGGAAGTAAGGAAAGTCCAAAGTCCCCCAAGTTGGGGGGTATAGTTGGTTCTTCCCACAGAGGCTAACTGGTATATATCATATCACGGAAGCTTCAGAGACTTGGACATAATTTATTTCCTTCAATTTACAGATAAGGAAATAAGCACAGCATTTACATAAACTTCCAATGGATAAAATCACAAATGACTTAGCTGAAATAATGTTTTTCTCAAATTATCTTCTTTAAATATAACTTTCCTCAATTTGACTTCTTTTTTTTTAATTTATTTGGTTGCATTGGGTCTTAGTTGTGGCAGGTGGGCTCCTTAGTTGTGGCCCGCTGGCTCTTTAGTTGTGGCATGCATGTAGGGTCTAGTTCCTGGACCAGGGATCGAACCCAGGCCCCCTGCATTGGGAGCGTGGAGTCTTAACCACTGGGCCAGTAGGGAAGTCCCCTCAATTTGACTTCTTGATAGAAGCAGGCTATCTGTTCCAGGTTAATGTTTCTTAATAAGAAACCGGAGCTGTATGGTACACTGCTAAAAGGGTGCAGACACACTTGAAAAGTCAGATGAACGGATGGTGAGAGGGACCATTGCACTGAGACAGTGAAGGATCCTGACCAGCATTCTTGCAAGGCTGGAAGGTTACCCCACCTTAGCACTGTGGTGAGCTTACAAGTATTTCCAGGCAAGGCCAGGATTTTTCCAGGAAGCTGTTCTGAAACCGATGCAGCCCTTAAATCAGTGCTGTGCTAAGATGCCAATGTTTCATACCTTAGAACATGCGGAAGATGGTTTTAATCTAAAAATTTCTCAGAACCAGAAATGATTGCTGCAGTCAGATAAAATGGAAATATTAAATGTACAATGGCTTTTGCTTAACATTCACAAAACAATTAATTAATTACAATTAAGTTAGATTAATTGGGTGGGAGGGGTACAAAGATGTCCTAGGCCACATAAGTTCACATGCTACTCGAGTGCACAGAAAAGTAGAGAACTAGCTCTAATGACCCGTCATAATTACTATAATTAGAGTATGGTCAAAACACTTCAATGGCACAGAGCAGGTTGTCGATTTTAAACTAGGCTTTGATGGGTAACTAGCATTTCACCAGAAAGAGCATGATGTTGGGAAGAGGGATATGACTGAGCTAGGTGTTGGGGCAGGGAGGCCTATCCATAATTTAATAATGACCTTCAAATTTTAATTACTTTTCTCACCATCATGGTAATTGAAACCCTAAATTATGGATAATATTTGAAATTCAGGTGAATAAAATACACATAAACTGAAAATTACATATCTCAATAGAGCTATTTCTTTAGCCATTGACATCAAGAAGACCTTAGTTTCAATCAAAAGATTCAAATTCTCTTACGAAATGGACACTGGCAAAAATTACAAAAATGGACAATGTTAAATGTCACAGGGATTTAGGAAAGTAAAATCATCACACATTACTGGTGAGACTGTGGACTGGTATGGCAATTCTGGTGAATATTTCAGCACTGCACACCATGACCCAGAGGTTCTCCTGCTGCTCAAGAAATTCTCATTTAGCTACAGAGTGATGAGTGTGGATATACACTAAAGCATTTTCTGGTGGTGGGTGAGAACTGGAGGTCACTGGGGAATCCAACTGGAGAACAGGTAGGTAAAATGGAGGAGTACCCGCCATGGATTATTACAGTGATTAAAAGCAATTAGGTATATGCATCCATTATGATGGGACTAGCTCTAAAAAGAGCTAGTCTTATTTTTATCACATGCTTAGTGATAACAATAAGAAATGGAATGAGATTGATAACACCATGCCATTTATATCCCCTAAAATTCATGAGCACAAAGCAAAAAATACATGTATGATGTAAGAACCCATGCAAACAAAAATACAGGAGAAAATGACTGCATATAGGGGCAAGGAAAATGCATGTGGGGATAGAAGATACTGAGGAAGGAAGGAAGGAAGGTGGGGGAGGGAAGAAGGGAGGGAGAATTCCTTTCTTGCTCTTAAGAAGACAAAGAAGTCAACAGATGACCCTTGACAGAATACTAACTATGTAATCACCCACTTTCTAAGAGGCTCATAGAAAAAGTGAATGTAGAATTTTCAAGTTACTGCATGCTCAAAATTATCTACAATATTCATGAGCATTAGAAACATTAGAAAAAGAATATCAGTACCTAAAGGTTTTGGTGAGCAGCAGTCTGGACTGGTGTAAAGGAGAGTGGTCTAAGCATCTTACACTTGAGCTCTACCACTCACTGGCTTATGACTCTGGGTAGCTGCCTACCTTCCCTGGACATCAGACCCTTCAGCCTAAGACTGGAGCACCTCTGACTAGATCTATCAGGAAATATCTGTTCTATTAGAGCAGCATCTAGGAAGACATGCTTGTAAGCCTCAATGTGTTTTGGCTTTAAAAGGTTCCAAATTCCCAAATCTAGATTATCTAAATAAAAAGAAGAACCACATTAAAAACAAACAAGTAAACAAAGAAAAAAAAATCTCTTAATCATTTAATGTTTGCCTACGGCTTTCATGGTATTTTTCAGTATAGTATTTATTTTCCATTCTCCTTTCAGACAGCTGATAGAAAATTAAAATCTCCATGTGATGAATAAATTTTTTTAGGCAGTAAAAATCTCTAAGCTTTCATTTTTACTGGACACCCAAGAATGTATTACTAAAATGGTTTGGAGGAAAAAAAAATTATTTGACAGGGCTTCCTTTGCATTTAAAAGTCACTGATGTTTTGTTAAAGGTCTTGGTTTACATTATTGACTCATGTTATTCCTAGTAAATGATTCTTGTGTCACAACAACCTCCTTTCCCCTGGGGGTGGGGTGGGGGGAGGAGGGTCTTATTTGCAGCTATCTAAAACCATAGCTCTACACTCACTCAGAAGGGAGCATAACATTTACAGCAAACGTCACAACAACTATTATGAAACAACAGGCAGATGAGTCATGTGAGATTGGGGCAAAACAAGTGACATTTCAGATGATTTTAGAGTACTTAACCTTATTATTAGAATCCATTTTTAAAATCGTTTGTATCTGCTGGAAAAAAATATTTAAAAAATAGCATAGCAGAGCCAGCCACTAATGTTCAACTAGAAATAAACCAGCGGCTTGGCTACTGTTAAAATAGCTATCAAATAAATCTACCAAATCTAAAATAATGGTGTTGATATTCATGGAAACATATTTGAACCCACAGGCCCACAGTATTAACAATAAAGTAACTAGATAGGTAAAGACATCTCTGACTGGAGTTGGAAATAGAAACTCCTGAGGTTTCAGCTCCCCAACCAAGTTTACAAATGAGTAAAGCAAGTAGCTCCAGTGATCCGAGTTCGGGACTGAGCATATGTAAGAAATTGAAGAAATGGAACAGAAGTGGCCAGAGCAGATGGAGGCTCACTCTCATGTGAGATTTGCTGGCTTGATGACAAACATACTAATGAGTTTTCCCTACTAGAAGTCAGTATTGATACCAAAAACAAAAAATGAACTTGTTCTGCACTTCACAATTTACCGCCTGCCTTCCAAACACTGATTCCCCACCACAAAGCTGCTGGGGTAGTTATTACCACCTTTCACTAGATAAAGAATCTGAGGTTCAGGGCAAGTTCAGCAACTTAACCAATGATGACAAAGTAGTTGGTTTTGCAGCCAGGTTCCTTGGGAGCCTTCTGAATGGAAGACCCATACATCTGAATGCAACGTGCGGTTTCCTTAGCCTGGACTTACAAGTAAATTCTCCTCTTACTTCTGTCTTAACCTTTATTTAAATTATGCAGAACACATGAATTATGAGAGAGGAAATTTTCTTTTTACCTAAGCCACAAGATCAGCCTGAAATACAGCCTTACTTTCCTATTTCCTAAGCAGCAAAAAGGGAGTAGAATCCCATTCGTTTACATGGGATCTGAAAGAATTAGGTGACATGCTTTTCTACTTCCAGGTCACAGAATAGAGAGTTGATTCAAATGTACACTGTTACACTATTTTAAGCAAAGATGGTAGAATAAGCCTATTTTATAAAGGGTAAAGTATGCAACTAATTTGATTTTTGAAAGTGTAATGATGTAAATTTTTCATACCCCCAAATATTTCTGTTGATATGACATCACATGCTATTATTAATCTTAGATGTCTGTAAACATCATACTAAATTCAAAATGATTAATACAAAATTGGCTGAAAAACATTGTTTTTTCCTCTTTTCTCTAGTTTAGGTGGAAATATTTGGTGTTACAAGACGAGGATATTAATTTGCTGACAGTTCCAGTCTGAATTCTGCTGTCTCCTCACCTCTCCAGTATGAATTATGCCACAGACCTCTGTAAATGCAATGCAGCAGAAAACCACATGTTAGCCATCAGGGTTGAATTTTTTGTTCTGGGCCACGGAGAGGCTACCCATCAGTGCATAAAGGTCTGCCCACCTGGCCTTTTGGATCATAGTTCAGGCACACAATTAATTCATTATGAGGTAAGTCACTGCTTGCTTTTGAACTAGTCTTTCCAGCTTTGGAGGTGAACATCCTGTCACTGACCTGAAGAAATACCTCTACTCTTTCAAACTCCATTCAATCACATTTCCTTCTGTTTTTTTTTTTTTTTTTAACTGGTGGGGGTGGAAGGAAAGAATATGTCAACAATTAGCTGAAAAGCTGGGGCATATAAACAGATATTTGTGTTTAGGTATCAGTAAAAGGTTTTAGGAATATAAAACAGATTAAAATAGTAAAAGCAAATTCCTTTAATTTACATTCTCCACTGTATCTATTTTGAAATTTAATGATAGGGTCACACAATCTGGGACACTCAATTTAATTTAACAGGTTTTAAAAAGCTTGAAGTAAAAACAAAATCTCACCTTTTCCCATTTATATCCAGTCTCATGAATATGTATTTCTTGGTTGTTTCTTAATGTTGTACTAAGTGCTATATGCATATGTTTGTATTTATAATGAAGGGTTATATGTATCTTCATCTTTAGTAACAAACCATGTCCCCCACTGCCTTCCTCCCCCTTGAGAGGTAACCACCATGCTAAATTCTGTGTTCATCACTCCCTCACTTTTTTAAAATATACTTTTATTACATACGTTTTTCCGATCAAAATACTGTACTGCCTGTTTCTGAACTTAACAAAATACTATCAAGCTGTAAGTGGTCTTCCGCACTTTTTGTACTAACAATGTTTTTCTAAGAATCATAAATGCTGTTGAACGAATGTGGTTTAGTGTGTTTTCATTTTCCAAGGATACAGAATTCATCCAGAACCTATTTAGAACCCAGATCTTTTAGTGTTTCTGCAATTGAAACGCATTCTTCAAACTGAGAGGAAATGGAAATCTAAAGTTTTTTAGAAATATTTGTGACCAAGTTGTTCTTTTTCTGGAAATTGATTAAAGGGTTGCAGAAAACTGACTGATATTGAGATATAACTGCACTAACAGAAATACAATACCTGTAACCAATAGTCCAAGAATCCCACTTACATCTATGGCCACAAATACATGTGAAATATTTATTCCACCTGGTATCATGTTTTAGAAAGAAAAATGAAGATGAGAAAGGGACAATAGGATGGTAAGAAACAAGAAATAGATGGAGGACAGGAGAAAATATAGAGGCCTGAATTGTATTCTTCACATAGCTGAAAGATGGTCATAAGCAAAAGAGCATCTATCTATTCTGCTCATTTTCCTTGGAAAATTGAGGGAAAAATTTGAAATCTAAAATGAATGTGTATTCCTCTAGAAAGAATTTACTTTTGCTTTTTCCAGATACCTAGGGAACTAAAAATCTGGGGCATTTTAAATTAAATTAACAGTTTGAGGCTATGAAAATTCAGACTACAACTAGCTTCTGGTTACAACTTCAGGAAAGACTCTGCCCCTGCTCTGGTCTACATCAAGACACCTCTGTAGGTGGGGATGAGGGACTCACCAATGTAGCACAGATATGTGTCTTTGGGTTTGAATGGTTTCCTGTTAGATTATCCTCTTTGGTCAGTACTGGGCTTTGCCTTCTCTCTCCCTTCAGAGTTATGTGAGGTTCTGAAAACCAAAACTCAAGACTCAAGTATACAAATGTCCTCAGAGAAGAAGTGACTTCACTGGCTCCAGTCCTTTCCTTATCAGGGACAACCTTCCCTTATATTTTGGCCAGATAATTTATAACTTATAAATAATTTATTATACGTGTATGTGTGAATGTATGAAGCTACGGACACAGATGTTGGCATAATGTACAGAAGACATTTCTATCAGTCAAGCTAACCATCCAAAATCAAGTAGGTTGCCCCAGGAGACAGTGAAGCGAGTTCCCTTTGAATAAAGAGTGCTCTGGTGGCAGTCTGATAACCACATATCAAGAGAGCTACACAGATGGTTCAGGAATCAGAGATTTGATCAGTCCCTTTCAACCCCAAAGGATCATGACTCTATAAAACACAATGAAAGAAGCATGTCACAGTTATATATGAGAAGTTACTACACCAGCTTCCCCTGCATAGAGCAATGCATGGTAAGGAGGCATTATAATGACAGAAAAGAAATATGGAGAATTTCAGTTGACTGATGTTGACTCCAAAACAGCTGATTCCACAGGAGTGGCTGTTGCCTTTGCTTAGCCTACTACAGAAACTACATAGACAAATTCTTGCTGACTCATAAATTTACTTTCCTCTATTGTTGTATCACTGGTTTCAAGAAATCATGTGCCAAAAAACCAATGTTATTAAAGTTGACAGCATACAGCCAGAAAAAAAATCATGTGTTATTTCAGACCAGTTTCCTTTAATCTTTCATTTTTCAAGGACAGAGTTCATGTATCATTTATCTTCATATCCCCACTGCCAGGCAAAATGACTGGCACATAGTAGGTCCTCAATACGTGTTTGCTTAGCGGAGCTCTGTGTTCCTCAACTATGATACTTCAACAATTTTCTCATTACTCTTCAGGTCAATTGGATAAAACACTTAACTTGTTTTGGGCAACTGTTCTTCTGAGAGGTTTGCATGATGTTGTTTTACTTACTGGTGGGTCTATTCCCATCAGGATAACCAAGAACCATGCAGAAGGATTTTTGAGTTGCACAACTGCTGGGCAGTATATACTCAGCATCACTAAGAGTGGTTTCTTTGAGGACTATACTTCAGTATTTTCAAACCATGACTGTCATCCAAGCTTTGTAAATCAGATTGAGTTTACTCAATTCCACACATTATAAACCTATCAGAAAAATAACTAAGAACGGGTGGCTTTAAACTTCAATTCAGAAATATCACTGCATTTTAGGGGGCTAATCAAGGATTAACTTTTAAAAGAACCAAAATAATGAGTCTTACCTCAGCCTGAGGAGTAGGGGGCAAAACCGAAGTCTCATTTTCAGTAACATTACCAGTTGGCCCATTGTTTGGCGAACTGGGACCAGACCCTGGAGAACTGCTACTGACTGAGGATTCTGAAAAACATTGTGAAGTACGAATACACTAATGAAAAACATACAAAGATGAACTGCAGTTATACTCTAAGTAATATACAGAAGCGAACATTGTTTTTCTGCCCCTATGTGAACGACTAAATAAAAAGAACTGTGAAAAATTTTGGAACATTTCTGAATTTCCATACCACGTTTCTTCCTTTGTTTTCACTGCTAAAAATACAACATAGTATTCATTAATTTTAGAGAAGTAGAGATATCCAGTTAGAGAGGATTGTAGAAGCTTTCGATTAGGGGGAAAAGAAATGAATGTAATCTTCTCTTACTTGCTCCTGTGCTACCGTAAAAAATAAGAGTAATAGAGATAATGGACTTGCATAATTCATAAAAACATGCCATCAACAAATGAGGCCTGGTGTCATTCCTGTTGTGTGTGGAAAAATTGCTTATAAGCTATGTTATAAATGGCTCTTTATTTAATTTACTAAGGCTGTACCTTATTACAGCACATCTTAGTCAAAGTTGTATGAAGAAAATACAATAGAAGATAAAATCTCAATATTGTATTGATGGCCTTGTACAACATTGGCTAACCTTAACTCTACCCAACTTGTTTCCAGAAGATGAGAAGTTACCTAAATTTAATATGTTCAATTTTAAACATCAATATAACAAGAAACTCATTTTAGCAAGAGTTGGATAACAATATAGATCATCTCTGTCATCTTCAGATATAAAATTTACACACATTTCAAGTTACAAAGGAAGTAATGCTCTTACTAAAATATCTAATTAATGAAATAGAAACTTTCAGTTCCTAGAAATATAGCTAAGAGAGGCCATCTTATCAAGCCTTGGCAAATTATCTGTTGAGCTCTAATCAATCCCCTATCACCTTCCATAGTTCATTCATTTGAACATTTTTCTAGGTGCCTCATCCTATACCTTGTCTACTCAGCTCTGCACAGATGATCTTGGCCTCACACTTCTCAGAGACTGACAACTTCTGACATGATTTCTATCAGTGACTTTTCTTTCTACCTCATGATTTTGTTATCCACACTCTCCTTGCCTGTGTCAAAGTGAAAGCATTTCTCTTCTGCTTCCCGCTCCAATGCGGGCACAATCACCCTCACCCATGACCCAGTCCCCTTAACACTTGCTTTAGAATTCTGCTCCAGCAATTATTTTGAATCTTCAGGTCCTCCTTTTCCACTGGAATTGTCCCTCTAGTCTGAAAGCATGCTAATAACTTGTGAGAAGTAGTGTGCATGTTCTTCGAGACCAGGCAATCTAGCTTGCTCATTGTGGACTGCAATTGTTCTCTTGAACACCCCAAAATTTGAAGGCCTTTGACAAAACGGTTCTCATTCTCCTCATCCTTTCTAGAAGAAGATTCTCCACTTCCATATTTGTTTTTCCATCTCTCTGGCTTTTCCTCCTTCGACCAATTCCTAAATGTAGATATTCACCGAAGTTTGTAGCCTTATCCTATTTCTCTTTCCCTTGTCAAAATCACTCAAAATTATGACATCATACTATCATTTTTAGGCAGAATACTCCCATAAAACTTTTATTTCTTGTCTTTCCTTCTCATAATTTCTAGCCTGAATCCCTTTGGAATACTGGACATTTTTCATCTCTTTTTATATGTGTATCAAACTCAGTGTATTTCAATATTAAATGTGCTCTGCTTACCTCTGTTTATCATTATCCTTACAGTCATTCTCATTCCCTTCCCTACTCCAAATCTAATCAATTACTAGATTATTTCATTTTGTTCTTTACATCATTTCTCATCTATTTCTGACTACAATGATTTCAGCTTTATCCCTCAGCCCTCATTATTCTCTCATGGACTATAGCAAAAGTCTCCTGTATTTCTAAGTTGCTACAGCAGTCAGTCTCTCCAAACTTTCCTTAAACTGTTGCCAGATGGATCATAGCAAGACAACTTTCACTACGTTCCTCTGCTCCAAAATGGAGCCTAACATTATTTCCTATTATTGCCCTTTCTGAACTCTGCACTCAGTCAAATTTAAATCGCCTACTCTCCGTATGTGCCGCTTTCCCATTTCATGCTTTGTTATCCTCCTTTTCCTCCACCTACTTCATTTAAGGTCCAATCCCACCTCTATGCTCAAAGCCTGGCTCACATACCATCTGTCACCCGTGAATGGAAGCTCCCAATTTTCAGGCTATAGTTGCTTGCCCTTCCTTGGAACCCCTATTACTTTCAACTTTCTATTATAAATATTTCTCTACTCAGAAGTGCAGTACCAATGGAAAGAATGTGAGACTGGTGACAGAATTCTGATCCTGCCACCTACCGACTGTGGGATTTCATCAAGTCAATGATATCATAAAATTCTTAAATACATACTGCTCACTACCTTCCAGTCTATATATCTTGCTTACATTTGATTAGTCTACTTTTATATTGGCCTATTTCTTGTTTACTTTTCTTTTAACAAAGAAGATGTACATTAAAAAAAATACTTCAAGAGTTTCCTTCCCCTGGACTCCTAACTCTTGTCTTTCCTGTATGACTACACACTGACTTCTCATTAAAGTCCCATTTCTGTATTCTGTCTTTAAAAGAACAAAAATAAAAATGAAAACTATTTTTAAACATTCTGTCTTGTCAATTTAAAATTATGTTATTTATATTATTCTATGTGATACTTAGATAGAAGTATTTCCTTATGTAGAAATCACTATGATAGCCACTAGAATTCAAGACAACAAATCCTACAACAGGATTCTACAGCTTCACGCTGGATAGGGTCTGGGAGGGGAGGTAGCAACTGACTTTCTGGGAACACTGACAAAAATCTCTGAGAAGAAATAATATCACAGCTGGGGCTTGAATAAGAGCAACTCATGAAATGGGGTCAGTGGAGAAGGGAAGAGTGGAGGAGAAGATGTTGCAGGCACAGGGATGTTAGAATTTTAAATTAACATGGCTTTGGGGGTGGGGAGGGGCAGAAAACTCTTGGCTTTGAAAAAGAGGAAGATGATAAGTGGTTCCCATGTCAATTACTGGGAAGAGAGAGGTGGCATGGGTTTGGAAAAAGCAAACACTTGAACCTATGAGACAGGGAAGAGAGAGGTAGAGGTGAAAAAAGAAAAGCAGTGGTAATTCAACTGCTATGATGCTATGGTGGTCTCTGACTCGATAGCAAAAATAATTAGTATTAAGATCCAAACAGAGCTCATCCTAATTACATGAAAGCTGGCAAAGAAAGGGGAAGGAGTACAGGTAAAGAAAGCTGTGTGTCCAGTAGTTCAGATCCTCCAAAGATATTTAGAATAACTGCAACACAGCAGTTAAAAATATCTACCAAAGCATCCATGAGTCCTAGCTTATTGATCAGAAATGTGTGTCTAATAAATGTACAAGTCTCTTCAAATTCATGTTTTTTTCCTCAGTTGAAAAGGGGAGTTATTATATCACAAAATTAGAAAGAGAAAATTATGATATTTCACAAGTAAAGAAATCTTAGTAGAACTCTAGCAAATCATAACCCTTACAAATGAGAATTAATTGTTACTCAGATAAGCATCGAGCTAAATTCCACTGAAATTTGGTAAGGACGAGTAAGTGACCATGGGAAAAAAGTTATGATCAAGAAAATGATTAATAGGAAAATAGAAAAGAAATTGGGATAAATAAATATGACCTTAAACAATAAGATTCTAAAAAAAACAACAAAAAAAGCAATACATATGTTTTTCCATTTTCAAGTTTTTCTGTTATGAGAGAACCTACTCTCTCCCTTTAGAAAAATCACCTATATTTCGTTACATTAGACAATTGATATGTTCATTATTGTTTACATTCATTAAAACAGATTCACTCCCCAAATCCCCAACCCCACCAAGGACCTCTATTATGAAAACTTACTTAAGACTTTTACTCACTAAAATACATATAAGTTTCTTGGCATAAAAAGTCTATAACTCTAAATTTAGAATTCAATTGGTCAAAATTAGTGATTATATTTGATACTGAAAATAAACTTTAGTAAAGTAATTGTTTATTTAATATTTCTTATCCCTCAAGAAAAAATTTTCCCACCAATACTTTCCCTCAGATAAACATATTAATCTGTCAGGACTGAAGAGAAGACTAAACATTTTTTTGCCCTAGTAGCCTGTCAAAGCACTGTGTCATTAGTATTCTGTAATTTTCCACCTCTGCCTCTACTTCTGCAATCTTCTCCATACTGTCTCCCTAAACTAGACACTATCATGACCAAAGAAGATATAGAAAACAAATAATTTGTTAAAACTTGCTAAGAATAAGATCTGATATTGAAGAAATAATACCAACTGACTATATTGGTATAAGCATAATTTTCCTTGGGGATGGAGACAAATGGTTGTAGATTACCATTTTTTTATTGATGCAACTAAAGGAAATGACCAGATACAATGTATAGCTCTAAGTAGGTACTCGATAAACAGTAGTTAGTATTGTTATTCTGGCTAGCCTTTTTGGTTCTGGTATCCCTATGTCTTCTCCAATTTCATACCAGGTACAAATGGGACTAGCAGGCTTTGTAAGACATCAGGTTGAATTTCCTAACCTGTTCACCCCACTACTAACCAGGCAGCTAAAAAAATAAGAACTCTTCCATTTGAGACTAGTGAAAATGACAGTTTTTTTCCCTTCATAAAAGGCAATATATCCCCCTCCTGCCATAAGTCCCAGTTCACTAGTAAACACATAAAGTCATTTATGAGTTCTGTAAATTTGTTGAAAAGTCAAGGTTTTGCTGTTCCACGTAGTTTAATTTTCCCAGATGTATTTTGTACATTCATGTCTGAGTATGGGGGAAGTGTTCTTCTTGGACCTCCCTCTGCTCATTTCTGATCAAATTTCATTAAAAGTTATATTCTCCTGGCTGGCATTCCCAAAATGGACTGCTTGTTTCTGAAAAGATTAAGGTGAGCTTTGGCATTCCCTAGTTATGCCTATTGACACACAGTTCTGTTTTTCATTCATTTCCTGTTTAACACGGTGAATACATGGCAAGGTTTACTGAACTACTTGTGAGTTTTCAATATAATTTCCTTTCAAGAAATGTTTCTCCTCAAAATAACTTTTAATATACAACAGGTATATTTTTCTAAACTTTTTTTTGTTCATTCCTACTAGCAGCATTTTTTAGTGTATATCTGCCCAGTCCTCAATTACCTGTCACCTCAAACATTCGCTTCTTGAATGAAGTGACAACATTTCCATCCTTCCGCCTGAGTAAGGGGCTGCTTCTCCTCTCTGCCACTTTCTGTTTTAACCTGGACCGCACCTTCAAGTTGGGCTCAGAGGCTGGGGATTGAGACAAAGAAAATAGATAAAAATTAAAAAATGGAGAGCCAATCGCTCCTGTGTATAAAAAACGGCTCACCCTTTTCATAGTCCCTTCTCATCTCAAAGTAAAACCCCAAGCATGTAAATAAGGCATTGACTATAAATTAATTAAACAGACAAATGTCATAATTATTTTTATGAAATATGTGAAATGTTCTTCGACTTCTCTAAATGTAAAGTGAAAAAGGAGAAAAAATATGTTTCGACTTATTTTACGTAGCAGAATTGGGATTGTTAACAGGAAGTTAAATGACTGAGTATGTCTGGGTCAGAGTAAGATTTATTACACTTCATTGTCAGTCCTTTCAATTCTCTCAAGGGTGAAACTCAATAACCACAAAAACAGTACCTTAATGTGATTTTAGAGACTCTAGGCTGACTTCTGGTAATAAGAAGACACCTCTGCAGCATAAAATTTATGTCTGATTCTGACTCCTGAAATATTTCATTGTCAGTAGTTTCGAACCTGAAATCCTGGGAAAATATACTCGGTATAATAACACAAAACCAAGTAGAATCACTATGAATAAATCTTTGTATACAGTGAGTACACAATCAATTAGAAAGGAAGGGTGGCCAAGTCTTATTACTAAAGTTCTGAGTTAGGTTATATGTTCCAAAATACAAATGCACATTATTCATACATATGTTACTATTTCTTTGGTTGAACTATCCTAAATAGCGATGCTCTAAAATTAGTCATTATTTATTAGGTTTTTAAGTGATTATACTTTGGAAGAATGAAAACATTGGATTGCGTCTGTAGTAGAAATCGGTGATTATGATGGTGCTGGTGGAGATGATAATGATGATGATGATTAGGGAAACAATGTTTCTGATGACAACTAACATTCACATAGTGATTATTACGTTCCACTAATGTCCTAAAAGCTTTGTCAATAATAACTTCTTCAATCATAAAAATCCATATGGGATAGATTTTACTTACACCTTGAATATATCAATGAAGAAACCAAAACCCAGACAGGGAAAGTAACTTGCCAAGGTCACAAAGGTAAAAAGGGATGAAGCCAGGATCTGTACCCAGGTAACCTAGCTCAACTCCAATCTTCTAAATACTGAAAATACTGCTCTTCCACTCTTCTTTATGTATGAACAGTATAACAATTATACAACTGCTTTTCCAAAGCATTACTAATCATCTACATCAGATACAATGTTATAATGTAGCTATAATTCTGGATCAGATAAAATGATTTCTTTGAAGGAATTTTATAATTCTGCCAAACTACAGAGAGTATCAAAAGTAGAACTTACAATCTTTTATTACTCATTTATTTATTTTTTGTTTTTGACTTCAAAATCCTACTTTACTTTCCTCTTTGTTCTTCTCTTTTTCCCTTTTCTTTAGCTCTACCTTGGACTGAGAACCCTAGATTTTCTTGGAACTGGCTAGGTAAAATAAAAAAGTTAATTTTTTTTGTGTTTTACACCTGATTTTATCCTGAAAATACTGAAAAAGTAAAAATAAAGGGGCAGTGCTAAAAATATTGTAAAAGTAGAAAATGGGCAGGAGAGGTGGGCAGAGATCAGGACTGAGTACAAGAAGCTCAGTGACTAGAGACCTGAAATGTCTTACTTCCTGGGCCTCCCACCTTGAGGCAAAGAAGGGAAACAGTCTGGGGGAAGGATTAAGGCTCTTGCCAGACCTTCCAGGAGTCCAGAGCTTCCTTCAACTCACTTTATCTTAGTAGAGAAGGCTGAGTCTGAATTACTAGCATCCAACCTACCCATGAATAAGGGGAAAAAATGGAACTGTATTAATTTACTTAGAATCCACCCCACCCCCGCCCGTTGGTATATATTTATTTTTAAATGCCTTTAAAACGCCAATTTTGTCTCTGAAAAGCTGCAGGTTAATAAATATATTCCATCTAAAACCCAGAAAGGAAAAAATGTGCAATCCCTATGTGCTAACTAGATTGGTATCTGCTGTCACCTTGCTTATAACCCTAGGACAAAAATCACAGTCTCAGACTTTAATCTAGACATGACTTTATGATGAAGCCTAACAGATTCAACACTACAGACTGGCTCTCCAGAGGAAGTACACCAACTGATTCATCACTTCAAAGATGGAGGAGAAAAGGCACTGTGTTTTCAGCGGGAATATGTGCAGTTGGGACCACACTTCCCATCTATGCGATTTTCAGCGAGACTTTAGTACTATCTGAGCCTGACTCCTCGTTTGTGAAACATGAAACTCTAATACCTTCCTTACTTCACAGAACTGTGGCCACTGGATTAGATACCTGAGAGTAACTGCAAAGATCTGGGTGAACGCAAAAGGGAAGAAAAGGTTTACCCAATTTTTATTATTGCTGCTACTGCTGGTGGCGGGGGTGTTACACTAGGGATGGCAGAGCCAGGACTGGGACCTGGATCCCCTGATTCACAGTCCAGTCCTCCTGCTCCTAACACATTGCACCAGCTGGGCCCGAGTTTCTGCAATCAAGATGAAAATGTGCCAACAGCTTGGAAACTCGGCATATGCCATTTAAACATTCTACATGAAACCTAGAATTCCATAAGCTTTTCAGAAAAGACTTTACAGGCGGGCAGATAGCTTTTGTTCCTGCACGTCTATGAGAATGGGCTGGATACACAGCTCTTAAATATCTTTCAATGACAACATAAAAAAAAGTGAACATTAGAATAGGAATGAAAACTGGGTCCTGGTTTTGCATCTTTCAGCTACTATCAGTCCCCTCATTCATGCAAATAAGGAATGAAGATACCTTTGTAGTGCATGGAGTGAAATAGATGTGCTTTAAATGCCTGCTTCCCACATTAGGTATTTGGCTTTGGATGAATTCTTTTATATCTCTAAATCTCGGTTTCTTGTGTTAAAATGGAGATAGGTTTGTTTTTGTTTTGTTTTTCCCTCCATATGCTCCAACAGATTCCATTTTCCTTCTTTCTCTGAGTTCATGGGACCGAATCCTGGGACTGCATCACTCCAGTCCTTTGCTGGTTGGATTTCATCTGGACTCAACCTATTGGTAGGACTGGCTAGTGATCAAAGAATTAAGGAGTTAGAGACCAGGTATCCTATGCTCTCTCTGCTACAGTGCTGCATCACCAGGTGTAGCTTTGTCTCTTCCTGATGTCATCTCCCTCTTGAGGGCTCTGCTCCACAGCTTCAGCTTTCCCAGCACTCCAGCAACATTATTTCCTCTCCTTGCTTCTTTAGCTCTGGCTTCTCACTGTTGCTATTTTCTGGGTGCCTCAACATCCCTAAGCAGTTGTAAGCAGTCCCTTCATAAATGTCTATGACCCATATTGTGTAGGTTCTGTTTCCTGCCAAGACTCTGATTAACACAGTCCTTCATATTTTACAAGGTTATTGTAGACTCAAACAAAATAATGCTTAGTAGAAGATAAACCAGTGGTTCTCAACCAGCAAAGATTTTGACACCAAGGGACATGTGGCTATGTCTGGAGATATTCTGATTGTCAGTATGGGGAGTTGCTGCTGGAATGTAGTGGGCAGAGGCCAGGGACGCTGCTAAACATCCTACAATGTACAGGATAGGCCCCCACAGCAAAGAATTATCTGGACCCAAACATCAGTATCATCAAGTGTGAAAAACCTTGGGGTAAGCAATCAGTAAATGCAAGTTGTTAATAACTGTACTACACTGGGATGATCAAAGGAGATAATAATATCTGTTGGAGATTCTCAAAGAGGATGTAAAAGAGTATGGGAAGAAAAGAAATATTATCAGAAATCAGGGAGTGCTATAAGTGGCTTAAAATATTAAATATTTCAATACACTTTATACTTAGAAGTTTATTTTAAAACATTCAAAGCAAAGCTAGTCAACTTCTACTGGTTATGAAGATATGCAGAAAGATTCTCAAATTGGGGTAGGATAATATTTGAGGCACTGTGATATCTTTATCAACTGAGGACACACCTTTGTAAAAACTAAGAATCACATATTCTATAAAGTGCAACATAAATTTATTTTCTCAAAATATACAATATACAACTTTTCTAAGTAAAGGTCCAAATCCATTGGTTTTAGCAAAAGCTTCTGCCTGCATTTCAATTCTGATTTTGAGTCACCAGAGATATTAGTATCTAAGTGGTGAAGGCAAAGGTTGGAATGATAGATAACCATCATTTAGTCCTTGCAATGCTTTATAAACTCACTCCTAACATTTCAGAAGCCCACACACCAAAGCTCAGCGTGATATATACCCAAGCAGTAGAATTAATGACCTATTGAGCTGACTCAGTTTGCAGTTAAGAGTTAATTCCATGTTTAATGCTCTGGTCTCCCCAAAGGCTGAAGATTTCCATTCCAGTGACTTACTAATGGGAGGAAAATCCTCAAGAGCCCACAAAGAGACCACTAACTGGGGAGACATTCTGCTTGTATTTGAATGTATTTCATGCCTAGCTGCACTAATTGCATTTCTATTTTTACCCCACACCCATCACTCTCTACATCTCAATTAATCACAAAAACAGAAGGCAAGCTTTTAGTGCATGTGTGCCCAACTGAATGCATTTGTTTGCTGAGATGAAAACACTGCATGAAAAATTGATTATAATTATTTAAATGAAAACAATGGCAAAGAGGAGAGAACTAAAACCTTTTTCTCTTTTCACTTAAAAAAAAGTGAAAGAAGGAAACAGAAAACATGTGAAGAATGCCTTATGAGTTAAATATATTTGAATCTTTCTTCTCATACTGATCTCCATGGTGCAGAATGAACCTAGGTGTCAGTGGGTATGAAAACAATGGGAAAGAAATAGAAAAGTTAGGTAGGAGAAGCACAAGTTAAAAAATTAGGATTCTAAGGCACAGTAAGTGACAAGGCCCAGACTTGTCATTTCACTAAGAGATTGGTGTGCTGAGCATGTATTTGAGTGTGGAGGTGTCATTTTTGCACATGTACACACATACAAACATGGAAACTATCTTTTGCAGGAGCAAATGGGTCTCTGACACAAACAGACTAGACTCAGCTTTCAATGCTAACTTTTTCATGTACTAACACCCAGCAAACCTGGGTGAGTTTTTTGATCTCCATGAATCATTTTGTCATCTAGAGTAGATGATATATATGGATACATCACGGTGGAAGATTAAAGGGGTAGAATGAAGTTCCTAGCTCAACTGGCCATCACAAAAAATTTGTTCAATAGAGAGATGTTGAATAAACGAACGTTTAATTGTGTCCACATATAAGAATATGAAACTTATATTAAAATAAAACAAAATGAATAAAATTAAAACGTAAGCAGAGGGACAGAAGGCTAAAAGTGGTTTACTCCTTTTGCTTCGGGCAATAGTATCTATAACAACAAAAATAATGATGGTCCTTTTCTGATCTCTCACTTAGTGTATTTAAAATACTTTATGGTTAATAACTGACTTTCCATACTTTCCGCACTTTCTTTACTTGCCTGTTTATAATTTCTACTCTATTTACTCTATGTCTTAAATACATCACCTTTTACTAAGAATGATTACCTACTTTGTGCATTTTGTTTCTGTTCATTTTTAATCTTAACTTATGAATATTCTTTACATCAGTAATTTAGACGAAAATTCAATAACTACGTATCATGGTATAAAGAAGTTCTTCATTCTCATTGGATATGATCATAAGGAGAAAAGAAAGATGTTTCCATTGAGTAATGATTAATGATATTATTAATTAAGATCATTAATGATCTATCAAGATTAAGTACTAGATTAATAAATGTATCTTAATATTAATGAATATTTAAGATACTCAACAATTCCATCTCCACGTTTAGCACTACAATCATAGGTGAAGGTCAAGCTTCCATAGCCAGTGTCAGATCCCTTCTCTGGCATTGTCTATTCTTCTCTACTGGACTAGATATCTATCAGTTTATCAACCTAGCCTCCCTCTCTCCTGGATTTCTCCTGCTATTTCCCCCACACAGGGATACCTTGGAGCTGCCATATTCTGACACTTTGTCACTTAGAACCAAGCACGTATAACCTATGACCCATTCACTCTATTTTGAATGTACTTTCTGAATATTATGTTTCCTGGAGTAGTTCCTACCCAAGTCACTTTTACACTAACACTGTAGTATTATTCCCTGTCATGTGTGAACTGTTCAATCAAATGATCATTACAATTATGAAAAGACACTTTGGGAACACAAGTAAATTCTCTTATCTAGTTGATCTAAAGATATAGTGAGGGAGACCTTCAAGATGGCGGAGGAGTAAGACGTGGAGATCACCTTCCTCCCCACAAATACATCAGAAATACATCTACACGTGTAACAACTCCTACAGAACACCCACTGAACGCTGGCAGAAGACCTCAGATTTCCCAAAAGGCAAGAAACTCCCCACATACCTGGGTAGGGCAAAAGAAAAAAGAAAAAACACACACAAAAGAATAGGGACGGGACCTGTACCTCTGGGAGGGAGCCGTGAAGGAGGAAAGGTTTCCACACACTAGGAAACCCCTTCGCGGGCGGAGACTGCGGGTGGCAGAGGGGGCGGGGAAGCTTCGGAGCCACGGAGGAGAGCGCAGCAACAAGGGTGCGGAGGGCAAAGCGGAGAGATTCCAGCACAGAGGATCGGTGCCGACCGGCACTCACCAGCCCGAGAGGCTTGTCTGCTCACCTGCCGGGGAGGGCGGGGCTGGGAGCTGAAGCTCGGGCTTAGGTCGGAGCGCAGGGAGAGGACTGGGGTTGGCTGCGTGAACACAGCCTGAAGGGGTTAGTGCGCCACAGCTAGCCGGGAGGGAGTCCGGGAAAATGTCTAGACCTGCCTAACAGGCAAGAGACCATTGTTTCGGGGTGCGCAACGAGAGGGGATTCAGAGCACCACCTTAAACGAGCTCCAGAGACAGGCACAAGCCGCGGCTATCAGCGCGGACCCCAGAGACGGGTCTGAGACACTAAGGCTGCTGCTGCCGCCACCAAGAAGCCTGTGTGCAAGCACAGGTCACTCTCCACACCCTGCTTCCGGGGAGCCTGTGCAGCCCGCCACTGCCAGGGTCCCGGGATCCAGGGACAACTTCCCCAGGAGAGCGCACGGCGCGCCTCAGGCTGGTGCAACGTCACGCCGGCCTCTGCCGCCGCAGGCTCGCCCTGCATCGTGCCCCTCCATCCCCCCGGCCTGAGTGAAACAGAGCCCCCGAATCAGCTGCTCCTTTAACCCCGTCCGGTCTGAGAGAAAAACAGATGCCCTCAGGCGACCTACACGCAGAGGCAGGGCCAAATCCAAAGCTGAGCCCCGGGAGCTGTGCGAACAAAGAAAAGAAAGGGAAATCTCTCCCAGCAGCCTCAGGAGCAGCGGATTAAATCTCCACCATCAACTTGATGTACCCTGCATCTGTGGAATACCTGAATAGACAACGAATCACCTCAAATTGAGGAGGTGGACTTTGGGAAAAAAGATATATATATATTTTTTCCTTTTTCTCTTTTTGTGAGTGTGTATGTGTATGCTTCTGTGTGTGACTTTGTCTGTATAGCTTTGCTTTTGCCATTTGTCCTAGGATTCTGTCTGTCCGTTTTTTTTGTTTTTTTTTTTTTTACTATAGTTTTTAGCACTTGTTATAATTGGTGGATTTGGTTTTTGGTTTGGTTGATCCATTCTTTTTTTAATTACTTTTTAATTATCTTTATTTTTAATATTTTTTTATTTTAATAACTTTATTTTATTTTATTTTTTAAAATTTGTTTGTTTCTTTCTTTCTCCCTTTTCTTCTGAGCCGTGTGGCTGACAGGGTCTTGGTGCTCTGGCCGGGTGTCAGGCCTATGCCTCTGATGTGGGAGAGTGGAGTTCAGTACATTGGTCCACCAGAGACCTCTCGGCTCCATGTAACATCAAACGGAGAAAGCGCTCCGAGAGATCTCCATCGCAAAGCTAAGACTCAGCTCCACTCAACAACCAGCAAGCTCCAGTGCTGGACACCCTAGGCCAAACAACTAGCAAGACAGGAACACAACCCCACATCTTAGCAGAGAGGACTAAAATCATAGGAAGATCACACAACCCCAAAACACACCACCGGACGGGAACCTGCCCACCAGAAAGACAAGATCCAGCATCATCCACCAGAAAACAGGCACTACTCCCCTCCACCAGGAAGCCTACACGACCCACTGAACCAACTGTAGCCACTGGGGGCAGACACCAAAAACAACAGGGACTGCAAACCTGCATCCCGCGAAAAGGAGACCCCAAACACAGTAAGTTAAGCAAAATGAGAAGACAGAGAAACACACAGCAGATGAAGAAGCAAGGTAAAAACACACCAGACCAAACAAATGAAGAGGAAATAGGCAGTCTACCTGAAAAACAATTCAGAGTAATGATAGTAAAGAAGATCCAAAATCTTGGAAATAGAATGGAGAAAACACAAGAAAAGTTTAACAAGGACCTAGAAGAACTAAAGAGCAAACAAACCGTGATGAACAACACAATAAATGAAATGAAAAATTCTCTAGAAGGAATCAATAGCAGAATAACTGAGGCAGAAGAATGGACAAATGACCTGGAAGATAAAATAGTGGAAATAACTACTGCAGCGCAGAATAAAGAAAAAAGAATGAAAAGAATTGAGGACAGTCTCAGAGACCTCTGGGACAACATTAAACACACCAACATTCGAATTATAGGGGTCCCAGAAGAAGAAGAGAAAAAGAAAGGGACTGAGAAGATATTTGAAGAGATTATAGTTGAAAACTTCCCTAATATCGGAAAGGAAATAGTCAATTAAGTCCAGGAAGTGCAGAGTGTCACATACAGGATAAATCAAAGGAGAAACACCCCAAGACACATATTAATCAAATTAACAAAAATTAAATACAAAGAAAAAATATTAAAAGCAGCAAGGGAAGAACAACAAATAACATACAAAGGAATCCCCATAAGGTTAACAGTTGATCTTTCAGCAGAAACCTTGCAAGCCAGAAGGGAGTGGCAGGACATATTTAAAGTGATGAAAGGGAAGAACCTACAACCAAGTTTACTCTAACCAGAAAGGATCTCATTCGGATTCAACCGAGTTATTAAAACCTTTACAGACAAGCAAAAGCTAAAAGAATTCAGCACCACCAAACCAGCTTTACAACAAATCCTAAAGGAACTTCTCTAGGCAGGAAACACAAGAGAAGGAAAAGACCCACAATAACAAACCCAAAACAATTAAGAAAATGGTAATAGGAACATACATATTGATAATTACCTTAAATATAAATTGATTAAATGCTCGACCCAAAAGACACCAACTGGCTAAATAGATACAAAAACAAGACCTATATATATTCTGTCTACAAGAGACCCATTTCAGACCTAGGGACACATCCAGACTGAAAGTGAGGGGATGGAAAAAGATATTCCATGCAAGTGGAAATCAGAAGAAAGCTGGAGTAGCAATTCTCATATCAGACAAAATAGACTTTAAAATAAAGACTATTACAAGAGACAAAGAAGGACACTACATAATGATCAAGGGATCAATCCAATTAGAAGATATAACAATTGTAAATATTTATGAACCCAACATAGGAGCACCTCAATATGTAAGGCAAATGCTAACAGACATAAAATGGGCAATCGACAGTAACACAATCATAGTAGGGGACTTACCCCACTTTCACCAATGGACAGATCATCCAAAATGAAAATAAATAAGGAAACACAAGCTTTAAATGATACATTAAACAATATGTACTTAATTGATATTTATAAGACCTTCCATCCAAAACCAACAGAATACACTTTCTTCTCAAGTGCTCATGGAACATTCTCCAGGATAGATCATATCTTGGGTCACAAATCAAGCCTTGGTAAATTTAAGAAAATTGAAATTGTATCAAGTATCTTTTCTGACCCAGTGCTATGAGACTAGATATCAATTACAGGAAAAAAAATGTGTAAAAAATACAAACACATGGAGGCTAAACAATACACTACTAAATAACCAAGATATCACTTTAAAAAACAAAAAATACCTAGAAACAAATGACAATGAAAACACGACGACCCAAAACCTATGGGATGCAGCAAAAGCAGTTCTAAGAGGGAAGTTTAGAGTAATAAAATCCTACCTCAGGAAACAAGAAACATCTCAAATAAACAACCTAACCTTACACCTAAAACAATTAGAGAAAGAAGAACAAAAAAACCCCAAAGTTAGCAGAAGGAAAGAAATCATAAAGATCAGATCAGAAATAAATGAAAAAGAAATGAAGGAAACAATAGCAAAGATCAATAAAACTAAAAGCTGGTTCTTTGAGAAGACAAACAAATTAATAAACCATTAGCCAGACTCATGAAGAAAAAAAGGGAGAAGACTCAAATCCACAGAGTTAGAAATGAAAAAGGAGAAGTAACAACTGACACTGCAGAAATGCAAAGGATCATGAGAGATTACTACAAGCAACTTTTTGCCAATAAAATGGACAACCTGGAAGAAATGGACAAATTCTTAGAAAAGCACAACCTTCCAAGACTCAACCAGGAAGAAATAGAAAATAAAAACAGACCAGTCACAAGCACTGAAATTGAGACTGTGATTAAAAATCTTCCAACAAACAAAAGCCCAGGACCAGATGGCTTCACAGGCAAATTCTATCAAACACTTACAGAAGAGCTAACAACTATCCTTCTCAAACTCTTCCAAAATATAGAAGAGGGAAGAACACTCCCAAACTCATTCTACGAGGCCACCATCACCCTGATACCAAAGCCAGACAAAGATGTCACAAAGAAAGAAAATTACAGGCCAATATCACTGATGAACATAGATGCAAAAATCCTCAACAAAATCCTAGCAAACAGAATCCAACAGCACATTAAAAGGATCATACACCATGATCAAGTGGGATTTATCCCAGGAATGCAAGGCTTCTTCAATATATGCAAATGAATCAATGTGATACACCATATTAACAAACTGAAGGATAAAAACCATATGAGCATCTCAATAGATGCAGAGAAAGCTTTCGACAAAATTCAACACCCATTTATGATAAAAACTGTCCAGAAAGTAGGCATAGAGGGAAGTTACCTCAACATAATAAAGGGCCATATATGACAAACCCACAGCCAACATCATCCTCAATGGTGAAAAACTGAAACCATTTCCACTAAGATCAGGAACAAGACAAGGCTGCCCACTCTCACCACTGTTATTGAACATAGTTGTAGACATTTTAGCCACAGCAATCAGAGAAGAAAAAGAAATAAAAGGAATTCAAATCGGAAAAGAAGAAGTAAAGCTGACACTGTTTGCAGATGACATGATACTATACATAGAGAATCCTAAAGACGCTACAAGAAAACTACTAAATCTAATCAATGAATCTGGTAAAGTAGCAGGATACAAAATTAATGCACAGAAATCTTGCATTCCTATACACTAATGATGAAAAATCTGAAAGAGAAATTAAGGAAACACTCCCATTTACCATTGCAAGAAAAAGAATAAAATACCTAGGAATAAACCTACCTAAGGAGACAAAAGATCTGTATGCAGAAAGCTACAAGACACTGATGAAAGAAATTAAAGATGATACAAACAGATGGAGAGATATACCATGTTCTTGGATTGGAAGAATCAACATTGTGAAAATGACTATACTACCCAAAGCAATCTACAGATTCAATGCAATCCCTATCAAACTACCAATGGCATTTTTCACATCTCTAGAATAAAAAAGTTCACCATTTGTATGGAAACACAAAAGACCCCGAATAGCCAAAGCAATCTTGAGAAAGAAAAATGGACCTTCAGGAATCAGGCTCCCTGAATTCAGACTATACTACAAAGATACAGAAATCAAGACAGTATGGTACTGGCACAAAAAAAGAAATATAGATCAACGTAACAGGATAGAAAGCTCAGAGATAAACCCATGCACATATGGTCACCTTATCTTTGATAAAGGAGGCAAGAATATACAGTGGAGAAAAGACAGCCTCTTCAATAAGTGGTGCTGGGAAAACTGGACAACTACATGTAAAAGAATGAAATTAGAACACTCCCTAACACCATACACAAAAGTAAACTAAAAATGGATTAAAGACCTAAATGTAAGGCCAGACACTGTAAAACTCTTAGAGGAATATATAGGCAGAACACTCTATGACATAAATCACAGCAAGATCCTTTTTAACTCACCTCGTAGAGAAATGGAAATAAAAACAAAAATAAACAAATGGGACCTAATGAAACTTAAAAGCTTTTGCACAACAAAGGAAACCATAAACAAGAGAAAAAGAAAGACAACCCTCAGAATGGGAGAAAAGATTTAGAAATGAAGCAACTGACAAACGATTAATCTCCAAAATGTACAAGCAGCTCATGCAGCTCAATATCAAAAAAACAACCCAATCCAAAAATGGGCAGAAAACCTAAATAGACATTTCTCCAAAGAAGATATACAGATTGCCAACAAACACATGAAAGGAAGCTCAACATCACTAATCATTAGAGAAATGCAAATCAAAACTACGATGAGGTATCACCTCACACCAGTCAGAACGGCCATCATCAAAAAATCTACAAACAATAAATGCTGGAGAGGGTGTGGAGAAAAGGGAACCCTCTTGCACTGTTGGTGGGAATGTAAGTTGATACAGCCACTAAGGAGAACAGTATGGAGGTTCCTTAAGAAACTAAAAATAGAACTACCATATGACCCAGCAATCCTACTATTGGGCATATACCCTGAGAAAACCATAATTCAAAAAGAGTCATGTACCACAATGTTCACTGCAGGTCTATTTACGATAGCCAGGACATGGAAGCAACCTAAGTGTCCACTGACTGATGAATAGATAAAGAAGATGTGGCACATATATACAATGGAATATTACTCAGCCATAAAAAGAAATGAAATTGAGTAATTTGTAGTGAGGTGGATGGACCTAGAGTCTGTCATACAGAGTGAAGTAAGTCAGAAAGAGAAAAATAAATACCATATGCTAACACATATATATGGAATCTAAAAATAAAGTTCTGAAGAACCTAGGGGCAGGACAGGAATAAAGACGCAGACATAGAGAATGGACTTGAGGACATGGGGAGGGGGAAGGGTAAGCTGAGACGAAGTGAGAGAGTGCATGGACTTTTATATACTACCAAACGTAGAAGAGCAAGCTAGTGGGAAGCAGCCTCATGGCACAGGGAGATCAGCTCAGTGCTTTGTGACCACCTAGAGAGGTGGGATAGGGAGGGTGGGAGGGAGACACAAGAGGGAGGAGAAATGGGGATATATGAATATGTATAGCTGATTAACTTTGTTATAAAGCAGAAACTAACACACCATTGTAAAGCAGTTATACTCCAATAAAGATGTTAAAAAATAATAAAAATAAAGATGTAGCTTACTCTAATTTAAAAATCTCATAACTAGACAAAGGCCATGTATTTTCAAATTAGCATTCAGAAAAATATAGTAAATCTAATACAGCTTATGCTTTTTTGGGGGCTTGGATAATATGAATCTTCAATGTTATGAGTCAGATTTTATACATTTTGATATTGAGAAGCAAAATGTCTAGTCTAACTCTTTCTAATTACAATCATTTAATGATATGCAATTCATATAAAACAGCTTTTTTAGAAACCATTTATTGTGAAATTTTAGCTTCTAATAGCTAGCCACATTTATGGTAATATATAAATGCAATTTCCTGGACAAATTATAATACTCTTCTTTTAGTTTCAGAAATATTAATGTAGAAAACCATCCATCTTCTTATTTAGAACATGCTAATTAGGTCTATTTGTTCAAAGAGAATTATTCTTCTTCAAAAAGCACATTGGTAAATGTTACTCAATTTATAGTGTGATCTTCTGAAAAGTGTTTTGTAATTACATTTATTGCTTTCTTCTGATTATGTGAATCATGCATGTTTGAAATTTTTGGAAACAGGACAAACTGAGTATATACCCTACTCATGTATCCTTTACGTTTTATTTATAAAAGTATTTGAAAATAAGAATCACATTACATTTATAATAATATCCTGTTTGTTCACTTAATAAGGTACTATGTAATTATCCCAGTAATTATCTATTCCTTGAAATGATTACATTTATTCTGTTTTTCATTTAAAAATCTATCATGAATCTTTTCCCAAGCAATTACATATTCTTTTAAAAATGCATTATGTGGATATGCCATATATTATTCAGCCACATTTACATGTGAATATGCAATATTTTATTTAAGCATTTGAAAACATTTGGGCATTTAGGTGATCTACAATGCTTTGCTTTCAAAGCACAGTAGCACACATTACTGTGAATCTACATGTCCATTTGTATTTCCTTCCATCAATGTAAACAGAAATTTAATTCATATGAAAACAACAATGACAACAACTTTCTTGTGAAAAAAAAAAAATCAGTGGGTATAAAGGGCAGAGAGTATTACGGAGTCCTAGGAAGTAGCTCAGAGCAGTATGGGAAAACAAAATGGAGGTCCTGGTTAACAGAAGCTTGGTCTAGAATGGAAGGGTTGCTAGCTCTGGGTTGGCATTCTCCCTTAGCATCTGTGGATGCTTCATCTTGTGAGCCAGAGCAGGCACCTCTAAAGCTCAAAAGCCTACGACAGGGCACTGAGTTTCCTCAGCCCAACAGCAGGACTCTATGCTGAATCCTGCTTCCTTTTCCTCAGTGTTTCTCCACAGTGCCTGGTACTCAGCTGGCTTAGTCAGCACTCAGAAAACGTCTACTGAGTGAATGAATACACAAATTGCTACTCAATGCTGGGTTTTTGGTTTTGTTTTTAATACTAGGACAGAAGAATAAATAACTATTTAAAAAAATTTTATGACATTTAAAGTACAAATTGCCATTTTTAACAGATAAGATACTTTAATCAAACAATGTGATTCTGGACAGAAACAAATAATAGTAAGTGATAATAAGCAAATAATAATAATGAGATATATTTCATCACTTTTTATAATTTAAATGAAACTTTCTATTCAGTTGGTTCCATTGTTTAATTAAGTTTAAGAGCTATTAAATAATACTGAGAACCAAAGTTGCAAGTTCCATGAGGAGTCGGAACATGTCTAGTTATGTTTCCACTGTTTATTCGGCACGTATACAGTACCTACCACATAGATAAAACCCATTAGTTATTTACTGAATGAATGAATCAATGAATGGGAAAAGGGGTGTGTTAACTGCTGAGGCAACTGTCTCAGAGATAGACCAGAGAGCCTTTTTCTCCTAGGCATTCCTGGTCTAGCAAGACCAAATGACACACTGTCATCAATGCCATGTGATAGGTGTAAGCAGAGCTTTGGGGCTGGGAGGCAGAGATTCATTTACCTTTAGGGGAAATCCTGGGGACAGAGAGATCCTGACAGGCAGAAGTGGGAGGGAAGTGCAGTTCTAGGCAGAGGAAACAACCCTGTCCAGGGGAAGATGCTGGCAAATTTAAGGGATGGGTATTAAATATTCTAGCAGGGTGGGGAAAGGGTACTAAGTGGAAGACAAAGCTTCAAAAATAAATGTCAGGGCTTGCCTGGTGGCGCAGTGGTTGAGAATCCGCCTGCCAATGCAGGGGACACAGAGTCAAGCCCTGGTCCGGGAATATCTCATGTGCCGCACAGCAACTAAGCCCGTGTGCCACAACTACTGAGCCTGCGCTCTAGAGCCCATGAGCCACAACTACTGAAGCCCATATGCCACATCTACTGAAGCCCTTGTGCCTAGAGCCCGTGCTCCACAACAAGAGAAGCCACTGCAATGAGAAGCCCACACACTGCAACGAAGAGTAGCCCCCGCTTGCCGCAACTAGAGAAAGCCTGCGCACAGCAACAAAGACCCAATGCAGCCAAAAATAAATTAAAAATAAACTTAAAAAAAATTAAATGCCAAGCAAAATTTAGCTAAATTATGTAATACTAACAGAGGCTACTCAATCTGTAACTTCAGACTCCCTCTCTCTGCTGGCTTTCTTCTCAGCATGTAGACATGCTCAGATTTTTCCCATTCAAATAAAAATAAGCCTTCCTGAGATACAGATATTATTAGCTACTGTCTGCATTTATACTTTAATTCACAGTCAAGTTTTTTTTTTTTTAAGTAGCTTTACACTTGCCACCACTGCTTCCTAACCTCAAACCACTGCAATATGTCTCTAACCCTCACTGTTTCACTGAAATTACCATACCTAGCACTCGGAATAGTAAATCCAACAATTACTCCTGTGTCTACTCTCAGGACTGAACAACTACATAGACTTATGGTGGGTCTCAATAAACAGCTGTTGAATGAAAAAAATGAATGCTCGCATATAGCCAAGCATGAAAGGAAACTTACAGTAAAAGATCAGGTTTCAAATGTTGCTGAGAAGAGAACTAGCTGAACTTCAACTTCTTTAATTTCTAAGAATTTCTTGATGCTGAACTTTATGGCAAGAGGTCTTATAGATCAGGTGTGGAATGCAGACGGAATTTCATTTTTCTGGCAAGCATCAAAAATACCAGGTTTTGGAGTCAAGGAAATCCACATCCTATACAGTCTAGAATACCTTCAAAGTTAATTCCTTTATACACTTTAATTTTTTCAAATATAAAATATTTTACTTACCTAAGCAAAAATAAATTTTGAAAATAGAGCAAAATTTTGAATTATGACTTCAATAAAACAAACTTGATTAGGAGCACGTTTCAGTCTTCTTCAAAACAGTTTCTAAAATAATGGGTTTTAACCTAGAGCCTGAGGGTTTATAATAAAGTCTTATTTCTGAACAAGTATTTCACAGTTTAAATAATGTAGTACTCTGGGGGGAGTCTGTATTTGTAGATATATTCATATCTTTTTTTCTAAAAGTCCTCTTGAGTTCTAAAATTTCATACTGAAAAATAGAATTGAAAATTAATTACATTATTAATCTTCTTTAAGTAATGAACTAATCTGGTCTATGTACACATACACAAAAATTACACTGTGCACTCTATAGTTTTATTCACCTCCTCTACTAGATGTATCTTTTATATACTCTTTTGAATAGAAATGTCATGAAAAGTAGTTTTATTTGTGGATGTAAAACTTGTAACATACTTTCTACCCACACACTTTATAAGAGCTACATGTATACACATAGGCGTGAACTGCTTTCATGGCAGGGCAAGGACCATCTTAGCAGGTAAGATCTGCACTGGGGCGGCCCTGTTATTTTATAGGGGTACATGCTGAAACAGCACACAATTTTTTCCCAGAAAACAACCTTATAGTCGGGATGGTATGGTCCAGAAAACTAACACCTATCTCCTAATAACTCCCTGAGTATACCATAAACCTAAGGTTTATTGTATGCATTTGTGCTCTCAGCATGAACTTACCTGGTTATATTCATAAGAGTCTGGAGTTGTTTTCCAGTCTTGACTGTGCCACTAACTGTGTGATTTGGGTAAAGCATTATTTAATGTCGCTGTGCCTCAGTATTTATGCCTGCAAATATGGACAATATCATCCATTCTCCTGACCTTAAAGAGTTCAGGAATATTCATTAAAATGAAAAATAGTAAACAGAGTAAATCACAGTCTACTTTTAAATGCCATACAACTTACTTTCTTCAATTGTATGACTTTTAATTGTTTTGTCTCTGATGTTTATCTGAAAATTTTCAGTTCATTCCCGTAAAAATATAACATCATTCTCTAACCTGTTATTTTGTTTACTTTCTTCTGACTTGCCTAGTGATAGCCATCCAAAAGCAGTCAATCTCTTCACTACAAAATATTACTGCAAATTAAGTTCTTAAAAATTATTTCATGAAGAATCTTCCCATATTTTTAAATACCTAAAGAGATGTATATTAGCTCCTATCTTATTCTATATATTTATTTATTGCTATAAGAGAAGTTTATTCAGTGTGTAATATGAGCTCTCTGAAGATGCTGGGGATACAATACAAAACAAGCTATAGATATTAACCTTAAGAAACTTCTCAGCTAAGTAGAGAATTTTAAATTTAATATAGACATATATGCACAGAGAATTGTCCAGGTATATTTGGGCATATATACTGGCATAAAGAATGTAGTGAGTATTTAGGGTAGCCAGGTGGGTGATGGGAAGGCACCAAGTAAAGCTTAACAAAGGGAAGCATGTATCAGCTGAGCACTGATAGATGAGTATGAATTACTCAAGCATACATTTTAGCAAGGACCTTGTGGAAAACCAGGTATAAATGGCTTGTGTGAGTATGCAACAGAAATACTTATTCATGGAACTGCAAACTGTTAGGTACTGTTAGGACAAAGGAGAATGAGGTGATGGAGGGGGGAAGGTGAGGAGGGAGGGTGAGAGAAGAGAGTTTGTGCTTGCCATGGAAGTACTTTAGCCTTGTACATAATAGAAGAGGTATTAATTGACATGAAAGTAGGAGGATAGGAAGACTAGATTTAAATTTTAAAAAGACAGAGGGTTGACTGGACAAGGCTATGCTGAAATCAGAGAATGGTCAATACTTGGAATGGGGATATGACTAAATGGGTACTGAACTACAACAGAAGACATGATGAGAAAGAGGGAGTCTAAGAGCAAGTAATGACGGAAGCTTGTATCTGATGAGATGAAGGGGAACCAGTAGCTCAGTGTGACTGCCAGGTTTCTGGATTAGGTCATATGTAGAAGTGGTTCTATTAGTCTCTTTAGGGAATCACATTGTTCAGTTTAGTTTTTACTGGCTTTCTGGTCAGTCTAGTCATGTACATATATTTTAATGCTTAATTACTGCTGCTTAGAACTGTTATCAGCTTCAATATAATTTCAAGTCTTTAGGTGCAACCACTAGTCTTTTGGGCCCTTCAGAACCCACTGAGATACATCTAGTTGCCATGGCTCAACATCACTGACTTCTGGTCAATGGGAGTTTGTCCTCCACCCAGCTCAAATGCCAACTTGCTTCCTGCTCTTCTTTTCCTGTTTCAAAACTTTCCAAATCATTTGGGAAGGTCTTGTTATTGTTTATTTTCTTTTGCAAGTTTGACTTTGTAAACTTCATGGTTCTGGAATGTTCTTGGTAATTCACTTCTGCCTTGATGGAATTCACAGCTTTATTATCTTTATCATAAATTTTCTTTATAATACATATTTATAAGGAAACACTATTATCTACTTGAGAATGATGTAAAAGGTAATAGTTTGCCTTTGGATTTATTAAGGTCACCCAGAGACCTTCTCTAGACAGACCTTCAGTTAAATACCTTCTATTTAGCCAATTTTCTCTGGGTGATTGTCTGGATAAATAAACCTCAAACAAACTTCAAATAAAAAGGTAAAGAGGGAATTCCCTGGTGGTCCAGTGGTTAGGACTCCACACATTCACTGCCAAGGGTGTGGGTTCAATATCTGGTTGGGGAGCTAAGATCCCACAAGCCGTACAGCGCGGCACCCCCCCCCCCAAAAAAAAAGGTAAAGAGGTAGTAAATCAAAGTATGCTTTAGCAAATATCATCCTATAAAATTCTTAAGTAGTTGTGGTAGGCAGAATAATACTTCCAGGACAAAGATGTCTATATCCCACTCCCCAGAACTTGTGACTGTCACTTTACATGGTAAAAAAGATATTAAGGTTGCAAATGGATTTAAGATTGCTAATTGGCTGATTGAAAGATGAGGCGATTATCCTGGACGATGCAGGCGGGCTCAATATAATCACAAGGGTCCTTTGAACATATGGAAGAAAGAGGCAGAATAGTGAGTATGCAATGCAAAAAAGACTCACCTAGTCATTTCTGGCTTTGAAGATGGAAGGGGGGTACAAGCCAGAGAGTGTGGATGGCCCTCAGAAGCTGACAAAAGTGGGTAGACTTGCTCCTAGGGCTTTCAGAAAGGAACACAGCCCTGCTAACACCTCAATTTTAGCCAAGTGAGACTCATTTTGGATTTCTGATCTCCAGTATAGTAAGATAATAAATATGGGTTGTTTTAAGTAACTAAGTTTGTGCTAATTTAGTACAGGAGCCATAAGAAGTCAATAGAGCAGTCTAATAAATTCCTAAGTTGGCACTGCTTTGGAAGTCTGAATATCCTGAAATACTGGTTCTGACTAGATCAGATTTCACTGTGCTATATTTTTTTGTGTTGTTTTTAGGTAAGGAAGTAGGATATTAAAGAAAACTATGAATGACAAATGCCCATCGCTTAGTAAAAATACCAAGACAATAATTTCCTTAAAATTAATATTTAACACTTGATCAGATATAACTTTTTATAAAAAGTAAAGCTTTTATTAATATATTTACTTATTTGAAAAAATATCCAAAAAAGAAAAAAATACAAAAATGTAGTTTTCTCTTTTAAATTTTTCTGTTAACGTTCCATAAGTGTGTAAATTAAGGATCATTTATTTTAACCCCCAAATGCTGAGTACTTTGTACATTCTAAATAGCGTCAAAAGCAAGCAATTTCCAAAACTCACTGAAGTGGGAACATTTTACTTTTTTTTAAAAAAAACAGATTCCATTTGAGATATTAAGTTATTAAGCCAAATAACAACTGTATGATAAGGTCCATTTCTAAGAACAATTTCCCCTTTTGGTGCAATGCAACTAAAATGAGTGAATAAAAACAGTTTAGACCTCTAATTAGTCACTTTCAAAATGTAATTAATTAAAATATTTTTACCTTTACATATGATCTTTATGGTATGAGATACAATTCTACTCTCCTACAACTTAATCAGCTAAATATAAAATGTAACCTTCCATCTGGTAAATCAATTTAACAGACATAATTGTGCCCTACCATAACTCAGTAAGACACTGAGGAAAACCACTGAAATGCTATTTCCTTTTCTTTAGAAGAGAATTATGTACAAATTCAGCATGCTTTGCATTTCTAAAAGTTAAAGTCAACAGGGAGGTATCACTCTCCTTTACATGAGTTTCCCATGAGAAAATCAACAGCAAAGTATAAAGCTTGTGCTGTTATTCATGAAACACTCCTTAATACTAACTTGGCTTTAACCAGAACGTATTATTTGGCAGCTAAAACCTTTAATTAGAGTTTGCTTTTGAGCAGATTTTCACTGAATTTATGTTACATGAGGGCTCGAAGAACAGCATTGTTTTTCTAACCAGTTGATTCGAATTCAGGTGGTTTAAATGTTGTACTTAAGCTATGGGTAGAAAAAAGGAGAATGTTGCTCTGATTCTCATTTTATTGGCTTAAATTATGACTCAACATTTCTGAACAAGTATTGACAGCAGCTGGACAAGAAAGAGAATGAGATGCTCCTTTTAATGAAAATTTCCTGAGCACCTGCTCTGTGCAAGGTTGTATACTAGGTATTAAGAAGGGTGGGAAATTTATCCAAAAAGATGAGTCCTACTGTAAAAAAGAGAAAGAGCTGGTAGAGGAAAAGGTCTTAACCTGGTGATGGATTGGACAAGAGAGAGAAGATGATGGAGCCAAAGTGGAATCCAATGGTCTAACCTGAATGATTCAGGGAGGTGTATTAGCAGAACTAAGGAAATCAGGAAGAGGAGCAAGCCTTGAGGTAGAAGATAGGAGGGTCAACATTTAAACCTGGTAGGTTAAACCAACTGCAGGACATCTTGGAAGTGTCAGCCTGGAATCTATGAAAGGGTTGAGAATTAGAGATGTGGATTTAGATCACAAATGAAAGAACTTAAAGGAAAAATGTGAAGATGGTCCTGATCAGTCTGCTCACTGTAGGAATGAGAAAGCTGGGTTAAGCCCTACCATCAGAGATACCTACTGATTAGAATGAACAGAAACTAGAATTAAAGAAGAGGGTGATGATAATTAAAACATGGGAAAATTAAAACATGCATCTTTCATGACTACATCCTTTACATTTGCATCCTATGAAACCTAGGATTTCTAGAGTCGTTGTCTCTTCTCCCATGTTTCATGGGCTGCAGATGTAAAGGATATAGTCATGAAAATAGAGACGGGACTCAGATGAATGGAAGTACAGCACATAAAGTTAAAATCTGAAGGATTAAGAGTTGGTCAATGGGGTCAAAAGCAGCAAAAGATAAAAAGGAAACCTGAGAAAAATCCATTGACTTGGGGATTCGCAAATTACTGGTGTTCTTTAATACTGATACAGAAGAGAAGAAGAGCTGAATCAGATGATACACACATTTCTATAACACCATAACCTAGCAGAATAACTAATATAGAATAGATGCTCAGTAAATGTTATACTGATCTCATTCATATAGGTGATGATGAAATAAGCTCAAATTTTGACAACAAAAGAAGGTTAGAACAAACTAGAAGAATTTAAAATATTCTTCCTTTTTAATTCTTTTTTTTAGGAGAAGGATTGATTTTGAGTGTTGGAACATCATAGAAGAAGCTTGTTAATCAGAAGACTTAGAAGATGTTTGCATTAGGGGGGTATTTGAGCAAAGTCGCTTAGCTCCTGGAAAGCAACCATGGTCTCTTAATCAGAGTGAGCACAGTTTTTGTCCCAGGTTAAGTGCTAAATACAAATTTGCTCTCATTTCTCCCTTCTCCCGTCTCATTAAGCAAAATTGAAAGGGGAAACTTTGAAAATTACCTCTTTCTTTGGAACAGATTAAATTAGAAGATTGCTATTGAAACTGAGAAGAATGACAAAACTTAAGAACTGATCTTCCCAGTATTTTTCATCCTTTGCAATCTCCATTCTGTGACGTAGCAAAGCAGACTACATTCAGTGTCAGAGGAAGATGACTCCCTGACCATTCATCTCGATCACTAAACACCTATTCAACCCTTACTCATCTTTAATTTCCTTCTAACTTTATTATTATTATTATTTTTAGTTTTCCCCAATATTTTCTATTTTTTACTTTTTTTTACTTTGTTTTTTGTACAGCAGGTTCTTATTAGTCATCCATTTTATACCCATCAGTGTATACATGTCAATCCCAATCTCCCAATTCATCACACCACCATCCCCACCCCACCACGGTTTTCCCCACTTGGTGTCCATTCGTTTGTTCTCTACATCTGTGTCTCAATTTCTGCCCTGCAAACTGGTTCATCTGTACCATTTTTCTAGGTTCCACATTTATGCATTAATATACGATATTTGTTTTTCTCTTTCTCACTTACTTCACTCTGTATGCCAGTCTCTCGATCCATCCACGTCTCTACAAATGACCCAATTTCATTCTTTTTATGGCTGAGTAATATTCCATTGTATATATGTACCACATCTTCTTTATCCATTCGTCTGTCGATGGGCATTTAGGTTGCTTCCATGACCTGGCTATTGTAAATAGTGCTGCAATGAACACTGGGGTGCATGTGTCTTTTTTTTTTTTTTTTTTTTTGTGGTACGCGGGCCTCTCACTGTTGTGGCCTCTCCCGTTGCGGAGCACAGGCTCCGGACGCGCAGGCTCAGCGGCCATGGCTCACGGGCCCAGCCGCTCCGCAGCATGTGGGATCTTCCCGGACCGGGGCACGAACCTGTGTCCCCTGCATCGGCAGGCGGACTCTCAACCACTGTGCCACCAGGGAAGCCCCATGTGTCTTTTTGAATTATGTTTTTCTCAGGGTACAGGCCCAGTAGTGGGATTGCTGGGTCATATGGTAATTCTATTTTTAGTTTTTTAAGGACCCTCCATACTGTTCTCCATAGTGGCTGTATTAATTTACATTCCCACCAACAGTGCAAGAGGGTTCCCTTTTCTCCACAACGTCTCCAGCATTTGTCTTTTGTAGATTTTCTGATGATGCCCATTCTGATTGATGTGAGGTGATACCTCACTGTAGTTTGGATTTGCATTTCTCCAATAATTAGTGATGTTGAGCAGCTTTTCATGTGCTTTTTGGCCATCTGTATATCTTCTTTGGAGAAATGTCTATTTAGGTTCTGCCCATTTTTGGATTGGGTTGTTTGTTTTTTTAATATTCAGCTGCATGAACTGTTTATATATTTTGGAGATTAATCGTTTGTCAGTTGCTTCATTTCTAAATCTTTTCTCCCATTCTGAGGGTTGTCTTTCTTTTTCTCTTGTTTATGGTTTCCTTTGTTGTGCAAAAGCTTTTAAGTTTCATTAGGTCCCATTTGTTTATTTTTGTTTTTATTTCCATTACTCTAGGAGGTGGATCAAAAAAGATCTTGCTGGGATTTATGTCAAAGAGTGTTCTTCCTATGTTTTCCTCTAAGAGATTTATAGTATCCGGTCTTACATTTAGGTCTCTAATCCATTTTGAGTTTATTTTTGTGTATGGTGTTAGGGAGTGTTCTAACTTCATTCTTTTACATGTAGCTGTCCAGTTTTCCCAGCACCACTTATTGAAGAGACTGTCTTTTCTCCATTGTATATCTTTGCCTCCTTTGTCATAGATTAGTTGACCATAGGTGTGGGGGTTTATCACTGGGTTTTCTATCCTATTCCATTGACCTTTACTTCTTTTTTTGTGCCAGAACCATATTGTCTTGATTACTGTAGCTTTGTAGTATAGTCCGAAGTCTGGGAGTCTTATTCCTCAAGCTACATTTTTTCCCTCAAGAATGCTTTGGCTATTCAGGGTCTTTTGTGTCCCCATACAAATTTTAAGATTTTTAATTTTAGTTCTGTAAAAAATGCCATTGGTAATTTGATAGGGATTGCACTGAATCTGTAGATTGCTTTGGGTAGTATAGTCATTTTCACAATACTGATTCTACCAATTCGAGAACGTGGTATATCTCTCCATCTGTTGGTATCTTTTTTTTTTTTTTTTTTTGCGGTACGCGGGCCTCTCACTGTTGTGGCCTCTCCCGTTGCGGAGCACAGGCTCCGGACGTGCAGGCTCAGCGGCCATGGCTCACGGGCCGAGCCACTCCACGGCATGTGGGATCTTCCTGGACCAGGGCATGAAGCCATGTCCCCTGCATCGGCCAGCGGATTCTTAAGCACTGCGCCACCAGGGAAGCCCTGTTCGTATCATTTTTAATTTCTTTCATCAGTGTCTTATAGTTTTCTGCATACAGGTCTTTTGTCTCCCTAGGTAGGTTTATTCCTAGGTATTTTATTCTTTTTGTTGCAATGGTAAATGGGAGTGTTTCCTTAATTTCTCTTTCAGATTTTTCATCATTAGTGTATAGGAATGCAAGAGATTTCTGTGCATTAATTTTGTATCCTGCAACTTCACCAACTTCATTGATTAGCTCTAGTAGTTTTCTGGTGGAATCTTTATGATTCTCTATGTTTAGTATCATGTCATCTGCAAACAGTGACAATTTTGCTTCTTCTTTTCCAATTTGTATTACTTTTATTTCTTCTTATTCTCTGATTGCTATGGCTAGGACTTCCAAAACTATGTTGAATAATAGTGGTGAGAGTGGACATCCTTGTCTTGTTCCTGATCTTAGAGGAAATGCTTTCAGTTTTTCACCATTGAGAATGATGTTTGCTGTGGGTTTGTCGTATATGGCCTTTATTATGTTGAGGTAAGTTCCCTCTGTGCCTACTTTCTGGAGAGTTTTTATCATAAATGGGTGTTGAATTTTGTCAAAACCTTTTTCTGCATCTATTGAGATGATCATATGGTTTTTCCTCTTCAGTTTATTAATATGGTGTATCACACTGATTGATTTGCATATATTGAAGAATCCTTGAATCCCTGGAATAAATCCCACTTGATCATGGTGTATGATCCTTTTAATGTGTTGTTGGATTCTGTTTGCTAGTATTTTGTTGAGGATTTTTGCATCAATATTCATCGGTGATATTGGTCTGTATTTTTTTTTTTGTAGTATCTTTGTCTCGTTTTGGTATCAGGGTGATGGTGGCCTCATAGAATGAGTTTGAGAGTGTTCCTTCCTCTGCAATTTTCTGGAAGAGTTTAAGAAGGATGGGTATTAGCTCTTCTCTAAATGAAGCCATCTGGTGCTCGACTTTTGTTTGTTGGAAGATTTTTAATCACAGTTTCAATTTCATTACTTGTGATTGGTATGTTCATGTTTTCTATTTCCTCCCGGTTCAGTCTTGGAAGGTTATACCTTTCTAAGAATTTGTCCATTTCTTCCAGGTTGTCCATTTTATTGGAATAGAGTTGCTTGTAGTAGTCTCTTAGGATGCTTTGTATTTCTGCGGTGTGTGTTGTAACTTCTCCTTTTTCATTTTTAATTTTATTGATTTGAGTCCTCTCCCTCTTTTTCTTGATGAGTCTGGCTAATGGTTTATCAATTTTTTTTTATCTTCTCAAAGAACCAGCTTTTAGTTTTATTGATCTTTGCTATTGTTTTCTTTGCTTCTATTTCATTTATTTCTGCTGTGATTTTTATAATTTCTTTCCTTCTGCTAATTTTGGGTTTTGTTTGTTCTTCTTTCTCTAGTTCCTTTAGGTGTAAGGTTAGATTGTTTATTTGAGATTTTTCTTGCATCTTGAGGTAGGCTTGTATAGCTATAAACTTCCCTCTTAGAACTGCCTTTACTGCATCCCATAGGTTGTGGATCATCGTGTTTTCATTGTCATTTGTTTCTAGGTATTTTTTAAATTTCCTCTTTGATTTCTTCAGTTAACTCTTGGTTATTTAGTAAAGTACTGTTTAGCCTCCATGTGTTTGTGTTTTTTACGTCTTTTTCCCTGTAACTGATTTCTAATCTCATAGCTATGTGGTCAGAAAAGATGCTTGATATGATTTCAATTTTCTTAAATTTATTGAGGCTTGATTTGTGACCCAAGATGTGATCTATCCTGGAGAATGTTCTGTGCACACTTGAGAAGAAAGTGTAATCTGCTATTTTTGGATGGAATGTCTTACAAATATTGATTAAACTTATCTGGTCTATTGTGTCTTTTAAAGCTTGTGTTTCCTTATTAATTTTCTGTTTGAAAGATCTGTCAATTGGTGTAAGTGAGGTGTTAAAGTCCCCCACTATTATTGTGTTACTGTCAATTTCCTCTTTTATAGCTGTTAGCAGTTGCCTTATGTATTGAGGTGCTCCTATGTTGGGTGCATATATACTTATAATTGTTATATCTTCTTCTTGGATTGATCCCTTGATCATTATGTAGTGTCCTGCCTTGTCTCTTGTAACATTCCTTATTTTAAAGTCTATTTTATCTGATATGAGTATTGCTACTCCAGCTTTCTTTGGATTTCCATTTGCATGGAATATTTTTTCCATCCCCTCATTTTCAGTCTGGATGTGTCCCTAGGTCTGAAGTGGGTCTCTTGTAGATAGCATATATATGAGTCTTGCCTTTGTATCCATTCAGCGAGCCTGTGTCTTTTGGTTGGAGCATTTAATCCATTCACGTTTAAGGTGATTATTGATATGTATGTTCCTATGACCATTTTCTTAATTGTTTTGTTTTTGTTTTTGTAGGTCCTTTTCTCTCTTGTGTTTCCCACTTTGAGAAGTTCCTTTAGCATTTGTTGTAGAGCTGGTTTGGTGGTGCTTAATTCTCTTAGCTTTTGCTTGTTTGTAAAGCTTTTGATCTCTCCATCAAATCTGAATGAGATGTTTGCTGGGTAGAGTAATCTTGGTTGTACGTTCTTCCCTTTCATCACTTTAAGTATATCATGCCACTCCCTTCTGGCTGGTAGAGTTTGTGCTGAGAAATCAGCTGTTAACCTTATGGGAGTTCCCTTGTATGTTATTTGTCGTTTTCCCCTTGCTGCTTTCAATAATTTTTCTCTGTCTTTAATGTTTGCCAATTTGATTACTATGTCTCTCGTTGTGTTTCTCCTTGGGTTTATCCTGTATGGGACTCTCTGTGCTTCCTGGACTTGGGTGGCTACTTCTTTTCCCATGTTAGGGAAGTTTTCAACTATAATCTCTTTATATCTTGGGTCCTTTCTCTTCCTCTTCTCCTTCTGTGACCCCTCTAATGCAAATGCTGTTGCCTTTAATGTTGTCCCAGAGGTCTCTTAGGATGTCTTCATTTCTTTTCATTCTTTTTTCTTTATTCTGTTCCGCAGCAGTGAATCCCACCATTCTGTCTTCCGGGTCTCTTATCCATTCTGCTGTCTCTCTTATTCTGCTACTGATTCCTTCTAGTGTATTTTTTGTTTCAGTTATTGTATTGTTCATCTCTGTTTGTTTGTTCTTTCATTCTCCTAGATCTTTGTTAAACATTTTTTGCATCGTCTTGATCTTTGCCTCCATTCTTTTGCTGAGGTCCTGGATCATCTTCACTATCATCATTCTGAATTCTTTTTCTGGAAGGTTGCCTATCTCCAGTTCATTTAGTTGTTTTTCTGGGGTTTTGTCTTGTTCCTTCATCTGGTATGTAGCCCTCTGCCTTTTCATCTTGTCTATCTTTTGGTGAATGTGGTTTTTGTTCCACAGGCTGCAGGACTGTAGTTCTTCTTGCTTCTGCTGTCTGCCCTCTGGTGGATGAAGCTATCTAAGAGGCCTGTGCCCTAACTTTAAATTAAGCATATAAACCTTTTAGACTATATATTTTAATATAATTTCTACCAACAAGTTTCAAAAATATTTCCTTCTAATCAACCTAAAGTTTCAACCTTTAACATACTGCAATTTTTTAAAATTCAAAAGTTCACTGTAACCATAAACTTCCTGAATTTTTTGTCTTTTACATTTTCCTTAAGAGCGAAGAGACCTCAATAGTCATGGTCCTCCCTCATGTGGCAGCATCTTCATTCCTTTCTCTGACGGAATATTTTCCTGTGTTCTCAGGTCATTCATCTCTAGGATTAACCCAATACCGCCTCTGGATTATATGATTTACTTACTTATTTCTAAACAAATGAAAGTTATTTCCAATACCTTTCCTTGAAATAACCAAAATTTCATTGCTCTTCTTACCTTCTGTACCAGAGCTCTTCATCATTGAATTCTCCACCTCCTTACCTTCTTTCCTACCCTGCAGCTTTCCCTGAGGCTTTTCCATGCTCTATTCTCTAAACGTTCATATTCATATCCTCCCTCCTTTCCTCTCGGCTTCTTCTCTGCTTCTCTCTCTCTCTCTCTATCTCACACACATACCTTTTCTCTTCTAAAGAGGTCAAAAATTCCCAAACTTTACTAAGTTTTCTACATAATTGATCCAGGAAAACTCCAATTTTCAGTCAGTGATCTTTAATTCTATTTTGTATGTTTTATTCCCACCTTTCATCAGTATAATAAAAAAATCCATTCAACTTTCCTATCAAGCCAGAAGGAATTACCTTCTGCAACACCTTTACCTTTACACTGATTGTTTTTATCATCCTTTCCATCTCTAGTGAAATCTACAGTGCTATGCTAATACCTACACTTTTTGGTGTTGGGAAGATTGGAATTAGAATTCTACCTTTTTTGTTTACTAGCCATGTGAACTTGCATACATTTAGAAGTTCTGTGAATGTTAATTTTTATAAAAGCTAATTAGCTACCCTCTCTGTTTTCCATTCTCTCTTTTTATTCAGATTGGCACACAATAACCAATACATATCTCTCTCAAGCTTTTATTGTTTCAAGTTAATCTCATACATACAAACGTATTGCACTGACTTCTTTGCTCCTCTTCTTTCATTAGGCTTCAAGACAAAGTGAATTCCTGCAAACTGGGTCTTGCGTGGGCTTCCATGATCTGGCACTACACTATCTAGCAAAAGTTTCTCTCCTTCCTGTATAAAATAGGTCCTCCACCTTAAGATGCTCACTCCTCAGCACTCTGCCTTTTTTGTTTTTCCCTAACTCTCCACCTAACCATTATTGAGGTAATATTGTGAACCCTTTCTCTCCACTAAGACTTCCCTATCTGTTTCTAAAACTCTCAAGAACTTTAAAAACTTTAAACATGTTATGATCTTAATCATATAATATTCTATATCCATAATGAAATCTTTTGGGGGAATAAAATTGGTAATGATTAAAAAAAACAAATAAATACATAAACAGACATGTCTTCCATTTGTATTTATTCTATGTGTTTTCAAAAATAGACTACTTATCTTGAAGGCAGAAATTAGTTTAATGTGTCACCTGAATCAAAAAAAGCATCATACTGAGGTATAAAAGCAACGGAGAAAACATTTCTGGAGTTTTTTAAGTATAAATTTTATATGTTTACAAATTATAAAATCTGTGAATTCCACAATTAGGAACATTTCTCTATTAACATTTGTCCACTCAAGAAATGTCATATATGCCCATTATTTCAGATTTTTTCCCTGTTTCTGCTAAAACTGCAATGGCAATCTTGTAACTTATTTATGTTATGCCAACGTTAAAGGAATTTTAAGATGCTCTCAATAAATGGTATACATTAAACAGGCAATTAAAAAAATAATGTCACTCAGGATAGCTTAGGGTCCAAGGATATAGACATTTTCATTCACTGTAGTTAGGGGTGGGAGGTTAAACAAATCTTATTTAGTAGATTTGAGGCAGGAGACAGACGGGCCCTCAGGGCAAATGGTTTGAGTTCATTCCTGTGGACCGATATTCCAAGATGGGAATTACAGGACAATTGAGAGAGGAGGCTGGGCCCTGCCCACATAGAAGATAAGAGACCACATATTCCTCATTCTCGAAGTCAGGAGATCTTCCCGACTACACATGTGCAGAAAGTCTCCTTGGAGGTCAAAACGGGAGTGATACCAAGTGGCCAAACCTACCTAGGCCTCTTTGGCAGAATCCATCTTGGCTAAGAGATGCGTACACACATGGAAAAATCCTGAGATACACCAGATATGGACTCTGAACCAGGCAAATCAAAATGATTGGTCAAAGGAAACCCAGAAGAAATGCCCCATAAAAGTGACTCAAATTGCCACAAAGGCATGACTCTCTCTCTCTGAGCCTGCCATGTATCTATCCATATGTACTGTACTCTTTTCTCCTAATAAATACTTTACTTGTTTCACTACTTTCTGTCTTTGTGGGAATTCTTTTTCTGCAAAGCCACAGGGCCAGAGCCTTGTCACTGACCACTGGTCTAGTGGCTAGGATTCGGTGCTCTCACTGCTGCGACCTGACCTCAGTCACTGGCTGGGAACTGAAACCCTGCTTCAAGTCACTGCAGGCTGAGGCCACCTGAGATCAGATAGAGTTTGAATCAGAAAATATACTGTTAGAAATCTATCCTGTAGAGATAATAATCAATTTGCCCAAAGAAGAACTTGTATAATGTTAATTGCAAAATTATTTCCAATAGTACTGGAAATACTTTAAATGTCCAACATGAGAGAACTGTAAATAAATCTACTTCAACTGAACAAGTCGAATAGCTTAGTTTCTGACAGAGCAAAAGGAAAAGTACAAAGAATTATATAGTTGCAGTAAGTATATTTCTTCAAGAAACACAAACATGATCCTAGTAATAAATCCAAAGGAAAGTTATTTTATATATATATGTAACGGTAATGGAAAATATAATAGATATGTCTTCAAGAAACATTTTAAAAGCTGGAAAAATATTCTTCATATCTTTTTTCTTATAACTATATTATAAATGAATAACATGACAAGTTTAAAAAGTAAAATTGCTTCTATGTGGAATATTCAAATTCATATAAATTAATGTCTATTAGTTCATCTGTATCCACAAGCTTATCTATTCCCCTAAAGAAATCTAGCAGATACCATTTTGTATAGTGACTGCAAAGTATCATACTTTGGTACTAACTTTATATTTTCAGTTTCTCAGAATTCTGTCATTGATCAATAAATTAGCTCTTGTATTTGTGGCAAAAACATTTGGAAGATCCAACTTAAAATGATATTTAACTTCTGGAATAGTTTATCTTTTAAAAATGTTTAAATATTTAGATGCAGAAAGAACACATCAATTTATGGTTTTAAATAATTTGCTTTTAATGAAAAATGCCTTAGTAGTTGAAATTATGAAGAATAATCAAAACATATTATTTCTAAAATATTTGGAATGTTATTCATCATTGGACTGAAGTTAAATTATAAATGGTACAGTCTAAATTGTTATAATTCACTACATTAAGATGAATCAACGTGGTGTTTTAACTTTAGCAAAACTGCCTTTTTCAATGATACTAGATACCACTTATTTATGTACAAAACACAGGGGCTGAAAGACCAGGTTCTGAAATAAAACTTCCTTTCTTTGAGCTGGCACTATACTTCCTGCTCATATAAATAAAACGAGAACTGAGGAAAATTACTAACCTCTCTGTGATTGTTCCCTTGCCTATAAAACTGGTGAGAAATAATAAGATGTATTTCAAGAGTTATTGTATGGAAACCAGTATGATATATAGATAAGATACTTAAAATGGTATCTAGCACATGAAACCAATATTACTATTACTACCATATAATTTTAACTTTTTTTAAAATTAAGCAATTATTTTTTTTATATTTTTATTGGAGTTAAATTTAACTATTACAATAATATATTATAGAAGGGAAGTGTTTATGCAGGGCATAGGTAGCAAGGGCATTTTAAGGGAGATGAACTGTAAAAAGTTTCAGCATTGGGCTTCAGGGCAGGGAAGGTAAAGGATTTGGAAAAAACTTCCTATAAATTTCAGTGTTTAAAATGACTTTTGAAGAACAGGTAGTTATCCCAGATCTGAAGAGTACACTGAGGCATTTGTGAAAATCCACACATAATTTTGAAGAAGGGAGTTAATAGGATCAGAGCCGCCCTTTAGAAGGATGAATGCTGGTTAGAGGTTCATTCTCAGTCCAGGCCATCTGAGAGCTGCTGTATACTCCATCAAAACTTCCAGGGTGGGCAAGTAAGGCAGGCTTCCCACCTACTCTCCTCGGTATAATTTCTCTGTCTCTGAGAGAGACTGACTCAGGGCTGGTACATGACCCAAGCTATTCAGGTGAGTTAGTCCTGGGAATTATCAGAATTACAATAGCAAGACATGGACACAACCTAAATGTCCATCGACAGATGAATGGATAAAGAAGACGTGTGTGTGTGTCTGTGTGTATGTATACATATATGTATATGTGTATACACACACACACACACACAGTAGAATACTAGTCAGCCATTAGAAAAGAATGAGATAACGCCAATTGCAACAACGTGGAGGGACCTAAAGATAATCATACTAAGTCAGAAAGAGAAAGGCAAATACCATATATTATTTATATGTGGAATCTAAAATATGACACAAATGAACTTATCCATGAAACAGAAACAGATTCACAGACATAAGAGCAGACTTGTGGTTGCCAAGGGGGAAGTGGGGTGGAGAAGGGATGGATTGGGAGTTTGGGATTAGCAGATGCAAACTATTATATATAGAATGATAAACAATAAGGTCCTACTGTACTGCACAGAGAACCATATTCGATATCCTGTGATAAACCATAATGGAAAAGAATATGAAAAAGAAGGTATATATATGTATTACTGAATCACTTTGCTGTACAGTAGAAATTAACACAACATTGTAAATCAACTACACTTCAATAACAATTTTTTTTTAAAAAAAGGAATTACTTGGGAGGAAAGTGCTTGTTTTTCCTGTTCTTTCTAAGCAGGGAAGAGGTAAGCCTAGGGTTGTACTGGGTTTTTCTTGTCACCATTAGGAGAGAGCATTACTGTATGTAAAGTCAAGCAGAAGCAGGATAGGAACTCATATGTCTAATAACAACATGTGAAAACACTGAACTAACATCATCTAAGCACCTAGACACTAAGAAAATTCAGTTAAGTGAATCCTCCAAATCCTCTCTTATTTTTTAAACTAAGCTTTTTTTGTACTAGTTTCTTGCTTCTTAAAAACTGAGTCCTGAAAATACAGTTCTGCTCAGACATTATATCTTTTTTGCATGATATGATTTAGAATGCTTCTAAGTCTATGTCCAAACTTCTAGGGAAGAGTTTGCTGTGACTGGGATGTCTGCCTTGGGCATTGAAGGGATTTTGTAGGGACACTCAGGCCATATGTGTGCCTGCCTTGGTCTATACCTGTAGTGTCCTATATGATAGTCACTAGCTAGCTACATGTGAATATTTACATTTAAATTTAAAATTTATCAATGAAAATTTATCTCCTCAGCCACACTAGCCACATTTTGTGTTCAATTTCAAGTGGCTACATTTGCCTAGTGGCTACTGGACAGTGCAGACAGAGAACTTTTTCCATTATTACAGAATAATCTATTTAGCAGGACTAGTCTATTCTATTTTCAAAAAACCACATATAGGGACTTCCCTGGTGGCGCAGTGGTTAAGAATCTGCCTGCCAATGCAGGGGACATGGGTTCAAGCCCTGGTCCAGGAAGATCCCACATGCCGTGGGGCAACTAAGCCCGTGTGCCACAACTACTGAGCCTGCGCACTAGAGCCTGCCACAACTACTGAAGCCCATGTGCCACAACTACTGAAGCCCTCATGCCTAGAGCTCACGCTCTGCAACAAGAGAAGCCACCGCAATGAGAAGCCTGCGCACCGCAACGAAGAGTAGCCCCCGCTCGCCACAGCTAGAGAAAGCCCGCATGCAGCAACAAAGACCCAATAGAGCCAAAAATAAAACAAACAAAAAAACACATATGTACAGTTGTAGCAGGCTAATAAATTCTCTCTGAGAATTTCTTTTGTGTTACCTACTTCAAAATGTGATAATAAAATTAATACAGATAATTTCAATTAAATACACTGAAAGCTTAAAACTAAAAAAACTAATATATCAATGTCTTCTCTTACCTACATTCTTCAGGTGGTTTGGATCTTTGCTTTCACTCAAGAATGTTTATAATGTGGAAATATGAAACAGTAGTTTCTTAAGAAGTAAGGTGGTTCAAAAGCTAAATTAAACTAATTGTCAATCAACATGCCTCTCACTATGAGGAGTGTGAGCTCCTTAATGGCAAAAATCCTGTTACTCAGATTAATTTCTTTAATACCCCCCAATAGGCCCAGCACAAAGTGTGGTTTGTCAGATAAGGAATGAAGATGTGACAAACACTCTCTTCAAGGACATTTTTACCATCCAATTGGGAAGAACAAGATAAAAACAAGAGGATGAAATATGATACATAATAATTGACATATGATTGCCAGCTTTTATAGCAAAAATTACAGCAAAAAGTGACTACAGATAAGGAAACTGTCAGAATGAAAGTTTTATGAAAAATGACTTTTGAATTTATCTTGTATATGGATATGTAGGTAAAGAATGGAGGGATCAGTATAAACATTAAAATAAATATAAGCTCAAAAGCAAAGAGTTTTATAAAAGAAGAAATTGGTAGACAGAAATAGAGATAACTCTGGGCAAATTAAGGTCACGTGATGAAAAATCTAGCATGCAAGGGTAAAACTGTTATTATGTGCTACCTTAAATACTAAGAAGGTTTTTGAGCAAACAGATAATGGTTTCTAGCAGATTTCTTTACCATAAAGGATACTTGCATTTCAAAGTAGCTCACCGGGGGGCTGAAAATTTAAAGAAAATATAACCACCAATATTTTATCATTTATTTTTTCATCTTTTAATTTATTTCATTAGATGTATCTAGAGATATAAGTGCATATATTTGCAGAGAATATTTTCCCAGTGTTTCAAGTTATATAACTGTGAATATTACAAATTAGGAGTCATTTTTCAATCATTCTCATGATTATACAACAGATGGCTAAATGCTTTTGAAGCCTTAATTATTATTTTTTGCCAATTTCTCATTCCAATCTTATCTAAAATGTCCTGCCTGTTTCTAATTGACCATTTTATGGGGAGTGAAAAATATGTCATTAGACTTTGTTACAGTTAATTATAATGAATTTGAGATACAATTCTGCAAAAGCACCATCATTTATTTCTTATTTATATGTTCTTCAAATCATTAACGTTTTCTTATCTTACTCTTCATGAAACATGGTGATATAGTTCCTTTTTAGACTTATACACAATCTTAGGAATCATTTGGTCCAAATCTGTCATTTAACTGAGAAATCTGATGATCCAAAATCATAAATATGTTCAAGGTCATATATTAGTGGCATAAGACTACAACTCTAGACTCCTTTTGCCATTCCAATTATTTTACAATTATACTATGTGGCTACTACTAATGCCACATCATTCTTCTCGGTAACTCGCACTGGCAATATGTACAGAGACTCTGCTATGTCAGACACTGTGCTGAGCAGGTTCATGAAGTATCTTTATTGCTTATGATAATCCAGCAAGCCAAATATTTTCCATTCTTGACACTTTAAAAATCGAGGCTCAAAGAAGTCCTGTAACTTGCCCGCAGTCATAAAGCTCTAACTGGTAGCACCATGCTGGAATTCTCAGCCACATCTAACTCCAAACCATACGATTATTTTCCAAGCTTTGTTTTTCTAGGCTCTATTAGCTTTTTCACACTAGTTTCCGCCGTAAGCAAATAATTTTAGTTAGATGTTCAAAGTTCTTACAAGGTTGATTATCAAACAGTTCTCAACTGACACTTGCTCATAGCTCTAACTAGTCACCATACATACCACATATACAATCTGTGAGACCAGCTTCTCTTTCATCGAACTGTGAAACTTAAACCATTTGTCCCTTGTTTCTAACATAACCACACATCTAACTCTTGAATCAAAAATTCTTAGGAACATTAATTTCTATTATGCTTTAAAGTGAAAAATCACGTTATAAATTTGTATTCTTTTTCTATCACAAGGATTCTTACTACTCTACACCATTTAATTCTACTACAGTAATTTATCAATTGTAACAGGCACAATTACCTTGTGTACCACTAAGGAAAAAAATGCAAAAGTAAAAAACAGTGCTAGTTAAACTATAAAATATTATCCATTAGATCCATTCAGATATGTTTGTTTAAAAAATGAGCAAGTAAGTCAAAGCATTCTGCTGTACACCTTAAACTAATACAGTGCTGTATGTGAGGTACATTTTAATAAAACTGGAGAAAATGTGTATCAATGAAATAATGTAGTTGAAAATGGCTAACTTTCCATAATCTAAATAATTAAACCTATCAAAAAGCCTTCTTTTAAAAAGTAATTTTTCTATGTAAAAAATTAAATCTTATTTTAAAAAGGAGTTGATTTTTCTAAATTTTGGAGGGCCAAAAAGTGGTTACCTCATCAAACCTCTAGGTGTTTGATATGAAGAGAAAAGTAAGAAAAACACAGGGAAAAAAGTCCTTATAATTCCCAAATCTTGCTTACACAGTAGTTTATACTCTGTTCCAACCCAATATTTCATCAAACTTATTCTCAAAGTAGCAAAAATCAATGCAGTGTTTGATTCCTATTAAGGAGAAGAGAAAGAGGACATATAGAAGAGGGCACAGAATAAAATACCATAGACTGAATCATTAGGCAAAGACTTTAACACAAAGTATTGCCTTCCTTCCAAAATGTGATTTAAAATTATTTTAGTCTATCCTCTCTCTGTCATAGTATTTTTAGCACATGGGTTTGTTAGTCATGATCACACTGAGCAGAAGGAGAGTCAATCGTTGATGACTTATAATCTTATAAAAATCGATTATAATTAATTGGTAAGAATTATATTGCTTAAATATGAATCTGTCACTTCAAAAAGTTGTAAAGTTGTGTTTTTAAAATTTTTTGAAAGTATTTTACCAGTTTAAAAGTCAATGGCTGACCTTTGGTATCAATTCCAACACGTAAAAAGCTTGGAAATCTTCACTGCCATCCTCACCACAAGAAGAAAGCTGAGCAAATTAAAAACCAAAGCGATTTTCTTAGATTCATCAGAGAATTGAGGTCTCAGAGCAAACCGCCACTCCAAAATCTGGAGAGACAGAAAAATACTGAAAATCACAGCTGAGATCAACTTACTGAGAACAGAAGCCACTGAAGCCAGTAACTGGTAGGAACACTTAGATGTTAATTTTTTTTTTTTTTTTTTTTTGCGGTATGCGGGCCTCTCACTGCTGTGGCCTCTCACGTTGTGGAGCACAGGCTCTGGACGTGCAGGCTCAGCGGCCATGGCTCACGGGCCCAGCCACTCTGCAGCATGTGGGATCTTCCCAGACCGGAGCACGAACCCGTGTCCCCTGCATTGGCAGGCGGACTCTCAACCACTGCGCCACCAGGAAAGCCCCTAGATGTTAATTTTGATGAGTTGCTGGAGCCTGAGTGTGGACTAGGTTGAGAGTTAAAAATTCCAGAGGCCCAGTCTCACGGGGGGGACTGTACATATTCATAGGTTTGACTTACAAGAACCCAACCAGGTTCTCTTAGTGAAGATCAGTGAAGAATTCCCTCCTGTATAAGTGATGGTAGGGAGTAAAGGTGTAGGAAGAGAGAAAAGCAGTCATTCTGAAATACACCAGGAGAAAAGTACAATTTTCAAATATACCTAAAGCATTCTACATAACAAAACCTGCCTTCCAAAGGAAAATATTTTACCAGAACTTTATTTGACCTGGAGGGTAGGGCAATTAGCCAACCGCAGCCTCTCCTACCTTTCCTATCTCACTTATTAAGGGAAAGATTGAAAAAAAGAAGCTAAGAAACAGCTCTGGAGGTCACAGACCACAAACTCAGGTTCCACTAAAAAAAACCCTGAGATTTAATTATAAGATTATAGAACACTGTCCCTCCCCAATGTCTTACCACCATTTTAACAGGGTTCCAGTATAATAACAGTGGATTGCAAATGCGAAAGCTGCAAGACACTACTTATGAAGAAGTTCTTAGGGAAACCCCAAAACAGGGGAAGAAAAAAACAAAAACAAAACAAACAAACAGTAACCAAGGAAACTAGAGGGAACTAAAGCCTCTGGCACCTACCTCTATGCAAATGTTAAACACAGCCCAGTTCCAGCCACATTAACATAAAATCTCACACCACAAGCTTAATCCATCAATCTCTGTTTTCTAATATACCATGTCCAGCTTTCAACAAAAAGTGGGAAAGCATGCTAAAAAGCAAGAGAAAACAATCTGAAGAGACAAAGTAAGCGTCAGACTAGATTCAGTTACGACAAAGATTTCAGAATTGTCAGACAGAGAACTTAAAATAACTATGAGTAAAATGTTAAGGGCTCTATGGAAAAAGTTGACAACATGCAAGAACACATGAGTTACTGTAAGCAGAGAGGTGGAAACACTAAGAAAGTACCAAAAGGAAATGCCTGAAATCAAAAGCACAGGATGAAGAATGTCTTTGATGAGCTCATTAATAGACTGGACAAGACTGAGGAAAGAACCAGTGACCTTGAAAACCTGTCAACAGAAACTCCTGAAGCTGAAGGGCAAAGAATAAAAGAATGACACAAAGAACAAAATGCCCCCCAATCTGGGACAGTTACAAAAGATGTTAATGCTTGCGTAATGGGAAACTCAGAATAACAAGGAAGAATGAAGCAGAAGACTATTTGAATAATGGCTGGGATCCACAGATACAGGAATCTCAGGGAACATGAAACAGGATAAATACCAAAACTGGACACCTGGGCACATCATATTCAAACAGCAGAAAACCAAAGACAAAGAATATCTTAAAAGAAACCAGAAGATATGAGAAAGCATCTTGCCTATAGAGTAACAATGATACAAACTGAAGCAAATTTCTTGTCAGAAACCATGCAAGCAAGAAGCCAGTGAAGTGTTTAAAGTGTTGCAAGAAATAACACCAGCAACCTAGAATTCTGTATTCAGTGCAATTATCTGTTAAACATGAAGGAGAAATAAAAACTCTCAAACAAAAACTAAGGAAATTTGTTGCCAGTAGACCTGCCTTGCAAGTAATATTAAAAAAAGTTCTTGGGCTTCCCTGGTGGCGCAGTGGGTGAGAGTCCGCCTGCCGATGCAGGGGACACGGGTTCGTGCCCCGGTCCGGGAGGATCCCACATGCCGCGGAGCGGCTGGGCCCGTGAGCCATGGCCGCTGAGCCTGTGCGTCCGGAGCCTGTGCTCCGCAACGGGAGAGGCCACAGCGGTGAGAGGCCCGCGTACCACAAAAAAAAAAAAAAAAAAAAAAAAAAAAAAGTTCTTTAGCAAGAAAAAAAAGGATATAAATCAGAAACTCAGAGCTGTATAAAGGAAGAAATAAATGAAGGTAAAATGAAATTTTTCTTATTTTTAATTGACTAATTGACTATTCGAAATAAGAATATCACTATGGGAAAGTGAAGTTAATGACAGCAAAATTATAAAAGATGGAAGAGAGGAATTGGGAATACTCTGTTATAAAGTACCTATACCCATTAAGCAGTATAGTGTGATTTGAAAGTGGGTATAGATTTGCTACAGATGTGCACTTCAAACTCTAAGGAAACCACCACAGAAATTTTTTTAAAAGAGGTACAGGGCTTCCCTGGTGGCGCAGTGTTTGAGAGTCTGCCTGCCGATGCAGGGGACACGGGTTTGTGCCCCGGTCTTGGAAGATCCCACATGCTGTGGAGCGGCTGGGCCCGTGATCCATGGCCGCTGAGCCTGCGCGTCCAGAGCCTGTGCTCCGCAACGGGAGGGGCCACAACAGTGAGAGGCCCGCGTACCGCAAAACAAACAAACAAACAACTGGTATGCTAAGACAGTAGAGAACATGGAATCATATCCAATGCTCAGTTAAAACCAGAGAAGGCAGAAAAAGAAGGGAAGATTAAAAAAAAAAAAAAGAGTAAGTACAATGATGAGAAAACAGTTACAAACATGGTAGACATTGATCTAACTATATCCATTACCACTTTAAATGTGACGGGTCTAATACACTAATTAAAAGAGACTGTCAAAGTGGGTTAAGAAAAAAAAGATACAACTATATGTTGTCTATGAGAAAACCATTTAAAATATAAAGACACAGATTAAAAGTAAAGGGATGAAGAAAGATATACCATGCTAACACTGGGAAATTACAAATTAAAACCATTATGAGAAACCATTATATACCTAGTAGAATGGTTAAAATCCAGAACACTAAACTGAAAATACCAAGTGCTGGTGAGAATGTGGAGCAACAGGAACTCTGATCCACTGCTGGTGGGCATTTAAAATAGTACAGCTACTTTGGAAGAGAGTTTGGCAGTGTCTTACAAAACTGAACACAGTCTCACCATAAAATCCAGCTATTGCACTCCTAGGCTTTTACCTAATTGAGCTGAAAACCTACATCCACACAAAAACCTACATGTGAATGTTTAGGGCCACTTTATTCATAATTGTCAAAACCTGGAAGGAACCAAGATACCTTTCAATAGGTAAACGGTTACATAAGCTGTGGCCTCTCCCATATAATGCAATATTATTCAGTGCTAAAAAGAGCTTTCAAGCCACAGAAAGACATGGAGGGATCTTAAAAGCATAGTGCCAAGTGAAAGAATCTAGTCTGAAAAGGCTACATACTATATGATTCCAAATATATGACATTCTGCAGAAGGCAAAACCAGAGAGACAGTAAAAATATAAGTGGTTACCAGGGGTTGATGGAAGGAGGGATGAACAGATGGAGCACAGAGGATTTTTAGGGCAATGAAACTATTCTGCATTATATTGTAATGGTGGGTACATGGTATGACATATACATTTGTCAAAATCAATAGAATGTTACAACACAAAGAGTAAACCTTAATGTAAATTATGGGTTACATTCATAATAATGTATTGATAGTCATTCATTAATTGTACCAAATGTACCACACTAATGCAAGATGTTAACAAGAGCAGAGACTACAGGAGAGAGGGAAGAGTAATACGGGAACCGTCTATACTATGGGTCAGTTTTTCTGGAAATCTAAAACTGTTCTAAAAATTAAAGTCTATTGATTTTAAAATGAAGTCAATGGCAGAAATTAAAACTCTGTTTGGCTCTAGTGAGGACGGAGCATTAATAAGAGCTCCTCCTATGGTGAAGGAAAGAAACAAATCTGCTGCTACTTTTTGACACCATACTATGCTCCCAAATGCCAGCAAATATGCAAAATTAACAAAGCCCTTTATTCCCATCTTGAGATTAGCATCGCAAGCAGCAGATAGCTTAAACTGAAAATGTTTATCACTTGCTCCTCAGTTTTCTCTTTTTATCAATAAGGTGGCAGAATACCAGTCCTTGAAAAGACTTTCCACAACAATAAGCAATTTAGTTTTCACTGATGAAAATAAATGAAACTCAATTTCTTATCAACTAGAAACGCAAAGTTAAGATTTACTAAGCCCTTCCTAAGTCCTAGTTATGATCCTAAGCGCATGGCATGCATTACTTAACTGAATCCTCAAATAACTGTATGAACCAAGTACAAAACTTATTCCCATTTTACAGATGAGAGAATCACAACCTAAAGAGGTTAAGTAAATTTCCCAAGATTGAGGATCCAGATTTCAAGCTGGTAGGTAGATTCAAAGCCTGTGTTACTGTGCCACATTGCTTCTCAATTCTGGGAAAACTAGTGTAAGACTTATCACAAAGATTACATTTCAATAATTTTAAGCAAGAAGAGCCACTACAATGGAACTAAGATCGAGTACTAAGATACATAAAAATACTCCAGTTTTGGTCAATCTGGAATAAGATTCTGAGTGAATACTTTTATAAACGTAAGTGCTATCTTAGTGCTAGCTGTGCAGAAATGTGTGTGCATATCCATGTGTACACATGCATGTGTGACTGTGTATTATGAGAAAGACACAGAGCTAGAGAGAGAGAGAGACAGACAGACAGAGAGAGAGAGAGAGCAAGAGAGCAAGAGAGATTTTAAAACCTTGTTTAAAAACCTCCTTGTACTAATTCTGGATTATAGTAACTTGAAAAGGTCACCAAGGTATCACAACATAACTTCTAACTGCTATACTGAGGGAGATGTATAAAGTTATATATCTCATCTCTGCCTTCCTTCCAATTACTCAGTGTGGAAAATGACGTTGGCCTTCTAAAACCTTAACTTATGTTTGGACCCCTTCCATCTTTGAGTCCTATTCTAGGGCTGCTGACCATTAAAATGAATATTTCAGTGGGGCGGGAACAGTCCTATTAGCCCAAGCCAAGCTGTAGCTTTACATGGCTTGTGCTCTTTAAGAGGTAAATCTAGCCAGCCAGCTCACTTTGTTCAGAAGTATTAAATGGAAAGACTGTAACACTCAAAGAAAGGCAAAGTTCACTGGGTAAGACCCCAATAATACAATGGAGCATAAAACCTCTAGAATGTTTTACCATAATATTTTATAAAACATATGCACACACTCATTGTAACAGAATCAAATGGTTTTGGAGGTCAGTTCAAAGTCACCACATACGCAGCATCTTTCTGAGAAATATGTACTATTTCAAAAGTACCCGGACCCAGAAACTTCCTTTCCCTATTTTATAGTTTATTATCAGTCCCGCAGAGCATTATATTAGAGAAAAAAAAATCACCTACTACAGTATATAATTTGCAGCCAAAACCTAAAGTTCAGTAAAATAATCCAAATGTCAGAAACAACAAATTCTTGTGTTATGGAACAAAAGCAATCACAGAGGGTAATTCTAAAAGGAAGTGCTATTTTAAGTGTGGGCAATAAATATAAAAATTTAAAAAATTATTTTATTCTTAACTTCAGAGCCAATTATGAAAGCCTCTGACGTTCAATCATTGTTATGAAAGGAGCAAAAGACTCTCAATTCTTACATTTAAAAGAAAAGTGAATTCGGAATGGGCCTGATTAGAGCTAACTATTCATATTATTCTGAGGTTTCCAAAGAGCCCAAATGCTATGAGCAACTATGATTCTCCTTAGGGGAAGGAAGTAAAGGTCCACTTTGCATGACAAAGGTCAGATTTCTGCAGGCAAATGAGACTTCTATGGTTGACTGTTCCTAGGTTGTCACTGTCTGAGTCCTAAGAGGTCAAGAGAGGTTCCAAATTCTGCTCACTGCTTAGGGAACACCCCTGGGGCCACTTTAATCATTTTAAGGTCATTAGAACTTTTCTTACTTTGGTTCCAGCTTTACTCCCGTAAATCTTGCTAATGCATATTGGCAATTCAGTACTGACATAGGTTAAAAAGAAATTGAAAGTATTTAGTATTATATGCAGATCAAAAGATAGAATCCACTTAAAACCTTCTTTCAAATCTAAGATTGAATTCAATGAAATTCAAGTAGACCTCAGAGAGTGATAATCAGGGCCCAATAGAAAAGCTACACTCTATTACGGCTGTACTGGTATTTATACTATACGATCAATGCCGCTCCTCTAGATTTCATTTAATATGATAAAGCTTTACTTGAAAATTATCTTATACAGTCTCCCTAATCATCACATAAGTTTACCTATGATAGTATTTTATTGTTTACTTTTTTGTAATAACTATTGAGTCACTAAAATACAACAAATGCTGAAGTAAAAATTATTTGACTATATTTCAATGCTCTGCTATTTAGTGCAAATATACACCTAAACTTTCTCAAAGTGCACTGGAAACATACCAAATGGATTATATTTATAAAAGTTGGAAGAGTTTCATCTATTTGTAATTAATGAGGGGTATCTCTATTTAGATGTGTAGAAAACATCTGTATTTAATTACATCATACTTTTCTTAGACAATAGGAATTGAATTAAGGAATATTTTGAAACCCCTATAGAGATTTAAAAGTATTAATGGCTGTTCAAGAACTTTATTGGTACAATGATTGAAAATGTTTGGTTTTACAGATCAGCAGCCTGACACTTCATAAATATCAGATATTTGATATAAAGGGAAGAAACTTAACGTAATGGGCAAATACAGAAAATATACCACTAGAAAAGACAAGGGCTGTACCTTTTCACTATTATTACATATCACATAAAGAGATACAGAAGATGAGTTTCATATTAGTACAGATTTGAATTAAATTTTGTAAGGTATATAATAAGCAGGATTTCTCTTTGTATTGTGTTGTGGACTGAGAAATTCTACAAGAATAAATTAACAGCTTGCTATTCATTCTTCAGAGGAAAAATCCTAAGCCGTTCTCAGGGAAACAGTGGGACACAAATGTATGGGTTTTTAGTACTTGTCCTTAAGTATTGAAAAAGATCATATTTGCTTTCTGGATGCTTACTGGTTCCAAATGCCACTACTTTTCAAACTCAGTGTCACTTCTGCAGTCAGTTTTCAATCTCCCAGTGGTAAGAATATATTCAAAGGCTATGTGCACAGCAGGGTAGAAGTCTTTCTCCCTAAATGTAACTATATCACTCATCAGTAACCTCCTGCCATAAGGGGACTTGTGTTTTCTTTCCTTTTAGTGACTCCTTAGGCTCTTGAATGCCAGTCACTGCCCTAAGACCTGGGGCAATATTCACATAATCTCTGTCAATAGTTCCTACACATGCCATTGGTGCAAGTAAATGTCAAGGCTGCAGATCAAAGTCCCCACATTCTAAAATCCATGTCCTTTATGGATCAATTTTCATAAACTATATGCCATGTTTTAGAAATATGTGGAGGCTCACTCTTTGCTTTGTTCCTTTTATCCCAGAGAAGTTTATTTACATGAAAGGCAATCTGATTTGTAGATAAGAGTGTGAAATTCTCATGCAATACATAAAACTCACTCTTTCCTTTGCATAGCCTTCCACTGAAGTATTTTACTATATCTGATATCTTATAGTAGAAATGTGAACATCTTTCGGCTATTAAAATAAAAAAGCACAAATTGCTTTACAATACTTGGCCATCCTTCCTCAGTACCTGGTACAATACGGGCTAGATGATAGAATAAATTCTTACTCATGATTGATTTTATTTTTAAATCTTCATTATGCTAGAAGTAAATTATAAGACAGAAAATAGCTTCAGCACGTGTTTTTACAATCTATATCTATTTTAATTATTCAAAATTGCTTGGGAAAATGAATATAATTATTGGAAATAATTTTCACTCTGTAGATTTTATATACAAATTACACAGATCTATAGTTCTTCAAGTAGATCTCAGTAAAATACAATGGACCAAACTCTCTGCTCTGAATATCTTTTCACATCAATTGTGGTTATAAAAATTTTTTTAAAATTTACAACTTCCTCTAAAGAACTAGATTTAGAAAATCTCCAAAGATTTAGAACATAATGTATACAACTGCTATTTATGCTTCTACCTAGCTAACATTTAAATATATTTATTATAGAGGTAAGAGCATGTAACACACTAAATATGCACATACCAGAGGGCTAAAAAGGAATATGGGAAAACAAACACAGACTGTAAAGCCATAGAGCTGCTTACTAAATTCCAAATTTATTACAGATTCATTGTCCCAGTTCCCCTAAGCAAATTTTAGTACAATTACATGAGATTATTAGCTACAAAGCTTCACTATGAGTTCTCCTATAATCTCTAGGCAAGTCACTTACTCAGGAGCTAGGCTTGGCCTTATCTGTTTTAGTAAACAATTAAAATTTAAGGTTTTTAAAAGTGGGAGGAAAAGATTATTTCCATTTTTGTAGTAAATGGCTGAGGCTCAACAGAAAATCAGAGAAATGGAGGAAATTACAGAGGTCCTCATTAACAGAGAAGATTTAAATTTTCTGAGAAATCAAATTTCTATTTTCTTTAATTCTTCTCTTTATTGCTAATAAGAAAATAATTTGTCTAAAACCCAAATGTGACTAACCTTTAAATTAAAAAAGCTACTTTGATAATATACTGAATGAACTGATATAGAAATAGGAGAGTGTGTGCGCGCGTCTGCTTATGCTGAGGGCAGAGGTGGAGAGAGGCTGACAGCTATGATTCAAATCCTTTGACGCTCCCCTAGAGGTATGGCAAAATAAAGCTGCAGGAAGGTCATGGAAGAGTAAGTGGAGTCTTCTTGTGGAACTGACTTACCAGTTTTTCGAAGAGGGAAATCATCCTTTGCATCTTGCGCTCCTGGTAATGTGTATTTGTAGGATGGAGACGTTCCACTCAGGGGTGGAGAGCTTTGATCCAATGACGTGTGGTGGGCAGCCCTACAAAAGAAAAAGAGGGTTCACCATTTCCCCTTGAGTTTTTACTGCACATTGGTCAGCAATAATCGGTTGCACATGCTGTAACACGTGTCTCAGCTGTGTTTATGTTCTTTCTTTTTTAGTGTGTACAAACCACAGCCTCATGTAACCAAGTTCAATTTAGCAGTATGTTATGGAATGATGCAGGATGCCCAAGAATGCCCACTGTGTGTTTGGTCACACAGTCACATAGAAAAGTTTGCTTCACTAAAGGAGAGAATTTACCCAGAGCCTGAGATTTGACATCTGAGATTATTGTGTATGTTTTCTTAAGAGCCATATTAGTGGAAAAGTCATCATCCGAATCCTTTTTAGTCAACAATGTAGAACAACCAAGGTAAAAGTAAACATACAGAAGGACTTCATTTAAAAAAAACTGCTAGGTAGTACATGAGAGTACATGAGGGTGCCTTTATACTGGAGAGACAGTACTGTGCGAATAGCCTCAGGTCTCCAAACTTCTATAGCAGTTTCAAGGTAAAGACTGGAGACACATCCTTCTTCAATATGAACCTGACCTTTTAAAATCTTCTGTCTTTCCTACATTAATACAGTAAAAGAGATGCAATTGTGCTACTGGAGAATAGCTTAGGACTGAACATAGATTACCCAGTGGATATAAACATCTATAATCATTCTATATGGAGAAAACATAGATAGGGCGTAATACCACCACCATGATGATTCTACCAATATTATTTATTTGAATCAACATTCTCAAGAATTACCTGGTGTAAAGATATTTTATCTAGCCATAACTGGCAAAAAGTATTAAGTTCAGATTTCATAAATTAATGACTTATGGCTGTCCAGGAGTTGGACCCTACTGAAGTTCAGTTCAGTACAAAAAAAAGGATTCCTAAGTAACATTTGAGAGCCATGTCGAATATACCCAAGGGAACAGCTAAAGAATTTTCAGCTGACAAGTTGTTTGCATGTAGTTGTTTCCACTTAAGAAAAAAAAAAAGATATTATCTTTTCTTAAAACAGGTTTTAACTTAGAAGTAACATGAGTTAGTTATAAATTATGTATGTAATTTTAGGTAATAAAACAGAATTTCTTTTTCAATACTTTTTGATGTTGATTGAACACGTGAAAATTTTCTTCAGGGACTGGTTTCTCAAGTCAATTGACATGCATGGTAGAAATTACGTAAACCATTAAAAAATATTTATATAGCATTCTAGAATCTGCCTCATCTTTTTTCCTGGATGCAGAGAAGGGAAGATACTTATAAGATAGAATTATAAGAACAATAACTCTTTTAATAGAACTCCTGGCATGCTTGAAATGTCAATGTAACAGAGTATCAAATAATGAGGTTTTTACTCCCTTATCCTTATGATGTGAATAAAAAATATGTAAGTGTAAAGTCCTAAACATATTTTTTAAATATGAGAGAGATGAAACTATGATCTATTAGTCTGTTATCCAAATATGCTTTGCCTATCAGTTCTTCTCCTGATTTTTAAAAAATATCACCTCCTTCATACTTTACAGAAGGAAGAATTGTGTGTTGCACAGTATCTCTTTACTAGACTTGGAGAAAGATGGTTGCATAAAAAACTGTAATACTGCAGTATGTTACGTTGTCAGCGTGTGTGTTAAAAGCCAATCTACTCTCATTTTACAGGGTGAGAAGAAATGAGATGAGGTGGGCACGGGTAAACTAGTCACTGAAGACTTAGATATATCAGTTACTTTTCTTTCTTTTTTAATTAAGTCAGAAATCTTCTGGACTTTTAAAAATAATTCAGATCTCCACCTTATTTCAAGCCAAGTAAAATAAAATTTCAACGAGCCAAATCTTCAGAAATTATTGTAAAGATATCAGATGCACCATCTGAGAATAGAAAAATGCAAAATATGAATTAATTTCTATGCCCCACCCTACATTTGTCAGTTATTCATTTGGCAAAGAACATGTATAATACTTTCTAGCCCTCAAGATGATACTTGCTAACATTTATTTAAGAGCTGGTCTCTGTTATATACTTTACCACATTGTTTCACAGGACCTTCCCAGAAACCCTAGAGGGCAGGTACTATTATCATCCTCTTTCTACAGAATAAAAACCTGAGCCTTGGAGAATTTGAGGAGCTTGCCCACGGCTTTATAGCTGAGAATTGGCAGGCCAGGGATTTGTGCCCAGGTTGGCTGAATTGAGAACTTGTGATCTTTACCCCTGGGAATGAAAAAAGCCAAACACTGAACATACGTGTACCAGAGCTTGGGATGGCGGCTCACGGAATGATTTTTTCCATTAGTTGGAGTGTCTTTTGTTGCTGATTTACTCAACAGGAATTCTTGAAGCTTCTGCTTTACTTCTGTACTTGCCACTGCCCCTGAAACACACACATACAGAAACAGATGGTGATTTGCGGTTCTGTCCTTTCAAGCCTCTGGAATATTTAGCAAAAATTAAGAAGTAACACCACTCGTCACAGCATATGAAGTTTTCCTATTAAAAGAAGAAACCAGAGTCTAAATAGGCTTTAGAAAATGACATGGTAATATTTTGTAACTACTGCTTCAACTGCCAATTTTCAAAAGACCTTCGATGATTTCTTTAATTGCTTTTGCAGAAAGGGGATTCCCAGAATTAATACTAATTTTTTCCTAAGCTTTAAAAAATACTGCTGAGGAACAGAACACTGCTTTTTAAAAGTCAAGAATCTTGGGGGACCATATAAGTGATTAAGCGAATTAAAATGAGATCTTCTGAATTGCTAGTTTGAAAAACTTTTTAAAAAAGCACTTTTGAGCATTAAACAAATAAATATTGCTGACAATTCCAGTTTAAGTCATCACATTTTAAACCTTGCTACGACCTGATTTTGAACTGACCTCATACAGGGGAATTATTTGGATCTGTCTCCCTCTTGTGGATAGTTGCTTCTTTAAAAAAAAAAAAAAAGTTCTACCTTAAATCTTCTCAAAGTTTGGGTACTTGAAAACTAAATGAGACAAGGCTTGGCTTATTAAAGAGCAATTATTACTTGAGCAGGAGGAAGGTATGGTGGAGTAATGTGGAAGTAAGCTTATTATTAAACACAATGGCATAGCTATATTGCCTTAGTATAACATTATTTTTAAGGCTCAAAACAACAGAAATTAGCATCTTTGCCAAACAATGCTATGTTTACTTCTGGAGATGCTTGTAGACTGAATGCAGAGAGCTGATACGTGAATGTCAAAGCCTTACATTTGGGTCCATAATGTATTCTTTTACTTAAACGCAGACAATTTTGACAAGTTTAATTCCACTCTTTATCAGGCTCCTTTCTGAATGACCATCAGCTAAATATGAGGGAAGAGATCCGTCTTTTACCCTGGTGCCTCTTACTTTCTCGTCCTCTATCTTTGCCTCTGAGAGGAGGAAGCTGCTGTTCTCTGCGATGCCTCTCTACTTCCTGTTCTTGCCTCTGCTGCTCCAGTTTCTGCTCCTTTTCTAGCAGTTCTTGTTGCTGTTTTATGGCTAGAAGTTCCTGTTGCAACTTGCGAGAAGAGAAAGACATGAGAGTGTGCAATTTCTTTAGACTTCATAGTCATCAATGACCAAAATCGAAATGTTATGAGCTTTTGGAAATTATTTGTATTTACTTTACATTTTACCCATTTTTTGGTATATTATTGAAATCTAAAGACAAGCAACTAATGCCATAAATGGTCTTAAGGTCATTAACAAGAAAGTTTTTAGGTAGTTTCAACAGCTACGCCGTCCTATCACAATATTACCAAATTCATTCAGATCTTCAGTTCCTTGAGTAACTTTCCTTTGTGCATCTGAAATACATGATATAGGCAAAGAAAGGCAGGAACTTCCCAGAAGTCTGTTTTACCAATTCCCTTGCAATATAAACAATTGAAATCTTCACTTCTTATCCTGAGAAATTGTGTGAACATAATCAAACTGAATAGAATAGTGAGATATGAGTTAACTTTGGGGAAATCTGAAATAAAATGAAGGCTAAAAATTTCAAAACCTTCCAAGAAGGTTTTCAAAAGATGAATGTAATCTGTATATCCATAACAAGCTCTTCTCTCAAAATAGCAAAGTCTAATTAGTTCACTCAGCACACAAACCCTTCAGATTAGAGACTGGTCAAGAAGAAATCACTTCCATCAGACTACACTTTGATGCACTGTTGTTTAGCTGTCTGAATCCCTTGAATTCACTTCCAAATAAGGTACATCATGAATATAAAGCATTCTTAATAACCATTTTGAGGGCTTCCCTGGTGGCACAGTGGTTGAGAATCTGCCTGCCAATGCAGGGGACACGGGTTTGAGCCCTGGTCTGGGAAGATCCCACATGCCGTGGAGCAACTAGGCCCATGAGCCACAACTACTGAGCCTGAGTGTCTGGAGCTTGTGCTCCGCAACAAGAGAGGCTGCGACAGTGAGAGGCCCGCGCATCCCGATGAAGAGTGGCCCCCGCTCGCCGCAACTAGAGAAAGCCCATGCACAGAAACGAAGACCCAACACAGCCAAAAATAAATTAAAAAAAAAACATTTTGAGATGTCAATTTTCTCTCAGACCGAGAAATAGACATGGAATAATCGTAAATGTGCCCACTGAGGAATAACTCAAAACTGAGTTCTACTAGGCTCTGACATGACTAGATATGAGATCTAGACAACACTAAGCCACTCAGAGCACTGCTTCCTCATATATAAGACAGAGGAATAATCTCTGCCATGCATCATGTTCATAATGCATATGAAATTTAACTTGTAAGTTTGAACAATACTAATTTTGCTTATTATTACTATTTTAAACTCTAAATACTAATGAAGTTAGTGTAATTTGCTGTTTATATGAGATAGGTGCCTAAAATTCTGAAATTTACACTGCACAGTAACAGAACAAAAATAAAAAGTTACATGGAATGGCATCAGAGTCACTGTGGAGCAACAGGAAGCCAACTCTGCATGTCAAGCATGATAGCTTTACTCTTCCCAGAAGGACATGGCTAGAAGCATTTCTGGTTACTTTTCAAATTACAATCTTTGACATTTTGGATTTGATCCACCAGTCTCTTAATAAGTGTTTTTAGATACTCCATTCTAACCAAAAATTTCATAATTCTGCTTAAACTTTGCCTTAAATGTTAATTCTATATAGATATTGGGGTTGATCAAGTTGATTTATTGCTTCACCCAAAGCCCCAATGGAATTGAATATTAATCTCTCTTAGGAATTAGAAAAGCACAAGATTTAATTTCCACAGCTACTATTCATTATCAAAGATTGCAGGAATGAGGTTAAAAAAAAAAAAAGGAACAAAACATCACTCCTCCAGTTTCATGTTCCAGTCCAAGGCAGAGGCAGAATGAAGTAGTAGCTTTGGAGGTAGATGAGGCAAGATTACAAATCCTGGAGCACCCACTTACTGAATGTGTAGCCTTGGGCAAGTTACAGTGTCTCTGCCTGAGATTACTAGCTGGAAAAATGGGATAACAGCATCTAACTCAACAGATGATTATAGAAGCCAAAGATTCAAAACACTAATATACGTAAAGCATCATGCTGTGTCTTCCTCATAAAAGTAAAATCTATATGAATGTTAAAAGCATCAACTTTTAGTCCTATGCATAAAAAATATAAAACAATAAAATTTAAAAAATTTTAAAGCAAAGAAACTTCCTAAACTTAAAGGGAAATTTTAAGTATGACTTTAGTTTCTGAAAAAGCAACTTATTACTTTAGAAAATAATTCCAAACACTAAGTTTTCCTTAGCTACCGCAGAATCATTTTTCTCCCTCCCCTTTTCCAATATTTTCTAGGTGTCAGTAAACCTGCTATATACTACCTTGTTTGGGGTAAAGTAACAATTACCTACTTGCTACTATTAACTTTTGAGTAAAATCAAACAATTAATTACTTAAAAAAATTTTATGTTGATCTTTACAACTACAAAAGGCATCAAACATAAATGAAAAGAATTATCTAAAGCTGTAACTTATCAGTATCGCCCTATATTCAGGGCAACACGACTTGCATACCACAGCAAAATGAAACAAACCTTCAAGTATGGGGAAGAATATAAATTTTACTCATTCATCATTGCCATTTTAACATGCCTAGAATGAATGAAGCAGGAAATCTGGACATTATTGTTACTATTATTGTTTCAAAGGTCAAACTGAAATAAAATGTTCCAGAATCACTCAAAAATAAGTCTATAAACTAAATGAAGGTTTCCTTTACTGCAAAATACAACCAGGATTCCATATGAGACTTAAAACAAAATCCTCACTCTTATTTTTAAGGTATCTTATGGGTCAATATATTGTAAGCGTCTTTTAGTAAAGTTCACTAGTTAAAGGAAAAAAATACCACATTTTATATCAGGTATCAAAGAGCCTTTTTCTGAAAATAAGTTAAAATAGGTCTTCCAGGCTAAGGAAATATAAAACAAGGAATATAAGAAAGAAAAAGCATTTTTACCCTCTCAGACACTGTAATATCAATGTGGTAAAATTGTATAATATTAACATAGATTAGTTATCTATATTAACTCCACATAAATGTGCTTGCATTTTATTTGCAAGTGAGTAAAAGATCAATTTCTGCAGGGCAGAAATTGAGACACAGATGTAGAGAACAAACGTATGGACACCAAGGGGGGAAAGTGGCGGGGGGTGGTGGTGGCGGTGTGATGAATTGGGAGATAGGGATTGACATGTATACACTGATGTGTATAAAATGGGGATGACTAAGAAGAACCTGCTGTATAAAAAAATAAATTAAAAAAATGCAAAAGGAAAAAAAAATCAAGTGTCTATAATACAATATAATAAAAATGAAATAATATAACATACTTTATTATATTAATAAGTTAACATAAGTTATTTTTGAAGGAGTTGGACATAAAAGTAGACTTTTTTATTACAAATATTTGCTACTTTATATTACTGTCATAATAAATTCAAATTAAACATCTACTAAGTCAGACCAAAATAGCTTTGTTTTAATTATTTTTGACAAGAAGTTGAAAGACATTTTACAAATAAAGCTGAAGTAATATTTATCTCTGAGGATACAAGAGAATAAACAGATACACAGACACTGCTAATAAAATACTCCATCATACATAATTGTGGGATATGGACATATTTCTCCTAGAATAATTTAAACAACTTGGGTCTCAAATTGTCAACTACTCCCAAAACTGTTTCAATAAATTCTTATCTACAGTCTATTAGGCTTATATAAAAACACTGAAAATATATGTATCAGTTTCTTTATATAAAATTTTGTTGAGCTTTTCATTATGTTATTATTTTGAATGTATACATTATGAGGTCTTTTCCATAAGGAAGATTAGGGCATACTCAGAACATCTACTTATAGAGCACTCAGAATATCTACTTATAGGCCAAAGACAAAAATAAAAAAAGGCTCTCTCTTCACATAAAGGGATTAATTTATCCTCTCTGGTAAATAGTATATGCAGATTCTTTTTTTAAAATTAATTTTTGTTGGAGTATAGTTGCTTTACAATGTCGTGTTAGTTTCTACTGTACAGCAAAACGAATCAGCTATATGTATACATACATACATATATATATGGGTCTTTTTTGGATTTCCTTCCCATTTAGGTCACCACAGTGCATTAGGTAGAGTTCCCTGTGCTATATAGTATGTTCTCATTAGTTACCTATTTATACATAGTAACAGTAGTGTATATGTGTCAACCCCAATCTCCCAATTCCCCCCTCTCCCCCTCCCTTTCCCCCTTGGTATCCATAGATTTGCTATTAGAAATATAAAATGGGTCTTTCCAGGCTCGTGTTTCTTCTTGGTGGAGAGTAGATGGGGCAAATGGATAAAAGCATGTAGAAGAGAATCTTAAAAAGGGTGGGAAGTTACTATTCCTTACTATTGATGCTGTAAACTAACAGAAAAAAAGAGTGGTAGAGGCTCCTCTCCAAGAAGCAAAGCAGGTTTTTGCCAGGATTCCTTTTACTTACCCAGGTTTTTCACTAGTACAATCAAAGTTTCCTCCCAGCCATGCATCTGTATCTTTTCATAGTGAAATATCCCTCCACTGCTCCCTCTTATGCCCATGCTATGGTGCAGGCTCCCTGAGTCAATGGTCAGAGACAAAGAAACGTTTGCTACCTTGATGTGCTCCTGAAGCTGAGCCTGGTGCTGCCGTGTCAAGTTCTCATGCTGTTTCTGAAACTCTGCGATCAAGAGCTGCTTCTGGATTTGCTGCTGTTGCTGGATGAGGAGTAACTCCTGCTGCAGTTGCTTCTCACGGACTACAGGGTCCACCACGGGCATCATCATCCTGAGGTCTGTCCTTAGGTCTAAAGGCGAGATGGGCTCCAGGCCCACAGGAACCTCTGACTTTACATCAACTGGAGAGACAGAAAAAAAGGATGGATGATAGAGGATAGAAAATTAGCACACTGATTTGGAAACAAATGAAAAGTGAAAGACACTATACCCCATTAGACAAATTTTACATCAACAAATCTAGTCTTTTTTTTCACAAGGATAGTAAAAGGTATTCTGTATATCAGGTTTGATAAAATGAACCACAGGCTAATTTTCAGCCAGCAATTTGTACTCTGCTGTGAAATCTTCCACATTTCCCTTTTTCAAAGAGATGACTCCAAAGATTCACGGATATCAAAGTTGTTCATAAAACTTATTCTACTGGACCACTTACCGAATTCAAGTCAACTTAGGACAAAAAACTGCAACTCTATCGGGGAAAAGATGTCACGTTGTATTAGAGAACTTCTAACACAACTAAATTTGTACACCTGCAAACATTTTTGTTTGTAATCAGAGTCAGAAAATATATTCTAAGATATATTCCTTATGAAGTAAACCTTTTAAAATAATGTATTTGTAGGGCTACTGGACCTACCAAAGAAAAAGTAAAAATATGCATGCTAAAATGTGGGAAATGGTGAGTAGAAAGAAAATACAGACCCAGGGTAGACAGAAGTCACCTAATTTTCAATTTCAAATCATTGTAAAAATTTCAAAACTATTGGAACCAAAAAAAAAAGCTTCTATAAATCGACTTTGATATTCAGGCTGCCAATTTTCAACTTCTGCTCTAAATCTAAATGCCTAGGACTTCCCTGGTGGTCCAGTGGTAAAGAATCCGCCTTACAATGCAGGGGTCGCAGGTTCGATCCTTGGTCACGGAACTAAGATCCCACATGCTGTGGGGCAACCCGCGCGCCACAGCTACTGAGCTCGTGTGCCTCAACTAGAGCCCGTGTGCTGCAAACTACAGAGCCCATGCACCCTGGAGCCTGGGCGCCACAACTAGAGAAGAGAAAACCCACACGCCACAACTAGAGAGAAGCCCACGCACCACAACGAAGAACTCACGTGCCGCAACGAAAGATCCCGCATGCCTCAACAAAGATCCCGCATGCCACAACTAAGACCCGATGCAGCCAAAAATAAATAAATAAAATAAATAAATAATAAATAAAATCTTTTAAAAAAATCTAAATGCCTGTTCCCATAACTTTTAAAAGGATGTGTCACCCTCAGGGTAACTGTGTTATCCTGAGTGTGTTATTTAAGTTCTCTAGGTCTCAGTTCCCTCATATGCAAAATGAGATAATTACCATTAACAATAACAACACAGAGTTGTTAAAAGGGTTAAATGTGATAATCCATTCAAAGACTGACAACATATATAGCACATCTCTCAATAAATGTTTTTTCTAAAAAATTATGTAAAAACAGAAATTTCCTGTGTATTAAAATAAATCATCAACACTGTGGGGCTAACCAAACAAAAATATGGAGCCAGTATGAAAATAAAATTGTTTATGATTTCTATTAAATATTAGAAAGTAGAAACACTAAAACATCTAGAAAAATTATAAAACAAGAAAACAAAGAAATATAGCCAAACAACTAAAAAAAATCCACCTTCACTAGTAAAGATATGCAAAATTTTAAATAAAAATAAGGCATTTTCTAATGATTAAATATCATATATATGATTCACATATATGCATATGTGTATGTACAACATCCCCTTGTATAGGGTAAACATATGACCAAGTAGACAATTATATGTTGCAAGTGGCACTGCCAGTTGGTTTAAAACTTCTGAAAAAGTGATACGTGATATCACAATTTGGTAACATCTGTCAAGAGGCATTAAGTATTTCTACCATTTGATTCAGGTTTGCCAACTCTTGGAATATATCTTAAGGAGATAATACTAACAGGAAGAAACAGTTCAATGTCATACTGTTTACTGAAGTATTATCATTTTAATTGAAATCACCAACTACAAGGAAATGTCTAGTAAAATATGTCACATCCATTTCATGGAAAAATATGCAATCATTAAAAATAATGTTTATGGGAACATGAAAAATGTTGTTGTAACATTAAGTGAAAGAAAAATAATAAAAATGACATAAACCCTATGATGACTCTTTAAAAATAAGTTAATTTAGTCAATGTACATTTACCGAGAACCTTAAATTCCCAAGGTGATTCTAGATGTTTGGGTTCGGTAGTAAAACAAAAAGACAAAAAAATTCTAGCCCTCACAGAGCATATACTCTACTGGAGATTTAATGGTATTAGTCTCTGAATTCTACCAGCAAAGACTGGTGAGATAGAGAACAAAAGAAAGTTGTATTTTGGGTGGAAATATCAATAATTTTCCCCCTTCTACTTTTCCATATTTTTACAAATTGTATCTAATGCTGTGACTCCTACTCTGAGTAACTTAAATTTGAAGAGCCCAGGCTGGAAACTACAAAGTTAATATTCCATGCAAATTTAAGAGATATTTTCAGGAAGTCAATCAAGCTTAACATAAATTCTGTCTATAGAAGTTAAGGCTTCAAACACTAAATGAAACGTTAATGTCTTGCTTATCATCTGAATTGTGTGTACACACAGGTATGTGTGTGTGTCAGCTTGTAGGGGTGGAGTGGGGGAACTGGTATCAATCTTGGTTGTTGACACCGGTGATTTTTCAATGTATAGATCAGAAGAGCTTGCACTGATAGTGCTGTATATGTCAGTTTAATGAAAATGCGAAAACAATTTATTAATAAACCATAGTTTGGGGGACGTCTTCTAAAATATGATATTTACAAAAGGAAAAATAATAATTGTAACAAGTTTGGAACTGATGAAGATGGCCTGTAAGATCTCTTGGTCAGAAGGTCCAATGTAGAACTTTCAATTAAGGCTCTGGAGTAACATGAGATTTTGAGCGTTAATTTATAGAGTTGGCGTTATTCCAACCAAAAGCAATGGCTGTTAAGCATATATTTCACTTTTACATTAAAAAGGCCAAACTAAAGCCTTAGTTTTTACATGGACATCTCAATAAACAAATTTAACCCTATAAAGGCAAAATGTAAGATTTCAAGAGATCCTGGGGTCTCTTGTTGCTGGCATTCTTATTATCCATAAACTATAACCGTCAACCCCCCGCCCAAAAAAAGAACAAAACCCAAAAGAGATAAGGAAAAAAGAGCCCCAGAACTCTCCAAAACAGCTAGTGTAAGCCTCAAAGGGTAATTTGACTTCTTAACCTGCTATCCCAACAGAAATGATTGTGTCTAACTGCTTGCCTTTGTTCAGAGACTAATCACTAAATTGTGAAAAATCACCCTCAACTTACAAAAACTGCTCTTGATTATAAATAATTGCCCAAGACTGAGAGAAAGAGGCAGGCAAGATCCCAGTCTTTCATCCAATTTATTCAGCAGCAATCCACATTCCATTTGTCTAGACTAAATATAGCAGCATTTACACAAGAAATCAATAGTGCTTGCAGAGAGGAGAGCGAAGGCATGAATATTTCATCAAACTCAGAGAGAAATGGCAATCAGCAAACTGACGGTTCTGTGTAGGTCATCTCTGGCCTGCTGGATTAGTTCCTGTTACTTGGACAATAGCTCATCTCTGGTTAATCATAATCATATCACAGCCATTCTTTCTATTTTTAAAATTAATTGCATTGTGGGTGACAAAGGCTCATCGTATTCCAAAAAGAATGATGGGTTTTTCTTCCATCTTCTGTGACAGGCTAATAAGCCTCCCCAGGAGCAATAATAGTAACACAATACCAGGGCTGAGTTTCAACAAGTTACAGTCACTTACACATCACAGAATGTGAAAGAAAGGGCATTGTCCACAGCTGCTGTATTATCATAATTAGAAATAATCAACTAACAAGGAAAAATTAACAACCAATTTTAACAGTGGGGAAATGGAATCATCACTGTTCACAACATTTCTTGTCTAGGAACATGCAAATTACTTAGAACAGGTGGCCAGTGATACATAAGTTAGAAGGAAGTTGATGATAACAGTAGCATTAGCATTACTTATAAACAAATCCTGTTTTCTTAACAGATCTCATAACTTTATTTAGACTCACCCTATTTGTCTGAGATTTCAAATACATGTGACATATATATGTATATGTTTATTGTTATTCTAATAGCAAATACCCAGTCAGAACATTTCCACATATATTTAGTCTTATTATCACTTTACAGAGTTTTGCTCGTTATTTCCTCAGTGTCTTTTCTTACTAACTCTTTGATAGTTATTCCCTCCTCTACTTAGGACTTAACAACTCATGCAATTTTTTAGAAATAGTTTTTACTTTAAGAAACATGGAAACAAAAAAGCTCCCATTTCAAAATAAAAATCTCAGCTCATATAGATGCTTATGATAATTACATTTATTTCAGCAACATATACACCTGTTCAGCTGTAACTAAATTTCTTTGATAAATACATTTTTTTAAATACCAAAACCATTAAAGAGTTCAATCAAAGTACTAAGGATACCCTAAGTAGTCACGGCATGTTTCTTTTTCTTTTTTTTTTTTTTTTGCGGTTGTGGCCTCTCCCGTTGCAGAGCACAGGCTCCGGACGCGCAGGCTCAGCGGCCATGGCTCAGGGGGCCCAGCCGCTCCGCGGCACGTGGGATCTTCCCGGACCGGGGCACCAACCCGCGTCCCCTGCATGGGCAGGCGGACTCTCAACCACTGCGCCACCAGGGAAGCCCCACGGCATGTTTCTTAATTTTTCACTTTAGATGCTATTATTTACAGCACATGTATGTAGGGAGAATTGTTGTATGTTCAAAAACAGGAATCTTTGGTTGCTTCTTTATCAGCTGGGTTACAAACAAGAAGCCATCCATTTTAAGAATGTTTTCAGTGAATAACTTGCAAACCTCATGGATGGAAAAATTCTAAGAATGCAAATTTTGACCATTTACAACTATCACAACAACGGTGAAGACTGTTCACGCTGTTCCTCTGAATGAGATCCCGAAGCAGTGCAGTGTAAAGCACAGGCTTTCACACACAGAAAAAAGGCACAGGCACAATCTCGCCACCAATGTGTATGTGTCAATTCAGTTACAAGTTGAAACTTGAAAAAATGTGACAAAAAATGGAACCATGTTTAACTATCTCAGTTAATATGCACAATTACAGCAGCTATAGTAATATTCAGGATACAGCATCACCAGTGCTGCCCACAGCCAGTTTATATGGAAAATAAGTTCTTACACCAAGAAATGGTTGACCACAACCACTGGCAGGTGGATGTATGAATAACGATTTCCAGATCTGGGAGAAACAAATGTTGCTCTGATCATCTGCTCAGCTTCTTTTGTTCCTCCTTTCCTGCACAGAAATCTTTGGGCCTGCAGACTCTGCCCATGGGAAAAGGCTGCCTGTTGTGCTGTTTTGTGCTTTAACATCATCCTGTCAAATATGTGGGCCTGTCATTAGTTCAGGGCTCAGAAAAGAATGTGGATATGGAGGACAGTATGGAGGAGTTTTTTTTCCTTAAAAACCTGAAAATAGAACTACCATGTGACCCAGCAATCCCACTACTGGGCATATACCCAGAGAAAGCCATAATTCAAAAAGATACCTGCACCCCAATGTTCACTGCAGCACTATTTACAATAGCCAGGACACCGAAGCAACCTAAGTGTCCATCAACAGAGGAATGGATAAAGAAGATGTGGTATATATATACAATGGAATATATTACTCAGCCATAAAAAGGAACGAAATTGGGTCATTTGTAGAGATGTGGATGGACCTAAAGGCTGTCATACAGAGTGAAGTTAAGTCAAAAAGAGAAAAACAAATATCGTATATTAACACATGTATGTGGAATCTATAAAGATGGTATAGATGATCTTATCTGCACAACAGAAATAGAGACACACACGTAGAGAACAAACATATGGACACCAATGGGGAGAAAGGGGTGGTGGTGGGATGAACTGGGAGAAAGCGATTGACATATATATATATACTGTTGATACTATGTATAAAATAGATAACTAATGAGAACCTATTGTATAGCTCAGGGAACTCTACTCAGTGCTCCGTGGTGACTTAAATGGGAAGGAAATCCAAAAAGAGGGGATATATGTATACGTATAGCTGATTCACTTTGCTGTACAACAGAAACTAACACAAAATTATAAAGCAACTATACTCCAATAAAAATTAATTACAAAAAAAAGAATGTGGAATATCTGTCTCGGATACATGTAATCCAGACTTTCTCAAAGTATAGCCTTTAATAATAGTTTAAGTACATGGGAAAGTCTGAAGGAATTTATATGAAACTTCATCAGGAATAGACATCTTTCACTAATCTTTTCCTACTTGTTTCTTTTTTGCAGCCTTTGCCAGGAGAGGCTGGTTCTATTAACATATGTGGACATGTATCCTAATGATACCCTGTCATCTATGAAACTCTGCTCAATACCAAGATGTTCACTTATGCTGGTTTGACAGGTAGTGTCAGAGAGATTATTACCTGCTCTGTAGAGTACGTACTGCCTTGTCCTGTCATTTCTGTACTTTCTGGCCAAACCGAAATCAATATGGAATAAAAACAGTGACACCCACTACCAATTAGCAAGTTATCTGGTTTACTGTGTCTTAAACTGTTCATATGCACATACGCAATTCTACTGATCATCTTGGTCAGCTAATGCTAGTACAGTTTTCACTGTGAGCCTTCTTGAACAGAAACTGGAGAGGTCTTGGAGAATGGATGGAAGAAGATCCATAAGTATCACTTACAGTCTTTGTACTATTGATACAACTTTATGTGTGGGATGTCAATCCCACCATGAAGAATCTTAAAGTTTGCTCTGGTACAGCAACAGGGAATACCTAGCTTTTGTGATTCTAGATTCACTGCCACTTCCTCATCATTGGTTATGTTGATCACCAGAAAGAGTTCTTCGGGTAGAATCCATGGGCTTCAGGAAAGAAATAGAACTTAAATGTTTTTCTTCCTTCAACTCCATGAAATTGATTTACATTCATTTAAACCACCTTGATATTTCCTTTTCTGAAATCCTGCTACCACCTCTCACCCCCTTTCTTTTAACACTGATGTGGAACAAAAGAAGTCCAATTTTGTAATTTTGTTCACACTTTTATCCATTATATCTTATTATATCACAGCATAAAGCTAACTGAGGGCTGGCCCATGCCTGATGGCTGTTTGTATTTTGTTCCTCTAGCTCTTTGCCTCAATAACTACATTGCAGCATAAATTCTTAAGTATAATATAATTAATACTATCTAAAGAAAGTATTAGACTGTTTAGGGCTGTGTATATCTAAAATAACATTGAAATCACTGTTTTTAAAGTATCATAGGTTGACATATCGCTTTTCATTTACACCTTTATTCAGCAAATATTTGTAAAGCCATATTAATTGCCAAAACAGCTTTTAGTCAACAAGAGAAGGAACTGCCTTCAAGGAACTCATGTGTTGATGCACATCAAGCCATAAACTGATGTAGAAAACATCAAGGGCAATGATGTTGGTGTTCTAGAATCCCACCTGGGCCCTCTTCTATTTTCCCTCCAGGACTCTCAATGGTGATACTTTCCATTCCCAGGACTTTATTTGCTTCCGCTATGGTCACAATTCTGTCTCCAGCCTAAACATCTATTCTAAACTTGCCACCCATATGTATAACTAGTACTGGTACTCTTCATTTACCTGTCCTACTCTGCTCTTTCTCCAGTGCCTCTGGTCTCAGTTTGTGCAGCCAGAGGAGAACATGAAAGTGATATTTGACTCCTCTTTCCCTTTATTATCCATACCCAATCAACATAAACAATCTACTCTTAAGTATTTTTTGAATTCATCAAGCTCTCTCCACTACCACTGCCTATTTTACTAAAGCAGCCCTCTGTCACTTTCCTGGGTAACACCCATCAGTGGAACCCCAATCTTTAACATGATGGCCTATCCTTCTATGATGTGCTTTCTGCCCGTGTTTTCAGCTTCAACACCCCCTATTCTCCTCCCTTCATTTGAGTCACACTGATCTTCTTTCAGTCCGTAAACACACCATGCTCTCCGAAATCTCAGAGATTTCTTATATACATTGTCTCTTTCTAAATTCCAATCCCATCCCATTTTTCTATACTGATTCTTACTTATCCTTCATAGCTTAGCTAAAAATGATTTGATGTAGGATGTCTTTCTGTATCTTATTGTATTTTCTCATTAAATTTTTCAATTCACTTTCATAATATTTGTTTAATTGACTCCCTTCACCATTATTCTAAGTTCCTTGAGAAGAGGGACCACATTTTCAGTGCCTGGCACAGCATAAAATCATAGTAATGCCTCAGTGCATACCTGAAATGAATGAAGGAATAAATGAATGAGTGATAGTGATGAATCATATGGTAATAAAATTAGAAATACATATGTACATATCCAATTAAAATCCTAAAACAATTATTTATTAGTTCTTTTTGACTGTCTGAATCCAGGTAAACATTGACTGTTTATTGATAAGTAAATGAGTTTCTGGCAAAAGTGATTAAGTATTTGAAAAAAGCAATCCCCCAAATTTTTCCACCTAAGATGTCATTTCACATTTCCTAGACCCCAAGTTATCTCTTAAAACTCAGTGTGCTGACAGGTGACAACCACCAAAGTGCAGTAAGGGAGCACTGAGTAAAATAAAACTTACCCATCATGCTGTTTGCCTCAGTAGAGATCACCAAGAATAAGCCACAATCCTGAGTTATCTAAACAGTAAGGCCTAATTCATGAATGATTACCCCGTGTAATATGAGAAAATTAGAACAGAACCGATAAACTATAAGCTAAGATTTTTTTTCCAATCTCCAATTTGAAAAGTGAAGAATTACTAAATGTTAATAGAAAAGAATAAAACGTCTTAAGGTTATTTAATATTTTCTCTAAAATATCCAATAACTGATTAAAAAAAAATATTGAAGTGCCTTTTATTGAAGGCTCTTCACTGAAACGTGTAGAATCATTGCAGACTTGGAAGGCATATTTTTTTCTGAAAAAGTAAATTACTCAATTTAAATGTGGCTAACATCAAAAATTGGAAATGCAAAAACAAGCAATACAACCTCAGTTTGATGACAATGTTGCCCAAATTTCACTTTAGTAATACAAATAAATATTCTTAGCTTATTTTCCACTGTTAATATTTATATCATAATGAAATAAAGAATAAATTAATCAAACTTGAAAAAATAATTTCTAAAACAAGAATTACTTAAATTGATTAGTCCAGAAATACAATTCTCCCTGATAGTGATTCTGTTCAAGTTACACATGTTTACAGTTTCTTTAAGGTGCACTAATACATGGCATAAATGAAAAGAAAATAAATGCAAGAAGCACTCTGAGCTTTTATTTACTATTCTCTTATTCCCAGGGGTCTGAACAGGAAACAAAAATAACCACAAATGACTAAAATATCAGTAGGTCTTGAAATATCAACATTTAAGCTAAAGAAAGCTAACTTTTTAATCAAACCCTTACTATTTTGATTTACTTAATTCAAATTCCCTCTCTGCAAATATGCTTTTGAATTAAGCAGTCATAACAAACCAAAACACCAACATGAACTGCCAACTCACTTGTAATACCCACTTAGTTCTAAAGTATCGCAGTGTTTGCTAGTTCTTTACTATTTGAGAACCAAGTAGAAGCTTCATTGAGCTTCCTGCAGTATGGGAACAAAATCAAACCAATTTACGTGACTTCAAGGTAATAGGAGCTAAGAACCTAATCCATATCATTTTGTAATTTGAGACAAAAATTTAAGCAGATATAATGATACCTGTAAATGAAACATTCAGTAGATGAGAAATGTTAGTGCTGTGAAGTAGGGAATACAGGTATTGATCTAAAAAGTGTCATTTATTCAGCCATCTATACCACTCATCATCTGGAATGTACAGCAAACTGACTTCTGTAAGAACTAAGACGAAGGTGGGACAAACTGTCTCCTCCATATTTTTCTCTACAACTTATATATTTTTCTAGGTTACAGACAAGTACTAAATTTTTACTATTTGCAAATAGCTAACACCACTTCCTTCTCATTAAGAAAACTTAATATGTGAGGCAGGGGATTCCCCTCTGACTCCAGAACTTAGTTCATCACCTGACATGTAATATAAGTTTAATAAATATTGGTTGAATAAATGATTCTCTCAGCAGATACCCCACTCTAATAACACTTTTTTTGAACAAATTACATTTGTTTATTTGGCAAATAGACTTTTTTCAAAGAATATGTTCCCACTCCTCTATCAGGAACCCTTGTGTGCCGAAGTATGTAACTGTACTCTGTTTTGAGAGAAAAGAAGAGTTTTTATTGGTTTTGTGTACTGCCAGCAAGAAACAATTGCCTTTAACCTAAAAAATATTCCAATATTTTCTGAAAGCTTCAATGCTTAGTATATTTAAGACAAGAGCATATATTAAAAGTTGCAGGAAGGTATGAAAGAAAAAGAGCAGAAATGCCATGCATGAGGCTTCTCTCATTTTCCTCTTCGATTTAAACCATGTCTTTTCCTTTTCTACTCTCTAATCTTCAGTCTTACATAATGGGACTAGGACTTCAACCTTTTTTCCACCCTCCCCTTCTCCAGATCTCAGTTGTTTTCTAAGTTCTGAGGAAATCTTTATTACAAAACAAAAGGCTTATAGTCCCACTAAAACATTCTAATATAGGATTGCACTCACTTTTAAAAAGCAAAAACATTTCTTTAAACAGCTGGATACTTTCTTCAAATAAAAACTTATGAATAGTCCCAACGTATAAAACCAGCACGAGTGCAACTGTTAAGTAGGAGCCAATGTCCCACCCACTCACTTCCTCCTTGGCCTGTTCCCCTGGGAATCCAGACTCCACGGAATTCAACTGAAAAACACTGTTCTAACAGCATTATTTCTTTATTTGCTAAATTCAAATCAGAGGCAAATTACATTAGTCCTCTTTCAAAGAAAAATGCATTACTGTTTCATGGAATTATAAGAATTTGGAATGTATGATTTGGAAATAATAAAGTTTCACTTTGTACATACAATTTGGGGGTGAAAGTTAATGTTAAAAGATAAAAATTCGGGACTTCCCTGGTGGTGCAGTGATTAAGAATCTGCCTGCCAATGCAGGGGACACGGGTTCGAGCCCTGGTCCGGGAGGATCCCACAGGCCGCGGAGCAACTAGGCCCGTGAGCCACAACTACTGAGCCTGTGCTCTAGAGCGCACGAGCCACAACTACTGAGCCTGCGCCTGGAGTCCATGCTCTGCAACAAGAGAAGCCACCGCAATGAGAAGCCCGCGTACCGCAGTGAAGAGTAGCCCCCTCTCGCCGCAACTAGAGAAAGCCCAGGCGCAGCAACAAAGACCCAACGCAGCCAAAAAAGAAAAAAATCATCCAAAATTGCATAATTTCAAACCTAGCCAGATAAATGCATTGGCACCCGTGTTTATGTTATTGCCACATGGTGGCACCACTCTTGTTCGTAAGTAGAAATACCCACTATCCTTTGTCAGAAGTGCTTCGGATATGAGTTTTAAAATAATTATGCAAGCTTGGAATTATGCAAAGTTTTCAGGCCTTGAGCATTTTAATGAAATGTGACTTCCCTATGCTGATTCCAAATTTAGCTTTCTAAACTTGGGTAAGAACAAAGACTAATACCATATTGTTGGTTGGTCTGGAGAGTTGTTTTGCTTTAATTTAAATTATGGAGCCAACACCAATATAGCACTTACTATGTGCCACACACCGTTCTGAATGCTTTAAAAGAAATGTTAACTCATTTATCCTTCTTCACAACACTATAAGGTTGTGCTATCTGGTAACCCACGGGGTAGACACAATTATGAGCCTCATTTCACCAATGAGGAAAATGTAGGCCACAGAGGAAATTGGCCAAGGTCACACGGCTACTTAGTGGTGCAACAGGAATTAGAACATACACCAACCAGCTGCAGAGTCTATGGTCTTGGCCACTCCACTATTATTCTTCTTGACTTCTGCAAAACAGGTATCCAATTTAATTTCTACACAGTTCACCTTGAAGTTTGCCTTGATGTAAATGAGAATGAAAAGTTTTTTGTTAAAATAATATTACATATTTTTTAGAGGTAAAAGGAAAGCATTTGCTTGTAACGGCCAATATATACCATAGAGAAATGTGTAATGGAACACATTTCTGCATATTTTAACACATTGGTGAATTTTCAGGTGTTTCAATGCTCTCTTTAGAAACAATTCTGTATTTAGGAATTGCAAATTTAGTATTTCACCCTTTTCTTTTAGCTACAGAAATTTCTGTTGAGTCTATACAATTTTTAAAAATTCATCTTACTCTCTAATCTGAAATCCACTAACTCACAGGTAAAGACAACCTAATAATGAAGTTATTATTAGTACTTGATTAACTAAATCACATTGGATTGTTTCAGAAAGAGATACTGAATCATATTAACTGTAAACTGTTAATGAGACTTGAATGTATTGTTCATAAATTTTTAGATTACTTTTTTAATTGAAGAAAGAAAGCAGTAACAAAAAAGAAGAGGCAGCTGTTTTTTGACAGTATGAGAAAAGATTTGACAGGATAGACTGTGGTGGTTTATCTTTTTCTTATTTCAGGGTTTTTTTTGGTTCATGATTCCTTGTGCATTATAAAAGATGATCACTAGCCATTAAGGCACAACTTGTTAGGTAAGTGAAAGGGTCTACCTAAAAGAAGAGCCTAAAATTGTCAGAAGAATCTAATTTTTTAAAATATATAAAGAGAAATCAATGTGACAGTATATGTGCCTTAAAGATATTCATAATTTGGCATAAGAAAATGTAATAATTTTTCTTTTCTGTTTAATTAGACTGTGATTAAAATTTCTATTGCTGGTAGAACTCATAGTATCTGTTTATAGAAATAGGCTGTATTCAGAGAACTGTCAGCATTACAGAATGCTTCTCAATATTTTAAGCACAGCTTTGAGATAATCAGTCTACAATTTGAAGTGGTATATACAATTTGTACAAACAAAAGTATAAGAAATAATTTAAAGCATTAAAAATGAACATAACTGTGTAGAGCCGGGGTAAGCAAACTATGGCTCACGGGCCAATTCCAGCCTGCCTCCTGTTTTTTTACTGCCTGCTACATATGAATGCTTTTCATATTCTTAAACGGTGAAAAAGTAAAGAGAAAAACCTTTCGTGACATGTGAAAATTACGTGAAATTCAAATTTCAGTGCTCACAAATAAAGTTTTATTGGAACACAGTCACACCCATTCACTTATTTATTGTCTATGGCTGCTTTTACACCACAAAAGCAGAGTTGAGTGTGACAGAGGCAGTACAGGCTGCGAAGCCTAAAATAGTTACTATCTGCCCTGAATGAAAAAGTCTGCCAAACCTTGTGGCAGAGAATCTACATCTACTTTTTATTCTCATACAGTGACACCTCCCATTGACAATCCAATGCCTAAGCTACCTCTCTACTCTCTACCCTACTGGTATAATGTAGAAGGATAAAAATTACCATAGTTTATTTCATCTAAAATAAAACATAATTAGGAAGCAGATTACGCTGACAAGGAAAATTCCATGTAAAAGTAGCTCTAAGTATTTTTATTGGACTAATATATTAGTTTTAGGCTTTGTTGCTTGCTCTTCGCATTAAGCAGTTAACTAGAAAACAAAAATATAAGTAAGAACGATGACATTTTAAAGTGAGGAATGTATGCTGAGCACTAGCTACAATTTTTGCATGGAGTTTTTTCATTTAATATAGCAATCATTATTCCCATTTTACAGGTGATGATAATGAGCAATAGACAGGCTAGAGTGAAAACTTCCAAGGTCACATACACAACATTTTTTTAAGTGCTACTTTTTTATCTTGCTTACTTAAAATCATGGTAAATGACACTACATGAAAGTCACTGTATCGTACTCCATATTAAAGATTCAGGTGGCTTCTCCTTCTAACTTATCTCTTTTCTATGAGGCAAAGATAACAGACTCTGCATGTTAGAAGCTAGATCTAGAACAAATATTTGTTCAATTGAAATTTCTTTTACTAAAAAGAAAATGACACAGACTGCTCCCATCTGTGTAGCAGTTGATATATGATTCCTCATACTACACACACACACACACACACACACACACGGCCAGTACATCTTACAGAAATCAACATGTGAACATTTGAATGAGTTTAGGAAAGGAATGCTTAGAAATTACAGGATATTGTGTTTATTTGATGTTAAAATTTTTGTTAATAATGTGTGGGTTGATTTAGTTTGTACTGAATATTTTAAAACCTTGAGGTTTTAAAGAAACAGCACATGCACCTCAAAGCTACAATAATACCTACTACAAGGTTGGCTATTATATCCTAGTGATAGATCTGCAGCCAAACCACTAAAGAAATGTGGTGCCTCAAACAAAATAGACCTACTAGTTAGGCATTGTAAGAAAAAAAAACTTATGGACAAAAATAGTTACCCAAATGTCCTTCCAGATATTAATGTAATTTTAAATTAATGTAACCCAAGATTATAGGAAATATATTGCTAATCACAGAGTTTACCACAGCCATTCTGAATCCAATGGTTTCATTTTATTTTCCACAGAATTCGTAATATAACTTAGATCAGATGAGTTGAGATTCAACAACTTGAGAACTCATTTATTACACAGAATTTTAAGTTCTAGTTTTTTTTTAATGCTTCAACTCAGCAGTTTGGTATCTATAATCCTTCAAATTAAAAAAAAAGTAAATATTACCTTGGTTAAACAAAAAGAAACAAAAGAGAACAAAAACACATGAAAATTTTCTTTATCCTAAGAGAAAAGCCACTTTTATAGTAGTTATTCAGGGTTCCTTTCCCTGTTGGGGTAGAGGGAGAGATAAGGAGACAGAATCCCATGTGATTCCTTAGGTCAGTGAGGAAATTCAACCTGCCACGTTAGGCATGCTTCTCTAAGATTTATGTAGGTCATTCAGTTGGGTTTATTCCTCTCACGGTAAATTTGGCAGGATGCAGGATTTAGTCAAAGTCAAGGTTCAGAAATTTCTGGGCATGTCTGGAGAGCAGGTGGGGCTGGCACAACAGATGTCCATTTGCATAAATGACTAAGGCATCTCCTAAGAAAAACTCATCTTCAGCAAAGAGGAAGCCAGGCCTGACACACGTGACCTGATAACCAAGCCTCAGGGCCTGAGTGATTCTGATTCTCAACACAAGGTGCATCCCTCCTCTGTCTACTCTCACCTCCAGGTCCCAGGGTGCAAACCTAGATCCCACCCTCTATGCTGCTCTGAAAATGCTTTCACCAAACTCATCAGTAACATCAAATTGTTAAAACCAAGGCTTGGTGTTACTTGATTCTCACAATCATGGGACACAGTTGTTTTAGAGAATAGATAAATGAATCGATCTATCAGTCCATCTTCTTTCAATCACTGGCTAATACCCAAGATCTTGCCAAAGGAGAGAAGCAGAACATGGCAGAAAGAAAACTGAGTCCTTGGTTCTAATCTTCATCACTCTACTTCTATGGGCCTTGGGTTCTTCATGTATAAGACAAATAAAAACTAAGAGGCTGAAGTAATGATCTCAAGGCTTGTTTTAGGGCCAAGGCTATTCTTTATTCTTTCCCAACCTTCAAATATATAGAATATATATTAGTCTCTATTAGAAAGTCTGTCTCATGAGATAGGCAATTCCTGTTGCCTTCATTGACTTTTTGGGTAAATCAACAACCAGAAGGGCAGGGTCTGACCATAGAGAAAGCAAGGGGTCCTAGGAGGAAAGAGAGGGATGCCTACCAAATAGAAGAAAATGACAGAGAATGGAAAGCAGGAACTCCTTTAGAAAAGCTTTATCTAATTAAAAATTATCCTAGGGCATGCTTTGCCTGAGATATAAAACTCAATTATGGTCAAAATTATTCTATTCCCTGATTGTGGTGTATGGAAACTTCTCAAACCTTCCATTATAGACAGCAAAACACACTTTCCATTTTTTATTTCAAAGAACATATTTATTTTCCTACAAGAATTGTTTCTCAGTGAGGTATAGTGAACACAGTATTTACATTTTGTTTTATTAATTACTTATGAAAATAAGAATAAACATTTTCCTCAAAAGTGCTACTACAGAGCAATACAGTACTCAATTTGACAAAAATCAGAAATATTCTGATCCCATGAAATGTAATCGATAGTCAAAGGTACCCACATTGCTTAATAAGGTAACAGAAAATTGCCAGTAATTAGGAAGAAGAAAACCAACTAAAGTTGAAAAGTAAAACTGAAAAAAAAAAATTACCCACAATTTAAATATCTTAGAATTCCTTTTTTTGGTTAATGTATAAAAATAACATTACCTGCAAAGGTTTATACAAGTAAAATTACCATCACACATCAATACTTATTTTAATTATTTCAGTGCATTTAGATATGAACTAAGTTTTGGGTTTCTTTTTTTTCTTTTTCCCTAAAAGAATCGTCCTTTTTTTTTTCCTCTACAGAAGTACCCTAACTGTCCAAAGCATTTGGTCCTGTTCAATAGCTAAAGAACTCTTTTTTTTCTCCTCTCTCTAATTTGGCTTCAAGTCAATGCTGTTTTTCTCATTCCAACTGTTTTGGACATATGCTGGCCCAACTAACAATGGTAAACACAGCAAGCTGTCTCTGATATGGTGCTGATTAAGTCATCTTGTGAGCAAGCAGAGTTTGGATGTTAAGATGCTAAGAAAAAAACTACTTTCAGAAATTCTCCTCCCTTTGAAAAATATTTGGATTTTCAATTTTAAATTATATGATAAACAAACCATGGGATACTTTGAAAATACATTCACTCAATGCTGGCCTAGGCATTTAAGAAAAATAGAAAACGAAAACATGGTTCTTATATTCATGGATTTTACAGTTTAAAAGTATAAGGGAAAGCATAGGGAAGAATGGAGCCCAAACATGGGCTTAAAAATAACTTTCTAAAGAATGGCACTTGCATGTCTTGCAAGAAAAAAGGTATAAAATTGAAATCATGAATACTTTGAATTGCATTTTTATATGCTATTAGTAAAATATTAGTACAAAACTAGTACCTTAAACCAAAAGATTTAGGAATAGAGATCCAATGAATACCATAAGCATGTGGTACAAAATAATTGGAAGGAATACAAATATTGTAGAGTACATAATTGTTATTCAGAATGAAAAATTATTTTTAAATATTGGCTCAGATTCTGTTTTTGTACATGTGAATCGAGCACTTATTTTTTACTTAGCTTAGATAGCTAAGTGCCAGCTTCCTCTCATTATGCAAACAGATAAAACCAAATTGTTAAATAAAGCCAGAAATACAATTCTTCTCTTAAAATACATATATATTTGGAACCCTAAGAGGAAAAAGCAACTCAAAAACGGGACCATCTCAAACTTAAGAAAACTGTAATACTTTATTTATCACCAAAGCTCTCACCAGGTTAATACTATCCATTATTTGACAGATGTGAAAGCAAGACAGATTAATTTATAATCATGGACAATTTTTTTTTCAGTTTTACTCTTAAAATTTAACTCAGTTTTCTTACCTCTAAACAATGCAGGCCCCAAAAATAGAAGGGTGAGGAGTAATAACTAGTTGTTGTTATCAAAAGATTTACAATCTAAGCAGGGTGGGTATCTGAGGGAAGAAATGGTGAGAAAACATACAAAAGATATAGAATATGATAAAGTCTACACTTAATGATCTGAATAGATAATTAGGGATGTTGATGGGTGCAAATTTTTGAGAGTTTTCTCTATGAAATGTATTGTGCTAAGCACCTTAAATACATTATGAAATCACAGAAATAGTAACAATTTTTTCTATAGGGGTCATAAGAAATGCTCCTGAGTACAATGTATTAAGAGGATGGTAGATGGAGAAATAACTAAAAAGCTAACAGCAACAACAAAAGCAGACAAGAAGATAACCATTGAATAGCTAAGGTACCGAACACAGAATAGAAAGGGATGAATTTAAGGGATGTCTTCAAGGTACAGTCAGCAAGACTGGAAGACCAACTGAATGAAATAACTAGGAATTCTTTAAAAAAAAATCACTGATATATTTAGATTATGGTAGCATTGTTACAGCAACACTGAACATTTTTGTTAATTTTAAAATTATAGGGCAAAAGAACATATAATTTTATTTTCTTTAAAAAGGCAAAATCTTTCGATGGCAAAAGTGGGGAGCACATAAATGGCAATAAACTATTTTGTAGTCATCAATATGTTTTCTAACTGTACAAAACCATATTATAATATATTTAGAAATTCTGGGAAACTTTTGATCAGTAAATACAATCAAACTAAGTAAAAGGTCAATAAAAATGACCTACACATGAAGAAGGAATAAAATTCTTAGGCAGAAATTAAACAAAATAACTGCAACACTTGTACACTGAAATTATAAATCATTTTGGAAAGAAATTAAATGAGATGTAAATAAATGGAAATACATCCCATGTTCATAGATCAGATGACTTAATATTACTAAGATAGCAATACCCCCCAAATTTATCCGCAGATTCAATACAATCCCTGTCAAATTCCTACTTTTGCTTTGTTTATTTGCAGAAATTGACAAGCTGATCTTAAAATTCATATGAAAATGGAAGGGACTCACAATAGCCAAAACACTCTTTTTTTTTTTTTTTTTTTTTTTTTGCGGTATGTGGGCCTCTCACTGTTGTGGCCTCTCCCGTTGCGGAGCACAGGCTCCGGACGCGCAGGCCCAACGGCCATGGCTCACGGGCCCAGCCGCTCCGCGGCATGTGGGATCCTCCCAGACCGGGGCACGAACCCATGTCCCCTGCATCGGCAGGCGGACTCTCAACCACTGCGCCACCAGGGAAGCCCCAAAACACTCTTGAAAAGAAAAAACAATATGGAGGACACACTTCCTGGTTTTAGAACTTACTACAGAACTATAATAATCAAGACACTGGCATAGAACATGTGTATATATCAATGAAATAGAACTAAGTGTCTAAAAACAAAGCTTTACACTTATGGTCAATTGTTTTGTGACAAGAGTGTTAAGACAGTTCATGGAAAAAGAACAGTATTTTCAACAAATTGTGCTAGGACAACTAGATATCGAGATGCAAAAATAATGAAGTTGGGACACAGACATAGAGAATGGACCTGAGGACACAGCAGGGTAAGGGGAAGCTGGGACAAAGTGAGAGAGTGGCATGGACATATATACACTACCAAATGTAAAATGGATGGCTAGTGGGAAGCTGCTGCGCAGCCCAGGGAGATCAGCTTGGTGCTTTGTGATCACCTAGCGGGGTGGGATACGGAGGGTGGGAGGGAGATGCAAGAGGGAGGAGATATGGGGATATAGGTATACGTACAGCTGATGCACTTTTTTATACAGCAGCAACTAACACAACGTTGTAAAGCAATTATACTCCAATACAATTTTAAAAAAATGAAGTTGGAACCCTACCTTCCACCACACACAAAAAATTAACTCAAAATTGATCACAGACGTAAGTATACGGCTAAAACTATAAAACTCTTAGGAGAAAAAACAGGAGTAAATCTTTGTGGCCTTGGATCCTGGCAATGGTTTCTTAAATAACAAAATCAAAAGCACAAGCAAAGGAAAAAAAAAAAGATAGATTTACATTAAAATTAAAACATTTGTGCTGAAAATGATAACATCTATACAAAGAATGGGGGAAGATATTCACAAATTATAAATCTGATAAGGATCTAGTATCCAGAATAAATAAATTTGTAAGAGTTAAACTGAACAACAAAAATACAAACAACCCGATTAAAAAATGGGCAAAGAACTTGAAAAGATATTTCTTAAAAGAAGATATACAAATGACCAATAAGCACTTGAAAAGATTCTCAGCAACATTAGTCTTCAGGGCAATGCAAATCAAAACCACAATGAGACACCACTTCACACCCACTAGAATGGCTGTAATAAAATAGACAGATTATACCAAGTATTGACAAGCACTTATGACCCAGCTATTCCACTCCCAGGTATATACAACAAGAGAAATGAAAAACACATCCAACAGAAAAACCTGTACAGAAATGTTCACGGCAATATTATTCATAATAACCAAAAGACAGAACAACCCAAATGTCGATCAGTGGATGAACTGATAAATAAAATGTGGCATATCCATACAAGAGAGTATTTATTCAGTAATACTAAATAGTAAAAATAAGTGAAGTACTGATACATGCCAACATGGATAAACCTTAACAACACTATGCTGAACAAAGTAAGCTAGCCACATAAGACTAGATATTGTGTGATTCCATTTATACCACATGTCCAAAATAGGCAAATTTACAGAGACAAAAAATAGATTAATGATTGTTTATGGCTGGGAGAGGGAAAGTGGGAATGAGAAATGATTGCTAGTGGGTATGAGTTTTTTTAGGGTAGACAAAAGTATTCAAAATTAGATTGTGGTGAGGGTTACATAACCCTGTGAATATACTTAAAAACACTGAATTATACATGTTAAATGAGTGAATTTTTATGATATATCTCAATTATGCTGTTAAAATAATTGAATAAAAAATTTTAAATATACTGAGATCTAGAAATAACAAAAAGTTAATATATAGAACAAAATATTTCTTCATTTCAGAACTATAAAAGACAATCACTTGGGAACTGTTATATTTCCAGAAATATAACATACAGAAATTTTAAAGTATGCAAAGTGAAAGTTGCCAATGCCTTATTAATATTTTCCCTTAAGCTATTAAGATTATATTTTTAATTCAATACATACTATCACCAGCTTCTTTGGAGCAGAATGTGTGAAAACACAGACTTAAAATGCCACCACAGTATTGACTCCATCCTTTTAATCAAGGAATCAGACCTTTCACGTGATCGAGAAAAATGATTCATTTTCTTGTTCCTTTCCCCCCCTGACACTTTAGGTTTTCTGGGGCTAACTGATACAGCATGAAGGAACATATGTGGTCTGCTTCAAGCCTCCAATTTCTTAACGGAAAAGCCACTTTCTTTCTAATACCTGAACGGGAGGATAAATCAAGGTTAAGGTCCAAGCAAAACTCCTAAATGTATACTCAGACGTTCATGACCTTCCCCCTTGCCCCCATCTTCTCCTTAACAAGCCTTTTCTTCCCACCCCCTTGATATTTCCTCTGTGACACTAGGTGAGCTAAGTCCCATGGTCCCCACAATACTCATGTCATCAATGTAAATATTTCACCTTTGTCCATTTCCCCACTAGCAAAACAGAACAGGCCCTCAGCAAGGTTGCTTTATTTGTGCATCCACTCATTCCACAAATACATTCTGTTTATTAAGTGGCAATCACTGCACCGAGTGACAAAACACTGAACAAAGCACTAAGGTGGGGAGAAAAATAAACAGTATTCAATTACACTACAGTGAGGAAGCATGATATCAGAGATACACACAGGGCACCGTGGGCATGCTTTACACAACAAAGTTTTGGAGCTGGGTATATGCAGGAAACTTCAAGTAATCATTGTCACAGAGGCACACAAAGGATGTGGATGGCAGAGTGTTGAGTGTTGAGAGGAGGAAGTGGAAGCTAATATTACATGACAAAGAGTTTGAGACTCAAAAAATTAATATTTATTGAGTGAATACTCTGTTAGAGAAACTGTACTACTGCCTTTAAATCTATTTTGCTCAGTTAATTCTCCACAACTTGGTAAGGTCTTTAGTATTATGATTTCCATTTTACAGACGGAATACCAAGATTTAGCACAGTTATGTTCCATACTCAACATTTCTCAGCTGAGAGGTAACATGGAAAGCTAAGTCAAATCAGTCTGAGCACAATTAGGACATTATTTTCTATAAATTATCCCCATGACCTTTAAGATTTCTGCAAATGTTAGGCAAATTAATTTTTAAGTAACTAATAAATAAAATATTTGCCTCTTGGTAAGGCAGAGTGATTGGGATATTCAAGCACAAGGAAAATGCACTTGTCATTATATATTCTTCTACGTATTTCAGATGTCATATCATGTTATGTATTATCTATTCAAGTAAATGAATAATCAATCAAAACAAATACAGGACAGTACAATTTGGATCACCTCTGCTAGCCTCTGGTGTCTAAGCTTATATTTAAGTAGGGCAGCTAGCATTACTGGCTCCGACAAGCACGTACGAAACAAACAGACTTTAGACTGAGATATTTGATTGAAAAAGTATCTCACAGACTACATTAAAGTTTTTCAAAAGTTATATTCCCAAAGCTGTTACTAAATAGTTGTCTCTACTTTGGCTGAGACCCCAGGAAAATGAGTATCAACTACTCCCACATTCTAGATCACCCATGCAGTAAGGCAAAGGTATAAACAAAACCAGTGTGGGAACCCATGGCTCCTCAACACTCAAAGGTATAAAAGAGCTGCAGTAAAACTAGCCAAGACATTGGAGAAAAGAGATGGAGAGTTTCTTGAGGAAGAGTGTCGACGTATGTATTCCCCAGCCCACTCCCTCCTCCTTAGTGATGTAGGGCTTGCCTGTCCCTCCCCTTAAGATTAATGAGAAGGGCTTGAAAGAACACACTTGGAGAACTTGATATGCTTCCTGAAATTTTGGAGACAGGGTGGACTGGTTTCTGACTCAAGTCTGAGAAATCTAAAGAATAAGAAGGTAACTGAGTCCACTTGGAGAAAGAAGGCACACCTGATGAGCAGGTCTAAGGTGTATATTGTGTAGAGCAGATTTAGGCCAGGAGAGAAAGAGGATGACAAGACTGGCCTGGGATTGTCTTACAATCTGCCTGTGAGGGACACCTAACTGATCGAGGACACTTCAGCAAGAATACTCCAGAGGTGTACAGGCTGGTACCCAAAGAATGAAGGAGCATGTAATTGGCCAATTGTGGGGTGTTTCACTTAGTTCAGGGAACTGGGTGAGTGAACCCTAATAAGCACCTGTAAGGGAAACAGGCAACTTTAATCATCTGTCCTAAGCAGGGATGTCAGTTCACAGGAGAATCCAACACAGAAGACCATTCCTGCGTCCTTACCTCTCCTCCTGGCTCCCATATCAAGCTGACAGAAGAGGAATAAAAGCAAAAAGCTGAAGAAAACAGGGAAGGTGACCATGCCTTTCGTTTCTATTTCAGGCTTATCGATGCAGCTAATCTAAGCTGAGTTGAGAAACTTTTACTTTGAATAAAGTTTGATTGTTACCATACATTGATAATTATTAAACTGAAACAATCTAAGGCTAAAGTGTGTTGAGTACCTTTAATTATCTGATAATGAACAGAAAAGTCATGGGGCCTATAGTTCATTCCCAGTGTTGGGTCAGACATCTCCTCCAGTTCTAGTTTGAATGGGCAGAGCGGAAAGAAATTTAAGTTGGTTTTCTGTTGGTACCCTACAAATCCCAAGTGTTTAATGTAAAAGTTACAATAGTTGTGAGGAAAAAAAATTAGCCCATATGATCTTGGCATTATTAGAACCAAGTATTAGTGTGTTAGGTAAGGCACAAACCTCAGTTTCCACATCTGTAGAGTATGGTGTATAAATTCAGGGGATTAGTCCTGAAATAGTCTTGAAATGAGCCCTGATATATAGCTGTTAGGTGACCTTGGCAAAACAAAGTTTCAGGATATCATTCTTGGCACCTTTTACCCCACTATCTCTCCAGTTCCTTCACTTACCATAGCCTGTGAAAGAAACACCAATAACTGGAAATACACTATACTTAGGAATAAATTGTTATGTTTGTTTATTTTTAGTAGTAGGAAAATGAGTGTGTTTTCTGAGGATCCTGAAAATGAAATACATAAAACATGAGAAGAATAACCATTAATGACTGGGTCAGAAAAGATGACTGATTACATGAAATTCTACATGGCAAAGATTATATCCAGTAATTTTGGTTTATTATGAAAAGAAATGCTTTCAGTATCTGGGGGCCAAAGTTGAACAAACATGAGAATATTCTTTAAACAGCTTTTTAAAATGTCTAAAGTATTTGTGCTTGTTTATTCCAGGTCTCATATATTGTTAAAAACTTTTTCATGCTAGATCCTTTCAAGTTCAGCAGATGGTAGGCACACTTGTAAAAATAAAAATAATTGCAAATAAATGCCGAAATTTAATTATTTATTGAGCTCATAACATGCCAAAAGCCAAATATAAATTTATAATTTGTACATAAATAAATAAATAAAATTTTGTCTTTGTTTTAAATTATAAAATTAATAGTATATTCATGGCATAATATGTCAACAGTACAAGAAATATAGTAGAAGGTCCAAATCCCTCTTTCTCACTCCTTACCTCCCACTACCACTCCTAGAAGAAATCCCTATTAACAGTTTCTTGTCTATGCTTCATGAGGTCTATCTTTCATGAAATGTTAAGTTTCTGTCTCTACATATTAGGGACAAAACACATAACCATTGCTGAAATAAAGACCAAGCATAATAATTAGATTTTTATTTTCACTTGTAATAGAGAAAATTTAGAAAGAGATGACTTTAAAATATACCAGGAGTATTTAGGTTAGATATTAAAAAGACTCATCATCTAGCCATTGCTTTAAAGTTGTCAAAGCCCCAGGATAAAACACTGAAAGTGTTTGCAGAATCTCCTTTGACCTACATCTGCTTTTTAAATTTTAAGTCAATATCACACGGAGAATAGATCTAGAATGTTGAACTAACAAGGACTCCAAAATAGCTTCTTCTAGGTTTAAAAATAACCATAATCATACTATTCCTAAAGTATCTGGGAAATGAGCACAGAATATTCTCTCAACTTAAAACTCAAATGTTAATGAGATCCATTAAAAATTCCTCCTGAATCTACTGGATTCCATAATTTTCTACTATTCCTAGATAGGTTTTTCTCATTAAAAGATATTCAGAAGCCCTCTGAATAAATAGTAATATTAGTAGATTTCTGAATTTACCATATGGGAAGTAAATAAAGGTGGTTAAACCAACAAGAAATCAAATGGTACTTATTAGATGTATTTAATTACTCCAAAGAATGATCTATCACTTCACCCTTAAAACCATTCTAAATGAGGTAGAATCCATTTAGTTTTCTGCTGAATTATGTAGCATTACCAACAATTTAACAGACACATGAAAATCTGTAGAGCAACACTGAGAAACAGAAGTTTTCTTGAGTTAAATATTAAGATAAGTGACAGTAAATTTAAAAATATTCAATTTACTTCCAGAGGAACGTTTTTCCATATGTGGCATTTGGCTGCTGACTTCAACACTGGAATGAGACAGAAACCAGGGAACCTAATTAAAGAGCTAGGAGAACATCTGGAAATTCAGTAAATATTACTCACATATAGTAAAGGTGTTTTGGACTTTTGATCACATACAGTATTGCTGTCCTAAGAAAATTTAACCTTTCAATTCTGGGGCAAAAGGTAAGACAATTCAATTTTATGTCTCCTCTTAACATTTCTTATTTCTGAATACCCAGTACTAAAATCCATGTTCTATGAGCAATTGCTGAATGAATGAGTGAATGAATGATTTAATGAAAAGTAGTATTAAGGAACCTGCCTTTATGCTGAATTTATACAAATCTTTGTAACCATTTTGCCTATAAAAAGTTTGTAGATTCTTACCCTATCCTTACAAAACACATAATATAATTCCCTCCTATATATAGTTTTAGTATGAAATGTTATTTTTATTTAAATACAGTCATGATTTGCAACTAAAACTTTTTTGAACTTCTTAAGACAATATCCTAAAACTTTTGAAACACATACTAGAGCTCTTCTAATAGAATTTTTGATTATATATATTTTTTCTCCAAATAAAAATATTATATATTATAAAAAATTAAAAATACAAGAAAAGAAAACTCCATTTTACCATCTAGAAACAATAACTGTGAGATCTACTTTTGTAGTATGTACATAATGAGACCAAAATGCATAAAAACTTTTTCACCTTGCTCTTTTCACTGTATATTATGATAGAAAGATTTTTATCATGTTGCTAAAGCTTCTCATAAATCCTGTCTTTAAATATAATGAAATAATCGAGAATGTAGAGCTATAATAATTAATTTAACCATTGTGAAGCTATTGTACTATTATTTGTTTTCAGTTCCTTGTTTTTTAAAAAATATCCTTTTATTATTATACCTGTGTAATGGGTATTGTAGAAAATTTCGAAACACACAAAAAAATCAGAAAACATAAACATCAATTTCTAACACCCAGAGGTTACTGTGGTTAAGATCTTAATATATCCTATTGAATCTTTTATGTATATACGTATCTGTATGCATTTGTGTATGTAGATGTATATTATAATGAGATAATGTATGCATATTATTTTATAGCTATATTATTTTTATGGATTAACAATCTCCATCTTACTTTTTCAGAATAATTTCATCTCATCTAAAAACCAGATCATATTCACACATAATTCCCCCAAATTGTCCACTAGAATTGTTTTTTTGAAAATTAGCAAAGTCCCATTTTTATTACCCAGACTTCTTAAAGACTTCCCAATTTTTTGCTATTAGTAACAGTGCTGAAATGGAGACTTTTGTGCATAAGGTTTTTTCTATAATTAGAATTGTTTCCTTAGGAGAGGTTCCCAGAAATGGAATTAATAAATCAAATGCCATGAACTTGTAAATCTCTTGATACCTACTGCCAAATGACTTTCCGAAAGCACTGCACCAAATTACATTTCCAACAGCAAGGCATGAAAATTTTCTTAAAATGAGCATAGTTAAACATTAAGGAGACTCTGAAACACAATTTAAATTTGATGTCAAGAAACAATGAAACTACCCAACTTTATGTGCTTCCATCATTTACCTGTCAAGTTCAAGTCAGCTCATTAAACATGTACTCACCACAGAATTTAAATCGGTAGGAAGGATGTATACCATAGTTCCTGCCCACAATAAGCATACAAGCTATTGAGCCACCAGAACTGACTGATCCATGAGAGATGATGTCAACATAATGACAAAGACAATGGTAGAGATATGCTTAAGGATTTGTAAGAATAAAGGTAGGAATCACCCAACCCCATATCTGAGAAAAGAGAAAGTTACCAAAGGCTTCTAGGAAGCTATAACAATGCAGTTTATCTTGATGATTAAGTAGGAATTTGCCAGGAGAATAAAAACTAAGGACCAAAAAAAGAGGATAGTCATAGCAGAAGGATCATCATGGGCTTCGAGAGTAATCTGTAATATAACTTGGTATAAATAGGTGCAGCCTTTTTCCCTGTTTTTTCTAAACTTTTATGGTATGTATCATTCCTTTAACATAGTTTCAACAACAGAGTTCTATAATCACGGTCTATCCAAATAGGGTATACTTCAGCGCCTCCAACTGTTCTCAGGAGGAAGAGGTGTAGTTAACAGCTTCTTTAGGGGGCATTTGATAAATATACGAATATATTTTTCGCTGTCACCATAAATAATGGTACCACTGACATTCACTTGTCAGGGTCCAGGGAGGCTTAACTTGTGAGGAACACTCCCACAAAAGAAAGAATTGTTCCACCTAAAATGCCAGGAGTGCTCCACCCTCCCTTCTTAAGACATGCTGAGTCAGACAGGAAGTTCCTTGAGGACAAAAATGGTATTTTACATGTTACCTTCATCACACCTAGAACACATGGATGCTAGATATGTAATAAATGTAAATACCTTTTGACAGATTAACATGAAAAGTAGTAAGATTTCAAAAACAATTAAAAGGTTCAAAGCACTTCACTGTCTCATTATTTACTACTTATCATGCATCACCATGAGGGGCACTACCAGAAAATGATGAGGCTGTAAGCTGCCAGCCTGTGCAATAAAATCAATGACAGCCACCTAACTGTTTACATCGGCAGAGAAAGCAAATCAGTATAATTCCCTCTATCATGTGCCACAGGTAGAAAATTCCTAGAGACATTCAAGATCTGCGAAAACTTATTTTTAACTAATTGTGGCTCTAATCCTCTACCAATGGTCACCTGGAATTGAAGCATAATCTTCTGAAGCTTAAGACTTAACACATTATGGAAAGTGCAGAATAAAACGATTCGTTCACACAAGTACAGTTTGTTCTTAATTGTTTCACTGGACTTTTTGAAGTCTGCAGCATGTATGACCTTTAAAAATTTCTTCTTAAAACAAAATTGCCTTGATTTATCTTTTACTGAATCTTTACACACCGTTAAAACACAATCATTTAGCCTTTAAGACAACCGTACTGTTCTTGGGAAAAAAACACCCTAAAACATAGGGTTCTTAAGATTTTTATTTCACAATAAAACAGGCCACAGGCAAATAAACACAGTTCTGAGTTAAAAGTGGCAGGAGCATTAGGTTTCAGAATTATCGTAAAACAGGAAGGTTGTGAGGGTATAACATAGGATGAAAGCAGCCTCAACCCTGGAGCCTTCCTGCTGACTTGGGCCATGCCAAAATATACAAGGGCTTATACACAACACAAATACACACAAAGGGACACACATACATACAATACTCAAAAAAATAACTTATTTGGTAGAGCTATTATCTTTCCAAAAGTCCAGTTCAAAAGTAGAAAATAATAAAATAAAAGGTTCAAACAGTTAATTCAACCATGTCTGAAAATAATATGCTGCCAGTAGACTTGGATTAGAAATGTTTTTCAAGCATGTGCATATTAGCAGTTTCTATTAAGGTAATGCCATCTGGGAGAATAATCTTTTCTCCTTGATGATAATTCTACAAGCACACATACACACACTTAAATGCCTGGAAATGGTTGTACCTCCAGCTTTAGTGTCGAATTTCTCTCTGAACAATTGCTTCAAGACTACACCTCAGACAAAAATTATATAGCTTGCATCGGTAAATATGGTTCAAAATATACACTGTGGTAAAGAAAATATACATTGTGGTAGAGAGTGCCATACCTACAGTTATGCCACATTCCAATAAAAGGAGTGGGAGAATACACCAAACGGAGGTAGCACTTAAACTGCTCACCAGAAAAATAAAGAAAACCGGGTCATTATTTTCCCTTCCCTGAAAAAAAGCAGCAGCTTCTGCTTAGTTTGGAACAGTCACTGCAAAAAGGGAAGCTTGTGTTTATTCAGCTCTGTTCTTCTCAGCAGTCCAGTTCATTAGGTTTGTAGGTTTTAAAAAATTTTAACTTTGTTACAGTAATTTGTGGGGAGCGTAAAGCCTACTCATGAGGTGGCAACTCAGAAGCCTGAACTGCAGAATACAAGCCAAAGGCAACATAAATATACACAAAATGCATGCAAATTAATTGTAAAATATTCTGCAGGCTCAAAAAAATTTTTTTTTAAGCCTGAGAATCTAGCTGTTTTCTTAGATAGCAAAATTGCATTACTAATAATTTCTATTTTCACCTATCATCCTTCATGTACTTGGTATATAAATACTTGATATCCTTGATAAAATATATGGAAAATGCAATAAGAATGTAAACTTCCATATATTAGTCACTGCTTGAAATAAATTCCCGTATAATTTTAAATCACAGTTATTACAAAGAATTATTTGATAATTCCAAGTCAAATGCCTAACCTTTTAACATGTAGAGGCACAAAAGAAAATGAAACACAAAAAAACTGTTATTTATAAAAGATGCTAACAATAACAAAAATGACCATAATAAAGAAAAGAAGCTTAATTTCTTTTTCCTCAAATAATTACACAAAGAGTACATTTCAATTTAGCCTCCTAAAATAAGTGTAATGGGCTTCTTATCAAGACATCACACCATCATTTACTGTAAATATCGGGTCAAATAAACACAGAATCACTATAGAGAAACTACTAACACCAAACCCAGTTCTTAAAGCAATTTAAATTAATGTTGATTCTGTGTTTGAAACTTGAGCAATAAAAGAATAAGAATTTAGCATGATAAATTTTCACAACCATCTTGTTTCCCAGGATAAAAATAGAATTTTTAAAAAGTAGGGGTACAGCCAAACTGAATCACATCCTGCCCATTTACACTGATGGTAACAGATATACGTTAGTATTTGGAAACCTTTTGATACACATACTTCAATTGGCCTAGAGGACACTGTACCCTCAGGTTTCCTCCTATTGGACTGGCTGCTTCTTCTTGGTCCCATTTACTGTTTCCTTTTCTCCCCCCGACCTCTTAATTCTGGAGTTTCCCAGGGTTTAGTCCTTGATTCTTTTCTCAATCTATGGCAACCCCTTGGTAAACTCATCTAGTCTCATCATAAATATCACTTTGTGTTGGAAACTCTAAATTACATATTTCCGTCTGGACCTCACTCCTGAACTCTAGGCTCATATACCCACCTGCTGACAAGCAATGTCTTCTTGTATCAATATGTTTAAAATATACTTCAGAGTTACCATATTTAAAAGTGAACTCCTGATATTCCCCTCAGACCACCCCGTTTCTATTGTTCTCCACATTTGTTGACAACTCTATCCTTCCAGGTGAAAGAAGGAGAGAGTTCCTTCTTTCCATTCTCTCATGCTCTCTACATCACATTAATCAGGAAATTCTATTGGCTCTATCTTCAAAATACCCTTATTTTTTGTGAGGGGGTGGGTGTCAATAATATGACCACTTCCGTAACTCCACTGCTAACAGTAGGGTGTAAGCCAGTGTCTTTCTCAGTGAGATTACCATGGTCCTAAACTATTCAGATCACGTGATCCTCTGCTGAAAACCCTACACTGGCTGGCCATTTTGTTCAGAGTAAAAGCCATGACTCACACAAGCCCTGTGTGATCAGATCTTACTTTTCCTCTCTGACTCCGCCTCCAATTTATCTCATCACCCTGACTCTGCTCCAGCCACAACAGCTTCCCTGCTGTTCCTTAAACATACCAGACACCTCCTATCCTACATCCCAGAAAACTCTTCCCTCAGTTCAATTTATGGCTAAATCCTTTACCTCTCACACAATTTCTCATAACTTATCCTGTTTGGAAATTTTAACCTTCCCTCCCTCCCGACCCTATACCTCCCATCGGCTTAGCTTTTTCTTTTTCTCCATAGCACCTACTAACTTATAACATATTACAAAGTTTATTTATGTATTATGTGTATTTTATTTCTGACTCCCCTTCTTGGGATATAAGCTTTAGGAGAGCATTTTTTTGTTTGCTCTGTTCACTGCTACATGCCAGGCCACCTAGAATAATACCTGGCACATACCAGATGCTTAATAAACATTTATAGAATAGAATGAATGGAACAGAATAGGCTGGGAAATCAGAGAATGGAATGGATCAGAATAGGGTGGTATGGCAACTATCTATTCTGTTTTGCTATCTACTCCAGTTAATATCACTGACTCTGCTTTTGTTTCTAATCTGTGAAGAAACAAATGAAACAAAGAAAATACAGCTGAGTACCCAAAGAACAATGAGATACCTCTGAAATGGTCTAGAGTTTTCAAAGGAGCCATATATCCAAATTATAATCACAATAAAATTAATTAACTAATGGTAAAAAATGTTGCCTTTCTAAAAGCAAAGGCACTAGTCAGAAGGCCAGAACCAGTGAGGGCATATTCCTGAATGAGAAAAGGAAGAACTCTCAAAATCCTACACAGAAACAGACAAACAATTTTGGCCAGAATAAGTGAAATAACTACACTCCCCATTTACTTCAAAGTAACCCTTTTCCAACAAACAATAGTGTGTGTGCAAAGAATGGCTTTAAAAAAAAACTTTTTATTTTGAAATAATTTTAGAGTCAAAGAGAATTGCAAAAATACTAGAGAGGATTCCTGTGCACCTTTCACCCCGTTTTCCCCAGTGATTATATCTTACATAGTTACCTCAAAAGCAGGAAATTAACCCTGATATAATGTTATATAAATGGAATCATACAGTGTGTTGTTTTGACCTTTCAGGATTGCTTTTTATACTCAGCATAATGCCCTTAAGATAAATCCAAGATGTTGCCTGTATCAGTAGTTCATTCTTTTTCATTGCAGTGTAGTATTCCATGGTATGGACATACCACACAGTTTATTTAATCACTCACCTGTCAAGGGACATTGTCAATGGCTACCCTTTTGAGCACTTACAAATAAAGCTGTCATGATCAATTGTGTACAGTTTTTATTGTGTAAACATGAGTTTTAATGTCTCTAGGATAAATTCCCAGAAGGCCAATTGCTGTGTCATACAGTAAGTGTATTTTCATAATTTTTAGGAAAATGTCAAACTGGTTTTTAGAGTGGCAGTATCATTTACATTCCCATCAGCAATATCTGAGTGATCCAATTTCCCTGTATCCTTGTCAGCATTTGGCATTGTCACTATTTTTAAGTTTAGCTGTCCTAATAAGTGTATATTGGTATTTCATTGTGGTTTTAATTTCATTTTGCTAATGGTTAATGATGTTTAGCATCTTTTCATGTGCCTATTTACTCTTTGTGTATTCTCCTCAGTGAAACGCTTCTTCATGTCTTTTGCCTGTTTTCTAATTGAACTCTTTTTTTTTTTTTACTGTTGAGTTTTGAGAATTATTTATACATTCTATCTAGAATCCTTTGTCATACATGTAGTTGCAAAAGTGTTGTTTTTTTAATATAGTGAGCGTTTTGTACACATTCTCATATTATACACATTTATTAATAAACACAAGGTCTCATTACACAACAGGTAACAACTATACTGAAATGACTAATAAAAATCCCTCTTTTTTGTTGTTTTTGCCTTTAGTCTGTCATCCACTTATTTTATCTCTTAAACCTTTCTCTGCTTCATCAGAAAAACATTTAAGTAAAAACAATTTTAAATAAAAAGTATACATAAATGTACATCCTACTTTCATTCATGCACATTTATTCTGTAGATGCATGTAGTACCTATTATTATAAAATTATATCCACCTACCCCCAACACACACACACACACACACACACACACACACACACACACACACACACACACACACACACACACACACACACCATTCTGGCTTTTAGATCCAAGGAACAAAAAAGCTTCAGGGGCAAATCGTCTCCTTTTGTCACTTGGTAGAACATGGACCAATGGATTCTCTGTTAATATATTTATAAGGTTCAACAGTAGTTTCTATTTTACTGAAAATCAAAGTTACTTTCTCACTGTGACAAATACCTCACATTCTTTTTCACAATTGAAAAGCTTTTTATTTACATGAATCCTTTGTCACAAAATTAAAACCCATCTATTTTAGCAAGTTAAACATGTGTTTGTGAATAAGGTTCCAGTCTCTGTGTTTTTCCTAAATTTCTTTTGAATGTTAGGTCTTCTGATCCTTCAATCACACTGCTCACTATCAGCAATTGCAGAAACATCATCATCATCATTGTATTAGTTAGGGACCACTCAGGGAAACAGAACCCATGCGAGGTAATTCAATAGAGTAACATGGCAGAATTACTTGAAAAATGTTGGAAGAGACAAAAGAGAAAACAGAGGAAGGTGAGGTAACCCAGAGATTTAACAAGTGCTACTGCCTCAAAGGATCAAAGTGACAAAGAGAAGGCATGTTATGCTAGAGCCCAGAAGCTGGGTTTGGCATAAGGGAACCAGAAACCCAGGCGGCCACCAAGGTGCCACCCTTAGTGGGGACAAGGCCAGAGCTGTGAGATTAGATCTGGGACCATGGAGAAAATGCAGCCATTTGGATAGATATGGAGCCATGGAGGGAAGAGCTTCTTGGAGAGAGAGAAGGGGTCAAGGTGGGAGCTCTTGCATCTGTCCTTCTCCACCCAGTACTGCCACCCAGTACTGTCCATCTCCGCCCAGTACTTCCCACTGGTTGAACCTAAGAAGGAAACAGGTGGCAAAGGAGCCTGGGAAATGATGTTTGCCAGCATCAGCCCAAAGAAAAACAGCAGAGCAGGGGAAGGGCAGTGGAATTGTCACCAGGGCTAACACATGGTAAACTCTTCTGAGGAAGTTAAGTAAGCCAGATTTCAGTCAGGCTGCATTTTAGCAACTCTGTAAAAAGATCTGGTAGAAGTTAGACCTACTATATAAACTTAGCTTTACTGATGATTTTGGAATATTATTATCCATGGGGTCTATGATTCTTACAGACTAGCTATAACAACTGAGCAAGACCAAGGAACAGAGAAATAGGCAGAAGTTTCACTGTGAACGCTCTCAGGTGGGGAAAACTGGAATGAGTCCCTGGTGACACAGCCATCCTCCAGCTCTGCTCCTGCTGGAGGACCTTCTGTGGATGTGTCTACATTTTCTAATGCACTACTGTTTCACTCCGTTAAGGGGAAACATACCATCAACCACCACCAAATATCAAGAAAATTAAAATCTTGTCTATTCTAAAATGGTAACATGTTCTATTGGCTTCATCGTAGATTAAGTCAAACAAAAGAAAGGAGAAGGAAGGTGCCAGGATGGGTCAGGTTGAAGGACAGAGAGAAGCTACAGTCTATTCAGTATCTCCTCTGGGGTCAGGCTATGGGCTGGTACTTGCCATTGGCTAACTTGTTTAATCCTTACAACAACTTTGAGAGGTAAGAATTTTTGTTCCAAGTTTACAGATGGCAAAACTATGAAACAAAGAGGCTGAGCATCTTCAGATGTCCCTCAGTGAGTGTGGGATGAAGAGGACTGTTGATACTCCTTTCTAAAAGCCAACTTCTTTCTGCTACACCAAGGATGTTTCTGTAATTTTATAGTCTTTAATCTTTTTCTTATACTAAAAAGATTCTTTTTTACTTCAAACAAAATAAAATTACTAAGTCTAAGGAGAACATCTCTTCCAGCATCTATGTAATCACTAGGCAAGGGCATGTAGTGCTTGGCAAAAAGGGACAGGAAGAAAAGCAGCCAAAAATTTAGGAGATATTCAAATTGTTCCCTCTTACATATTCTTACAGAATAAGATCACAGTTGTGTCAATATGCATAATGAAAGTGAGAATAGAAATCTGTAGTGATAAGAAAAAAAAATTCAATGTAATCTGAGGAAGTAAACTTACAAGTACTAAAATCAAGAAATTATAATCTAGAGATTCACAGGCCAAAGAGTAAGTAAGCCAAGTGTTTTTTCCCTCTATGTTTTTGACTAAATATAAAAATAGGGATATTTAGTATATCTATATCTTAGCATACAGTGAACCAGTAGGTAGAATTTCACTAGTTACCATATCCTTACCTTGACATTACAGTGCACACGTGCCCCCTTTATTCATTTATTCCATGCCCGCCAATCTATATTTATTAAATTTCCTACAACCTCCACTGGATGTCCACTTGGCATCTCACACAACACACTTGAACCATGACTGTGCTACGTGGGGGGGATATAAAGTACTAATATAGGTATCTATTCCCAAGGAACTTTCAATCTAGCACAGCAGTTCCCAACTTTCTCCTTCGTGGTGCTCTTAGCATCTCAGTAATTTTTTTTAAACTACACTCCTAAGCCAAAAGAAATACCTATTGATTGAGTTTACTGAGTTGCCAGCTCCAAACAACTTAATAACTATTTATGCCCTAACAACCTAACACATTTTGGGCTCTGCACAACTTCTCAAACCTTAGATTAGATTCTGTACTCCCTTCAGCTGGTAGTGCACGTGGTGTTTGGCAGATGTCTTTGTGTGTTTATTCAAAATTGGAAATGTTGATTGACTCACTTATTCCTTCCATCAAACCCGTGAATTTCAAACAGGGGTAATTTTGCACTCTAAGGGACATTTGGCAATGTCTGGACACATTTTTGATTGTCACAACTGAGAGCAGTGTATCCTACTGTCTTCTATTGGGTGCATCACTGCTAAACATTCTGCAATGTACAGAGCAACCCCTAGAACAAGAAATCTCCAGCTCCAAAGGTCTGCAGGGCCAAAGTTGAGAACCTCTGCACTAAACCTACAGTTCCCAAACTTACAGTTTCCCATGTGGACCCACAGGGTGCTATGGTAGATTTCAAATTTTGAATAGCAGAACAGGGGAATGCATGAATGAATGAACAGGTCTGCATGCTGTGCCACACGAGTACAGAGGGAAAAAAACACGTAAGTCTGAATGGGGTGGTGGCTTAGAGAAAGCTTCCTACAGCAGCTGATGCTTTACGTCAGTCTTGAGGAGAAGACAAAAGGAGAAAGTGAAGAAGAGCTCTCCAAGTTAGGAAAATGGGTTGGCGGGTCAAAGCTCAGCAGGGTGAATGAAGCAGCAAGGTTTGTTCGGGAAACTGTAAGCAGGCCAGCAGAGCTGGGGTACTGGGCAGCAGTCCTCAGTCCTTTCATGTCTCCACTCATGCAAATTCACTGTTCATACGTCCAAGAGAATCTTCCCTGTGGTTCTCAAATACAGATAATGCCCCTCTATTTATCGTGTATCAGGATTTCATAATGCGTGGGTGTTGGGAAACTGGGAAGGAAACCTAGGGAGAATAAACGGCTAGATAAGTAGGCAGAGGGGTTGCCAAAAAAGTAACTTTAAAAGGTAAGTGTTTAATGTATGCATGCTACTGCACACCTAAAGATTTTTTAATGTCTATCTTGAAAGCGAGGGAGGCATTCTGAACCAGGAATTGCCCTACAGCATTTGTCCAGTTTTATAAATATTATTTGAAAATGTGATACCTACTTAATACATGACACGATGAGTTATTTCGTCATTCTCCTATTATTGAGTTTTTAGAGTTGCTTCTAATTTTTGCCATCATAAATAACAGAGTAATCAACATACTTCTTTATTAATTTTTGAGCACATTACTCCCTCAGGGTAAATTTCTAGAACTAGATTTACTGTTAAAGCCTATAAATATTTTAAAGCTCTAATATGTGTTGCCAGGTGATCCTCCAGAAAGAATATAGCCGCACATTCTCCCAACAGTTTACAGGTGTCTTTCTGCTATACAATTACCGATAGAGTATTTTTTAAAGCTTTCCAACTTTAATAGATTTAAATAGTACATCAGGATGCCTCTTAAAATTTTTCTGGATTATTAATGATGTTGAACATTATTTCATCTATTTATTGTCACTTCAGTATCTCCCTTTTGAAATTGTCTGCACACATCCTTTGGAAAGAAGAATCAAGAGTTTCCTGTATGGTACAAATATTGCTAACATTTAACACTGTTCATTTATTACTGCAAACACTTATTAACTTAAGCATACTATGTGTCAGGAAGTGTTCTAAATGTTTTACATGTATTGATATTAATTCATTTAATCATCACAACAGTCATATGAAGGGGGTTTTATGACTATATTTACAGGTGGAGAAAGTAAGGTGTAGAGAAATTAGTACCTTGATCAAGTTAACACAGTTGTATTAAAGGAGAGAGCTAAGATTTGCCTCACATATTTTTTTTTTTTTTTGCGGTACGCAGGCCTCTCACTGTTGTGGCCTCTCCTGTTGCGGAGCACAGGCTCTGGACGCGCAGGCTCGGCAGCCATGGCTCACGGGCCTAGCCGCTCTTGGCATGTGGGATCTTCCCGGACCGGGGCACGAACCCGTGTCCCCTGCATCGGCAGGCGGACTCTCAACCACTGCGCCACCAGGGAAGCCCATCACATATGCTATTAATTCCTCTGGAGGAGAAGATCTGAGGGAGAAAATGTGTTGAATTTGTATGTGTTTACTTTCATAAGCCTCTAGAATATTTAAGTTGCTGGTTCTCAACTGGGGATGATATTGTTCCCTAGGAGACATCTGGCCATTTCTGGAGACATTTTTGATGATCACAATTGAGGAGGTAGGGGTGATACTTGCATCTAATGGACAGAGGCCCAGAATACTGTTAAACATCCTGCAATGTAGAGGACAGCCCACCCACAACAAAAACTGGCCAACCCAAAATGTCAGTAGTACTGAGGCTGGGAACCTCCATCTAAATGGATATATTTAATATGGAGTCTGGAACTCAGAAAAGTGGTCTAGGTCAGAGAGAAAGATTTGGCATAAACAATATAGAGGCACACCATAAAACGGTTATATTTTCATGGATCATTGTGAACGTATGCTGTTATCTACATCTCTGTTCACTGGTAGCTTGCATCAAAATTGTTATTAAGCTTTCAGAATTAAATAGACTAGAAAAATTGAACATTTAGCCACATATAATTCATTTATAGAGCACCCTTGTTTTGCAGTAATTGTACAGAGAAATTAGAATTCCTGTTTTTGTTCCAACAAAAATAATGCAAAACAAAATCCCATATAATTAATTGTTATGTTTGTCACCAAAATGCTTGCAAGCAAATGGGTCATTGCTGAGTAACACAAAATGGAATTATTTCAGACAAATTAGGCAATTCCAACAATAAGAAACACAAAATTAAGGAAATAATGTATTAGAACTACAAGCACATCGTGAGCAAACTAAGAGACAATTAAGCCACACTTAAAACCATTAGCTAATGAGCCACCTCGTAAAAGGACTATTGCCATATCTATGGACGTGTCTATGGACAAGGCAAGGCACGCTTAGTGGTTCAAAGAGTTTCTTCAGGAACTTAATCAGGAACTTAACTGCTACTTTTGCTATTTGGAATCTTGGCTGGCACGCCTGGCTGCCAAGGTCATGTTCTGCTGGCAGGAAGCAAAGTAACAGGCCCTCATCCATGCACGTTAGCAACGAGCAGGGTGCCAAACGGAGGGCATGGCAAAGGCTATTTGCTTCCAGAAAAAAAAAAGTGTGTTCTAAGTAGTTGTATTTTAAAGTAGTTTTTTTCACAAAAATCAGGGTTTCTTGGATAGCTGAAACATTTCATGCTTATTTCCAGCTTAAAAAAAAAAAAGAAACAAACCATGACTATCAACGCCATGTATTTTAGTGGGGTGGGGTGTATGCTCTGGCATGAGGCACCTGGATTCAAACCCTGGTTCTACTACTTACCAGCTGTACGATCTTAGGCATGTTATTTCATTGTCTGACAACTCAGTTTCTTTCTCTCTAAATTGAGGGAAATAATAGTACCTATCTCCTAGGGTTCCTGTAAGGATCATGTTGTTAATACATGTAAAGTCTTTATAAGAGTTTTACTATACTAAATGCTCATTAATATTGGTTATTTTAATACAATTTTTGTCTTAGTCTGCCTGGACTGCTGTAACAAAATACCACAGGCTGGGTGACTTAAACAACAAACATTTATTTCTTATAGTTATGAAGGATGAGAAGTCCAAGATCAAGGTCCCAGTGTCTGGTGACAGCTCTCTCCCTGGTTTGCAGACAGCTGCTTTCTTGTTTTACTCTTACGTGGTGGAGAGAAAAAGAGCAGGATCCCTGCTCTCCTTTTACAAGGGCACTAATCCTTTCATGAGGACCTACACTCATGACCTCTTCTAAACCTAATTACCTCACAAGGCCCCACCTTCTAATAAGATTACCTTGCGGGTTTTTAGGCCTTCAACATATAAATTTAGGGAGACAAAAATATGTACTATAAATTTTTGAAACAAAAAAATATTATGGTGTTTAAATGTTCCTTTCCTAAATATAATAGTCTGAAACCACAGACAAGGAATCTCTTTTCAAAGTTCTATGTACCTCCTTCGTCAAAATTCCCTATTCATCTAAGGATGTTGACATCTCCTCTAAACTTAGGTCATGATAATTCACTTTGTTTAATATAGTACATTATCTTGAAATATTTTGTAAATATTTATGCCATTTAACTCCTCGTAAGCATATGCCCTGATTCCTCACAAGAATTTTTTTATAATATATATTGGCCTATCTTGGAATAAGGACCTGTTTTAATACCTAGAACATGTCCAGTTCTTGTGTACCTCCAAGCCTCAGCACAGTGTCCAACACATCACTGAGATTCAATGAATATTTGTTAAATGAAAGAACAAAAATATTTAATAAGGTTTTGTCACTTTGATGATGCTCATGTTATATAATAAGAAACAAGGCTCTAACTTTATAATCTATAATTTTTTTCTTGTACTCTATAGTATATCCTTCCCATTCAATTTTCTTTCTTTCTTTCTTTCTGTTTTATTTTTTAAATTGACATGTGGTAAAATTGACTCCTTTGGTATGTAGGTCTAAGAATTTTAGCACATGTATAGATTAATATAACTATAGGAGATTGGGATTGACATATACACACTACTATGTATAAGACAGATAACTAATAAGAACCTGCTGTATAAAAAATAAATAAATGAAATTGAAGCTTCTAATAAATGTTTAAAAAAAAAAGAACCTACTGTATAGCACAGGGAACTATACTCAATACTCTGTAATGGCCTATATGGGAAAAGAATCTAAAAATGACTGGATATATGTATAACTGATTCACTTTGCTGTACAGCAGAAACTAACACAACATAGTAAATCAACTATACTCCAATAAAAAATTAATTAAAAAATCTTAAATGCATATTTCTAAATGAAAAAAAAAACTATAATCACAATCAGGATACAAAATAGGTGCATTACCCCAAAAAACTCTCTTATGCTCCACTTACACCAACCACTGGCAACCACTGATCTGTCCTCTGTCACTGAAGTTTTACTTTTTAATGTTAAAAAAATTTTTTTTAACTTTTTATTTTGGAATAATTTCAGATGTGCAGAAAAGTTGTCAAGATAATACACTGAGTTCCCATATATGCTTCTCCCAGCTTCCCCTAATGTTAACATCTTACATAACCATAGGATGTTTGTCAAAACTAAGAAATTAATATTGCTACAATACTATGAACTAAACTACAGATTTTATTTGGATTTCATCAGTTTCCCATTAACATCCTTTTAACTGTTCAAGATCCAGTCCAGGTCCCAAGTTACATTTAGTGGCTGGGTCTACTTAATCTCTCTGATGTGTGCCATTGTCCAGTCTTCCCTGGTTTTTCATGATCTTCATGCTTTTTAAAGATTACTGCTCAACTATTTTGTAGACTGTTCCTCAAATTGAGTTTGTCTGATTTTTTATTTTTTTTTTGCATTATTAGAATGAGGATATGAATTTTGGGGAAGAACATGAAGAGGTGAAATACCCTTTTCATCACATCCACCTAAGTATAGGAGACCCTCATACTTATCACTAGTGAGGTCCACCTTGATCACTTGGGTAAGGAGGTTTCTGCCTGGTTTCTCCACTGTAACATTACTCTTTTCCACTTTCTGTACTCCATTCACTGAGACAGCCATTGAGTCACTAATTTAACATTCGTATTATGACTAACTATTGCAAACCTAATTTATCCACAACCCTATCATGCGAAAGGTGCTTTCCATTTCACCACATACACCAGACAAGTACTATCATCCTGATTTTATATGAGAATTGAGGCTTGCTGGAATTAAATAGTGCTTAATTAGTAAGAGGTGGAAGTAAAATTCAAGTCCATGAATATCTGATTCTGAAACACGTGCTCTGACCTTACCAGACTGTCCTTTCATCTACCCCAAAATAAGTGTCAACAAAAGTGAAGCAATTTATTCCTTTCACTAAGTATGCAAGTCTTATATTTTACCTTTCCAACTCAACATACCAACATACTTGAACTAGCGTGTTTATTTCATAAGGCTGTGGCTGAGCTATGTGGTGATTAGCAAACTGATAGGACCTGTCATCCATGGGGATACCAGACAACAAAGATAAAACATCACCAAACCTGGGAGAGGATGACTATGGGGAAAGAGAGATCCCATGGGAGAATGAAAGTGAATGGAAGACCAGAAGAGAAATTCAGAGGGTGAATGCCAGAGAAGTACAGAAAATAATAGCAGAGAACTGTCAGGGGAAAAGATATTATAGTTCTTTTCTCTCCGTACGATCAAGGCTATAGGGGAATGAGTGGCCTGATAGCTTGCAGAGCACAGCACAGAGCAGAGATCATTCCAGGCACTGAAAGCACAGCCTTAGAGTTACAGAGGGACTTGAGGTGCCACCCGCCCATCAGCTGAGGCCTTAAGAAAGATGACAGTCCACCTCTTCAACCTGTGGCTGAAACTGAAATGCTCAATTTCAGGATTTGGGCATTTTCAAGACTTGTAAAGTCTGTGGACACTGAATGGTTAAACACTCAGATATTAGCCATGTCTCCCAAACCCTTAACTTTTCCCCCGTACGACTTTTAGGTCAGATTGGATTGGACTTGTATTCCCCTCTACACGCAAAGTCCAATGATGTTCCCTCCTATTTAAGGGAATTCCCAGGGCCATCTGGCTTTAACTTCCTGTCGCCACTAAATTATTGTTTTCTGCTGCATTTTTCACTTTCATCCATGCCCTGGCATTGATCCTGTTGTTAACATAAATTTTTAAAAAACCATTTATCCTTTTGATCCCTATAAAAACAAACCCACTCACTCGTGGACTTTTTGTGGGCATCTGATTTTCTTGTAGAGTTGGGGATAAAGAGTGAAGAAAAACCCTGTGAAATATGAATATGCAACAAGTCTATTTTTAGTTCATTGGCTTCGCTCTCCCATTACTTCTCTATCCCTTCTCTGCCTTTTTCTCTCCTTTTCATTCATTTACATTCCTCTAGAAATAACAACAACAAATAAATATCCTCCATTCTCCTGGCAGAGAGAACTGGCTCTCTCCTCTACTTGTCCCAAAAGTCTACTCCTCAATCTCTTCCACCCTTTTTCAGTTAGAAGATGAGATATCAGGAAAAAGAAGCACAGAGGATAACTTATTCAGGTTACACTTAAAATGTCTGCCCTACAATTATTCATGTTAATTTCTGTAGTTGAGCGAAAGTATGTTTTGTCCCATATTTCAGATAATCCCAGGAGGATTAGGAGAATGTAGAAACATGTTGGCAATAATGATACTTTAGGAAACTAACTTCCAGGAGAAGCTGAGGAAGAGTGCACGCAGATATACTCACAGTGTTTCATGTCAGCATTTATTTCATAATAGGTGTACGACTTTAAAAAAACTTTTTTTTGAAGCTTCTGTAGCGAGTAGCAACTATATGATTAACTTCATTAATACCTTCACTAGCATATTTCCATGAATTTTTGGAGGCTTAGGTAGGCTTTTTACTGAGCACTATTAAGTTAACGATCCCCAATTATTAAAATACTTTAACATTCACACGTTTATTTTGTTTTTTGTTTTTTGCGGTACGCAGGCCTCTCACTGTTGTGGTCTCTCCCGTTGCAGAGCACAGGCTCTGGACGCGCAGGCTCAGCAGCCATGGCTCACGGGCCCAGCCGCTCCGCGACATGTGGGATCTTCCTGGACCGGGGCACGAACCTGTGTCCCCTTCATCGGCAGGCGGACTCTCAACCACTGCGCCACCAGGGAAGCCCCACACATGTTTTAATTAGCACAATAACATCTTGGATATCTAGAATTCTAATCAAATGAATCATTCAGGATGATTTAAATTTCTGTATAGATAAAAGTCAAACACTGGACCTGAAATAGATTAGCTATTTTAAATGGGAAATCTTTCTTAAATATACACATAATTCTCATGTTCTTAAACAAAACATATTGAATATAACTGATTACTTCCTCAGTGACTGTGCATCATCTGAAAATTAGATATTTTATTTTTCGTACATATCACACTGTCTTACTGAAGAATATATCATTGTTCCCCAACTCTAAAAGGTTCTTACTCAGTTTGGGTTCTCCTAACCTAAGTCAAAAATTGTAGTGCAGGGCTTCCCTGGTGACGCAGTGGTTGAGAGTCTGCCTGCTGATGCAGGGGACGCGGGTTCGTGCCCCGGTCCGGGAAGATCCCACATGTCGCGGAGCGACTGGGCCCGTGAGCCATGGCTGCTGAGCCTGCGCGTCCGGAGCCTGTGCTCCGCAACGGGAGAGGCCACAGCAGTGAGAGGCCCGTGTACCGCAAAAAAAAAAAAAAAAAAAAAAAAAAAAAAAAATTGTAGTGCAAGTAGTTTATTTGGGAGATGATTCTACAAAACGCCAGTAGGAGAGAAGGGAAATGAGACAATAAAGGCGGGCAGCAAAGAAATAAGTAAATCACCACGGTGGACAAATGGAGCTTCATCTCTCTGGGGGCCTCTGGTTGCCAGTGCACAACACATTCTTTAGACTTACTCAACCAAGGGGCAAGGAAGCTAAGATATTTACACATCAACTCTTGTCAGTCATTGGTTGTGAGCTAGTTCCTGGTGGCATTAATTCCCTGGCACTTCTGACCTGTCATGCACCTGTAATAGGCATGTGATGTAGGCTCAAGCTACCAGAGAAAGAATTTAGGCAGAGAGAGATCTATGCTGGTGAGAGCCCCACCAGCAAACATAAAATGGTAGAGCCCTGGTAGATTTGGGCGGGGCACCAAGAGCTTCAATTACAAGCTCCTAATAAGAATTTGAGTTCCTCTGTTTATCAGTTCTAGTTCTCCTGTCCCTTTGTGGTTGAGCATTTCATAGATCATTTCTTGCCTTCTGCCTTCTGGAATGCTTTCCTCTCATTTTCTTGTATTTTGTTTTCTAACTTCTGTGTATTTGGAATGTACATTTCAAAAGCTATTATAACGGGTTATGAAATAGAAGTAAATGCTTTTTTGCTTAAGGCCCTTATAGGCTATCCCCAGAGGAACATTTGCAGACTCAAATGCAAACTTGTGCCGTTTCAAAGCCATTTCTGATACTTTCTTTGTTCTGGCATTTGTTACCAATAAAATGAGATTGCTGGAGAGCTGAGTTCTGGGTGGATGAGCTTTTATAAAGAAATGAATGTATGGAGATATGAATGCATCATTGATAGATATCACAGATGTCCACCACAAACTTTAATCTTAGGACATCCTCCTTAAAATTATAGATGTTGATAAGGTCCATGGCTGTAACAGGCTTCTTCAGTAATCGATTTTAGAAGATTTATTAGAAACGTTCCAGTATTATTATCTTAAAATACCTCGTGCTTCAAATAATCATAGGAAGAAGAACATCAACTATAATATCAATAATGTTAATTTTGGGTGATTTAAAACTGCGTGACTTCTGAATAAAAGTGACAGATTGACCAAATACATTTATTTCTGTTCCTTTCAGAAATGCCATAAAATGACAGTGGAAGAATTAAAATTCTTTAAACCTATAGTGGAAAAGAAAATGGCAGAGATAACAAAAATGAGCAGGAGAGTTCAATGAAATGTGGAAAGGGGAAAGTGAATTGAAAGGTGATTGATTAAGAGCTCTGCTGAATAGTGCCAGCACCACTGAAGGAACCGCCGGAGGGAGCAGCCGGCAGCCCCAGGCCAGAGAATTCCCAGAGGCTCAGAGCTCGCAGGCATGGGCAGCAAGGAAGCTGAGTGGTCACGTGCAGGGTCAAATGCAGAGGGACTGGTTTCAGGTCTGATTACAGAGCACTTAAACTGCCATGTCCTCTCTCTCTCACAGCCAAGAGACTTCTCCTCTCCATGCCTCTTTCCACCCTCCACATGCACCAGGCCCATTACCGCTACAAGACTAGAGAGTTATTCTCCGGATGAACTGAACTGGGCTGGGGCCCCACAGCCCTAACAGAAAACAGAGGACACAGGTAGAGCTGAAAAGCTGCAGACCGAGTGAGTGCAAGTCTGCCTAGTCTACTTGCCAATCTACTCCCTGAGCTCTGGGAGCCAGGCATATTCCCCTGAAACAGAAGCCTGGAAGAGTCTTTCCTGGGGACACTGAACAACTCAGGAGAAGAAAACTAAAGATACCTGCATGCCAGTATTTCCCCCTAACTACATGTACACAGACACATGCACACCCAATCAAAGGACTGCTAACCACTCAGGCCTCCTGTACAGAAAGCCCTCTAGTCCAAAAATGCCTGCATTATACAAATGCTCACTCATAGATATGAAAGTTCCCAATGTGCAGGAGAGAGCAAAACAAATGTGAAGTTGGGCGCTGGGGGAGCCAGAGGAAGGGGTGGGAAGCACAAAGTACAGGTAGAAAAATAAACATTTGATTGATTATAATATCTTCTATCTAATAGAGGAAGTTACTTCATGCATTAAAATTAGAACAGGACACTTGGAAAAAGGATGATTCTCAAAAAAAAAAAAAAAAAAAAAAGAGAGAGAGAACTCTGAAGAAAATGAGCCTCCAAACTGAAAGGGCCCACAGAATTACCCAGCAAAATGAATAAAATAAGACTAAGGCTAATGCTTAAAATTTATACACTAAGAATTTTCTATGTGAAATTTTAGAACAGAGATAAGGAGAAGACTGTAAAAAGCTTCCAGAGAGGGTAGGGGAAGCCACATATAAAGGAAATAGAATCAACTTGGGATCAGAATTCACAATGATTTTCGACTAGTATTCTATGCCCAGCCACACAAATCTATCACTTATAAAGAGAGAAAAATGACATTTTCAGACAAGTAAGAATTCAATAAATATAAGATACCTTAAGGTGTTCTTCCAAAAATAAAACAATGGGGAAACCAATAAAGAAGCCATAAGGATCCAAGAAAGAGGGGATCACTGAAACAAACAGCCAAAGAAAAGACCCAGGATAGGTGCAACGCCTAGAGAACAAACAGTTCGCAATAGTGACAAAAGGTAGGAAACTCTAGGAAGAGACAGAGTGGAAATGTTGCAGGTATGGCAAATATCTTTTATAAGCACATAGCAGAGGTATTCATGCACAGAAAATCTGACAAATAGGGGATAAATTTACAATGAACTCCATGGAAAAGGCGCAACTGAAAAAGAAAACAGGCACAGCTGGCTCAGCAATAAGCAACATTTTACTAGTCGTTTAAACACTAGTTGATTTTACTTAACACTTTGATACAGCTGCTGGGGAGGGTGGAGAAGAAATGTGCGTGTGTGCGCACGTGTGTGTGCATATGTGCATGGACATGTGGCGTGCGGACACTCGTGGGTGTATATATAAATGGGTATTGGAAGGAACTTCCTCATATCCCTGGGCAAGGAAACAATAATACATAATGCTTAAAATGTATACCCTAAGAATTTTCTATGTGAGCACATTATGTAGAAATTTTAAGGTAGACGACCAGAAGAAGGAACAACTGCTGAAGGTAATTACCCCTGTAAACTGGAGAAAGAAACTGAAGAGAGGCAGAGGAGAGGACAGTTATTTTCATTATAAGAGTTTTTTTTACTTTTTAAACTAAATATATGCCTTATTTTGATTTTTAAAAACTATATAGAATTAATATATTACATTCTAATAATCGTACTCAATTCATGGAGAACTTGAAATTCAAGTTGGTGTTAAGGCCTGGACAGCTCTCACTATGGTTAACATCAGAGCTGAGAGAGAGGAGGGATAAAATGAATGTTTATGATATTCCATGAAAGCTGTATTATTTAACTTAAAAGTACAAATTAATTTTGAGAATCGGTATATTTTAAATAATTAAACCATTTCTCTTCCCATCCCTATACTCTGAACTCACCAAAAATTTTAATCTAGCTTTAGAAATATATACTTAGGAGAACTCATGATATCATTGTAGACAACAGAATTTCTGATATAGTAGCTGAAATGTGATCATTCAGTATGGAAATACTTTAATTCTTCAAATACAAAAACACAATAGCAAATAAAGTGCTTTGGACCAAAAAAGAATCTATTTTACAATATTTTCTTTCAGAATCACCAACATTTTGACAAAACAGAGTTCATTCTTTATCACGAATCAACTTTTGGAACATTTCCCTTACTTGTTTGTATTGAAGTTGAGTTCAATATAATTCAGAGAGCAGACTGGCAGTTTCCGGGAGGTTAAATGTATTGAGTTGTGCTTACACAAGCACATAAAGACAGAATTACATGTGCAGAGTTGATGCATCAGAAGAAAAGTAGGAAGGAAAGAGAGGATTTAATTTTTCTCCTCCCCATTTTCTTACTTACACGAAATGAATCAGTTTGGCTACTAAAGACTGTCAAAAAGCAACATATAGCCCATGCATTAACTTTAGGGGTGTTTGCTTTTTTTTCAATCATAGAAAAAAAGGTGACTTTCTTTTAAGTTTATAAAGTTTTTTTTAAGAGTCCATTTCTTATTTGGTTCTCAATTACATGCACATCAGAGGAAAGAATTTGAAGAAATTAAGATAAATCATTTAACAATTTCCTCTAGTTTATGTCAAGTGGTTTAAATTCTTTTCTTATCTAAAATAGTAATTTGAGTGAAACCACATTCCTTAAGAAAGCACATTTATATGGTGTTTACAGTTTGCTAGTCTACCACACTGTAGTTTTCCTTACATTCCAAATCATTCAAATCTGCTTATAACCTCAGCCAACTGAAGACCTGAGAAGAACCTATTGTTCCTGGGTTTACGAAGCATCAGTAAAAAATTAAAATAGTAATAATAAGCAGAAGAAGTAAGAACATCGATACAACTATATTATGAAGTGGGGTAGGGAAGAGGAAAATTAGTGAGTTATTCTCATGACCATCAATAAGTCAACAGACACGTTTAAAGTAAATAAATCAAGTACATTATTTAAGAATATAGAGGTCATGCAAAGCATAAAAGTCAGAAATTGCTAAAATTGACCAATATAGACTAGGAGTAAGGTGAAACTGGACAGAGAACAGTTTCTTTTTATTATAAGCCTTTCAATACTGATTGATTTGATTTCTTAAAACTATATATATACATCTACATATATCAATACATACATATACATCTTTAAACTCTCAATATTTATGCAAGTATTATGTACATACATTTTATTTTATATACACACACACAAAAATGCCCATTATATATATAAAATTAAGCACCCAATACCTTTACAAACATGAAATACATCTTCAGAAGTTTGTGACATTAGGGAAAATCCCTCAGAAAGCTGGGTGGACCCAGGTGGTAAGTTTATGATGCATGACCAATAGCCTATTTCTGAACTTTGAATAAAATAAAAAGTTAACGAGTGTAAAATAAGAAACTTCACACCCTTTCAGAGACTTCTCAACAAGAGTTTCTTTTTTTTTTTCCTAGATTTTACATTAGTTGAAAAAAATCCCTGAAAAAAATCTCACTAAATGTACAAATCATTTGTTGGAGCCATACAAGCAGTAGAAGTGGCTTTCGGTAAGGTTATCATTTTTCGTTCAACACTACTAGTATGTAAAATGTTATTTATGTTCTGAAGCAGTCATGGCACTGGCTAACCTTACATGAACCAGTCTCCCTCAATTCCAGGAGCAGCTTCCATAGGATGTTAACAATGTTGTTTTCAGGAAGAATATATACTATTATATAATTGGACCATTCTGAAAGCACTAAGTGTGTATTTTTTAAAAAGTAATTAGAAGTTAGATTAAAATTTATGGATAAGTAATGTGACGAATGGAGCAAAATGCTGAATTTATAGTTCATTTTAAAAGGATGGATGTCATGGCAAATCATGTACCACATCAGATCAATGGAAACCAGGTAAGGATTTTAAAAACTGGTCAATCCAACTAGTATAAGTCTCTTTCCTCAAAAATATATGAATGCACAAAAAAAAAAAAAAAAAAAAAAAAAAAAAAAAAAAAAAAAAAAAAAAAAAAAAATATATGAATGGACTTTCTTCCAAGCTCTAAAAACAACTAAAGAAATAACTGAGAAAAAATAGGCCTATTTATGAAATAAATACATGATGGGTATGAGCAAAAATACACAAAATGCACAATCATCAGTTCTTTTTCTGTTAAGTTAAAGGCATCAGTGGAAGATTCTCAAATTCCTTTAACAAATCCTAGGGACTGGTCCACTAAGTTTCTCAATCTGCTTTGGTTTCTATGTTGGAAATCTAGAGGAGCATTCACGTGTTAACCACTGATTCCTCCAAACTAAGTGTCTGATGGAAACTAAACTCAGACTCAACTAAAGTAGTATCTCTGTCCTCATTCTGATCTGGACCATCCCTCCCCTTCTTTACTTTCTGATTTCCTACCACCTTCTGATATGCTTTTATGTCCTACATCAACTGAAGGCCTTCAGAGGGTGATGAAGGTAAAAAAAGAGGAGGAGGTGAGAGGTATCTCTCCCTGCAGGGTTACCTCAAAGACATTTCAACACCACTCAAACTTTTTTTTCCTCTCTGGTTATTTCCTGCCTCCTATTATTAATTTTCTTCTTGGCTACAGACATTTTTCAGTCATTGTTATTTTGTTTAGCTGTTTAAAGCCCTCTTATATTGAGTCATATAAGGAAAAAGGCTTTACAGCCAGACAAATGTTTGGGATTCAAGAGATTCAGAGAATGGAAGGACAAAAGACATCAAATAAGAAAATAGAAAAGTCATACAAGTACCCTAGTAAAACTCTGATGACTGAAATAGCTATTTTACCACAGGTTTTTTACTGATGTGGTTCCTTTGGCAATATCTATCATTCCAAACATACATGCTCTAGACTGGGCAGGAAATTGTTGAAGTTGAAGGGAAGAGCAGAGGAGATGGAAAAATATCATCTTCTAATGCTTCATATGCTGAAAGATGATAAGCTATATTCCATATCAAACTCCCAGTAAACTGATTCCTATCTTCTGTGTATCTATCACTACCATAAAATTTACTGTTATTATTAATATTAGTGCAAAATTACTTATATATTGGAAACATTGTACCACTTTTAAAGGTGACTTCCTAGAATGAAACTCCTACCAAAGAAACTCCTAGTATATGAGTTCATTAAGTCATTTTTAATGCTCAGTTGGAGACTATTACAAAGCAAGTAAAGGGCCAAAGAAGAATAAGCATTAATCTTACAGATCGTGTCTCAGAATTTTCAGTAAAAAAACAGAATGTCCATATGGTCTGAAGAACCAGAGGAGAATTTATTCCATTTCCTCCATTAGGGTTATGAATATATTGGTTTACCTTAATTATTTTTGTTTCTACTTATATATAAGATGCTTCACTAATATGCTACAAAACACTTCTACTATGCTACACTGGTATTTATCATTTTTACTTATCGGCTCCAAAAATCTACTTTCTGAAAAAAAATTTTGACTTAAAATTATTTTAGAGAATAAGTCATGAAAACTATAATCTGTATAGAAGGCAGTTTCCATGAACTATTATTGGAATACCATTTTTAGTCAAAATTATTTTTTATTATCATCTATATAGAGACATATATAAGATAAATATCCCAGTAAGTTCAGAACTCAAAAAATAATATATTACATTTTTTACCATTTAAATTTTACATAAATATATCAATACAAAAAATCATACATTGGCTCCCTAAAGATTTTTATTTTAATTTGGTGGAACATTTTCTGTAAAAATCATTTACCAAAAATAATTACCAAATTCTGTGTAAAATATCAGACTTTTTAAATGCTAATTACAATTCTCAGAATGACTTTTGTATTGTGAAACTTAATTTAGAGAAAACCAAACTACAGATTTTTTTCAGTATTATCACAAACCTAACAACTTCCTTATTGAGCCACAATACTACTTTCAGTGACTTTCAAATCTAATTTTGTGACATTACCCAGAGATTCCCCCAAATTTTCTCAATGCTTAAAGTTTTTTCAAAAATGTTAATTTACTTAATTAGACATGGTCTATAAAGCAGAAGGAGAGGGAAGAAAAACGGGAAGAACAAAAATGACAAAATTTAGATAATTCAGCTTTAACTAAAATTATGCAAAAGACATGCAAGTCTCCAACAAATTTTTCTGAAAAATTAATGTAAGCTATAGCTTCAAAGAGTAAAAGATGAGAACCACTACCACGCTCTAATTCTTTCTCTTAATGTTCCTCCATTATTTTAATTGTAGTCCTAGAAACAGAATCAGACTCAGAATCAAAAGCAAATGATCTCTAACTATCAAATCCATGTGATTTTCTATGTATAACCTCAAGAATTCTTCTGCCCCCATTCTTCTAAAAGTTCATCTTTTTCTCCACTAAATTATTGTATATTACTATTGCTGACTTTTACTGTTATAATCTCTAAAATGTAGAATGTTGCTCTACATTCTGGCTTACCTTTTTTCAAACGAAATTTCACTGAATTTCTTATTGACTAGATAGAACATTTCTGTTTTTCTTTTTTTTTTTTGCGGTACACGAGCCTCTCACCGTTGTGGCCTCTCCCGTTGCGGAGCACAGGCTCGGGACGCACAGGCTCAGCGGCCATGGCTCACGGGCCCAGCCGCTCTGCGGCATGTGGGATCCTCCCGGACCGAGGCACGAACCCACATCCCCTGAATCGGCAGGCGGACTCTCAACCACTGTGCCACCAGGGAAATCCAAGATAGAACCTTTTTTAAAGCTCCACCTAAGAGCTCTTTGCCTTTGAGTTAGTTACTATACCCCATGTTCCTGACTGACCCCCTGTATCTTTTTCTCTCAGGCTGTACTTCAGGATACTGTTAAGATCTAGTTGAGTTTTTTTCTGTTTAAGTTATGTAGGCTATCCTAAGCCACAGATCCTTTGTACTACAAATAGAACTGATGCAGTTAATTGAAGGCTTCCTGCTGCTGTATGTAGTCAGCTACTGAGGGTAGTTTGATATTTCAGTCAGTTCTTATAACATGGAGCCAAAGGCAACTTTAATTTATCTGACACCTTTAAGAGATTAGCTTTGATAATGTTTGGTGCCACATTGACAAGAATTGGCTTTTCCCCACCTTTTACACGTATTGTATTACAACTACATGAGTCTAGGTCTTCAGATGTAGATACAGAATAGTAATAAAGACAGTGTCAGTTGAAATTTCTATGACAAAATTTTCCACTGCTCATAAAACACCATCTTTTTAATATTTCAGTACCTTTACCTAATGGCCATTGAACTCTAGTAGTTTACTTTGCAGTGTTCACAACATGCTTCTTTTCAGCGTTAGGAGTGGTCAGTGGGAGGAATTATGCATCAGTCCAGGAGAAAGATGATTCAGGACACAATAATTCTCAAATAGTAACTTTAAAAGATTGCTATATAATTCCAATGAAATTTTATGTAAAATCATATAATAATGATCCATTATATACTTTGTGAACCTTTCCCGTGAAGATTGCAGCTTCCTGAGGGAAGTGATTCTTCACGTGCCCCTTAAATAGTGCCTAAAACAGTGAGTTTCATCTGGCACAGAACAATTTTGAATGATATGCAAAGAGACAAAATGGAGCAACCACAGAACATTATGTCTTAGGTGGCAAGGCAGAATGGATTGCAGGAGAGGCAGGCCTGGCAGTTAGGACTGAGGTGAACCAGAAATCATATGCAGAAAGTCAAAGACACCTGCAGAGAAACAGTCCAGGAGCTATACGTTCTCAAAGTGACATGGAACCAAGACCAAAGAATCCAAACTTTAGAGAATAGGCAGTAAGCATCCAACTCTGCTCTCCAAGGCCAGACTCAGTTTACAGGAAACAAATAGTCCTATATTCAAAGAGTGATCCTATTTTCATCACACCATTAATATATTCTGCAAAACAATTCAGTGTTCACAAAAACATGAACTAAGCAAAATGGCTAAGAAGGAACATTATTTAATATCCATAAGAATTATTTTACCAAAGACTGCAAATGAATTAAAGGATTACAGTTTTTGGGACAGAATTAGATTTATTTTCTAAATAATCAAACTCAGTAATTTAAAGATATATCTTCTGTGATCACCAAAGTGATTACAAAATTTCAAGTAGGGAAAGGACCAAAGAAACAAAGGCTTTGGTATTTTTGTCACTTTAAAATATCTGCCCCAATGACATTTTTTTAATCAGTGGTTTTTAAGGCCCCAATATTATTTGCTATAGTGTTACATCTGGTCTCCGTCCAAGTCATTACATGTCCTTTCAAGCTGTCAACACCTTTTTTATGAGCTTAAATTTATCAAATAATTAGTAATTTTTCTCCTATAAGAACAATTGAGGAAGCATACTATGGCATGCAAACCTACGACGCTTTACTGATTCAGGCTGATTTATTAAGCTTTTCTAGTTTGTAATGAATGACACATTAAAAACGTACATGTGTCACTATCATTAAATCTCAAAATGATTTTGGAGTCTCCTAAGATTTCTTGGGTAGTGTATTAAAATTTCTTGGGTAGTGTATTACATAATATTTAGAAAAGCAACCTTCTGTCTGTATACATACTTTTCTATCTTTATTTCATATATATTTAAACCTCTATTTTATCACAATCTCCTTTTACTCAAAATCTTTTACTAGAACTCTTCATGCATACTTTAAGCCAGGGGTTGAGGTGGTAATATTCTATTAAGCAGTGGTATAATTCATGTCTATTCACTCCAATTCACTCTCTAAATCTCTCCCTCTGCCTCTCAATCACAAGAGAGACACACAGAGAGAATACACATGCCTACTCTCTTCCTCCTCCCCCAAGCTTAAATTTTATCTTCAACTGCATTAATACTTAAAAAAAAATTTTATCCTATTAGTTTGAGGCCGAAATATCTTGAAACCACAAAACATAATAACCTGTTTTCCTGAATCCAACCTGTGTACAAGTTGTGTACTTGCCTTAACTTGGACAAACTACTAATAATAGTAGAGAGTGAGCCCCACTCAACTACAGCTCTGATAGCAGGCCTCATCACAAAGTAGATGGATGGCTGAAGCAATTTCACTTCCCTTCAATGAGAAAAGCAATAGTCTGCATCTGAAATTTACAACTGACTAGTAATTCTGAGTTAAAAATCCCTGCAATTCTTAAAGACTACAGTTAATTTTCTTCAAGCATAAAAAAACTGTTAACTTTCAGTCCTCAAAGAAATACAGCAGTTAATTATATATGTATTAGCTTTCTCATATTCACTATACATGTAAATATATGTATACATGTAGATATAAGTGTGCATGCCAAAACCCGATTTCCACACAGCTTTCATATTTGACTACTCTGAGATGCTGAACCCAGCCAGATGCTGCAGTTTCCACAGCGCTTCTTTCCCCTCTATGATTTCACTGCTTAAGGTTTTTCTGCTCTCATTCTTCCCCAACCCTCATTCAGTGAAAATCGGTCAATTTTTCCCACCAGCCTCCACTGTACATCTGTCAGTCCAGATGGGTTGCAAGACAAGCAATGGGAAGAAACATACACACACACACACACACACACACACACACACACACATACACACACACACACACGTAGATTTCAAGTTCCATGGGGGCAAGCATACATACAAGTCTGTTTTGTTCCCTTGTCTACCTTAGGCACCGAGACAATGTCTGGCACATAAAAAGCACTCAAAAAACGCTTGTCAAATAAATGAATAATGGCTCCACATCTACCCAGTCACGAATGTTAGAAATCTAAGAGTCATTCTAGATTTGTTCTTCTACCTTTTGCATCAATTCCCAATTTCTCGATATCTGTTCCTTCCAGTTCCCTTTTATTATTCATTCACTATTTCTGCCCAGACACTTATAGTTAATAGTTAACAGGCTGAATGAAATTTACACAACCCATTTTAAGGGGTGTCCTACACTTTACACTGTAGCCAAAGTTACATTTCCAGGAAGAATTTCTTATTGTGCAGCTCTACTGCTTAAAATCTTTTAGAGGTTCACAGTCACCATCTTTGCATGGAATTAAAGGTCCTTAATCATCTTTTTCCTGCCTGTTTTACAGCTTCATCTCCTACCACAGCAACAGTATAGATCAAGGCCTCCAGCCATCCTCAAACACACAGAACTTCCCTTCAGTGATCTTCTTTGTAAGGTTTTCCAGGTCTTCTCAATCTTGCATATTCTAGTTTGGGCACCTATTGCATTCTGTTTACTTTGCCTTTTTTCTCCATTCTAGACAGTGTGCTCCAGAAGCAAGACATTGCATCATTCACTTAAAAAATTCAGTGGGCATCCATAAGTGCTTCTTTTTTTCTTACGGTTTTGTTAAGAAATAATTGACATACATCACTGTATAAGTTTAAGGTGTACAGCATGATGGTTTGAACTATACATATTGTGAAATGATTACCACAATAGGTTTAGTTAACATCCATCATCTCATAGAGATACATTAAAAGAAAAAGAAAGAAGAAAAAAATTCTCCTTGTAATTAGAACTCTTAGGATCTACTCTCTTATCAACTTTCCTATATACCATACGTCAGTGTTAACTACAGTCATCATGTTGTACATTACATCCCTAGTATTTATCTTATAACTGGAAGTTTGTACCTTTTAACCACCTTCCTCCAGTTCCCTGCCTCCTGCAACCCCATAAATACTTCTTAATTTAAGTTGCGCAGCCTCTATGAGCTTAGTTTCCTCACTTTTTTTTTTTTACCACCAACTAAAAGGATCCTAGGGAGAAACAAAAGAAATACCATACATTTAAAGTTCAAAGCGCTTAACTGATATTCATGGAATGTTATTATTACTTTTTAAGATACATCCTTGTCCTCATTCCAACTGCTTCACCAGAAGGTCTAAATAAAAATTAGATGGGGCAAGAAATGACAGACATATGTTGTTTGTTTGTATATCACCTGATTCTCCTTTCAATATTAGCAAATGAAGTTTATGATTCATCTGAGTGAAAGCTAAGATACTATGGCCTGTCCTGTTGTAGGCCTGGGAAGAATCTGACTAAGGTGATCAATCCTCAGGATCAAGAGAAGAAATGAAAATGTGGCCAGACGGCTGGGAATGAGCTCTGAGTGCATTGTTAGAAGGTTCTGGATCCTCAGAATTTCTCAGCCTGGAGCTTTACCCCTGAAGTTTTTCACCTTCCTACCATTTCTTTGTTAAAATTTCCATCTTTGTATTTAAAGATGGACTTACTTATCAGACTTTTTATGATTTAAAATCTTTAAGTGTGTGGCTGTTACTTCTGAATGGCCCTAAGTGTTTCTTTGTGCTTGGAGGAGCCAACTTAGCCATTCACAGAGAGGCAGTCTCTCTATAAACGAACAGATTTCCACACGTGGGCTGTAATATATGCATAACACATTTCTCTTGGTGTTAATTTTGGTCTAACATCCTCCTGATGGTCTTGATTACCTTGGAGACTTACATCCTGTCTTCTGTATGTATGTAGTTGTTAGTCACTTCTACTAAGTTGTCGCACCACCATTTCTCAAGAATGATAACAGAAGACACAATATTTCAATAACTGATTTTTCCTTTAACAAATGTTTATTCAACCTCCTGTTTCAAGGCACTTTGCTAAGGCTTAGCTGAATCTGAATCTCATGTAAAATGGAAAAATTCTGTGACGGTCCAACTAACTTTGTAGTAAAAATAACAGGAACCATTTCAAGATATTAATCAGAAGTTTTATTAATCTTATGTTTTTCTTTTAATTTATAAGTAAAAAGAAAATATCTTAATATAGCTTTCTTTAACTTGTTTTATTGTCCTTTTCCTTAAAATTGGAAATCCTAGAATACTGTTTATGGTCATTCATATTATTGATATGGCTACAACTCAAACACTATGTGAATCGAAAGCAATGGGCATACAAATATACATGGTGAGGCAGTGTGGCGATAAATGCCATTGGGGATAGCATATTAAGAGTGAAAAGTAATAGTGATAATTGTTTGAAAAACTGCAGTTGTTAAAGGCTTTATCCACTTTGCTTATTTTATTCATGGTGTGCTAATCAAATAGATGGAGGACTGGGCACTGAATCCATGTAAAAAATCTCATGTTGTGACAAATCTCAAGGCATCTGGTTAAGTCAGATATCTCCCTTTGTGAATTAAAATGAAACAAGAAGTGTTTTGCTCCTAAAATCTGTGCCCTAGTAGATAGGCTCCAACACAGAATCAAACATCCCATCTAACTTTTCCAATGCCATGTTTCCAAAAGGAAATTACATTAAATTCCTCCATTCAAAATGCAAAAAGCAAGACATCCAAGAATGAGATTTCTAGCAGAATGTAACTTTAAATATATGGGTTTTTTTTTCCATTACTGGAGATATCAAACATTTTAAAAGCCTGTTCTTTCATACTTGGATTCCAGATCATTATTTTTTTGGCCAAAAAGAAAGGTTTTCTGCATTCCTAAAATAATTAGGCAAGATTTCAAATCAAATTATCCAATTTCAAAGCTCTATTTTTCTCTCTAAAATGCCTGTTAGAGAAGGACTGCTGATGACTAAGCTTTGTGTCATTCTCATGGCTTTATTAGGAGAATGTTCTAAGTCCTTCACTTTCTATGTAATCAGAACTATAATTTCTTCAGGTTATTTTAAGACCCAGCTATGGCTAAAGCAGGAAACTCAATTTTATTCTGAGCTCTAGACATGTCAACACAGCAGAGCAGGGCTCCAGCTATCCGGGCTATCTTCTTTAATAAACTGCCTAGTGCTTGGTATCCAACCAAGCTGTACTCCACATTCTGGGTATCAAGTAACTCTTTCCAAGACATTGAGGGTAGTTGGACCGTTATTTTGGAAAATGTGTGTTGACATATTATCACTATACAAATGAAGATCTTATTTGTCCAAAGAGTACTACTTATGCTTCCTAGCATCAATTTGAAAACCATATTCAACAGAAGGGCAGTTGAGAAAAAAAGCAGAACAGAAAGCACTAACTACATATGTCTACTTAGTTCATCACACTCCCTTAGAATTTTATAACAACCAATTCTATTTAAGCAGGCTGGTTGCTTCTAATTATGCTAAAATCTTTTCTGTGCTGGAAAGTGATATTAATAATGAGTGACATTTCTGCAAGTAACAGGTAACCCACTTCTATAATTGTGAGCTCTATCTAAAGTAAAGAAGGGAGAATAAGATAGTATAATAAACTGTAAGTAAAAATCTGTAAGAGGTGGTTCTTCAGAATGAAAATTAAAACATAGCATCATTACTTTAGTATTTTGATGTACATCAAAAAGTCTCTCATAGGTATGTATAAATCTATTACTGAGGTAATTTTATTAATACTTTCAATTTTAAGTTAACATACTGACATAAAAATAATTTCTTACTTTAAATTTATATATCATGGATTTTAAAAATTTCTCTTTAACTGGTAATTTTTATTCAGATTAAAATACTCTTATTACTTTTCTATGCTCCTACAACAACAAAGATTAGTTGAGCTTACAATCCTATATGTATATGGTTATACATTTTGAAGTTTTTCCCACTCAACAATAGTCCTTTCTTCCAATTCTTCCATTCTTAATATATTCAGACATTACTTATTAATTTTAACGACATCTAACATTTCAGAGTATGGATTAAGGCAACTGATTTTTGTATTATGCAATACTTAACCCACTTTCAATATTTCATTACTTTAAATAACACTGCACATAAATACCCTAGTACACATATTCTTGTGCATTTGGACAAGTATTTCAGTACAGCATTTAAAGTGGAATTATTGGATTGCAGAGTATGTACATTTTTTACGTTGACAGTACTGCAATTTATGTACCTCCAAAATTTCACCAGTATGCTCTTCCACTAATATGAGGATGCCCTTTTCCTCTAAACCCTAATTAATAGATATTATGAGTCTTTTTATTTTTACTAGTATAATGAAAACAAAAGTGGCACCTCATTGATGTATTAATCAAGACTTAGACTGATCATCTACTCATTTATTTATTGGCCATTTTTTATTCTTTTTCTGTGACTGTGTTCTTCACACATTTGACCATCTTTCTGCTGAGTTATTGATATTTTTAAGTTTATTTATAGTTTGTATTGGTACCTTATAGTTTAACCTCTTGAGTTTTAGATACATGGTAACTCTTTTCCATCTGTCTGTCATTTAGTGAAACATAGTGGCATCATTTGTCATATAAGTTGTTTCTGACTTAATGCCAAGTCAAACATCACTCTTTTTTTTTTTAACTCTCTATAGATAGGATTACACTGGAAGAGATATTTCCTAGAATGAGTTGTGATAATCTCACTCATAAGCTCATTAATATAGATAGAAATATTTTCCCCAACGCATAATATCTAAACTATAGTTTCTGCTAGCACCTTTTTCATTTTGGTCTATGAAGTAGGACCTCAAAACTAAGCTTGAGATTCATCCTACACAAAGTGTTTCTCAGTCACTTAACAGAGCCCACAAATGTGTATAAAACTAACAAACCAGGCACTGGGCTTCTGGCCGTAAAGGTTCATCTTCCATCAGGTGGCAAGTGACACATTCCTCAACCTCATATACCTATCTCAATTCATATGGGAATAGCATTCTGGATGGCTGAAAGGTTTCTCTCAAAGTATTGGGTTGGCCAAAAGGTTCATTCATTTTTTTCCCATAAGATGACTCTAGTAGCACTTAGTTGTCTTTAGCTTCATTCTAAACATTTTTGTTAGATTGTATGTGACAGCTGTCATATCAGTGTGCATTTAAAAAAAAGACATCAAAATTGGTGATTTTTTTTGTAGTCACCTTAATATTGAAGATGGAAGAAAAAAAGCAACATTTTCAGCATGTTATGCTTTATTATTTCAAGAAAGGTAAAAATGCAACTGAAATGCAAAAAAAGATTTGTGCAGTGTATGGAGAAGGTGCTGTGACTGATCAAAGTGGTTTGCAAAGTTTTGTTCTGGAGATTTCTTGCTGGATGATGCTCCAGGTCAGGTAGACCAGTTGAAGTTGATAGCAATCAAGACATTAATTGAGAAAAATCAATGTTATACCACTCAGAAGACAGCTGACATACTCAAGATACCCAAATCAAGCACTGAAAGTCATTTGTACCAGCGTGCTTATGTTCATCACTTTGATGTTTGGGTTCCACATAAGTTAAGCGAAAAAAAGCTTCTTGATCGTATTTCCACATGTGAATCCCTACTTAAACATAACAAAAACGTTCCATTTTTAAAGCAAATTGTGACAGGCGATGACAAATGGATACTGTACAATAATGTGGAATGGAAGAGATCGTGGGGCAAGCGAAATGAACTACCACCAACCACGCCAAAGGCTGGTCTTCATCCAAAGAGGGTGATGTTGTGTATATGGTGGGATTGGAAGGGAGTCCTCTATTATGAGCTCCTTCCGGAAAACCAAACGATTAATTTCCACAAGTACTGCTCCCAACTAGACCAACTGAAAGCAGCACTAGACAAAAAGCATCCAGAATTAGTCAATAGAAAACGCATCATCTTCCATCAGGATAACGCAAGACCGCATGTTTCTTTGATGACAAGGCAAAAACTGTTACAGCTTGGCTGGCAGGTTCTGATTCATCTGCCGTATTCACCAGACACTGCACCTTCAGATTTCCATTTATTTAGGTCTTTACAAAATTCTCTTAATGGAAAAAATTGCAATTCCTTGGAAGACTGTAAAAGACACCTGGGGCTTCCCTGGTGGTGCAGTGGTTGAGAGTCTGCCTGCCAATGCAGGGGACACAGGTTCGTGCCCCAGTCCAGGAGGATCCCACATGCTGCGGAGCAGCTGGGCCTGTGAGCCATGGCAGCTGAGCCTGTGCATCCGGAGTTTGTGCTCCGCAAGGGTAGAGGCCACAGCAGTGAGAGGCCGCGTACTGAAAAAAAAAAAAAAAGACACCTGGAAACAGTTCTTTGCTCAAAAAGATAAAAAGTTTGGGGAAGATGGAAGTATGAAGTTGCCTGAAAAATGGCAGAAGGTAGTGGAACAAAAGGGTGAATACGTTGTTCAATGAAGTTCTTGGTGAAAATGAAAAATGTGTCTTTTATTTTTACTTAAAACCTGAAGACACTTTTTGGCCAACCCAATAGTTTTTAAAATTCCAGTTTACAGTTTTACTCTCTTCAAAATAGATCAGATATATTCCTGCTTTTAAAAATGCCCACAGTTTGGAAGACACAGGGTCATCTTTGAGCCCATTGGTTACAGCACTGTGACACAGTGGTTCCATTAGGACTTATTAGGCACAATGGTTGGCCTTCATGGAATGAGGCTTAGTTCTACCTCTTCTTTCTCAATATTTGGGTTGGGGGTGGGTTCTTCTTGCTTGCTATTGTGCCTTGTGGCTGTGGGTAAGCCCCCTAGCTCTAGGACCCTACCCTGCCTTTTAATCTGTGTCTTCTGATCTCGGGTTTGAGAATCCAAAAAGCCAAATTTGTTATCACCCCTTCTAAAAATGATTACTTACATTTACTGGGGTAACAAATTTCTTTGAGAATTACACAAGAATGGACAGTCTCCCAAGAAAAATGCACATGTACACAAATGTATTAGTGTTTGTACAATTTCACAGGATTCAGGGACTGCCTAAAGCCCATTTATGGAACCTTGGGCTCTCCAGGTCCTTTTTCGATTCACCTCAAATCCCTGATTTTGGTTCAGATAGAAAAGTTCCCAAATAAGTGAGTCATTTATAAAAGTCAGTGTGGTTAGAGATGATAGATTCCAATAAAATGAGAGATTATGTGAAATCATAAGGAATAATGCCTTTTTAAATGCTCAATTAAGACATACAAAATATGTGAATATTTGTCTATGGTTAAATTTTCTCATGTTATTTCAAAAGGGAAAACGATGGAAAATATATGTATACCATAATGGAAAATGTACTGTATAACACTGTAAATGTGAGCATGTGAGTATAAGAACTGAGAAAAGAAAATGAAGAGAATCATTTGTATTTTTAAAACAAAAAAATTGCATTTCAGCCAGAAGAGCTGTCATTCCAACGTCTACTTCAGAAGTATAGTCAGGAGTTCCTTAGCATGTGAAAGAAGATTCTTGTCCTCACTGCCCTGCTTCTTGTCAAATCAGCTTTAAAAACCCACTTTCCACCCTGCTGTCATAATCCTTGCAGGAAACAGATGGGTAAGAATGGAAGAAGAGAGGAATAAAGGCCTTTTCTTTAATTAATCCTGGTTTCACTTGTACTCCTCAACCTGCAAGGTCTTGTCCCTAGAGGTTGACAATTGATCAAATTAGCAGTAAGATAAGCCTGGTTGACAACAAGAGAACACCAAAGGCAGAACACAATGTCTAATGGATAATAGCTAATTCTTTAGAATAAATGTATAGAAGAACAATAAGAGCAGTTGTGCTAGACTCTGCGAGTGGGAGAGAGGAGGCATGGATGGTAGGAAATCACTCAAAGCAGTCACTGAATCTACAGAGCTGGCCCTTTCATTCATTTCCAAAGTTCTGGGTTCTTACCAAGTGCAAGTGATTGTGCTTTTACATGAACCTCTAAGTAGAGAGTAGCAAGGAAATAAAACATCCTCAGAACTCATTTTCATAATGCGTTCTTTGAGTTTTTATCATGCACAGAAACAAAGGCAGGTAGCTCATTTTCCAATCTCTAAAATACTGTATTGGGGCCTCCAAATGGACAGTGGGAGTTGTTGTTAGCCTTTAGATCTAAAGGCTAAGGTGTGAGGCTGGGGCTTGAGCTAGAGATTTGTGAGTTATCAGCATAGAGGTGATAGCTGAAACTGAGTAGAAGGAAGAGATCACTCCAGAAGAATGTATATGACAATAATCATTTTTTAAAAACTTACTGTGGAAGGCATAATTGTAAGATGGTTCACATGACATTCCCTACCTGGTGTTATTCCCATGATTATGTTAGGTTACCAGTAGATGTAATTAAGGTTAGTAATCAGTTGACTTTAAGATGGACTACCCAAGTGGGCCTAAACTAATCATATTGGAATTTTTATAAGAAGAGAGTTTTCTCCTGCTGGTAGAAGAATAAATCAGAGAGATTTGATACTTAAGAGGGATTCAACAAGAGGGAATTTCTTCATTGCTAAGGTAGAGGGGGCCACATGGAAGCACCTGAGAGTAGCCTCTAGTAGGTGAGAATGAACCCAACTGACAGCCAACAAAAAGCCAGGGGTCTCAGTCCTACAACCACAAGGAACTCAATCCTTCCAACAACCTGAACGAGCAAGAAGAGGGTCTTGAACTCCGGATGATAATGCAGCCCCAGGCAACATGCAGATTTCAGCCTTGGGTGCTCTGAGGATGCAGCTAACCTGTGCTTAGACTCCTGACCTATAGAAACTGAGAGGTAGTAAATTGATGTTGTGGAAGGAAGGAAGGAAGGAGAAAGGGAGGGAAGAAGGGAAGGGAGAAAGAGAGAGAAAGAAAGAGAGAGAGAGAGAAGGAAGAGAGGGAGAGAGGGAGGGAGGAAGGGAGGGAAGGAAGGAAGGAAGGAAGGAAGGAAGGAAAGAAGGAAGACAGGGACGGAGGAAGGGTGAGCAGAAGGAAGATAGTCAGAAAGCAGTGAAATGAAGCAGTCATGAAGGCAAAGCCTATCAATGCTCATAAGCACTTGGTGCTCTTCACATCATAACCTTTCCAAATATGTTTGTCTTTAAACATTAGAAAGTGAATTTTTGCATGTGTGAAGTCATCAATTTTGAGCCAAGAAATTAGGAATCAGACTGTATATTCATGTTTATTTAAAGAGAAATCAAAATTATAGAGAACGCTGGCTGATATTTTTTCAGAGAAAGAAGGCTGAAATCTGATGTTGGTCTTTTAAAATAATCTTTCTATGTAATTTTTTACTATTATGCCAGAAGATGTTTCATTTTTCAGCTATGCCAGATCAGATGCTCAATTTACTATTCTAGAATTTCAACTTGACACACAAAGCACTCTCTAGGGCTCTTTTCTGAAGGGGTAGAGGAAGGTTGAGTTGGGCTTCTGTTAGTGTTTTCAGGTAAGTAGGTTACTGAGTAGGACTGTGAGGTAATATTCTCTTTTCTGGAAAGATACTACTCTAATAACTTCAGCTACCCAGAACATACTAAAGACTCAAGCATTTGGCCTCTTATGGGCCAAACTACATTTTCTATGGATATGAACTTAACTGAATATATTTCACACAAAAGAAATCCTTCCAAAGGATCTTTTAACCCTTGCTTTAGAAGCTAACGTAACAAGCATGATCATCTGATTTTTTATTCACTAACTATATTATAAATAATAAATTTGGATAACATAATGTGGCCCACTAGAAGGAGGCCTGCAGGAGGACAAAGATTTTAAATCACAGCTGCAAATGCCACTTTTCTCTGAAAGAAACAGCCCCCCAAAACCTTATGTGTTATTGAAGGATCTCTACATTTGAAGTATAACATAGTTAATATTCATAAAAATAATAATGTATCCTTAATAAAAAGATCATGGAAAAGGAAGAGAAGCTCTTCCTTATTTCATTTAAATTAAAGATTGACTCTTAAAATACATTCTTTGCATATCTTTATGCTTAGATAATGCAGTATAATGGGCTGAGAAACATATTCAATACAAAATTCAAAGGTTTGTGTGCAGTTTAAATATCAGCTGCTGTAAATGGATAATTTTCAGTTCATTCATTCATTTACTCATTCCACAAACATTCATTGAGTAATTTTTATTTGTGAAGCATTCTTCTAAGTCTTAGGTTTTCTTACTTGAATTTCCATGTCAGTTAATTCAGGGATTCTATTTTTATCTTATAGATATTTTCTTCAAATGTTAATGAATGTGTTCAGGGATGGAACCAATTTTGTTCTCCAAAATTATAATGAATTTTTATCTCATCCACAAAATAGAAGACTGATTAGCATCATTCTATTAACCGGCTACAAATTTTGGTCTAGAATATCATAGCCTGCAGGGTCCAACATATCTAGAATGTTACCTCACACACCAGGTGCTAATACTTAGTCCTAGATTCCAAATAATACATCTAACACTGTGGCTTTAGAAATCTTTGCAAACTGGCTTTCACCAACTACACAAGTAGCTAAATAAATTTTCATTCTCAGAGTACTGAATATTTGTGAATGACTGATGTGTTTTTGGCAAAGAAGTGAATACTTCAGTGAGGAACACTATATTCAGCAATGAGATACACTTAACATATGAAAAAAAAATTCCATGCATTACATTTCAAAAGATTGGAATGAGAAAGAAAGAAAAAATACTGTTGTTATCTTGAGTGCAACATGTAGCTTTGGCATCATTTAAATATCACCCAGAGTAGGTGTAAAACTCAATAAAATATGACTTTAGAACCAATAACCAATGTAATCTCTCTCTCTTTTTAAAGTCTACCCACTATGAACTATAAACTGGGGTTAGAAAAAATTATGAGTAAAACAATTCCTAAGGACTCTGTAGCACTTAGTCCAAAATACTGTTTTTTACTAAGAAAATTATTTTGATTTAAATGAATGTGCAAAAAAGACAGCTGGAAATGATTCCTTATCTTTTTAGCAGCTGATGTGCAGCAATAATAGGTAATAATTATTGAGGTATTTACCAAGCTTTCTGCTTATTTATAATAATTTTTGTGATGGTGTTATTTAAACTGAAGTTTGTACTCTATTTATTAATCCAAAATAAGATCTATTTTTAAAAAGTGAAATGCAATTATAAGTGAGATCTAGAAAATTCAAATGTAGTCACTGGGTGGATATAGAAAGAAAAAAATGAAGACTGATGATAAAACCTTACATTTCTAACAGTAAAATGATAATCTTCATTACTAAAAGAGAAATAATAACTGGTTCTAAGCTACAAAGAGTTTAGTACAGAGTCATATTTTTCCTTCTCTTCTATTTCTATTAGAAGAATGCCATGACTCTCGCTACAGGAAAATAAAAAAATTATTTAAATGCTTTAAACTATCAAATTAAGCTAGATAAATCATAACAATTAATGAATAATTCTTTGTAAACAGGTCTTTGTAAACAGGACCACAACGCTTTTGTGAAAAGGTAAGACGTTCAAAACCTGTCAGACGCAGCACAAGATTCAGAATAAAGTTAAAATAAGCTAGAACAGAATGAGTTTCTAAGCCTAAATATCAAGTATTATAAACTGACAGTATCAGACCAACACATTACTGTGGCAATTTGCCTGCTGAATCAAAATTACTTTTGGTATACAAGAAAGACATAGTCTGTGGTCTGATCTGTTTCACGGAATTAAAAAGGCAAATCTCTGACATTTTTAGAACTAGTGGAGACCCTAACAGTAATCTAGGCAACCCCCTCATGGTTTATATATGCCAAGAGCAGTCAACTAAATAACCTACCTTCACACAAAGAATGGCAGATCCTGAGCTAAAACACCCAGAAAGTATATGCTCCTGAGACCAGACACTGGTGTTTCTTCATCAGTTTTACTATTCCTGAAATCTTTTAGTACCTTTACTAGGTTCATAAAAATATGAATCAACAGGGCTTCCCTGGTGGCGCAGTGGTTGAGAGTCCGCCTGCCGATGCAGGGAACGCAGGTTCATGCCCCGGTCCGGGAAGATTCCACGTGCCGCGGAGCGTCTAGGCCCGTGAGCCATAGCCGCTGAGCCTGCGCGTCCAGAGCCTGTGCTCCGCAACAGGAGAGGCCACAACAGTGAGAGGCCCGCGTACCGCAAAAAAAAAAAAAAAAAAAAAAAAAAAAAATATATATATATATATATATATATATATATATGAATGAACAGATAGACCAGTCTTCCCGATTTCATATCTACTATGTCATGCAATACTTAAATTGTTCCTGCATGCACTGGCACTAGAATTAGATTCAGTATGTTTCTAGTATGCATGGAAAAATAAAAAGATAAAGAACCTTCTGTTCCTTCAGCATGCAAATGGTGCTTTCTGAAGACAAACTATCAGATATTGGTGTAGGACACTGAAGCACTTACGGAATTCTGAATTAAGAATATGAAAAATAGGTCATTTTATGGCTATTGCAACAGACAGTTTGGATGCACTATTCAAGTGGCCCCTGCCTAACCATTCATCCTTCCTCTCTGTTTTGTTGAAAATGCAGTGGCTATGCTAGCCTTCATTCTGAAAAGAGCCAAATATATATTTTAAACTTGGGCCCTTTGCACTGGTTTCCTTCTGCCTGGAATGCCTTTTCTTAGATCTTTGTATGGTTGGGCTCTTCTAGTTATTCATGCCTCACCTTAAAAGTCACTTCCCTGGGGAGAGTTATGGTTACCAAGACGGTGTCATAAGTCATTCCTGACTCCTCTCCCAGTCAGAAGGAAAAAAACTTAACATCTATTCCAGAAGACAGCACCAAGAGAATTCTAGAGCACAGGAGTGAGGCTGAAACACCCTCTGCACCTCAGAGACCAAGACAGACTGCATGAGAAGATAAGAGAAGCAGCTACACGTTGACCGCATTGCCCCTCCCACAGGCTAGCAAAGCACCACGCAGAGAAATCTCCCCTGAGCCTCCTGAGCCTCCAGTGGGAAAAGAGAATGCAGGGAGGACAAGGAGCCTCCCTTAACATTGTGAGTCACTTTGTGGGAGCCCCTACTCTGATCTCACACCATGACAACTGCAGGGAAATCTATGAGGCTCAATCACTGGGAATCTCAATGTGATGGAGAATGGGGGAGGGGCTTGCACCAACCAGCACAGGAGTCTTGAAAGACTGAGTTTGTCCCTGCAGTGCCAAAGTGTTAATCTCAACCAGCAGCTCTGCTCATCTGCAGAACCAAGTCAGTGGTGCCATCTGACCAGGTATTTGGTGGGGTACAGATCTGCCTCATTCAGGCCCTTAAACAAAGAGACGTGCAGGCCCTAGAGCTTGGTTTGCCAACTTCCAGGCAAGGTGCTGAGTCACAGCTCCATCCACTGTGACGAGTGCCTTCCAGCTCCATCTGACCATAAGGGCTGGTAACAACTTTTGGAAGCTCCAGTGGCACTCCAGCTGAGAGGCAGGCAAGCAGAGCTGATCTCCCCCATGGCAAAGGCAGTAGTAGGCATGAAGGGTTCCTGTGTGCTAAGCACAGGCAGGGGGATTAATTCATACAAAGGTTCCATCCCAACTGGAGAAACCATTTGGGAAACTGAAAGTAGCCTGCAGTGTCCCCTCCCACACACACGGAGGCAAGGGGGCTGAGACATAGCCCCCCCCCTGCTGTGGAGTCAGTCTTCTGGCCCCATCTGACCAGAAGAGCTGGTGAAAACACTTGAAAGCTGTGCAGTTCACTGGCACTCAAACCAAGAGGAAGGTGGACAGAAGTGATAGTTTGCACAGCAAAGCCAGTGGACCTGTTCCACTAGGGTACTTGGGGTGAAGGTCATCTTGAGTTAAGACAACAAACAGCTTTACAGGTTTTAGAGCTGCTTCTTCCACTGCACCCTGGCAGGAAATCTAATTCACAGCCCCACTCATTGCTGAATACAGTCTTCAGCCTGTCCAAAAAAAAGCACATGGGAAACTTCCTAGCCCATTCAATAGCCTTACATACAGTGTAGCCCATTCAATAGCCTTACATACAGTGGCACTTGAACAGAGAGCATCACCTGTGGCAGAGCAAAACTAGTGGTCTCACCTGAACAGGGAATTCAGTATATACTCAGGCATGATACAGGCCCCAAAGCTGTACAGCCCCTGGACCCTGGCCTGCTGCCCTGCCAGGGCAGGAAAGCTAATTCATAGTCCCATCTCCTACTGAATATAGAACCCAACCTCAAACATCTAGCAAGCCTGATGAGAACCCATGCCACCTTGGAGCCCATCCTACAGACTCACTTGGGTAGGAAACCAAGTCAGCAGTCCTATCCAACTGTTCTTAGCCCCCATCCCCAACCTCAGAGCTGAAACAGTTGCCTTGCCCCAAAATAGACCATAATAGCGGGACCCACTTGCCCAAAGACACTACCAGCAGACACACCCAGAATCCAAACTGAGCTGACTGGTGAAAAACTGACTGCCAAAGCAAACTTGTTAAGTCTGGGGGATGAGCCCTATTACTCAAATGTGCAAATCCCAACATAAGGAATCAAGGATTATAAAAACTCAGGTAAATATGACACCACCAAAGGAAACTAAGACATCTCCAATAACTGAATCTAAAGAAATGGAGATCTATGAACTGTCAGACAATGAAATCAAAATCATTCTCTTAAGGAAGTTTTGTGAACTGTAGGAAAGCACAGATAGACAACTAAATGAAATTATGAAAATAATGCATGAACAAAATGAGCAGTTTGATTAAAACAACAAAACCCCCAGAAATCCTAGAGTTGAAAAATACAATCACTGAAGAATTCAATCATTTCAAAAGTAGACTTGACCATTTAGAAGAATCAGTGTCCTGAAAAATAGGACTGGAAATTACCCAGTCAGAAAAGCAAAAAGAAAAAAAATGAAAAAGAATGAAGAAAGCCTACGGGAATTTTGCAACACAATGAAAAGAAACAATATTCACATTATGGGAATTCCAGAAGAAGAGAAAGAGAAAGTGACAGAAAATATATTTAAACTAATAATGGCTGAAAATTCCTGAACCTGGGGAGAGAAATGGACATCCAGATCCATGAATTCCAAAGGATCCCAAATAGATCAAACCTGAATAGGGCTATACCGAGACACATTATAACTAAATTTGTGAAAGTTTAAGACAAAGAATTTTTAAAGCAGCAGAGAAAAGAGAGAAGTTACATACAAGAAAACCCCTGTAAGACTATCATAAGATCTCTCAACAGTCTTTTCATGCCAGGAGGGAATGGAATGACATATTAAAAATACTGAAAGAAAATAACTCTCAACCAGGAATTCTATACCCAGCAAAGGTGTCCTTCAGAAATGAATAAGGGATAAAGACTTTCTTGAACACACAAAAGCTGAGGGAGTACACTGCCACCAGACCTTGCTTATAAGAAATGCTTAAGGGAGTTCTTTGAGAAGAAGTAAAAGAATGCTAATTAACATGATACAAAAAAAAAAAGGTAGGGTAAATTTTACTGGTAATGGTAAATATAGAGTCATAGTTAAATTCTGCAATGTGGTAAAAATGGTGCATAACTCACAACTCTAGTTTAAAAGTTTAAAAAAGAATGTTACAAAAATAACCATAAACAATAATCTGTCTTCAGACAATTAAAAAAATGTAAATTGTAAGAGAAATAACCTAAAATGTGAGGGAGAGAAGAAGTAAAATATATGAATTCTATTAAAGTTAAGTTGTTGTAAGTTTAAAATTAGTTGTTATAAGTTTAAGATGTTTAATGTAAGCCTCATGGTAACCACAAGGGAAAATACTGTAGTAACTACACAAAAGAACAGGATAAAAAATCTAAAGCACACTGATACCAAAAGACATCAAAACACAAAAAAAGACAGAAGGATAAGAAACAAGGAACAATAGATCTACAAAACAACCAGAAAACAGTAGTCTTTACCCATCAATAATAAAACGGAAACAGTAGTCTTTACCCATCAATAATTACTTTAAATGTAAACAGATTACATTCTTCAATCAAAAGACAGAGAGTGGCTGAATGGATAAAAACACAAGATCCAACAATATACTGCCTACAAGAGATTCAATTTAGCTTTGAAAGCACACATAGACTGAGTGTGAAGAGATGCAAAAAGACATTTCGATCAAATGGTAACCAAAAAAAACTCAGAGGCAGCTATACTCATATCAGGCAAAATAGACTTCAAACTACAAATGATAAAAAGAGAAAAAGAAGGTCATTATATAATGATAAAGGAGTCAATACATCAAGAAGACAAACCGATTGTAAATATTTATTTGCCCAACATCTGAGCACCTAAAAATATAAAGCAAAAACTAACAGAGCTAAAAGGAGAAATAAACAACAAGACAATAATAGTTGGAGACTTTAATACTCCACTCTAAACAATGGAAAGATCATTCAGACAGAGAATCAGTAAGCAAACAGTGGATTTGAACAGCATTATAGATCAAATGAACCTAACAGACACATGCAGCACAGTCTATCCAAGAAAAGCAGAATACACATACTTCTTAAGTGCACATGGAACATTTTCTAGGATAGATCATATGTTAGCCCACAAAACAAGTCTTAGCAAATTCAGGAAGACTGAAATCACAACAAATATCTTCTCTGAGCACAACAGCATCAAACTAGAAATAATAAAAGGAGGATACCTGGAAAATTCATGAACACATGGAAATTAAACAACACTGCTGAAAAACCACTGGATCAAAGAAAAAATTGAAGAGTACACTAAAAAGTTTCTAAAGACACATGAAAATGGAAACACAACATATCAGAACTTATGGGATGCAGCAAAAGCACTTCTACAAGGGAAGGGCATAGCATTAAAGCCTACATTAAGAAGCAAGAAAGATCCCAAATAAATAACCTAACTACATGCCTTAAGGAACTAGAAAAAAAGAATAAACTGAGCCCAATGTTAACAGAAGAAAGGAAATAATAAACATCGGAGCAGACATAAATGAAACAGAGAACAGAAAAACAATAGAAAAGATTAACCAAACTAAGAGTTGGTTCTTTGAAAAGTTAAACTAAATTGCAAACCCTTGGCTGGACTAAGCAAGGAAAAAAAAGAAAAGACCTAAATCAATAATATTATAAATGAAAAAGAAAACATTACAATTGATATCACAGAACTTCAAAGAAGAATAAGAGCCTACAATGAACAACGATATGCAAACAAACTCTACAACCTAGAAGAAATGGAAATAGTTTTAGAAACACACGACTCATCAAGACCAAATCAGGAAGAAATAGAAAATCTGACTAATTTAAATAGACTAATTCTAGTAAGGAGATTTAATCAGTAACAAAAAATCTCCTAACAAAGAAAAGTACAGGACCAAATGGCTTCACTGGCTAATTTCACCAAACATTTAAAGAAGAATTAAAACCAATCCTTCTCAAACTCTTCCAAAAAAAATCAGAGGATTTTTTGGGAGGGAACATTTCAAAACTCATTTTGAGAGGCCAGCATTATCCTGATACCAAAACCAGAAAAGTACACTACCAAAAATGAAAACTATAGGCTCATATTCCTGATGAATATAGATGCAGACATTCTCAATAAAATACTAGCAAACTGAATTCAACAGCACATTAAGAGGATCATTCACCATGATTAAATGGGTTCTATCCATGGGATGCAGGAATAGGGCAACATATGCAATGTTGATGAATCACATTGATTGAACAGAGGAAGAATCATGATCATCTCAACAGATGCAAAAATCATTCAACAAAATCCAACATCCATTTGGATGATAAAAGCACTTAACAAATCAGGCACAGAAGGAACATATCCCAACATAATAAAGGCCATATATGACTAATCTATGGGTAACATCATAATCAAGTGATGAAAGGTTGAACGTTTTCCCTCTAAGATCAGGAACAAGGAAAGGGTGCCCACTCTTGTAGCTTCTATTCAACAATACTGGAAGTCCTACTAAAACACTCAGGCAAGAAAAAGAAATAAAAGGTATAAGAATTGAAAAGAAAGAAGTAAAATTTATCTCTATTTGCAGATGAAATGATTTTATGTATAGGAAATCTTAAACTCAACAACAACAAAAAAACTGTTAGATCACTGAATTCAGTAAAGTTGAAGGATACACAATAAATGTACAAAAATCACTATCATTTCTATACATTAACAAAAAATTTTTGTTAAAGAATATAAAGAAATTGATCCATTTATAATAGCATCAAAGAGAATAAAATACTTAGGAATAAATTTAACTAAGTAGGTAAAAGATGATTGTGCTGAAACTACAAGACATTGATGAAATAAACTGTAAAAGACACAAATTAATGGAAAGGTATCCCATATTTATGGATTGAAATTAATATTTTTAAAATGTGAATACTACTGAAAGCCATCTACAGATTCAATGCAATCTTTATCAAGATTCCAATGGCATTATTTTTACAGAAGTAGAAAAAAGTCAAAATTTATGTGGAAGCACAAAAGACCCTAAATAGCCAAGGAAATCCTGAGAAAGAACAAAGCAGGAGGTATCACACTTCTTGATTTCAAGCTATAATCTAAGACTACTAATAGCATGGTACTGGCATTAACAAAAAAGACAAGCCAATGCAACAGAGTCAACTAATATTTGACAAGAGAGCAAAGAATACTTGATGAAGAAAAGTCTCTCCATGGTGCTGGGATAATTGGATATTCACATGTAAAAGAATGAAACTATACCCATATCTTATACCTTTCACAAAATTAACTTGAAAGGGATTAAAGACTTAAATGTAAGACCTGAATCCATGAAACTCCTAGAAGAAAACATAGGAACAAAGTTCCTTGACATGGGTTTTGGTAATAATTTTTTTGGATATGACACCTAAAGCATAAGCAACAAAATAAAAAATAAACAAGTTGGACTACATCAAACTAAAAAGCGTCTGCACAATGAAAGAAACCATCATCAAAGTGAAAAGACAACCTGTGACAGAAGAAAAGCTATTAGCAAACTATATATCTGATAAGGGGTTAATATCCAAAAATATAAAGAACTCAAACAGGGCTTCCCTGGTGGCGCAGTGGTTGAGAGTCCACCTGCCGATGCAGGGGACACAGGTTCATGCCCCGGTCCAGGAAGATCCCACATGCCGCGGAGCGGCTGGGCCCGTGAGCCATGGCCGCTGAGCCTGTGCGTCCGGAGCCTGTGCTCCACAATGGGAGAGGCCACAAGAGTGAGAGGCCCGCATACCGCAAAAAAAAAAAAAAAAAAAGAACTCAAACAACTCAACAGCAAAAAAACAAATAACAATTAAAAATGGGCAAGGGACATAAACAGACATTCCTCCAAAAGAGATATATGAAAGCACAAAAGGTACACGAAAAGACATCCAACAACACCAGTCATTAGGAACTGCAAATTAAAACCACCATAGAACATCACCTCACACTTGTTAGCATGGTTATTATCAAAAAGACAAGCAATAACAAATGCCAGCAAGGATATGGAGAAAAGCAAACCTTCCTGCACTGTTGTTGGTGGGATTGTAAATTGTGGAATACAGTGCAGAAGATCCTGAAAAAATTAAAAATAGAACAACCACATGTCCAGCAATTCCACTTCTGGGAATACACTCAAAGATAACAAAAACACTACCTCAAAAATATATCTGCACCCTCATGTTCAGAACAGCATTATTTATGATGGCCAAGACATGGAAACAACCTAAGTGTCCACAGACAATGAATGGACAAAAAAGTTGCACATACATACATTGGGGTGGCGAAAAAGTTCATTTGGGTTTTTCTGTAAGATGTTACAGAAAAACCCGAACAAACTTTTTGGCCAACCCAATTCAATGGAATATTATTCAGCCATAAGAAATGAGGAAATCCTACCATTTGCAACAACATAGATGGACCTTGAAGGCATTATGCTAAGTGAATAAGTCAGACAGAGAAAGACAAATAATGTATGATCTCACTTTTATATGTGAAATTTTTAAAAACTCATAGAAAAAGAGATCAGACCTGTGGTTACCAGAGATGGTGGTGGCATGGGTGGGGGAGAGTGTTCTGGAGGAAGAGGGGGAATTGCAGGAAGGTGGTCAAAAGGTACAAACTTCAGTTATAAGTAAGTACTAGGGATGTGATGTACAATGTGATGGCTTCAGCTATCACTGCTGTGTGACACACAGGAAAGTTGTTAAGAGTAAATCGTTAAGAGTTCTCATCACAAGGAGAAAAAATTGTTTTCCTTTATTCTTTCCTTTTTTCTTTTTTTGTATCTATATGAGAAGGTGAATGTTAGCTGAACCTATTGTGGTAATCATGTCACAATAGATATAAATCAAACCATCCTGCTATATGCCTTAAACTTATACAGTGATGTATGTCAATTATTTCTCAGGAAAAAAATCACTTCCTCATGGGTCTTCTTAGGCACTACTCAGCAGCTGCTGTATGATGAGGCCTCAGGACAGTGCTGCTATCTACCTTTTTTACTTGACTGAATTATCATCCCTCTATTTCACTCAATGGTACTCTTAAATCTGAATTTTTTAATTTAATTTAATCTTAAATTATCTTTTGAAACTTGGGGAGCTATATAAATAAACACTGAGTACTTCTCTCACCTAATTTAGTTAAATTAACTAAAACTCTTCCCATATCTTCATAAAATTACTTCTCATCTCTCCATAAAATGCAAGACCTTACACACATTACACAATACATTGGCTTTACAGAAGTTTAAGTTGTAACCTGTCCAACAGGACAGGATAACAATGGTATTATAAAAATAGAATACTGAATATAACATCATTTGACTGTAATTTTACAAGTTAAATATATTAATTGTTCCCAAAACATTTAATTAATAGTCTGTCCTCTGACATTGATCTGTGATGCAAACTCTGCCTGCCATACACCAAGATATTAAAAATAATTCTGTATTCTTGTCCTTTGATCTATGCAACTGTGTCCCTGGCCAAACCAAACAATCATAATTAATACAACTTTGTATGACTTGGTAGCTACCCTTCTTCTCCTAATCTGTTGTTTTACAAAATTGCCACACTTACTCTTACATTAGCATTTTAGAATTTAGTATGCCATGTTCTCTGACAGACCCTGTTAGGATATTATCTGAATTTGTACTAACATACAAAAAACAGAAGAAATTGACATCAGGCTATCTGAAGCACGGAACTGAATGGCTGCTGGAAATGGAAAAGAAGTGAGAATTACAGACTATATGATAACACATAGGTTACTTACTATATAATCATATTAAGTACATTTGACTTTTGAATTATGAATGGTCTATATTTTTTTAAGTTAGCTGTTTTAAAAACAAAGAGATTTATAGATGAATTTTGGAATAACTAATTTTTTTTTTTTTCCTGCGGTACGCAGGCCTCTCACTCTTGTGGCCTCTCCCATTGCGGAGCACAGGCTCCGGACGTGCAGGCTCAGCAGCCATGGCTCACGGACCTAGCCGCTCCACGGCATGTGGGGTCTTCCCGGACCGGGGCACGAACCTGTGTCCCCTGCATCAGCAGGCAGACTCTCAACCACTGCGCCACCAGGGAAGCCCTGGAATAACTAATTTTTAAAAGTAGACTTCCTATTTATGGTCACGGAATAACTCAATTTTTTTCTAGTTTTCTTATATGCCCTCAATAATTTTATCAATTTCTCCATAAAAATTTCAGTTGGTATTTATAAATGATATCATTTTTATTACATTTTGTGCTTGGTTATTTCTGGCATAAAACAATCTTTTCAATTTTTTATGTTGTATTGAACTTGTACTGAGCAATCTAAACTGAGCTCTTTATCAGTTCAATTAGTTTCTTTCCCTTTAAAAATCTTATATCTCTTGTTGAATGTTTATGTTTTAGAACATCGACTAGGACCTCCAAAGACAAAGTTCTTGACATAAAAGAGAACGTGTTTTAATTTTACCATTAAATATAAGGTTTCAGATAGGGTTTTGATTTATAACACTTTTTTCTTCTATTCTTAGTTTAATAAAGTTTCTATTCTACAAAGGTACTGCATTTTATCAAATGTTTTTCTGCATCTAATGAAATGATCATATTGGTTTTTCCTTTAGTCTCTTAGCAGGTGACATTCATTGATAGACTTTTTCCCTTTAAGCATTCTGGTGAAATTATTTCTCCATAAAAGAAAATCCAAATGGCTAATAACATATGAGAACCATTCAGCTCCACCAGTAATCAGTGAAATTCACATAAAAAAGTAATGTTGTCCCATTTTTCATCTCTCAATTTGGTAAAAATATCTAAAATCTGATAATATTCAGTGATGGCAGGGATGTGGGAAAAATGGTTCTCACATATATGATTGGTGAAGCATAAAAATAATCTCTACCCCATTTTGGTTCAGTGCCCAAGGAACATGACTGGGCAGTAGATAATGAAATAGAAAGATGTTCTCTTCCTTTGTCTACAAAGCAATTTAATATATTTTCCAGTCATCTAAAAATGAACTCATAAGGTTTTCTAAAGTTATAACCATATTCAGGTTTAGCACTATCTGCTGAAAAAAATTTTTTTTTCAAGAATCATTAATCTTTCCAGGATAATGATGTGGAGGTAATTTCCATTTAATTATTGGGATAATGAGTAGTGAGAGTTGACGCTTGATTAAAATCTGAAGGAAGTGATTTTAAACTAGGGGCATTGCTTTTATTATGTTTAATCATCAGTTGCCTGAGATTGTTTATACTGTTTTCCTTCTTACAATATACAAGTTAGGTTAAGTTGATAACAAGGTAATTTTTTTTTTTTAACATTTTTTGTTCATCTTCAGAAAAGAAAACAAATGAGTGTTTTCAATTTACTGTGTTTATAGCTTTAAAATTATATTCCTTTGGAATTTTGCTTGAACTAATCCTTATTTCTTGGTAATGGTTAATATAAGAATGAGAAACTTCTGAATCCAAGATCAACCAACCTTGATTTGTTCCATCTCAAAATGATTATTACAGCACTTAGAAACTTAACTTGGATTCCTAATGATGAGAAAATACAATTGGCAGCATTTGCAAAGTCACTGAAAGAACATGGGCATGCATTCATTCCCTGTGCTCTACTAAGCTGAGTTCAATGGCTAGGTTGCAAAATTTTATTTTATTATCCAACTCCTTTTTTGGCTCATACTTATATTTTTAACCAACTCAATTAATTTTCTGAGCCTTAATGCCTTTAATTTATCCTAACGTGCTGAGTTCAAGCCTAAACCAGGGCAAAAGGACTACCACAAAAAATTATGTGTCTTTTCCCCACATATGTTATATCTATTCTTTTCATCATTCCTCTCCCACTAAGACATAAATATATTTATTTCATTCTTCTCCTTGAATAGCTCTGTATACAGATTGATTCATTCCGTCCATCTGTTTTTCCTTAGTATCTCACTCTGTGAATTCCCTGTTCTGACATTTTACTTCAGATAATTTTTTAAATTACTGATACCTTTGGCATTCAAAATTTGATCAGTGAAGTGTTTATCAAAAAAAAAAAATCTTCTTTCATTGCCCCCTTCTCAAAGAACATAGCCAATTAAATACTGACTGAAGAAATGAAGATGAGTTCTAAATAGCAATGCAAGGTGCAGAACTGTTTCAAATTGATACTGTTGTTAACCCAAAAATCCATTCATTTTTGTCCTTTATCTAAGAAAACTGTCTTTACATAAAAAATATCACAAAGAGAAAAATAGGATTAAATGTGAAATGGTGTTTGAATAATATAAAAGTACACCTGTAATCATCTGCACAACCAAATTTACTCTTCTCCTTGGATAAAAAAGAGTGCATTTACATTCAGGCAGTCTCAAATTAGCTATTTCACACAACATTTTGAATGCAGACACATATCTTATGAAATTTCTATTGGTATTATTCATTGAAAAATCAACTCAAGTAAGAATATTCCAAAATTCCCTTTGTTAAGAATAACTGAAACATTTAAAGGTTCATATACATATTGTCGAAGCACTGGGGATCATTCTTGACTTACATTCTATAATGAATAACTTAAATTTTTGAGTCAAAGTTTCTAACATCCTCAAAAGTCTGTATTTTTCAAATTTACAAATAACTGAGGACTTATTTTCTACATAAAAGGAAACATTTCAAAAAATTAAAAACAGACTGTGTACAATACCACTGTACTATTTAATCATTCATTCATTCATTTAAAAATAGTCTCAGGGATCAATTATGTGCTAGGCACTGCAGGGAATAAAAATAGAAGTAAAACATGATCCTTTTCCTCTTGGAGCATATAACTAATTGGGGGGGATGGAGACACACGTACATAAATAACCACAGTATAAGACAGAAAATGGGCATGTTCTACGGGAGTAATAAAGGATTATTGGGGATGGAGAGGAGAGAGAAGACAGAGAGGAGAGAAGAGAGATTAATATTATGACTGGGGAAGTATTGCAGGGGATTGGGGAAAATTTAGAGACATAGAAACATTTGAACTGGGCTTTGCAAGAGTTTGAATTTCTCCAGTGAATACTAGGTGGAATAAAGCAGAAGGGTATTTCAGAAAAAGGAAATAGCTGATTAAATATATAAACAATAATAACAGATAAACAAGAAATCTAGCTTAAAAATATAGCTGTCAAGTACTCAATAAATATTGATTGAATAAGACAATCCTTGGAGGAAAAAAAGAAGGTAGCTATTAACTATTTTTCACAGCTACACTGTGAATCCAACAAAGCATGTTGGCCAGGAGTCTGGCTCAGTCCCAGTCTTCTTGAGGCTAGAGAAAAATTGTAGCTGACACCCTTCCCCTGGCTCTCTCACCTACCCGCTAATAAAGGTTTCCCCATCCCTTCCACAAGGCATGTCAGTGGAGTTTAAAATAGCCTCAGAACACTTCCTGCTCTATTCTAATTGTGCTTTCATTCCATTTGACTTAGACCAATTGGAATGTTGAGGGAAAACCCCATGAGGCATCAAGCATGTGAGATAATGTGTCAGTCCCTCAAAAATGTTTGTGCATTCTACTATGTGTAACCATCATTGTTCCCTATCCATGAGAGAGCAGAACATGTGGGGAAAACAACTCCTAGCACACTGCTGTTCCTTCTTTTTTAAAAATAGGTCTATCACCTCCATGAAGTACTTTCTTGCTCAACTATTGCAACAATTTGTCACAAATCTATTCACTAGCCAACACAAGGAAGATTATGTATTCCAAATATTTTGTTTGTAAGTTACAGTTCTACAGCCACCTAACAAGGTTGCTATTTGACCCATGATTTCCCTGAATTAAGTACCTGGCATACTGTAGGTGTTCAATAAATACTGTAACTTATACTGTATTTTATACCCCTTAAAAATGTGCAATATTGTGTTCATGAGAAAATGTTCTCAGACTTGTTTTCTTCCCTATGAGGACATACTGTTCCCCTTCTTTTTGGCCCCCAGGGAAGAGGAATTATTCACTAAACTACTAGGATGGTTCATACTGCTTGGGTAAGAAGTTTCAGCACAGTTGAGGTAAGAGTTTGAATAGGGGCGAAGATGAATCTTTAGGAAGGAGCAAAGGTAAGGAGTTCTACAAGGCCCTTAATTTCCAGTCAACAGCATTAATCCTAAGAAGAGCTCAGCTGATTCCACAGTTCTCTTTGGAAACTAGAGAGAATCATAGCCAACAGCCTTTCCCTGGGGCTTTCTCATTGATATGCTGATAAAAGTTCCCCCATTCTTCACATAAAGCAAGTGGAAGCTACAATAGCTCCATAATATTTTCTGTTCTTTTCTAACTGTGTTTTCATTCTATTTGACTTAGCCCAAATGCAATGTTGATGGAAAATCTACTTTCATTGGGAAGATGTTCTTCATATCTTAGCATCCTCAAAAGGCTTTACTTGACTACCATAGCCAATACCACCCCTGTTACCAGTCACTTTCTATCCCATTTTTCTATTTTGTTTTCCCTTAGTACTTATTACTATCTGAAGTAGCCTTATCCATCCGTCATTCAATTGAACAGTCTACCATGTGTCTCCTTGTCCTGTTTCATAGGTAGAGCCTCCATTCCTAGAACAGTACCTGGCTCATGGATGACTCTCAAATATTTTTGAGTGAAAAGACGGACAGATGAATGACTATTTTGCCTCAGCTTCCAAAGCTTCAAACAATTACATCACCCTCCCCAAACCTTCAACCTGCTAATTAAGAGTGGTTGGGATGCAACTGGTTCCTATAATTGCTTCTACTTCCACCCGTCTGAATTTATTTACATCTTGGCTTCTTTGAGAATACACCTGAATTGTTGTGTGTTTCCTGTTTTTGTCCATCATTTTGCAAATTCTTAATGATCAGTGGATTCCTTATATTGAGCACAAGCACAAAAATATTTATATTTTAAAAAGATAATATATTTTTCAGTAAGTAATTGGTAACAAAATTATGAATATTCCTACAGAGCTCTAAATTATTCATTCTAAAGCATTTTGACAAAGGTGTAATATGAAACATACCACTTTAACATTTTCATCATCTAATGATGAGTTAATAATCAGGAAACACGAAATGTAAATTTAACAGATTAAAATCACAATTCTAAGTTTAAAGCAAAATATCAATTACTAAGTTCTGAATTAAGTGCACAGTTTAAGTAAGATAAGAGAATAGTTCTCAAATGTGAAACTGTACATTTTACTGTACATGAAATCTGTTGGGCTCATCAAGAGTTAGGTATACGAAAACAACTAACAGAGGCTTTATCAACTTTTTAAAAAATATATTAAGATTTTATTTCATCTATTTAAAATCAGTAACATACATGAATGCATAATAATTATAATCTTTTATAGCTTTATTTTATATATTGCCACAATAAAGCCAGAAGCACAGATGATATATTTTACAGGCATTGTAATGTATTATTAAAAGTCATTTAGGATGTATATTCACCTATTTTTCCACACCTTACAGCCAACCTGTATATTCACTGTACTTAAAACATTCAATTGTCTTTCATAAACCATCTCTTAAACCCAATCTTCATGGGATTTTAAAAATAATCTATATCTACTAGAGGAATTTAATAGAATTTAGACTTATTAGATTTAAAATTTTCTAATATTTTTCCTAATAACAGAGTCATTCTTGCAAAGTAAAAAAAGAAAAAAAAAAGGTTGTGCGTGTGTGCGTATGGGTGTATAAAATGCCATTTTCACTGGAAGGGTCAACAGCAAGGAGCCCTGTTTATGAGCCATATTAACACCAAACAGAGAGCTTAGCAATGTCTGTTTCTAAAAATAAACCCTGAGTGTCTCATGTTGTCATCATCAACCAGAGTCTTCTGTGCTCTGTGACAGAAAGCATCAAGGCTGCCTCTCTGCCTTTCCATAAGCATTATACATCACTATCCGAAGGCCTCCCCTTTCTGTCAGAGTGGCAGTGATAAAAAGAATTCTGCAATCACCCTAAGCACACATTTAAACATTATTGCCCCTTAAGCAGACAGTTATCATGTTGTTTTGGCAGCAGGAAGGAATCTGTGGTTTCACTTGAATGTTATTCTTCTTTATTTAAACTACTAGAAATAACCCAAAAATGACAGAATGCTCTTTCTATAAATAATCATTCCAGTGTAGAGTTATATTAGGAGGTAACTCAGATGGCATGATAACGCCTAACAAGCTAATCTTAGACCTGCGATGCCATAAGATAGAAATACGGAGCTAAGAATAACTGACCCAAAGGAGTCAGCCTGCTAAAGAGAGCCACAGACATGTGGGCATTTGCAGATTTTAATGCCTTTAATGATCTTCTGAAAGCTTCTTTCCCCTAGGAAGGCAATAAATTATGTTGGTCATTAACATGACAATCAATAATGCTTTTACAATGTATTGATTCATAAAGATGGCTTGAGATTCTCAGAGCAAATAGAATTATAAAAATCAGTTGATGGAAACCAAAGAGTTGGGTCTTGAATAACTGGATTAGCATCTAATTGGTGAATTTTATGCATAAGCCACCTATAGAACATACAATATTCATCCAAAGAAATAAAATTTAACTCAAGATAAAGAAAAATGTAATATCAAATTGGACACTTCCAATTTTCACCCAAAATGTCCAAATTGGACCCAAATTGGACCAATATATATTCAAAATAGGCAGAATCTAAATTTTGTTAGATCATTCTTTAGCTCAAAAGTTTGACATTGCATGTTGAAAGCAGGACTTGAGTGGAGACGCAAACTTTATTAACCTCTCCTTTCCCCCATTTCTAGGTAAAGACCAGGGTGGGTATAATTCAAATACTTTGGTTGAAAGAAACTGAGCCCCACGGTGCTAACATTTGAAAAAAAAACTTTCTCCAGCTAGAATACATTAATAATCGTGTTCTTTTGAAGAGCTATAAACCTTACCTTTATGCTTTGTGAGATGTTACTGTGAGCAATGGCAAACTGCATGGGGAATATTGGTTCTGCCCACAGTGTCTGCTCATTACTCCATGTATTATCAATCTCATGGAATTCTGGAGGTTGCCTTAAGTTGGTCTCAGCTCGGAATCTTGTTAACTTACTCCAATTTAATTTTCAAGCTCTGGAACTGTGAAGTAAGGCTGTTCCAGAAAGCTTTCCAACAGATTTGCTTATGTGGGCTGTAAACATCCCAGGACTAAGAAGTGTACCTAGATGTTTGTCTATAAGTACAGTTGACTCCACATTTTTAGCACCAAACAGATGTGAAAAACATTATCCTATGCTAAATATTTTTCTCTTTGAGAAAAAATGGCAGGGACATGGTAAACAAGCACAAGTTCATACCTGACCTTGCCAGCTCCTAGCCATGATGACCATCAGTAAGTTCACTGAAACTATGTCCTTATGTGCACAATATGCTACAACTATTGTATACCTCTTCAAGCTGTGGAGAGTATTAAATGATAAAACAATGCCTGGTACAGAAAAAGCTTTGAAACATTAGCTCATTATATCAATAATAAGAATGACAATATTTTTTTTAAAAAAGGTGAGAATATATACGTCCAATCACTGACCTCCTAAACTGAGACTAAACAACTGGATCAGAGTGGAATATGGCAGAAAAACCATAAAAATGTTAACTAATACTGATAATTGTTATTTCTAATCTAAAATGAGTAGTTCCTGATATAAAATCACAGACTCAAAATACATACTTGAATTCTATTTGTAAGCAGATTCAAAAAACATCACCACAAATAAAACTTAAAATCGAGTTCAATTCACCAAGAGCTTTTTTAGTTCACCCTATGTGGGGTTCCCTGAAAACTTTCTGGGTAAACATGTTTCTACTAAAGCAAGAACTCCCAGGCCACAATGTAATTTAATGGAAATTCAGTGAAATTTTCCCAGGTTTCTTTTTTTGCTTGCTTTTAATTTCAAATTTTGAAAAAACGACATGACATTCTCATATTTTAACCGAGTTTGGAAATGTCGTGCCTTAGCCACCCACCAAAACTTACCTCGAATAATTGAAAATGACATCCACATGGCTACAATTGTGTCAATACTGCATATAAATTACGAATTGAACATCTCAAACACAAGTGGTAGACCATGAGGGGAAGAAGCAAAAAAGTGAAGTTCTGGGGTATTTCCAACCTTATCAACATGCAAAGAGTTTAATCATAAGTAAATGACTAGTTACACTCTGTGGTTTGGTAAATTTCCTTCTTCCTTAAATGTAGTTTTCATTGGATTTAATTATTGGGTATTTTTAAAACACCATATATAAAAGGCCCATCACTATGGAAAATTTAACATGGAAATAATGAATAGAACTGATATTTTTATAAAACATAAGAATGACTTAGTTTTGTATTCATGAAGCACCTAAACAAAATGTTCTCTGATAACACTTAAAAGTATACGTCGTTTAGTATTGTAAAAACACTTGTTTAAATTAAATTTGTTTTGTGCAACTGACTTAGTGGAAGAAGAATGGAACTAGTGGGAACAAGGTATTTTCTTGTCATTTCATATCCCAACTGTCAATCTCCCAAGATTACAAAAGGGAAAACTGTCCGTTGTAAGGGCATTTCGCCTCCCAAGCTAATAACCACTAGAACCTCAACTTCCTTTGAAGAATGGGACAGACCATGGCACTGACACACTGTTTTGAAGCACATGCCAAAATATCTTTGAATTTCATCTAAAGAAGGCTTGTTTTAAAAGTCATTTTCATGGGCTTTTATTCCAATTAAATTGTTTTCAAAGTATTCCAATTCAGGAAAAAAAAATGTTATAATGTAGTTACCATTCCAGATTGTTAAAATTGTTCATTACTCTGAAAATGTAATAACTGTAACAACATACTGGCAAAGAAATTGCATTCTGAATATTTTAAAGAAAACCCTCCTTAATATACCAAAAAGTTTATATGAGATAAATTTCTGTTAATGTTTTCTGTATCCCTCAAAGCCAACAAGAAATGAATATTTTACTCAAATTTCTAATAAATGCTTTTTTCCTCCTTTCTAAAAAAATGACTTGCAACCTAGAGGCATCCAGTCTTCTTCCACAATTAATTTCTATTCAATACTATTAAAAATTTTTATTGGTGTTTAAATGGATGCATATCTTCATGAAAATGAAGTAACACAATTCAATTGAAAGAGAAATTACATAGCCCACTTCCTTCACTTATTTGTATCTTGAGAAATTACAAACTAAAGAAAATTACAAAGAAGAAAATTCCAACCACCAACAAACACTGTAGCAAATACTGTGGTGCCTAGCCAACATCTATTCTGCTCACCCTTTCTTCTTCCTTATAGAAACTAGATTATTAGCTGTAGCCTCCACCCTCCCTGGCTCAGTCATGGTCCTAAGGAGCTATCGTAGGAGTCTCATTCTTCTTTTCAATGACTTGCTAATATATGGGCAGGTGATGCTCTTTTGGTCAATGAGTTATGAAGGAAAACCTGCTAGAGAAATTTTGGGTAAAAATCTTCCTTCCTTGAGAAAACATCCAAGAAAGCAAAGTTTTCTCATCTATGTCTCTGGAATTTACCGTGCATGTAGACAATGTCTGGAACTGCTACAATCAATTTGAGACTATTGGAGGAAACAGACTTAGGACGATACAAACTCTCAGGCCAGCAGAGAAGAACAGTTTGAAGAACCTGTTGATATTACTGACCTCCCTGGTGCTGCCTGAGTACCATGCTATTTCACTAAATGATAAATTCCCTTGTCATTGTTACTTTGAATACAATTTTCTATTACTTGCGATGGGAGACAACCTAGCTTATATACCTACTACTTACAGTTAATCACTGTTAGTATTTTGGCATAGTAGCTTCAGGTGTGGGTGTGTAAGAAACACTGTAGAAAATATATGCATATTATAAAAATTCATACACAAGGCAAAAACTCATGACAATGGAAACCAAAGCTCCCCTTCGACCACCTCCACACACAGTTTTTCCTGATTTCCTTCTATTTATATATGAATTATTCTGGGAGATTGATAAATAAAATATACTCATAAAATGAGATCATATCACCAAAGTTATTTTTATTTAAAAAACATTAAATTTAAATGAATTTAATAATGAAAAACTGTAACTGAAGGGACTATAAACATACTAAATGCTTCCTTCCTATATGAGGTACTATTTCCAAAAAGATATCTCTAAGATTAAATGAAGACACTACTAAAAAGAAATCAGTATTTAGATCTTTTTTTTAACCACGTGTTTCTATTTTAAGCAGCAGGGAGTCTGTCCCTGCTCAGAAAGGAGAAGATATTAGCACTTTCACACATCCTTGCATTTCACCTCTCCCCAGTGCCTCATATGGATGAGAGCTTTATGAATATTTTTTCATTGCCCTACTTCATAAAATTTGCTTTCTCTCCTACAAACACAATCTCATAGTTGTTTAAAAAGGATTCAATTTTTGCCCCATTAACCTTACTATGCTTTCTCTACTTCCGACTGAATTTCATTTTTTGCTTTTGATTCAAGCTCATTTTTTCATCGAGTGGGTTCCCCTGTCAAGCAGTCTAGGTCATGTTTGAGAATGTCGAACTTGCCTACCTATTTTCTCTATACTTTAATAACATCTGCCCTGGGTGGAACACAGTGTTGTACTTCTTTTTCAGCTTCAGAGATTTTTCTCCATTATCTTCTGGCACTGAGTGCTGGATAAGTTTGATAAGCCTTCTAGAGTTTCACACATTCCCTTCCTCCCCCCTCTCCCTTACTGTAGATCTTTGCCTTACCTGCCTGAACCCCTGAGGAATTATTTATCATTTGAAATTCAATAGCCCAGTTAGGCTATGTCTCTGTGATGAGCACTTGCAGCAAATTTTCCTAAAAGACGGGAGTTCTTTCAATCTGCAGATTTCTTTTTTTTTCCTTTTCACTGAAATAATCTTTCTTCATTTTTACAAAGTGATCTTCTATTTCAACGTTTTGGAATATCAACTTCAAGGACATAAATAATCTTTTTGTTACATTGTCTTTGTCTTTCTTACTATTGACTTCTCTCCAATTGCTTTAATCCATTTTCCTTTTTCATCCCTCTGTCTCCAGCCTTTCCTCTTTGTTGGTAAAGATTGTCACTGGTGCCTATTGTTTCCCGCTATTTCTAATGAGTATTTCTCTTCTATAATCATCATGTTTTCATTCTAAATTTGTTTCCCTAGACCTAAAATATCCTTTTCATCCCATTCTACTGTTTTATCAATATCATCTCATCTCTGAGCTCTTATTTTATGGAATTAATTTTCCTATTAAGGTGCTCTATTTGTGGGGAGCAATTATTACACAGTTCCATGGATTCAGTGAAGTTGATTTTTTTTTTCTTGGTGGGATCTATAAGATTAGCTGGGGAAGGGTATTTCATTGCAAAGAGCTATGGGTCATTTTTCCAATTTAGAGCGTCGCTCTGAAGTCTTCATTTCTCCAGAGACGCAGCGTTTGTTCACCTTCCTCCATTTCACCAGTTTCTCTTCCAGAATCCTTTCTACTATTCCTCAGTTACAAGAAAAAACAGCACTGCCACCAAAAGCTGAGGATATCCACTCAGTTTGCTTCTCTCCAGATACGGGAACGTTAGTGAGAATTTTCAGGAAGTTGTCCTCTTGTCAGTAAAATTCTAAGGAGGAACAGGATTCAGGCCCTGTTACGTCTCTCTGTTCTGATCAAAGATCCCTGTTTCCCTTTTTCCCTTGACTACCAGTTTCTGAGTTATGTTGCATTAGGCCATATAATTTTCTTCGCTCAGTCAGTGCTGAGTATTATGTATGGGGTTGGGGGTGGGTTGCTGGCTTATACTATTTTAGGGTCAGTTCATCATCTATCTGTGGTGAGACATTATGTTGTACATTTACAAATTTCTCATCTCCAAAATCAAAACTCACCACTTTAAATTCAGAATTTGGGCTTATTATATTCTTGTGAGGGGTTTTATTGAATTTTCTTACTTAAAGCACATAGCAACAATTATGCCACCTGTGTCACCCACAGGAAAAGAAAATACTCATTCTTGTCCCCATCCTCAATGGGCCTACTTATATCTAGCTTTTTGATTGCTACGTATCAAATATTTCAATTGATAACAGCCTTGTAAGTGAAGATAACCTGAGTTAGAGAACAGCAAAAATAGTAATTATGGGGAATACCAGAAGTGATTCTTGACATGACAGGAGCATTTCACAGACTTACATTTTCATAATTAGATTCTGCTTTCCAAGTAGACATAAATGACTACTGAATCTAAAATGTTCCTTTTCCCTCGACAATACACACCACGGAGATAAAAGGATTCTGAAAGGGTGAAGAAACATTTTCCTTAAAAGAAATTCAGATTTTAGATTTAAATGTTTTTCTTTTGTACCCCAAAATAAGAAAGCATAGTGAAAACACGACTTTTCCTTATTGTAAACGTATTTTACACTGATGCTGTACAAACTCTAGGAAATTCTTTCATAATAATCATTCCAATATTGTCTGGAAAGCTCTCCTGTCCAACGCATTAAGCAACATGCCTGGCAACAGAACACCCCGAATTCTGCCAGCTACTGCTGAGTGACCTGAGTCAATGTTTGCACATGCTTCAGCTTCTGCCAGTTATCACTTATATTGGCCCACACAAGCCACAAAAGTGGAGACTGACCTGGCAAAATGTGTCACTCGTACCAAATTTCGAGATTCAATATTATAAAGCTTTTTATTAAAAAGATATTAACAGACTACATTGTAGAACCTAATTCTACTTTAGATGTCTAGCCTGGCTGGGTCAGTATTAGGAAAAAAGTGGAACCATATAAAACACTTGCAATTTAATAGTATATAAAGAGTTCTGAAGAAAAAAGTCATCTAGCTTAATGCATAGTATCCAACACAACTAGAAAAACAAATGGGAACTCTAAGGCAATGACTAACAACAAAACAAAGCTTTTTAAACAATTAATCTCAAGAAATCTGCTGTTGTGGTCTCACTGTTCAATTACATATTCTGCAGCTTCTTTGCCTTCGACTATTAAAAAGACATTTCACAGAAAATACACACGTACCCATGCTACTCTGATTTAAAGTCACCATTTGCCCAAGGAAAGAATTTAATTCTTATCAGCGCAGGGAAACAAGACAAAACAAAAAGCTGATTTATAAGATAGTTAAAGAAAATTTATCAAAACTAAAAGTTATTCCCCCATGTGACATGAAATCTAGCTCATCTGGCTCATTCAGCAAGCTAGACCTTGGTATTGAAGAGCCAGAAACCCAGGTTCATTCATTAAAAATAGCAATAATAACAGTGAGTGCACATGTTAATGACATGTTACCTTTGAACTTCACAGAAATGCCAAGAGGTAAGCAGGAAGACATCATTATTCTTCAGTTTACAGGTGAGTAAACCAGTTTCACAACTGGTTAGCAGCAGAGCTCTAGCTAGAACACAGAGCTTTCCACTCCTCGAGCAGTGCTCCCTCCACCCAGCACTGCTACAATATACCTTTTTCTCTTTCAGATCCAAAGACTCCATCCATTTCTAAGCCTATCAATCACATCCCTGCCACTGGTCCAAAAGCGAGTTGAACAAGATTTGTAGCTAAATGTGGACAAACACCCCTAATTTAGCAATTAACTTAAAGGGCAAACCCTATTGATATGGGTCACCAGCATCACCATCACCTCCCCCTTCCCCTGTATCAGTGATACCCAAAGTTTGCTGCATATTAGAATTGCTCAGGATTTTTAAAATCCCAATGTCCAGGATGTTTCTAATACCGTTTAAATCAGAAACTCTAAGGGTGGACCCAGACATCGGTATTTTGCAAAATACTCCTGGTGACAGCACCTTTGAGAGCCACTGTCTCGAAAGTATACAATAAAAACTAGGGGAATTAAATTTAAGGGCAAATAATAATATATTAAACAAAATCAAATGTTACAGGACATGGTGGGAAGAATGCAAATGTTTTTATGTTTCAAATTTTAAAAATAAATGGAACTTGGAGTTTTTCCTTATTTATATCAGACAGATTTGGGAGTTGATGTCAATTGACATCACTTTTCGTTTAATAGCTGGTGCTTAAATGTTGCTTCCTGTAAAACTGACAATAGCACAGACAGTCTCAAGCGCTTCCCTGCTTGAAAATACTGTTGCTTAGTATAAAAATCATTAAATGTCAGGAAAATTACAATCTCAACTGAAATTGGAGTAAATTTATGTATGATTATCAAAGACGCTGAGAAACAGTGAAGCTTGCAAACACCTGTAGCAAGGTTCAATGCCAGCAGACAGTATCTGCTTGAAAGGCACAGCTTTGTTTCTACCACGTGAAAGAAATAGTAAACTTGTAACACAGAGGTAAGGACTAAAAGGATAAAGTGTAGTACTGAAAAGACATCTAAAATAGTAATTTTAATAGAGTTGGTGGATATTTAAAAAATAAAATGCTAAATGACCAGTTCCATCAGAGACATGACGGCTGACCCCTCCGCAAGCTTTTGTCAACTTTACAGCCTCAAAGATAATAAACCATAATGAAATTCTGGTACGTTTGCTTTTGATAAGCAGGCACTACTAATTAATGTAAGTCCTGTTACTTAAGTGTAAACACACCAAATTACACAAAATTGATATTTTATTCTGATTCATTGAAAAATTGGGGTCAACAGAAGGACCTTAAAATCGTCCTAAGTAACCAAGGTTTAAGAAAACTTGCTTCAAACATAGATCCAGAGATGAGAAGGTGTTCAGTACTAAAACAGACATTATGCCTACCTGTGGAATATTTCTTTCCATTCTATCTCTACCAAGTAGACGCTGCTTTATGCCGCATTCTTATCATGGAAATCTAGGTGGTGATCTATAATTACGATTAAGTGCACATGGGAACACAGAAGATGTGAGGGAGAACTTTTAAGCCAATTTAGATGGAAGCACTCAAAAGAGAAACAAAAAGTCCCCCAAGCTTTAGGAACTAGCTGTAGGGAATAAATATGAAAAGCAACAATTACAAGTATGTGCCATCGCCTGGACAGTCTGCTCTTTTAACAAACAAAAATTGATAAAGTTGACAAGCTTCATCTTCCATCAGCACAGCTCCTTGAAGGCACAAGCACATACACGGGGAAACTAAAAATCGGAATCTGTTACTGTTATTCTTTAAAACGTTGCACCTGCATATAACACCTTTATATGTGTGTTATGCCCTCGCATCTGCCTGACAATGCTAGACTCCCCAAATGTTTTGAAGAAAATTAAAATAACCATCTGCTAATAATAATTTTATTTCATCCTTAAGCAGTTTCATTTTGGGCTTAGGAGAAAAAACCACATTAAAACTACCTTCACAACTCCTGTAGCAAACACATTTCAGAAGGTAGGTCTATAAATAGATGTGCTTCTGTAGGCACACTGTAAATATAAAATCACCCGGCTAGAGGAGACTGCAATGTAAGCTGCAGCCCCAATATGAACTTACCTGATTATTTTAAAGTCCCAATAGAACACTCTTACAATCAGTACAGATCTCCTTTTTCTAGTGGCACAGTCAGGCAAAACACCCCCAAGTACATTTTACTTATCTCAGTCCCATCCTTCATCAGAAGCTTAGAGATTTCATTCAGAAGCAGTCTGTCCCTGAGCAGACTGAATATTCACAGAAACAGTAATGGAAGGGATCTAAAACCCTCCAGATGCCAAGAAAATAGCAACATCAACACCAAAAAGCAGCAAACCCTTAACAGAGGTGCTTTCCGGAGCTTCATTTCCCAAGTCAGCCCCTTTTCACACGTAAAAGATCTCAGTTATGATAAAAGGGTCTTACCTGAGCTGATCATACTGTGCATTCTCTGCTGAGCCAAGAGCTGCTCTCGTCCAGCCACCCCATCTGAAGAAAAACACGAGTCAGTCTCGTAAATTGTCTGCAGCATATTCCAATCACTCTTACTTCAGCTACTGAAAGATTCATCGCTGCTCAGTATACGGGCCCCAGGAGTTACCCTGGCTGGTCCTCCCTCCACCCCGAGGAAAAGAAGCGGAGTATCAGCTTCAACAATGGTTTCCTCTCTGTTAACACACACTTTTCAAAAGACCTGGACACTTTCCCCACGTTACCAACCTGTGTACAAAGCAGAAAGAACCGAGTGGATGCTAAGGCTCTCTGGAGTTTAGGCTACACCGGAAACTAAAAGCAGGTGGGAACTAGGAATGTGCTTCAGGGTTATTGCTTTGTCAAAATAAGTAGAAAAATATTAACTCTACCCACGAGAAAAAGAAACCAATTAAACCTGGCTTTTAGTTCCTCACGCTGCTAGAGTTTCGTTGTGAGAACCGTTAGTCCTGCAAGTGGCTTCAGCTGGTGCCCTTCTCCTATCTGTTTGTGTGTGTCTCTTCCCCCTCTCTGGTCTCTCTCAGCTCAAGTTGGCTAAAGCTAGTGATAATGCATTTGCATATGAATCAACAACAGCATGGCCCACAGGCACAGAAATAGAACAATGGTCGGCCTGAGCCAAAAATAGGTCAAGCATGGCCGAGTGATTGGAGCCTGCATTAATGCATTTAAAAATACCCCAGCAAACCCAGCTGTCCAGCCTCTATCTTTCAAACCATAATTCTCTATTGCAGGGCCTTAAAAGCAATTAACTCTTTCCTCCCTCCAAGCTTGCTTTTACACACTGTTTCCATACTGACGATTCGCTTCCAAAGAAAGGAAGGGGAAAAAAAAATTAAGAATCATAGTTCTAAGAGGGCAAATGCACATACATTTCATTTCATTTTATTTTTGTAGTATGTGTTTTTGGAAGAGAGAGGAGAGAAGTGCAGAGCTCTGTATTGGTTCTAAAATAATACTGGAAGCTTTTGCTCATAATGTGGTTTCTGCCTCACCCACGCTCAGCAATCCTGGTGTTCTATTTTTGTTGCCTGTTTCTCTGGCTACACTGCAGTTGGCTGTAGCACTAGAAGCTTTTCTGCCTTCTAGTTTTAAGACTGACAGGAGATTTAGTAGAGGTAGTTTCAGAAAACAAGCACACCCCAGAATAAAATGTTTCTGAAGGACTAGCTTGATTTTTTACTTGCTATTTTTGTAAGGCAATTATCCTGTTTCACAAATCTTAATGTAATCTTACTACCACCTATCAATTTTATTGCATTCAGTTTCTATTATATCTAAAATATATATATATGCACACAGCTTAGACCTAAAAACGTTCCCTCTATTTCAGCCTCTCGGGCTAAATTCAATTCACCTGCAAAAGTGAAAGAAAATGTTGGTACTTCATTATGGATGGTGCAGAATTACAGATTATATGTACCTGTGGATCAATAAATAAATATGGTCAGTCCCCAACTATGAATGTTCTGCATTCATTTCTACATTGATTGCCTGAAACACAGACCTCACTTTTCTATAGAAATAGCATTTATAATGGTTGATAGATTCCCAGACCAACACACATTGTGGAATTCACCTGTAAATGAGCTATACAGTATTTAGTACTAAAAATTCTATGGTCTCTGGTGTACAGTTAACAGCATTTCTATCTGAGACATAAATTCGGCATCACAAATTGGGTTGCTATCATCTAGCCACTCCCAAGAGCAAACCCCAAAATGAAAAATCCACTGGTCATGGGAGCTCTTCCCCTCTTTCTAAACTAGATCAGCAAGAAAAAATAAAACTCCTAAAGCATTAGTAGCAACAGAAAAGCAAGGGGAAACAGCAGAGCATTTCAAGGTTCCCGGGATGACCAGGTGAAGGAGGGATCTTGATCAAGCAGAGTGTGGGGCAGAAGAAACAGAACATGGAGACAGACTTTTGGTGAAAAGGAGGAAGCATGTTAAGTCATTAGGCAGATAACTCACTGCTGAAGAAAATGGCACTGAATTTTCCTACTTTCATAGATTAACTCCTACTTACTGCGCAATTATATTTGAACAGATAAATTATAAGAATTTTTATAAAAAAGTTATTCCAAATTACATTTGACTTAAGCTAAACATGAAAATCTTATGTTCCTGTCAATGGGAAAAACTGTTTAATTCCACTTGCTTTTGCAAGTAAAGTTTCACTCAATTAAGAAACTGGTGTATAAAATTCCAGGGATGGAAATACTGTGGATCTGGCAATTTATCTCAGAGATTATGTAAGCAACCACAGCATTTTAGACCTGGGAGGAAATTTAGAGATTGTCTGTAATGATGTCCAAACTCTCTGTCCCCCAGGATGCCAAGGTACCTGGGAGCTGACTCAGTGTTCTCCAGAAGACATTCTTCCCTGAACCAGGGCAGCCTCATTTTCATCTATTTACATTTGGGTGCGTAAGATTTGTTTTGAATAATGACTTCTTATATTAAGAAAAGAAAATATGGTGTATGGTGACAGATGGTAACTAGACTTATCATCGCTATCATTTCGTAATGTATAGAAATATCCAATCATTATGTTGTGCACCAGGAACTAACAGTGTTGTAGGTCAATCATACTTCCAAGACAAACTCATAAAGAAAAAAAGAGATCAGATTTGTGATAACCAGAGGTGAGGGGTAGGGGGATGGGAATTGGATGAAGGTGGTTAAAAAGTATAAAGTTCCAGTTATAAGATAAATAAGTACTAGGAATGTAATGTACAACATAATAGTTATATTATTATTATATAAAACATAATTACTATATGATTAATGTAATTAACACTGCTATGTGTTATATGAAAGTTGTTAACAGAGTATATCCCAAGAGTTCTCATCACAAGAAAAAAATTTTTTTTCTTTTCAATTTATCTTGTACCTATATTAGATGATATATTAGATGAATGCTCACTAAACTTATTGTGGTAGTCATTGATGATGTACGTAAGTCAAATCATTATGCCCTACATCTTAAACATACAGTGCTGTATGTCAACTATATCTCAGTAAAGCTGAGAAAGGAAAGGAAGGAAAAAAATAACTGAAATCCACTCATCTAGTACAAATGATCTCCCTATTTTACACATGAAGAAAGTAAAGAGACTTTTTAGAGGGTTATGAAAGATGCAAAAGCACTCATTAATGGAGTTATGACTGAAGAGACTTGCTTAGTTTCTAACAGGTACTCTAGCCAAGTAGGTCTAGCATTCATGTTCTCCAGTCCACCATCTTGTCCCTTACAATGCAAATAATTATCTGAGATATTGAGAATAAATTTTAATATTATCTACTTATGAAAAATAGAATCACTCTTAATTGTCTCAGAGTGGTTTTAAACAGAATATGTAAAACTAGTGATAAACATAAGAGGAGCAGCAAAAATCCTAGTACAGATCTTCCTTGACTTAAGATGGGGTTGCTTCCCGATAAACCTCTAAATGAAAAACATCATTAAGTCAAAATGCATTTAATATACCTAACATCATAGCTACCAAACATCATAGCTACCTACCAAACATCATAGCTAATCCTAGCCTACTGTAAACATGCTCAGAACACTTAAAGAAGCCTACAGGAGGACTAAAGCATCTAACACAAAGCATATTTTATAATAAAGTATTGAATATCTCATGTAATTGAATGCTGTGCTGAAAGTGAAAGACAGAATGGTTTTAAGTGTATCAGTTATCTACCCAGTGATCACTGTGGCGGACTAGGATATGTGGCTCACTACTGCTGCCCAGCATCTTCATAGAATATCGAAATTTCAACTGTGGTTTCTCCTGAATGCATATTGTTTTCACACCATAGTAAAGTTGAAAAATCGTAAATGGAACTGAAACTCTGTGTAATGATTAGCCAAATCCATTTCACCTGCCTGGACTAATCAAGGTGTTTTAAGATTTGCATGTCCTCCAAGAGCAGGTGGTCTACACAATAAGATGTTTGCCTGAGTAGTTTTCCAGGAACTTGGAGTCAGCTGCATGTGGTTTGAGCTGAGGTGGTTAAGACTGGGTAAGACCACGGACTCTTCAAATGGGCATGCCAAGGGCCTGTGAGGTGACCTTTTGAACTTGCAGAGACCTGTAGCTTTGTTATACCAGCACCTAAAGACAATTCCCGCACCTTTTTCCAATCACCTTTTCCATGCTCCCCACGCTCCTGAGGCTCCCCATGCCTCCCATGCCTCAGACCACCCTGCTCCTTTATTCTTTATCCCATCAATACCCCTAGCCCTTAGCCTTTGAGATTTGTTTTCCTGTCTCCTCGCGGGGCTGCCTTTCGAATAAGCCCTCTCTTTGCTGCAAATCTCCAGTGTTTCAGCGTTCTGGCTTGCTGTGAGTTGGGCAGGATGAACTCGGTTCGGTAACAGAACCATTGACATTGGGGACCATCTGCATTGACGTAATATACATCTCTTGTCGTTTTACATTTAAATTATGCCCTCAATTTACAAAAAAATAGTCTCAAAGCTTTTATAATAATAAAAAATAAAATAAAATAAAACTCAAAAGAGTTAGTAATTCTCCATTCTCAGAGGTACCAGGAGAGGGCAATCCACGTAGAACAGTATAAATAATGGGTCTTCTTCATTTTGACCAAGTTATTTAATTTGAGGTTTATTCATATTTCATCCCTGTATTCTTTCAGCATTTTTTGCCATTAGCAGTCTTGTCTTTCAACTCTTGATAATGAAAACTTAGAGTGAAAAGACATTGGACGCTTAGAAAATAGACACCACTTGTTTCTGGGAGGAAAAGATAGAATTATTAAAACCTACCACCAAGTATATTGATTATGTCTATTATCCAAGAACTTAAATATTAAGAATGTTGAGGTAATGCTTCTCATATCATCTCAACAATGTTGGTAAAGAAATGTGACTAAGTTTCTTTCTAGGTTTTTTTGTTTGTTTGTTTGTTTGTTTTTTGCGGTACGTGGGCCCCTCACTGCTGTGGCCTCTCCCGTTGTGGCGCACAGGCTCCGGACGCGCAGGCTCAGCAGCCATGGCTCATGGGCCCAGCTGCTCTGCGGCATGTGGGATTTTTCCGGACCGGGGCACGAACCTGCATCCCCTGCATCGGCAGGCAGACTCTCAACCACTGCGCCACCAGGGAAGTCCCTTTCTAGGTATTTATAAAACCAATTTTACTGACTAGGAAAAAAGATAATAAATTTTATATTATAAGAACAGTAAGAAGCTAATACAAATGTCAGCCCAGAATAGCTAGGCAGTTTTTGAAATTGTAATATAATAAATTTTAATTCAATTTAATAAACATTTTGGAAATTGATCTAATTATATTTTACATTTATTTAAATAATAAGTCAAAAAGAATAGAGCAAAAAAACAGGTTCCCAATTTAATAAAAAATGTGAATGGGCATCGAATCCTAATGCAACATGTCATTCAAGAATAATTATAATAATTCCAATTCTTTTTATGGGTATATAGGCAAAACAAAAAAAATTAAACGTAAATTCAATTTTAATTAAAAATTTAAATTATAGATTAAAAAAATCTACATGTCATCAAAATATTTCCACAAATAACCTGACTGAAGACTCCACTGGAAAAAAGCCAAGGAGGTAGTATAACCTAATTTATTCTACCACAATAACACATCCTCTGTTCATCTGTAATCAAGCGCAGACTTTTCATGCAGTACCAAATCTTATGGTTCTAGAATCCAGGTGCAGTAAGATTTAAAACTTGTTTGCCTGAAGTACTGAATTGTGCTTTACAAGAAAGCTACAAATTACTCACCAAGAGCTGTAAGTCCTCCGCTCACTCTTTCACACTCATGTTGCTGTTGCTCCCATCCTCACATTTCTCAAAGTATTGTCACATCAGTAAAGTTATACATACTTGCCTGCAGGCAACTGACTTGATTCCTAGACCCCCGAGGAACAGGAAGGAGAGGGAAAGTATAATGTACTAATTTTTACTCTGAACTAAGTAGGTTATTTTTCTGAATTTTCTGTCTCTTATTAAATAGTGGACACTAAATTTACGAGTGATTCCTCTGTACTATAACAAGCTAATTGGTTACCAAATGATCTTCAGATAAGGAAATCTTGCCTGGACCCAAAGGGTCTGCGAAAACACATCAGCAGTGAAATTCCAGGAGACTGTCCCATAAGAAAACAAAACAACTTCAACAAACCTCTAGAACTGTTGGCCTTGCTTTGATTGAAAATCATTTGTTCTCTAACTCTTCCCTTCAAATTGGATGTGCTGATCCATGATTTATTCTATCTTTAGCAGATTAAGAGCATCAGTATCATCAGGGAACTTGTTAGAAATGCAATTTATTGGGCGAGAACTACTAAATGAAAATCTCTGGTGGGAATCTGAATTTTACAAGCCCTCTCAGTGATTCTGATGAACAGTAAAGTTTGAGAACCAGTAGATAAGACCATCCTTTCCAAAGCAATGATTAGAGTGGCTAAAGGTATAAATAAATTATCTATTTTGGGTCCAATTTCAAATTAAACATAATTATTACAGGATACTTTTTCAAAATGAAAATAATTAAACTTGCTAATAGACTGAAGAAGACCACTTAATATTCAAGGTATGAAAAGACCATTTTCTCTTTTTACCAGCATCTACTTTGAAATACTGGTTTGTATTTCAAATTGTATAAGCTTGGCTAACCTATGCTATGTTTACCAAACTGTATGTACAAGGTATTTATAAGACCATAAACTTAGTAGAAATCTTAGTTTCAAGACAAAAACACTATTTTTGGCTATAGGGCTATGAAAATAAAAATTCTGGGAGAATTCCAATTAAGTAAAATTAGCATTCTAATCTTTGCTATTTGGTATGCCTCATATTTTTAATTTTATATTATACTACAAACTGTGTTTCATTATTATGAAGCTGTACCTTTAATATTTATCATCTTGGAAATAAATGGAATTCTGATCATCTAAAATTAATAGTCATAGTTAGCATTTGGATGGATACTACATTTCAGAGCTGTGATAAGACTAATTTCCATATGCTAATAAAAGTATAGCAGACATCAGAAAATAAAACCAGAAATGTCATTTCTTGCCACAAAGATCAAGTGGTATTTACCATACCAAACTATTACCTATCACCAACTTAAATCAAGAGAATGTTGGGATGCTTGCTTCCAAAAATAGCAACAACATTTTCTTTTAATGTTGCAACTAAATTCTGACTTCATAATTCGATCTAGTTGGGTGCCAACTACCAAATTTTAGAAATAGCAAGCACCCAAAATATACTGTACTTATTTTTTGACTGATCAAAACTGTTTATAGCAATGGCATATAATTAAGGTACAAACATTTGCAATTGGCTGTATCACTAAGTTCATCAGACATCCCATGGTTATGGAATATTTCCTATTTCAGGACCCTTAAATCAGTGCCAAGAACAAAGAACCATGGCCTCCAAGGCCATTCAGGTTCTGACCACAACGTGACTTAGTAACTTGATCCTTTACTTTCTTTTTCAAAATTCACGAACATACAATTTCTTGGTATTACCCACACAAATCCTTCATTCTTCCATGCCTTTGCACATGCTGTTCTTGTAATCCAGAATGCTTTTCCACTCTTTCCCATCTGGGAAACTCCTTTCCATTTCTTTTTTTTTTTTAAATGACCACGGTTAAAGATTTGATGAAAGTTCATAATAATGTAATTGACAAGGAAATTTAGTTATTTCTGAGATATACACTTTAAAGTAATAACTAGAATTATGACTTATAACATTATACCAGAACATATAAGATTTTTAGAAATTTCATGAAATGTCTGAAACATTTATATTAATGTATTTCCATACAAATAACCCAAAGAAAGTTTAGTATTAGTTGTTTTGTTTGTTTGTTTATACTGCAGGTTCTTATTAGGCATCATTTTTATACACATCAGTGTATACATGTCAATCCCAATCGCCCAAGTCAGCACACCACCATCCCCACCCCACAGTGGTTTTCCCCCTTGGTGTCCATACGTGTGTTCTCTACATCTGTGTCTCAACTTCGGCCCTGCAAACCAGTTCATCTGTACCATTTTTCTAGGTTCCACATACATGTGTTAATATATGATATTTGTTTTTCTCTTTCTGACTTATTTCACTCTGAATGACAGTCTCTAGATCCATCCATGTCTCAACAAATGACTCAATTTCATTCCTTGTTATGGCCGAGTAATATTCCATTATATATACGTACCAAAACTTCTTTATCTGTTCGTCTGTCGATGGGCATTTAGGTTGCTTCCATGACCTGGCTATTGTAAATACTGCTGCAATGAACATTGGGGTGCATGTGTCTTTTTGAATTATAGTTTTCTCTGGATATACGCCCAGTAGTGGGATTGCTGGATCATATGGTAATTCTATTTTCAGTTTTTTAAGGAACCTCCATACTGTTCTCCATAGTGGCTGAATCAATTTACAGTTGCACCAACAGTACAAGAGGGTATCCTTTTCTCTGCACCCTCTCCAGCATTTGTTGTTTGTAGATTTTCTGATGATGCCCATTCTAACTGGTGTGAGGTGATACCTCATTGTAGCTTTGATTTGCATTTCTCTAATAATTAGTGATGTTGAGCAGCTTTTCATGTGCTTCTTGGCCATCTGTATGTCTTCTTTGGAGAAATGTCTATTTAGGTCTTCTGCCCATTTTTCGACTGGCTTCTTTGTTTCTTTAATATTGAGCTGCATGAGCTGTTTATATATTTGGAGATTAATTCTTTGTCCATTGATTGATTTGCAAATATTTTCTCCCATTTTGAGGGTTGTCTTTTCGTCTTGTTTATGATTTCATTTGCTGTGCAAAAGCTTTGAAGTTTCATTAGGTCACAATTGTTTATTTTTGTTTTTATTTCCATTACTCTAGGAGGTGGATCTAAAAAGATCTTGTTGGGATTTATGTCAAAGAGTGTTCTTCCTATGTTTTCCTCTAAGAGTTTTATAGTGTCTGGTCTTACATTTAGGTCTCGAATACATTTTGAGTTTATTTTTGTATATGGTGTTAGGGAGTGTTCTAGTTTCATTCTTTTACATGTAGCTGTCCAGTTTTCCCAGCACCACTTATTGAAGAGACTGTCTTTTCTCCATTGTATATCTTTGCCTCCTTTGTCATAGATTAGTTGACCATAGGTGTGTGGCTTTATCTCTGCAATTTCTATCTTGTTCCATTGATCTATGTTTCTGTTTTTGTGCCAGTACCACATTGTCTTGTTTACTGTTGCTTTGTAGTATAATCTGAAGTATGGGAGTCTGATTCCTCCAGCTCCGTTTTTTCCCCACAAGACGGCTTTGGCTCTTCAGGGTCTTTTTTGCCTCCATACAAATTGTAAGATGATTTGTTCTAGTTCCATAAAAAATGCCATTGGTAATTTGATAGGGATTGCATTGAATCTGTAGATTGCTTTGGGTAATATAGTCATTTTCACAATGTTGATTCTTCCAATCCAAGAACATGGTATATCTCTCCATCTGTTGGTATCATCTTTAATTTCTTTCATCAGTGTCTTATAGTTTTCTGCATACAGGTCTTTTGTCCCCCTTGGTAGGTTTATTCCTAGGTATTTTATTCTTTTTGTTGCAGTGGTAAATGTGAGCGTTTCCATAATTTCTCTTTCAGATTATTCATCATTAGTGTATAGGAATGCAAGAGATTTCTGTGCATTAATTTTGTATCCTGCAACTTTACTAAATTCATTGATTAGCTCTAGTAGTTTTCTGGTGGCATTTTTAGGATTCTCTATGTATAGTATCATGTCATCTGCAAACAGTGACAGTTTAACTTCTTCTTTTCCAACTTGTATTCCTTTTATTTCTTCTTGTTCTCTGATTGCCGTGGCTAGGACTTCCAAAACTATGTTGAATAATAGTGGTGAGAGTGGGCATACTTGTCTCGTTCCTGATATTAGAGGAAATGCTTTCAGTTTTTCCACCATTGAGAATGATGTTTGCTGTGGGTTTGTCGTATATGGCCTTTATTATGTTGAGGTAGGTTCCCTCTATGCCCACTTTCTGGAGAGTTTTTATCATAAATGGGTGTTGAATTTTGTCAAAACCTTTTTCTGCATCTATTGAGATGATCATATGGTTTTTATTCTTCAATTTGTTAATATGGTGTATCACATTGATTGATTTGCATATATTGAAGAATCCTTATATTGAAGAATCCTTGCATCCCTGGGATAAATCCCACTTGATCGTGGTGTATGATCCTTTTAATGTGTTGTTGGATTCTGTTCGCTAGTATTTTTTTTTTTTTTTTTTTTGCAGTATGCAGGCCTCTCACTGTCGTGGCCTTTCCGGTTGTGGAGCACAGGCTCCAGATGCGCAGGCTCAGTGGCCATGGCTCACGGGCCCAGCCGCTCCGTGGCATGTGGGATCTTCCCAGACCGGGGCACGAACCCGCGTCCCCTGCATCGGCAGGTGGACTCTCAACCACTGCACCACCACGGAAGCCCCCTGTTTGCTAGTATTTTGTTGAGGATTTTTGCATCTATATTCATCAAATATATTTTCCTGTAGTTATGTTTAGTAGTGTCTTTGCCTGGTTTTGGTATCAGCGTAATGGTGGGCTCATAGAATGAGTTTTGGAGTGTTTTATCCTCTTCAATTTTTTGGAATAGTTGGAGAAGGATAGGTATTAGATCTTCTTTATATGTTTGGTAGAATTCCCCCGTGAAGCTGTTCAGACCTGGAGTTTTGTTTGCTTGGAGTATTTTTAATTACAAATTCAATTTCACTACCAGTGATTGGTCTATTCAAACTCTCTATTTCTTCCAGATTCCTTGATTGGTCTCCTCAACTACTATGACAGACCGTTTTCTATCCCTTTATTTTTACTCTTTGAATCCTTTTAAGTATGGCTTTAATAGACACCATATTTCTGAATTGTTTTCCCACTCATCCCATAAAATCTCATATTTGCTAAGTTCATGGAAGGGAGATAGTGGCCCTTGCTGGTTCACCATCTTCTCAAGAGCAAAAAAGTAGTAGATCCATTCCATCCTTCAGAACTCTGCCCAAAGCTTATCTCCTTAGAAAAGCCTTCCCTGACTTGAGCTGCCATGAACGAGAGGATCTAACTCTGTCCTTACTTCTACCATAACATAAGTCATTGGATATTTTAACATTGGTTACATGTCTGTTCCCCACACTAGACCTCAGAAAGTCAAGAATAGAGGTCTGTCATTCATCTACATGCCTAAGCCACTGCCCAACCTAATGATAAGCACTCTATGTGTGTTGGTTAAATGGATATATGTGAAATGAAATTTCAGAAATTTTAGCAATTTTTCCTATGCTCTTAAGGCTCTCCTTGGCTCTAATGGCCAGCCTGGATCCTGTTGCAATTATTCTACAGGACACAGTGAAATGACTCTTCTAAAAACATCAAAGCGGGACTTCCCTGGTGGTCCAGTGGTAAAGAATCTGCCTTACAGTGCAGGGGATGCGGGTTCGATCCCTGGTCAGGGAACTAAGATCCCACATTCTGCGGGGCAACTAAGCCCACATGCCACAACTACTGAGCTCATGCACCTCAACTAGAGAGCCTGTGTGCCGCAAACTACAGAGCCCACGCACTCTGGAACCCATACACCACAGCTACAGAGCCCACGTGCCCTGGAATCTGCACACCACGACTAGAGAGAAACCTGCAAAGAAGCCGTGCGCCACAATGAAAGATCCTGCATGCCTCAGTGAAGATCCTGCATGCCGCAACTAAGACCCGACGCAGCCAAAAATAAATAAAATAAACAAATAAATAATAAAAGCATCAAAGCTCTAGTCAAAAGAAGTTCCACTTTATATTCTCATTGACTTGAAGGGTTCCTTTTCAGTTTTAAAGAGATCCTACATGGTCTAAATCTTCTTAAGGAGGGGCTTTATGTTCACATATTTTCTAAATGAAAGAGAGATATATTCTGTAAACTGGACACTTAGGCTTCAGATATTAATTTATATTTGATTCATGAGGACCATGGAATCTCTTTTACATGAAGGGCAACTACATAACATTCTAAATCATGTGACTTATTAAACGGAGAAGAAGCTCTGGATTCAGACAGAATTTGACTTGAATTCTAGTTCTGTCACTTATTAGGCAGTCATGAGCTGTATAGCTTGTATAAGTTACTTAACATTTCTGAGTCACAATTCCATCATCTTAAAAATGGGAGTATTAACATCTGCCTTGCAATTTTGCTTTAATATTTAGAAATAGTGAACATAAAATTCCTACCATTATGACAAGAACATAATAGGTGCCCGGTACACTGTACTTATTATTATTGCACATTATTAATATTGCACACTATTATTATATAAATAAAGAAGTGAATAATTGAGGGCCTACTTAGATTTCTATATTCTGAACTAAGATAATTCCTATTTCTCAAGATCAGCTGTAACATTGTAAAACAGAATATAAACATCATTAGTTTCTGCTGTTTCCTAAAGGAAAAAAAATGAGTATATATAAGCTAGATAAGAAAAATTAGAATGGAATTTCTCATTAACTCTCTAGACTAAACAAACCATGTGTATTCAAAAACTCACTGATTCCTAACTGCAAAATAAGAAATGGAAATAATGAACAAGAGGGTGATTGGTATATGCCAGGCTATTTTCTATGTTTACTTTGTAAGGTCAAATCAGATACTTTAATATAAGGAACAGAGATTAATAACAAAACTCAAATGGAACACAGACCCTTCACTGGGTACACTGAATTACATCTGTGCTTGTCATTTAATCGAAACCTAGAAATATCTTCAATCCACAATGCATTCCTCCCAGCTAATGGTTTTGTTCCAGATGGCAGTAACTGTGTATTTTAAAATCAATAAGCTAATATTAGTAACTTCATCTGAAGCTATAAGAACCTGTTTTTGGTAATGAAGTGGGAATGGTTGTCTTCTTATTTTGGCTATATCTGAAGGAAATTTTCAAAAGTACTTCTGATAAGCAGAAGGGACCATTTGGAAGCCAAACTGAATTATTTTGAAGTCAATATCTTACTTGGATTAAAATTTACTACTTTTTGATTATGTGAATTATTAATAATTAAGTACTGACTTGATGGAGCCCAAACCTAGTTAAAGGAAACTAAAGTCTAGGAGCAATTAATGTTCTGAGAACAAAATGATAGGGAATTCTCCAACATAAGTTAGTGTTTCCCCTTTATAAGCTAGGAGAAAACATTAGTAGGAAATGTCATTTAAAACCCTCAGGCATTTCATTTAAAATATGTACATCACTCAAAACAGGATCAACCACAGGAGACTGGTTCAAGATGGCGGAGTACAAGGACATGCTCTCACTCCCTCTTGTGAGAGTAACGGAATCACAAATAACTGCTGAACAATCATTGACAGGAAGACACTGGAAATCACCAAAAAGATACCCCACAACCAAAGGCAAAGGAGAAGCCACAATGAGATGGTAGGAGGGGTGCAGTCACAATAAAATCAAATCCCATAACTGCTGGGTGCGTGACTTACAAACTGAAGAACACTAATACCACAGAAGTCCCCCCACTGGAGTGAAGGTTCTGAGCCCCATGTCAGGCCTCCCAACCTGGGGGTCTGGCAACAGGAGGAGGAATTCCTAGAGAATCAGACCTTGAATGCTAGCGGAATTTGATTGCAGGACTTCTACAGGACTGGAGGAAACAGAGACTCCACTCTTGGAGGGCACACACAAAGTAGTGTGTGCAACAGGACTCAGGGGAAGGAGCAGTGACCCCATAGGAGACTGAACTAGACCTATCTGCTAGTCTTGGAGGGTCTCCTGTAGAGGGGGGATGGCTGTGTCTCACCGTGAGGACAAGGACACTGACAACAGAAGTTCTGGGAAGTACTCCTTGGGGTGAGCCCTCCCAGAGTCTGTCAATAGCCCCACCAAAGAGCCTGGGTGGGATCCAGTGTTGGGTTGCCTCAGGCAAAACAACCAACAGGGAGGGAACCCAGCCACACCTATCAGCAGAGGAGCGGGTTAAAGTTTTCCTGAGCTCTGCCCACCAGAGCAACAGCCAGCTCTACCCACCACCAGTCCCTCCCATCAGGAAACTTGCACAAGCCTTTGAGATAGCCTCATCCACCAGAGGGCAGACAACAGAAGCAAGAAGAACTACAATCCTGCAGCGTATGGAACAAAAACCACATTCACAGAAAGATAGATAATATGAAAAGGCAGAAAGCTATGTACCAGATGAAGGAACAAGATAAAACCCCAGAAAAACAACTAAATGAAGTGGAGATAGGCAACCTTCCAGAAAAAGAATTCAGAATAATGATAGTGAAGATGATCCAGGACCTCTGAAAAAGAATGGAGGCAAAGATCGAGAAGATGCAAGAAATGTTTAACAAAGACCTAGAAGAATTAAAGAACAAACAAGCAGAGACGAATAATACAATAACTGAAATGAAAAATACACTGGAAAGAATCAATAGCAGAATAACTGAGGCAGAAGAACAGATAAGTGACCTGGAAGACAGAGTGGTGGAATTCACTGCTGTGGAACAGAGTAAAGAAAAAGAATGAAAAGAAATGAAGACAGCATAAGAGACCTCGGGGACAACATTAAACGCAATAACATTCTCATTATAGGGCTCCCAGAAGGAGAAGAGAGAAAGGACCTGGGAAAATATCTGAAGAGATTATATTGGAAAACTTCCCTAACATGGGAAAGGAAATAGCCACCCAAGTCCAGGAAGCGCAGAGAGTCCCACACAGGATAAACCAAGGAGAAACACGCTGAGACACATAGTAATCAAACTGGCAAAAGTTAAAACAAAGAAAAATTACTGAAAGCAGCAAGGGAAAAACAACAAATAACATACAGGGGAACTCCCATAAGGTTAACAGCTGATTTCTCAGCAGAAACTCTACAAGCCAGAAGGGAGTGGCATGACATATTTAAAGTGATGAAAGGGAAGAACCTACAACCAAGATTACTCTACCCAGCAAGGATCTCATTCAGATTTGATGGAGAAATCAAAAGCTTTAGAGAGAAGCAAAAGCTAAGAGAATTCAGCACCACCAAACCAGCTCTACAACAAATGCTAAAGGAACTTCCCTAAGTTGGAAACACAAGAGAAGAAAAAGAACTACAAAAACAATCCCAAAACAATTAAGAAAATGGTCATAGGAACATACATATCTATAATTACCTTAAACATGAATGGATTAAATGCTCCACTCAAAAGACACAGGCTTGCTGAATGGATACAAAAACAAGACCCATATATATGCTGTCTACAAGAGACCCACTTCAGAACTAGGGACACATACAGACTGAAAGTGAGGGGATGGAAAAAGATATTCCATGCAAATGGAAATCAAAAGAAAGCTGGAGTAGCAATACTCGTATCAGATAAAATGGATTTTAAAATAAAGAATGTTACAAGAGAGAAGGAAGGACACTACGTAATGATCAAGGGATCAATCCAAGAAGAAGATATATGCACCCAACATAGGAGCACCTCAATACATAAGGCAACTGCTAACAGCTATAAGAGAGGAAACTGACAGTAACACAATAATACTGGGGGACTTTAACACCTCACTTACACCAATGGGCAGATAATCCAAACAGAAAATTAATAAGGAAACACAAGCTTTAAATGACACAACAGACCAAATAGATTTAATTGATATTTATAGGACATTCCATCCAAAAACAGCAGATTACAGTTTCTTCTGAAGTGCACAAGGAACATTCTCCAGGATAGATCACATCTTGGGTCACAATCAAGCCTCAGTAAATTTAAGAAATTGAATCATATCAAGCATCTTTTCTGACCACAATGCTATGAGATTAGAAATCATTTAGAGGGAAAAAAACCCATAAAAAACACAAACACATGGAGGTTAAACAGTACGTTACTAAATAACCAGGAGATCACTGAAGAAATCAAAGAGGAAATAAAAAAACACCTAGAGACAAATGACAATGAAAACACGATGACCTAAAACCTATGGGATGCAGCAAAAGCAGTTCTAAGAGGGAAGCAATACAATCTTACCTCAAGAAACAGAAAACATCTCAAATAAACAATCTAACCTCACACCTAAGGAACGAGAGAAAGAAGAACAAACAAAACCCAAAGTTAGTAGAAGGAAAGAAATCATAAAGATAAGAGCAGAAATAAATGAAATAGAAACAAAGAAAACAATAGCAAAGATCAATAAAACTAAAAGCTGTTTCCTTGAGAAGATAAACAAAATTGATAAACCATTAACCAGACTCATCAAGAAAAAGAGGGAGAGGACTCAAATCAATAAAATTAGAAATGAAAATGGAGAAGTTACAACAGACACCGCAAAAATACAAAGCATCCTAAGAGACTACTACAAGCAACTCTATGCCAATAAAATGGACAACCCGGAAAAAATGGACAAATTCTTAGAAAGGTATAACCTTCCAGGACTGAACCAGGAACAAATAGAAAACATGAACAGACCAATCACAAGTAATGAAATTGAAACTGTGATTAAAAATCTTCCAACAAACTGAAGTCCAGGGCCAGGTGGTTTCACAGGTGAATTCTATCAAACATTTAGAGAAGAGCTAACACCCATCTTTCTCAAACTCTTCCAAAAAAAGCAGAGGAAGGAACACTCCCAAACTCATTCTATGAGGCCACCATCACCCTGATACCAAAACCAGACAAAGATGTCACAAAGAAAGAAAATTACAGACCAATAGCACCGATGAAAATAGATGCAAAAATCCTCAACAAAATACTAGCAAACAGAATCCAACAATACATTAAAAGGATCATACACCACGATCAAGTGGGATTTATCTCAGGGATGCAAGGCTTCTTCAATATACACAAATCAATGTGATACACCATATTAACAAATTGAAGAAGAAAAAACATATGATTATCTCACTAGATGCAGAAAAAGCTTTTGACAAAATTCAACACCAATTTATGATAAAACTCTCCAGAAAGTAGGCATAGAGGGAACCTACCTCAACATAATAAAGGTCATATACGACAAACCCACAGCAAACATCATTCTCAATGGCAAAAAACTGAAAGCATTTCCTCTAAGATTAGGAACAAGACAAGGATGTCCACTCTCACCACTATTATTCAACATAGTTTTGGAAGTCCTAGCCATAGCAATCAGAGAACAAGAAGAAATAAAAGGAATACAAGTTGGAAAAGAAGAAGTAAAACTCACTGTTTGCAGATGACATGATACTATACATAGAGAATCCTAATGATGCCACCAGAAAACTACTAGAGCTAATCAATGAATTTAGTAAAGTTGCAGGATACAAAATTAATGCACAGAAATCTCTTGCATTCCTATACACTAATGATGAAAAATCTGAAAGAGAAATTAAGGGAACACTCCCATTTACCATTGCAACAAAACGAATAATATACCTAGGAATAAACGTACCTAGGGAGCCAAAAGACCTGTATGCAGAAAACTATAAGACACTGATGAAAGAAATTAAAGATGATACCAACAGATGGAGAGATATACCATGTTTTTGGATTGGAAGAATCAACTTTGTGAAAATGACTATATTACCCAAAGCAATCTACAGATTCAAAGCAATCCCTATCAAACTACCAATGGCATTTTTTACAGTACCAGAACAAAAACCTTAAAATTTGTATGAAGACACAGAAGACCCCGAATAGCCAAAGCAGTCTTGAGGGAAAAAAATGGAGCTGGAGGAATCAGACTCCCATACTTCAGACTATACTACAAAGCTAAAGTAATCAAGACAATATGGTACTGGCACAAAAACAGAAATATAGATCAATGGAACAGGATAGAAAGCCCAGAGATAAAGCCATGCACCTATGGTCAACTAATCTATGACAAAGGAGGCAAAGATATACAATGGAGAAAAGAGAGTCTCTTCAATAAGTGGTGCTGGGAAAACTGGACAGCTACATGTGAAAGAATGAAATTAGAATACTCCCTAACACCATATACAAAAATAAACTCAAAATGTATTCGAGACCTAAATGTAAGACCAGACACTATAAAACTCTTAGAGGAAAGCATAGGAAGAACACTCTTTGACATAAATCCCAGCAAGATCTTTTTAAATCCACCTCCTAGAGTAATGGAAATAAGAACAAAAATAAAGAAATGGGACCTAATGAAGCTTAAAAGTTTTTGCACAGCAAAGGAAACTATAAACAAGATGAAAAGACAACCCTCAAAATGGGAGAAAATATTTGCAAACGAATCAATGGATGAAGGATTAATCTCCAAAATATATAAACAGCACATGCAGCTCAATATTAAAAGAACAAACAAGCCAATCCAAAAATGGGCAGAAGACCTAAATAGACATTTCTCCAAAGAAGACATACAGATGGCCAAGAAGCACATGAAAAGCTGCTTAACATCACTAATTGTTAGAGAAATGCAAATCAATACTACAATGAGGTATCACCTCACACCAGTTTAGAATGGGCATCATCAGAAAATCTACAAACAGCAAATGCTGGAGAGGGTGTGGAGAAAAGGGAACCCTCTTGCACTGTTGGTGGGAATGTAAATTGATACAGCCACTATGGAGAACAGTATGGAGGTTCCTTAAAAAACTAAAAATAGAATTACCATATGATCCAGCAATCCCACTACTGTGCATATACCCAGAGAAAACCATAATTCAGAAAGACACATGCACCCCAGTGTTCATTGCAGCACTATTTATAATAGCCAGGACATGGAAGCAACCTAAATGCCCATCGACAGACGAATGGATAAAGAAGATGTGGTATATATATATACAATGGAATATTACTCAGCCATAAAAGGGAAGAAAATTGGGTCATTTGTAGAGACGTGGATGTATCTAGAGACTGTTATACAGAGTGAACTAAGTCAGAAAGAGAAAAACGAATATCGTACAGTAACGCATATATGTGGAACCTAGAAAAATGGTACAGATGAACCGGTTTGCAGGCCAGAAATTGAAACACAGATGTAGAGAACAAACGTATGGACACCAAGGGGGGAAAGTGACCATGGGGGTGGTGGTGTGAAGATTGGGTGATTGGGAATGACATATATACACCAATATGTATAAAATGGATAACTAATAAGAACCTGCTGTATATAAAAATAAATAAAATTAAATTAAAAAAGAAAAAAAAATTTTAAAAACCAACAAATAAACAGGATCAACCATATGTAGAGCATTACATTAAAAAAAAAGAAAAAAAACCCACCTTAAACCAATATAAGGGATGAGAAATGAGAACCCATAGTTAATCTCAACAGCTATGGTAACATGGCTACCTTTGCATCTTATGGTATGACACCTATAGTCATATTTTTTAATATCCAGTCTAGGGTAAACCTTAAGTAGTCTTTTTGCTATTTTCAAATGAATCATGGATTATCATGACATCTCAAGAATGTTTAACTAGCACAATTATTAAATAGTGGATTATATTGGCTTTCAGACATCCAAATGTATATGATCAAATCAGCTGATAAGAAACAGCAAGATTAAGATGATACTCAAAACTTTGAATCTGTGCCCTTGAGTATAATGTATAGGCATTCATGATATATCTTCTTTTCTAATAATAAAATCTATTAACTTTGAATTTTTAAGAGATAGCAATGTAGCATCAGTCTTAGAAAATTTGATGGAAAAGACAGAAAGAAGTTCATTTGTAAAAATTTTAAATTTTATTTCTAGAAAAATAAAATCTCCCAGACGTTGCTATGTATATCCAAGAGCAATTTTGATTTTCCAGGATAAAGCTTCTTAACATGGGGGTAAATTGAATATGACACATTAGGTAACATGGACACTCTTACTTCCAAGCACACTCTTCCCAGGATTTTCCTAGGATCACGACAACGATGATGTCTATTGACACATTTCATAAGTCAGAACACATCCACTTTCAAATATATCTTTTTAACATTCATCTTCCTGTGTTTTTTAAACCTGCCACATATTTCATTAGGTTCTTCAAAACCACTGTGTCCCAACAGTGATTATATCAATGCTTTTTTTAAATTTAATTTATTTTTTATATAGCAGGTTCTTATTAGTTATCTATTTTATACATATTAGTGTATATATGTCAATCCCAATCTCTCAGTTCATCACACCACCACCATCCCCCCAGCCACTTTCCCCCTTGGTGTCCATACGTTTGTTCTCTACATCTGTGTCTCTATTTCTGCCCTGTAAACCAGTTTATATCAGTGCTTCTTAAAATGTCCTTTCTAGTTGCATAGAATGATCTCTCCCTCACTTCAGGAATCTTAGCCTGCTCTTTGGGACATTCATTCACACACCACCCTTTGATGCCTTTGTTTTCTCACATAGAAATCAGAAGTCAGTTTTTTTCTTGCCTCAAACCTAAGCACATATTTCTCACCCATTAGCATCAATACTCTTTCCCCCTTCTTTCATCTTTCTTTGTAGCATATATCAAACACATAATTCAGTGTCTTTTTCTTTGGATAATTTTCTTTTTTTTTTTTTTTTTTTGCGGTACGCAGGCCTCTCACTGTTGTGGCCTCTCCCGTTGCGGAGCACAGGCTCCAGACACGCAGGCCCAGCGGCCATGGCTCACGGGCCCAGCCGCTCCGCGGCATGTGGGATCTTCCCAGACCAGGGCACGAACCCGTGTCCCCTGCATCAGCAGGCGGACTCTCAACCACTGCGCCACCAGGGAAGCCCAGGATAATTTTCTTAATGGGAAAACTGCATCAGTAGCAAAAGTAACACTTCTGATCAATACCTTAAAAAATATATTAGCCTTTGTTCTGTTTTTAATTTTAAGAGTTTCCTACATTTATACAATAAATATTGTTTCCTTTGACAAATATTCGTTCTGTCAAAGGCTTCTCGGAAGTAGGGCCTTAGGTGTTCAAGCGAACGGAGCATGACCAGAAGTGAGAACAGGGAAAGTTCATGAGGTGCAGAGCCAAGCAGACCTGGGTGTCAATGTTCCCTCCGGAACATTTTGATCTTGTGGCCCAGGAATGGAAATCATGTCCTTTGAATCCTAAAACTATGTCCTTAAAAATGTGTCATGTAGCCCCAGGAAAAAAATTAAGGTAAAATAAATAAATAGGGGTTCAACATGAATTATGAAGGGGTACTATTCCTTCATAATTATGGAGGAAAAGTATTCCTTCATAATTCATGTTTTTAATCCCCTAATACTATTTTTTTGTCCTTCTGTCACATTAACTTCTAATATTTGAAAAGTAGAATAGCATCTTAAGTATTTAGTGCTGGAAGATAGCTGAGATCAAGATACAAATACATACGATATCCATAGAGAGGGGAAATAGTTAAAAATATATCCCCGAAATGTGACAGCCAGGGAGACCCTTTAACAGTGTGGTAGGGCATGCTGGCATTCATTACAAAAGATCAGGGGCCATGGTTTTGCCCCTGTTTTCAATTCAGACTCTTTCTCTTCTTGCCAGAGAGAACAGAATCTGATTTTTTTCGTTGCCCCAACTTTACAAAGAAAATGCAGAGCACAGTCAGAACTAGACAGGCTCCTGGCTGCGTGACCATGCCTCAGGAATACTCAACTTGCAATCAGGCATTTGATGAACATATTGGAGGAAAACAAAACCCTTTTAGAAATGCTAGTGGTGGAGAGTTGGCAATTAAAGTGACCCACAGGCAATTACAGACACAGAGACTAATCATTTTTCTGCAAATAAAAGCAAGGGTCTTAAACGTGGGGAAGGAACAACCAGACAAAAATCATCAGGCCATAATGTGGCCCACCCAGCCGAGAAACACCAGCCTTCAGACTGTGCAAGACAAGAAATCTAACCTGGATTTGGCTTCACATGGTAAAGGTGAGATAGGAACTGAAGATTCCTATAGGAATCATCATTTGTCCCATATAATTTTCCTTCCTTTATGTAGTAAAATAAATCGCTGTGCAGTTTATCAATTCACATTCAAGGATTTTATGATTTTTCTAAAGCCCTGAATTAAAAAGAGATTTTCTAGGTTTTGTAATGGATGCTGGGGATAAAATCTGACTACTGGAGACAAAAACTCTGGTACTGTAAGTAAACAGAATCAAGTACAAACCTTAGATATAAAACTGTCCCATAGAGTTCAGTAGTTCACAGCCGTGTTTGGTTAAGGATATGCATTTGATTAACCCAAGAGTAATATCCAAGTAAATTAAGCCTTGTATTTATAAGTTTTGAACAACAGGCCCATAACAATGCATGCATCAGCTATAACACAATAATTGAATTCCAGAGAAAATTCATATTCTGTTAAATAGGCACCCTTGATAACAAGTTTATGAGATGATACGGTTATCAGGAAATTGTTCAAAGCCTATGTTATTTTGTAAATACACCACTAACTTCATCATCATCATTGTCATCATGTAATACTATTATTGATATTTTCATTATTAATTGGGGAAATAAGTTGGACCCTCTCACCCTATCCCCCTGAAAACACCAAAACCACAGCTCAGCTTGGCCAGAAGCTGCTACAATGTGGACAAGTGCACAAAACAATAGACGGGGATGTGCGTGGAGGGGTGGTGGGAGCTGAACCAGCACTGAGGGAAGCAGAACACCTGGGGAAGAGCCTCCTGCCACGAGCTGCCAGCTGAATGAAGCTTGGCAAGTGCATCTGCGGTGAGGGACGCAGGCACTAGTTTTCATTTTCTTAAACAGAGTCACGATGGCTCCTGTTGGCAACGTAGCCCCCAATCAATAGCTTTTTCCTTTCCTTTTCTTACTGCAAGTTATTATTCTATTTCTACTCTTCCAGTTCCCTATGCCTGGAAAGAAAATCTCATATGAACCAACATCCACTTTATATTCTTATTATCCCCTATTTACCAATCAAATTTGATTTAATTTTTGTTACAGGAACATGAGTTGTAGCAGAACAGACTGAGCATCTTAAAACTCCCTTTATTTTCTCCCCTTCAGTCCACTGCTCTGATGGGGGTGCCATCCCCAGCCCACCACAACCACCTGTGAGAGACTCCTCCAGATCTAGCCCCAGGGTACCTCTTTCCTTCCTACTCACCCACCCTTCCTAGAAATTGTCTAGCAAATCAGGAACTCCATGGTCACAGGACAGGGGAAGGTACTGATCCCTCCTCAGGATCAGGCTGTCTGGCTTTAGAAATATTTCATCACAATGTCTCTGATTAAACTTCAATTTCAACACCTTGTTATGCATTAGAGGCAGGTTGGCGCAGGGAGAAAAGCAAAGACACAGATTCAACCCTGACTACAGGGAATTTTGACTTTGTGACCTGGGGCAAATTGTCCTCGGTTTTACTGACACATTGGCTATTACCATAGGTCTCTAACAGGAGTGTTGCTGTGATGACACATGAAACGTCTAACACAAATGCTGGCACGTAATAGTTAATTAATGAATAGTAACTAATTACTTATTATGTCTTAAACCCTTACTCAAAATCAATTTACTTTCAGACAAAATGCTAACAAGTGGTTGACAAGAGATCAAAAGAAAAAAAGAAAACAACAGAAAGAGGAAAAGGGTGCTGCTAGAAACAGATAATTTCCAATTTAAAAAAAGTCAGAGGTGAATTCATAAAATAAAGGATAAGAAATACCTTTATAAATATAATGAAGATTTATAATAATAAATTAGAAGATTTAAAACTTCTCTAAGCCTTGCAACTCAGTATAACTGAGTGTTGTCACATACAGGCCTACTTACCCAACTCAAGATTGTGTAATATAATAATCCATTAGCATATTATATAACATTAAAATATTAATAATAATGTTAATAAGTACCCTTAGTGATGGTTAAATTAGATAAAGTGCCCTTCACTTAAAAGTTGTAGATGAAAGACAAGAAATAAAAAAATTAATAGTGAGAGTATGTTCAAGGAGAGAAAAAAATAAATAGAATAGTAATATCAATTTTAACTCAACAAGCTAATTCTAAAATTTATATGAAATAGCAAAGCTCCAAGGAGAGTCATGAAAATTTTGAAGGAGATCAAAATGAGAACATGTGCCTTACCACTCTTCAAGACTTATCTGTTAAGTTATGATAAAGAGACTATATTATTGCTTCATAAACAAATAGGTAAGATAATAGACCAACAAAAATTAGGCCTGCATATACATAAAAACTTTACACGTGTCAGTGCGAGCACCATAGATAAGTGGAGATCCTCAATAACTGGTGCTTAGATAACTTGTTCTCTACGTTAAACTATTAGATCCCTTGAAATTAGAACCCTGTGAAATTAAACTATACACACACACTCACAAAATCAACTCCAAGTAGATTAACAATCTATACACAAAGAGCAAACTTTAAAAGTTTTAGAAGAAAAAAAATATAAAAGAGTATTGTTCACATCCTCAGATTAGGAATACATTTGTTCCAAAAAGACCCAGAAAATCACAAATCATAAAAGATTCATAAATATGACACAAGAATACAATTGTTATGCAGACACACTATTAAAAAAGAAAAAAATTATGACACATTGGGAGAAAACATTGACTGTGCATTTAATCAACCAATGATTAGTATTTAGAATATAATGACAATATTTACAAATCAGTTAGAAAACACAAAACCCAATAATAAAGTAGGGAAAACATAAAAAGATGCATTCACTGAAAAGGAAACTCTGATGTCCAATCTAAGTATGAAATATGTTCAAGGTTACTAATAATCAGAAAATAAATTAATCCACAATGAGATACAATTATAAATCTGGCAGATAGGTAAAAAATTGAGTATAATAATACCAAGTATTGGTAAGAATACTGAGTAATAAGAACTTTTACACATCGACAGCAAAAGTTTACATTTGTTACAAACACTAATGAAGGCTAGATTTTCTGAAGAAAGTTCCATTCGAAGTGGCAAAACTTTGTATTTTCTAAGGCAACTAAATATTCTGGGTAAAATCCTAAATTGACTCTTATCTAAGCTTACCTTTCTCTTTTCTCTTTTGCTTAATTTAAACTAAATATGTTCTTTTCAAGATTTTCTTATTGTAATTCTGTCAACAATGAGAAATTACTATGGCACCTGAAATAAAAGTTGATTCCCAAATTAAATAATGTAACATAAAAGGAAAGAGCTAATGTGCAGCCCATCATCTTGAGAATGCAGCACAGAATTAGTAAATGCATAAATTGCACTTAAAAGTACAATTTCTTTGCCAAAGATGATTACTACTTTAAGGAAAGCTTCATGTCTGTCGATAGCCTTCAGGCAATTAAAGTATTGACTGATCTTTGTCTCTAGTGTCAAAAGCAAGAATTATTAAATGCAGGTACAGCCATGATAGGCAAACACATTTTAACTTAATAAAATAAAAACAACTGGCACTACTATTTTAAATATCTGAATAAATATACCACTGGCAGAAAGGGCAGAAGGTAGCAACATGCTGTGAAAGATTATTAATAGATCAAAGAAAATTTATAATTATTCTAAAGTGCCTTGATTTTCATGAATGTCTGAGATAAACACAATTTGAAAATAATGGCAAATAGTAAGAATCAATATAACATTAAATTCTGGAAATCTCACCTCTGTAATCTGTCGAGTGATAAGCTCCTCACCAGTTTTCAGAGATTCATGACTGCTAGGAAGTGTAACCGGAAAGGAATTTTGAGACCATCTAAAAGCTCTTAAATTATAAAAATGTATTTTACTAGTAAAGAAGTATTTTCTCCGTAGGTACACAGTTTGATCTTAATAACTACCCCATCTCAACTATATTTTGTAAATATAGTCTTCTGGTTCCTGAAATAAATATGTATGTATGTGTTTGTTTGCTTGTTAATATGTATGGAGAACTAATTACCTCCTCTGCCAGCCTTAATTTAGAAATTTTGACATTGAATATCAGGCTTCCCTGGACAGCTTTTAGCCATCTATTGTCCATTGTTACACTGTCAGTTCATGGGGGCCAAGTTAGCTCTGGGAGGCTAGTATTCTCTCTTATATTCAAGTTCTTAGTGAGCTAACTCAAACATGATAATATATAATATACTCTTCAGGTTAGTATCAGTTGACTGTAATATAATTAATTACTTTAATCTACTGAATGAAAGATCCATTAGAAGGGATGTTATCTTTGGAGTCAGAGAAAACATAGAACACAGAGGTGAACATTGTCTGGGCCCACCTAAGCTCAGCTCTGGGGCGGGGTGTTCAGTCCCAGAGACTGGTAAATTCTTATAATTAGGAATAGGAAGTCCTATTTTTCTTAGCAGCAGAATGTTTTCCTAGGAATTATTAGGTGACTACTTTGAAAAGTGATTTGGCATGGAAGATGAACTCTCCAGGTGGCAAACTTAAACAGCAAAACTCTGAAAACAAAAGGAGGATTTAGCTAACTGCAGGCTTTGCTTTTCTGGGTGGGAATACAAAACTGGAGCCAGAGCTTAATTGCTTAGGACAATACAATATATTCCAGGGGCTGTGTGGATAGAGAATGGGAAAAAAAAAAAAGACATAAAAGAAGAGATAATGTTACTGGCTGCTAATATTAGAGGGGAATATTAGGGAAAGAAAGATATTTAATAAGGATTTTTAAATGAAGTTTTATTGTGTGGTATTCATTAGGCTCTTCTTTCACACTCTGTAGCATTCTGAAATACTCATGAATGCTTTAAAGTGTAAGAAGTTAAATTTGCCTTTTTGGGGAATGCAGGGAAGTTTGGAAACAGTTATATTGAGTTTGGGGCCAGATCCGAGGCTCTCTGTGGTGGTCTTGCCACATCTGGGCTCCACAGAGGCAGATCCATCTCATCATCTTAGCTTCATGCTATTAAACATTCAAACCATATAACTAAAAGGCATGGGTTTCAGTCAAAATTCTTCCATCATCCTTCTAATTATAATCCGGTTTCCCAGAATTTGCTGGTCAGAGGTCATGAGGGTACTGTTCCCTGGTGTAATACTTTATATTGGGATTATTTATTTGACATTCTGGTTGAATCCATTTGTCTTTGTGGGGATTGCTGATGTGAATCTGCTAGGGTAATGCTACCCTATGGGGATACCCTCAGACACTTGTAGTTGATAGTGCTACCATGGCAAACAATCTTTGATCATTGTTTTCTAAAAACATTACCCCTGCAGAGTGACATAATTGAAATATACCTGCTTCTAGTTAAATAAAATAGCATTCAAAATCAAAAGTTTAAGTTTGGGACTATAATAGAGAGAATTCTTGATTTCAAAGAATTGGCCTATCACCCATAATGGGGACCAAATAATCAATGAGAGTTTGCCTTATAAATACATAGTTGGGTTTCAAGAGACGAGACCCGAACTGTGCTATAGAAAACACACACATAACAGGGCTCCATTGCATATCATTGTACCGGAACATTCCTAAGTAGGATATTTTCATTTTAAGATTACATAGAGCTACATGTAGAGTAAATAATGCTGAAATCACAATGGGATGCTCTGAAATATTAGTGATCTTAGTGAATTTTGCTGATATTTTGCTGTTTATGACTGACATTCACAGAAGCTAGAGCCTAACACAGTCATTCCAGAAGAAAATTTCCCTGCAACGAACAAAGCCCTTTTGTGCTTCTGGTAAAACATGACTCCACTAAGGCAATTAGCTGTTTTAAAAATAAACTAATTCATTTTGGAGATCTGATGTATAATTATGCAGCTGCATGGACTGGGGAGGCATGGTGACTGGCTAGAGTGTTAGTAAGATTAGAAAAAAAATGAATCTCCATGCTGACAGCTAAGGCATTGATTTAATGTCCAATTGCCACCTTTGCCTTGTGTGGAGCTACAAAATGAAGCTCTTTATAAAATAATCCAAAAAATTTCTTATAATGATAGTAGGATATCTCCAGAGACAGAGGGGATGGTAACTAAAAATATTTATCCAGAGCCTTGCTTCTGAGAAGCATGGTACCTTCTGTAAAATTAATTCTTACATCTCCATTAAAAATATGACTCAGAGGGCTTCCCTGGTGGCGCAGTGGTTGAGAGTCCGCCTGCCGATGCAGGGGACACGGGTTCGTGCCCCGGTCTGGGAAGATCCCACATGCTGCGGAGCGGCTGGGCCCGTGAGCCATGGCTGCTGAGCCTGCGCGTCCGGAGCCTGTGCTCCGCAACGAGAGAGGCCACAACAGTGAGAGGCCCGCGTACCGCAAAAAAAAAAAAAAAAAGACTCAGAGAATTTAACTCACTCATTCCAAATACAGAGCTGTTCCACACTAGTTTCAGAAGCAGAACATTTGGTGACATGACACTCTGTGTGGGTTCAAGGGTACTTCCAGACGAGGAAAGGGATCTTGGTCCATTTTCAGAGATTTGTTACTAAGGCAGCAGCTTCCTTGGGTGGGAAGATGAAGGCCTGGCTATTAACCAAAGCAGGATCCTTCCAAGCTTGGCTAGGCAAAGGGCTCTAACTGATCCTGACACTGTCCCTGGCTTTGCTAGCAGCCTGAGCTTCCATAAACCTGCAGGGTAAATTCACAGCATATGATGAACATTATTTAAAAATTCTGTTAACACTTATTTAATTGCCTTTCAATTACATTATATACTTCCTACTAAGTGAAGACAGCAATATTTGCACACTGTGTCTTTATGGATTTCTCTTTCTTGTGATCATTTCTTCTTTCTTTCCTCTTTTTCCTCCTTCTCGCTCTCCTTAGTTCCTTCTTTCCTTGCTTTTCTCTCCCCACCTCCCCTCTTCTCTCCATCCCTCCTCTCTCCTTTCTCCCTCCCTCCTTTCCCCCAGTAGCAATTCTCATTCACTTTTCTTCCTTTGGGTATTCCAGATTCTTGTTATGCATCATTTCAAATCTCATTGTTTTTGTGTCTCTGACTTTCAGGTTTCTAGTGTTGCCTTTATTAAGAAGTAGTTCTCTAATATCCTGAAACTAGAAAATAGGAATTTCAGCTCAAAATAAACATATAAAATAATCATTACCTATTTCAAACTTGCTTTTAAATTATTTGAGAATGTAACAGCTTATTAAAATTTGGTAATAAATCTGCCTACCTCCCCCAAAAGAAAAAACTGTAGGTCAAAAATAATAAAATGTATACAAATAGAGGAATATATTAAAATCCTATTGTTAAAAAATTTTACTTCCTCTGCATCATTTTGATGCATTCTAAAAATTAGATGCAAACGTTTGTTTCTTTAAATTTCATTTCCATAGGTCTCTGATTTCATCAGCTTAGCAGAGCCTTCTCGAGAGATTATTGTGGCTGGGGATCTCCCAGGGAAAAACAGATGCTGCAGGGGCTGCTACAGGTGGATACCTGAGATGGGAAAGCTCAACCCTGACTGCGCTGAAGATTGCTGACATTTTGTTTAACATCTTATCTAGATCATTTAAAACTTATAGAAAAGGTACAAGAATAATACAAAGAACTTCATACTCCTTATATGCTATGCAGATTCACCAATTTTTAACATTGTGCCTCATTTTATTGCTGTTTTTTTCATTTAATTTAGCTTACTTAGAATATTTCCATACATGTATACACAAAAAAGTTGTGAGATATAGCCAAGCCTCATATCAGTATTGGGAAAAAAGACAGAAATAGTCTTCTCAGGACAAATAATTGGGATGCCATCAGAAGGTCTAAAATAATGCAGGATAAGAAGCTGAGAAGCACTTGGGCCTGGCAAGTTAAGATCTAGTTGTTTTATTTCTGCATTTTAAGTGATGTGTATGGAACACCATAAACTCATACACGAGCCTTATTATTTACTCTACATTATTTACTGTGCAGCTAATACAGCATAAGGTCCCCCTTAGACTCTTTCCAAACAGGCCAAAGAGTTTGATTTCTGAAGTATTTTAAACCCATTTGAAGCTATTTAAAATAATTTCACCAACAGGTTGATCCATCAGCATGAAGCTCTAAGGAAAACATTATAACAAGGCTCTAGTCAGTGAGAAGTAAACGAATTATGCATTGAAATAGCTTTGAATAATTAAGTATGCTGCCCAAGAATAGCTATTGGGGGAGGAAAATCAAGGTTACTAAAGAAAACTCAACATATCTTTTGGCCTTACCTTTAGCTCAAAATTTTCCAACATAACTCCCCCTTATAAGGTCAGAGGTCATTTTAGTGGCTTAAGCCATGGCTAGGCTTGTGCAACACTTTTCAAAGGTACAGTTGCTGGTCTGTGTGTGCACTCACACGTGCACCTGTACATGAGTGGAAAAAATATTGTCCCATAGAGACCTGTGAGGCTGCTGTGTAATAGGTACCGTCAACTGAGCAGAAAATAGAAATGTTTGGATCTTATGAAAGGATGCACCAAAAATAAGTGCTCTTAGTTAGTCAGAGGTATGCCTTGTGCATACCTACCACATTTTACTTCTTCCCAGCCTGGTAAAATTCTCTGGTGAGCTCAGCAAACACAGAGCTGGCACAAATGATGAGAAGGGTGACCCAAGAGCATAGGTATAAAAGTTGCTGCAGATGCCCAACATCTTTCTTTGAATGGATGTTTGTTTCTGGGACCAGAGATTCAGTCAGTCCAGTGATCTCAGCTCCCCACAATCTAAAAGGTGCTGGTTGCTTAACTTTGCTCTCCCTGGCTTTGATACATTCCATATGCACATGGATTGTTTTGCATCAGAGATTATTTGGAAATTTCAAATTGGCCTTAATTTGTTCTTTTGATCAATGAGCACTTACTATATACCAGGCACTGTTGTAAACACCTGAGATAGACCAGAGATGAAATTCACGCTTTCAGGGGGCTTATATTCTATTGGGGGGAAGCAAACAATGAATATGTTCACAAAGAAGTGGGATTCCAGATAGTGATCACTGAAACATTGAAATAAAAGAGTGTAATGGGATATAGAGTGACTTAGGAGGCAGGGACCATTCAGAAAGGGTGGTGGAGAGGACATCTCTCCCTAAAGTAGGTGACGAACTGAGATCGGAAAAATATTAATGAGCCAGCCTTGTAAATATGTGGGAAAGGCACATTCCAGGCAGACAGAATAGACCTCCGTGTGTCTGCAACAGAAAGCAGCCCAGTGGAACTACAGCACAGAAAGGAGTGGGGAGGGGTAAAGAAGATGCTTTTGGAGGGGAGAGCAGTCAGAACCTGTCAATCCTTGCAGATTACAACAACAGAATAGAGAGAGGTTGAGAGGTTGGGTATGGGGCAGACAGGGCTATAAGTGGGAAAGAAGTTTGTTCTAAGAGCCCTCATGCTGTAGAGCAGTCCAGTACCATGATGGGGCAGTGCCTGTCTGGGTGGCCGCTAATCAGGGACAGAACCTGAGATGAATAGATTGGAGGGAGTGGTCTGAATATTATCTGTGCCATTTCTTACCAAGGAATTTGATTTGAGACCTGCCAGTAACAGTCTTTTCTTGTAAGTAAGCAGGGATAGATACTATAAATAAATATAATCTAAAAGCAAAAACAGGACTGAAAATCAAAATTTCCAGCCACAGGCAGCTAAAGTAGGGCTCCAAATTAAATCTTCAGGTCTAGAGGAAATCCACAGCAATTACAGAAGAACACCGTCCACAGCAGAGCAGCAGAATAGAGAGAATATTGGCAGGGACCTCTCACAGGTCTGCAGCCTGGTTTGTGTTAGTAGCAGAATTTAACAGGCTTTAGAAAACCAGAGTCCAAATAGTCATTTACAGGTTTTTCTAAAAAGGCACCAAAATTAGCCTGTCTAAGCTAGCTGAGTCTTCCTAGCAACTCTTTATCCCACTCCCACATCCTTTTGGTAATAGTCTTTGATTTTCTCTCCACAGAGGTGATTACTTAATGGTATCCCTGATCCAGTGGCTGAGTAATTAAACTAAATAACAGGTACCTGACCTTAGCTGGGTCAATCCCGATCTCTCTCCAGGAATTTAAAACTGGCTTAGAGCACAGCGTGTGCAAAGACCCAGAGGTGGGAAAAAGCTGGGAGCTGAATTATGTTGGGTGGCATTCTAGAGAGAAGGTCCACAGACCCCTGTTGCTGAGATCTCACCGAACTCATTTTCCTAATAGATACCTTTTCGGTTAAGTTGGCCATATTGATTTCTATTGATCACAGCCAAAAGATCTTTAATATACTTATCACTGCTTATAAGTGTCATCCTGCTTTGGAATCATGAATGTTGGAAAAACACTATATTGGAGGGCAAGATTCATAAACCCCAGATTACTCAAAAGAGATGGAATATTGGATAAGAACTAGAACTATGGTGTAAAAAGAAGGAAAGGTATGGCTAGAACTCGACTGCCTGGATATCAAATACAGGGACAGTCAAATCACTTGGATGTAGGGCATCATTGTGTGCTGAGAGTGAAGCAAAAGGAAAGTGCATTCAGTTCAATCTGCAAATATATATTTACCAACACCTCCCTCACACACACCAGGCACCGACCCTACAGCAGGAAATGGGAGGAAAGATCTTTGTTCTCTTAGAGTTTCCATTTTTAGGCTTTAACTCAACAGAAATTTTCCCTTCATATTTTCTCTGTCAATTATTTAAAATAGAGGTTCCACCTGATAAACATATGCTCCACAAACTTCAAAGTAGTCAAGCTAAACAGAAGTCCCTCAGGGATACTGCAGAGATACATTGCTGTCTCAGGTATCCCAGGAAGTAAAGGAGATGAAAGTTCTCAAACTTAAGTGTAAATAGTAAACAATAATAATATTGGCAACTGGGTAAAGGTGCATGTTCCAAGGGCTTATCTCTCTGGAATCTGATTCAGGGAGGTATGAGAACTAGGTCTTTGCATTTTTGACAAATGCCATTAAGTCAGGGGATTGGCAAACTGTAGCACATCTACACCTCTGCCAGTTTTTCTAAGTAAAGTATTATTGAAACACAGCTACACTCATTCATTTACATATTCTCTATGGTTGTTTTCCTGCTAAAAAGCAGAGCTGAATAGTTGTGACAGAAACTGTACAGATCACAAAGCCTGAAATATGCCCTATCTGGCCCTTTATAGATAAAGTTTGTCAACCCCTGTCTTTCTTTTTTTTAAAAGATTTATCTATCTATTTATTTATTTAATTTATTTTTGGCTGCATCGGGTCTTCTTTGCGGCACACAGGTTTCTCTCTAGTTGTGGCATGCAGGTTTTCTCTTCTCTAGTGGAGGCGCGCGGGCTCAGTAGTTGTGTTGTGTGGGCTTAGGTGCCCTGCGGCATGTGGGATCTTAGCTCCCTGACCAGGGATTTAACCCACATCCCCTGCATTGTAAGGCGGATTCTTTACCACTGGACCACCAGGGAAGTCCCCTGTCAACCTCTGTCTTAAGAGACTCTCATGCGGGCTATCTAATGTCTGTTGTGAAAGTGTCTTCTACCTCTGCATTTTAATGATTTTTCAAAAAAAAAAAAAATCAATTTAAATGTAATACTAAGAAACAGAAAATCCATAATTAGCTAAGCACAGTGAAAGTAAATTCAAGGAAACATAAAGATATCCTTGCAAATTTTAGAAACTTAAATGACTCTTTGTTTTGTTTTTTTATTTCTCAAATTAAAATAAATATATACTTGTTTTAGACATCACAGAACACATAAAATCACTACTAATTAGCAAGACAGGAAATCAGCTCTATTAAGTTTCTGACATATCTCCTTGCAGTCCTCTTTGTAAGTGGTTTATTAAATACAAGAAGACACATTATCTAGGTGACATGACTTCATTCTCAAAGTTAATCTTACCTACAGCTCATTAGTTTTAAAATAAACAATATGAGTGATACACCTATAAGAGCTGAGTTCTCCCCATTAAACTCAGCCACACACAGGAAGGAATTGTACCATACTTTTATTTTCACAGCAAACAGGATCCTACCTGGTACTTAGTAGGGACTTGTACAGTGTTGGTAGAATGAATGATAAAGAAAGCTACTAGACACTTATGTCCTTGCACTAGGTCCTATTTGTGGGAACTTTGTGAATTGCTCTCATTCATGAAATACAATGTGGTACCACTAGGTTGTTACTATTGAACACCTACACAATTTCTCTTGCTCTTTTAAGCCCACTGTTGGATGTGTCACTGTTTAAAATGTGCTTTTTTCCTTGTTAATGTGAGTTTTGCAAGGTCAACCCACAGTTTCCCAAAATAACACTGTATCTGGTGTTTCCCAGAAATAGCATATACAAATATGACATTTAAAACTGCTCTTTGATTTATGAGATCTGTACTTGATGGTGAATAATAGAAGTTCCCAAATTTGAACATGAAAATGTACTGCTCTTTCCTGACGGGGAAGTAGCAGAACATTGTAAATAAGCTAAGACTATTCCTCTGTCAACACATAGCCAACTATGGATATATATATTGCTCCAGAAAGAAATATCTTCTCAGCTTCTTCTCAAAGTCACCAACCAATGAAGTGACCAATTTTGTCACACCGGCCAATTAAGTAAAACTAAAAGTTACCAAACCATCTATAGAAGAACACTGAGGCTACCACAATTATACTTGGGTGTGAATCAATATAGAGTAGGTGACTATAAACCTTGAAGGAATGGCAGGATGACTAAGAAGTACAAATAAAAATCTGAAATGAGACATACCCAAGAAAACAATGATCTTATCCTTCTAAACGTGTCTGGTCTGACAATACAGAGATTTACTTGTTTTTAAAATTTTTGTATCATCTAACTTTCCCCTATACAGTAGCCTGGAAGCTCAGAGGAATTGAAAAATAACCGAGCACTTAGAAAATGAAGATAACTCAGGAAACATTGAACACTAGATAAGTTTAATGGTTTTCTTTTCATTTTTATGGGTTCCATTCATTCATCAGTCATGAACTGAGTTTGTGAGAAATAAATACTGATTTCTACTAGCGCCAGGCTCTTTGCTAACCTTTTCGGATAAAGTGGACATCATACCTATCCTCACAGAGTTTATATTCTAACCAGGAAAAGAGATATTTAAAAATTTACACCTCCCAATGACTAAAGCTATAACAATTTGAGCAAGAAAATAAGTAAGGTAGTATTGGGTTGTAACACAAAGAATAAAATAGGAATAAAAAAGAAGATAGCTAAATATTCAAACATACTGCAAAAGGATTTCTGGTAAACAGAAAAAAATGGAAAATTTAAATAAAATGGGCAAATTACTAGAAAAGCAAAACATAGAAAACTGACACATGAATAACTAAGAAAATCTCAATAGTCATATAACTACTAAAAAAACTGAACCCACAATTTAAAATCTTCCCACAGAGAAAATTCCAGGCTTCACCAATTAACTGTACCAAAGTATTAAGGAAGAAATAACACTAAACTCCTCTAGAAATAGAAAATTCTGAAAACACTGATCAACTTATAATGCAGATATATCCTGACACTAAATCTAACAAGAGGATTTCAAGACAGGAAATTATAAACTAGCCTCATTCATGAACATAATAGCAAAAATCCTATAAAAATATATGAACTGAAATCCAGACATAAATAAAGAGACTTGAGCATCAGATTTTGGTATCTGATGGGGGTCCTGGAACCAACTCCATGGATACTGAGGGACAACTGTATGTTTTTTCCTATACTAGTGGGAGGGTGGGGAATACAGGCAGGGCGTATATGCCAGACAAAGGGATGATTTATCTCCTGAGTGGGACAGATAGGATCAGGGAGGGATTTCATCACGCTACTCAGAAGGGCTTGCAATTTAAGACTTATAAATTGTTTACTTCTGTAATTTTCCATTTAATATTTTTGGACTGGGGTTGGCTACAGGTAACTGAAACTGTGGAAAGTAAAACGGTAGATAAGGAGAGACTACTGCATCAGGGTAATATCATGCAGTTACATAAAGAATGGATAAGAAGGAAGTCTAGACACAAGAAAGATGATATCAGAGATTAAATTCGGGGGGGGGATGATTGTGTAAATGGAATTTCTATAACATCATTACTTCAAAGGTTAAGATAGATTTCTATATGACAGATTTATAATTTCCAGCCCATTCTTTTTTAGATGTTAAGAATAGAAGTCTCAAACTCTGAGGTTTCTGATTCAATACCAGGAGAGAGACAGTATTAAATGATAATAAGAGGTACTTAGTAAAGCATGACCACTTGCTAATACAGTGACCATGAGCACATTACTCAATTTCTCCAGGCCTCAGTTTTCTCGCTCCAATATAACACTTGGGAGGAATAAATGAGATAATCTATGTAAGATGTTTAGCACAATGCCTGGCACATAATAAGCATGCCTATTGTGAGCCATTATCATCATCATCATATAAAACTGACTAAAGTCATATTAGTTTAAACATATAGTATCATAAATAATACTTTTTAATCAAATAACCCAATGTATTCAAAATTTATTACTTTGTTTGTTATACAAAACAAAAAAGGTCCCATGCATCCTAACCACAGTTGAGTAAACCCTTTACCCAGCCATATGCACTTTATAAACAACAAATGGGTAAGGAGAGACAGTTATTTCCCCTAAAAGGCTGCTCTTGCTAAAATTGCTTAAATTCCACTTAATCCTACGGTTAGACAGTATTGATAAGCTTCCCAAATAAAGCAAAACAAATCACAGAAGTTTCGAGTTTGGCTTGATTGAAGAACAAAAATCAAACAAGGAAATATATTTCTTCCAAAAGTTTATGAAAAAAAATCTTTTAACAGTAATGCAGTAAAAGTGATCTTAAAATAATTGGGAGAGCTCTTCAGATGCTGCCCTGGAGATACAAGTAGGCAATGTAACTGTTAACAAAGTGACAATTTCATTACAAATTTGCCAATAAACATAAGATGATAGTAAAAGCAGTTGCTTTGCCTAGTACCAATTTAAGTGTTATTTTTATATAATAAAAAATAGGAATCCTATTATCAGATAGCAGATAGCATAATACTGCTGCTAACAAAACCATGTGCAAATGTTATATTACTAGGTTACAATTCTGTAAACATGTTAGGAAATATCAAATTTAAAACTTTTTGAGTTCTTTTGTCTTTCTAAAAAATTATAAGCAAAATATTTTTAATTCCTTCAATTTTAGAAGAAACAACTTTCATTCAAAGTCCTCCTTTTATCACTTAAACTTATCTAAAATTACCAATATCCACTTCAGCACTGACTGCATAACAAATTTTTATTTTTAAATTGCCTGAATTTTATAACTTCATAATAGGATCAATCTGTGTCCAAAAAAATGTTAATTTACATTCTATAAATCAATTTGGTATTAGTTTCCAGCATTTAATCAAATACTTAGGACTCCAAATTTATTCTGACTGCAAAATCCATGTATGTCTGAGAGAAGTATGTACATGTATGTACGTAGACTCACACACACACACACACACGAGACTTTTTGCTAGACTTTATCTGACTTTTGTTATTCTTTTCCACAGTTAATAGGGTTCCCCACAGATAGAGTGCCACTAATTAGATTTTCTCTTTCTGGCTTTTTCACTCTTCTTTAGAAACCATTGTTTATTTTCCAGAGTCTATTAAACATTTTGAGTTGCAAATGTTAGTCACAGTAGAGCATTAGGTTGTTTTTATAATTTTTCTGCTGAATCTCCCTTACAGGAAAATAGTAGTCTTTCTCTCTAAATATTTTCTATTAGGATTCAGGAAAATCTACTCTTGATACCATAGAATAAAGTTGAAAACTATAAAATATAGAAACCTATGAATTTTGCCCTCCAAATGTGGTTGTTATATACCATAATTCCACAAAATTTTATGTAATTCAAGAAATAATTGTTTATTTTGCCCTGGAACCAAGCCTGGACACTGTCCAAAGCTTTGTTTCCTTTTTATCGTTCCTTAAAAGTTAAACTACAAGCACAAGTGCAAGTAATACTCTAAAGTATCATCCGTATGGTGATGGACTAGATTTATACATTGTACTCATGAACAACTGAGATTATCAGAAGCAAACATACTGTTGACCTTCTCAATCATTTTAAGTTAACTTCATCCATAAGCACTGTGCAAACTGAAGATCTGAAATATTTTGATACAGGAATATCTATGAGGTTTGAAGATTCTAGAGGTTAGAAGGCTGCATTTCTCAAATATGAGGACTTGATATGCTATAAGAAAACTAAAAGGCAATTTCCTTTCACTTTAATAAGGAAGTTATATGATGTGGCCCAAGGGGGCACACCATCCTCAGAGAACTTTATTAGGCTTCAGCACAATCCCCCAAATCTACACTTGCAAATGTTAATTTGTAATTTGAACACCATGAAAATTAAATCATCACCCTAGGCAGACTGATTCACTGGCAAGGGAGCAAAAATTGGAGGCCAAGGGCCATTTTCCATGGTTACCATTAGTCAATTATAGTCAGTAAAGAAGCTTATCTTACCTGTTTAAAAAATTGCCTCTCCAGAAAACAGCCCCCACAAAAAAACAGGGAAAATATTTGAGCTCAAACATTTGAGCATGTATATTGCCAAAAAGCAATTTTATTTATTTGTTCATCTTTTTCTTAGAAATTTATTTTATCTCACTCTTACTATTTTACTATAACTTTTTGTTTTCCTACCCAATTCCTACCCCTCTACAGTATCTTTTTAAAATCATCTTAGCAGTTTTACCTCTGTCTGACTTATTTGTTTAAATTTAGTAGGAAGTAACAGATTTCAAGCACTTGGGACTAAGGGGAAGAAGGAATCTAAGGGCCTGATGTAAGAGGTAAATAAAGAAAGAGAAAGAGTAAAGAGAGGTGAAAAGACCCTTAAATACACCTAACCAACCTGAGAGTTTTGCCCAGCTAGTAACCCTGCTTCTCAGATTCATGCCAGCTTCCAACAACAACCCCTTGGCAGAACTGGGTCAGGCATGTCTTGGCCAAAGTTGGTACTGACCACAGCTTTGACCAATAGCCTGGGAAAGAAAATCACCCATTAATGCTCAGTTCAACTCCCAACCAACCAATGAAACAGGGTGAGGTCTGCATCTACCAGGGAAGAAATTACAACAGAGAGAAGAGAACCCATAGGAGGTGTTTTTTTAAAAAAATGTTAAATTTACATAGAACACCATTTTAATGATTGATCAAAAGTGCTGTCAAACTGATTCACTATGCTTGAAATCCCAGATTTTCAGGTGATAAGAACTTCTAAGTTGATTTTTCTTGCCACTGAACAGGTCTTACTCTGACAGATAGGAGCTAGATCCTGGAATAATATGTTACTTCTTACTTGAATTTATGGAACAGGTTACTGGTGAAGCCTGGAATTTTCTTTGTGGGAAGACTTTAAATTATGGGGTAGGACAGTCAGGTTTAATAAGGAAACACCCTCCATGGGAGAGGCAGCCCAGAGACAATATCCTTAGTTCTTTCTTTGTTACTGCTTCAGGTAGAGGTCAAGAGCTTAACATAATTCGAAGTCTTGGCCAACTAAACAACCAACACTTATTTTTATGTCAAGATATTCTTTTGCTACCTTTAGAAGACTGCAATACGACACCAAAATTCAGTCAATAGCATTGGTTATGAACTTTGAGTTAAATCCAGTCTTTTCGAATTGCTATCTAATCCTTAAAAGGACAGTAAATCTCACTTGCTGCAGAAACAAACCTCAAGAGTATTAAGAATATTAGCAGGTTACTTAGTACTGGTTTTAGCACAAAGTGATCTGAATTCTCTATTTATTGGTATAGCTTGGAGATAACATAATTAGAGGTCTTTTCATAGTTTCCTAGTAACCATTTTCTTTTAGAAACATTAGCCATATATTTCACATATGCTCATCTAAGTTACCAAGCCTAAAAGAGCTTCCCTCTTATTCGTTAGAGATGACTCTGCCTAGTTAAGGTTTTCACTTCAGTATATTCTTTTGATCATTTTCTCCTGAAAATAATGGTCAAATGTCCACATTTTAATTGCCAGCAAACTGGCACTGCTTCTTTTGATAACATAACACTTCCTTGGGGCAAAATGCCAAGGAGTTGTCAGTGCAACTGCACCTACTCTTTGAAGGTGAGGCAGCAAATGTCACAACAAAACAAATGTGATTCATCTGTAACATTTTTATAAAACCCAACCCCATTTGAGGCATACGTGCCCATACCCAACCTCAAAGTGAGAGAGAGAAAGAACACATGCACTTATTCCTCAGTGTCAGTATTTGCATTTGCATTTGTGTATACACGTGTCCTGTTCAGCTAGACATGTAGGATCTCTTCCAATATCAGAGATCTAGCTCCTATATGGCAGAATAAGACCCATTCAGGGGCAAAGAAAAAACAATTTAAAAATTCTTATCAACTGAAAATTTGTGAGTTCAAACACTGTGAAGCCAGTTTAGTAATACTCTTGACCAATCAACAAAATGGTGCTCTTTGTAAACTTAATAATTTTTAGAATTCACTAATGTCTTAACAAAGATGTCAAATTCAGTTGGTATAAAAGAAAGTCATTTAGAGCAGATTTTTATCTCATATAGTTATGAGACTATTAAGGTCCATATGCAAAAGTCAACCAATTGGTAAATATGATGGGTCACCTACCCAGAGGCAGGCAGTAACTATTCAGAAAGAAACAATTAAAAGCCAAAGAAAAGTGAGATTATTCTTTTTAAAACCATACATCACAATTAATTTGAAAAGTTAAGTTAAAAATTCAAAAGCGGGCTTCCCTGGTGGTGCAGTGGTTGAGAGTCCGCCTGCTGATGCAGGGGACACGGGTTTGTGCCCCGGTCCGGTAAGATCCCACATGCCGCGGAGTGGCTGGGCCCGTGAGCCATGGCCGCTGAGCCTGCGCATCCGGAGCCTGTGCTCCGCAACGGGAGAGGCCACAACAGTGAGAGGCCCGCGTACCGCAAAAAAAAAAAAAAAAAAAAATCAAAAGCAAATACCTTCCTACTGTCTCATAAATTTTATTCCTTAACTCATACATTCTCTGAGAAGCCTTTTCCCTTTCATTTAATGACAGTTCTTTCTATTTTACCCTAAATTACAAGAGTAAGGTGGTAGAAAATGATGGGATGAACATTAAATAATTCACTCAAAACACTGTAGAAAAAATGAAAGCAGAACTGCATACACATTTTCCAAGATCTGAAAGAACTATTTTTTTCTTGCTCATTAGAAAAGGGTTGAGGAATGGACATGTGAGCTAATCAGAACCTCTGAGACTCAGGAGCGTCTGCAAGGAATCCTGGGAAAGGGATTCTTATTTTTCCTACTAGTTTAGGATCTCAGAAAGTGTAGGCACTTGAGTTGTACTGCATCCTTACTATAACATAAAACTTGAGTGTGAAGCCAACACCACAGGTAGCAAAACTGAGCATGGAAACAACCATTTTGTGACCCCTGAATATAGCTATATGTGAAGCAATTTCCACGTCCAGGGCTTTTGGTCAGGTGAGCCAATAAATATCCTTTTAACCTTAGCCAGTTTGAGTTGGACACTTTTTGTCTGTTCGTTTTTTCTTTTTTTAAAATTGAACCAAAATTGACTTACAATATTATATTAGTTTCAGGACTTACAATATTATATTAGTTTCAGGTATACAGCATAGTACTCGGTATTTTACATATTACAAAATGGTCACCATGGTAAGTCTAGTTTCCATCTGTCACCAAAGTTATTACAGTATTATTGACTATATTCCATATACTGTACATTACATCCCTGTGACTTATTTTATAGCTGGAAGTTTGTACTTCAGTCTCCCCTACGTATTTCACTCATCCACCCTTCTCCCTCCCCTCAGGCAACCACCAGTTTGTTTTCTGTATCTCTGAGTCTGTCTTTGTTTTTGTTTTCTAGATTCCACATACAAATGAAATCATGTGGTATTTGTCCTTCTCCTTCTGACTTATTTCACTTAGTATAATACCCTTTAGGTCCATCCATGCTGTCACAAATGGCAAGATTTCATTCTTTTTTATGGCTGAATAAGATTCCATTATATATTATATATATATGTGTATATATATATATATATATATATGTACACACACACATATATACCACATCTTCTTTATCCATTCATTTATAGATAGACACTTAGGTTGCTTCCATGTCTTGGCTATTGTAAATAATGCTGCAATGAACATAGGAGTGCAAATATGTTTTCAATTATTTTTTTCTGTTTTCTTCAGAAACAGAAAGAAGTAGAATTTCTGGATTGTATGGTAGTTCTATTTTTAAATTTTTAAAGTATCTCCACACTGTTTTCCATAATGGCTGCATCAATTTACATTCCTACCAACAGTGTGCGAGGGTTCCCTCTTCTCCACACCCTCACCAACACTTCTTATTTGTGGTCTTTTTGATGATAGCCATTCTGACAAGTGTGAGATGATGTCTCATTGTGGCTCTGATTTGCCTTTCCCTGATGATGAATGACGTTTTCATATGTCTGTTGGCCATCTATATGTCTTTTCTGGAAAAATGCCTATTCAGGTCCTCTGCCCATTTTTAAATTTTGTTGTTTTGTTGTTGTTGTTGTTGAGTTGTATATTTTGGATATTAGCCCTTATCAGATATAACATTTGCAGATATGTTCTCCCATTTAGTAGGCTGCTTTTTCATTTTCTTGATAGCTTCCTCTGCTGTGTGAAAGCTTCTTAGTTTGATGTAGTCCCACTTGTTTATTTTTGCTTTTGTTTCCCTTGCCTGAGGAGACAGATCCAAAAAAATATTACTAAGACTGATGTCAAAAAGCATACTGCTTATGTTTTCTTCTAGAAGTTTTATGGATGGTTTCAGGTCTTACATTTAAGTCTTTAATCTATTTTGAATTTATTTTTGCATATGGTATGAGAAAGTAGTCTAGTTTGATTCTTTTGCAAGTAGCTGTCTTGTTTTCCCAACACCATTTATTGAAGAAACTGTCTTTTCCCCATTGCATATTCTTGCCTCCTTTATCATAGATTGACTGTACAAGCTTTATTTCTGTTCCATTGATCTATGTGTCTGTATTTGTGCCAGCACTATAGTGTTTTGATGACTTAGCTTTGTAGCATAATTTGAAATCAGGGTTCTTAATACCTCCAGATTGTTCTTCTTTCTCAAGATTGTTTTGGCTACTCAGGGTCTTTTGTGTTTCCATACAAATTTTAGAATTATTCGTTCTAGTCCTATAAAAAATGCCGTTGGTATTTTGATAGGGATTGCACTGAATCTGTAGATTGCCTTGGGTTATATGGTCATTTTAACAATATTAATTCTAATCCATGAGCACAGCATGTCATTGGACATTTTTAAACTTGCAATCAAAGAGACCTTAAATGGCACATTGCTTTATATTCAATTTAGAATCTGAAAAACAATTTTGGCTGATCTCGCAGATTACTGATCATCTCATTTAAAGTAAGTAAAGTAGCTGTTATTCCCATTTTTATAGACACAGAAAAAGAGAGGGCATGAAGAAAATCATAAGCTAAGCAGAGTGGCCAAACCTTAAATTTAGTGTAGTGTCATTCATAATCTTATTTTGTAATATCTTCTACCAACTCCATTGCAGATTCATGAATCTTATTAATGAAAGTGGTGAATATATATAGCTCAAAAGCTAAATGTAGAGTGATAATGCAAGTTGGTTAATTTATGTTATAGAATGAATTGTCTTCACAAAACTTACTCTAGTTCAACTATGCTTATTTCACAACAGATGTCAACATAGAGATGAAATCTGGGGACTATATTTATGTAATATGTTATTAAATTTCTATCCTAAGGAAGTTTGGGATATAGAAACACACAAATATTTCATTAGTAAGTTAACTCTCCCTAGCAGGTTAAACAATATGCTTCTGCTTCTTTTAGGAATAATTTCCTTGCTTCTTTATTTTATCTTTTGATTTCATGTTTTCTGGTTATAGCCGATGTTTTCAAAGTTCATACTAATTGATGATGAAGGAAAATTTTAAAACAGAAAGGAAAATACTTTCTAAAGATGCTTTACAGCTCTCAGTAATCTAATTTGTGGGGAATGGAGAGTGGAGCACCACAGAGTGCTTTGCAATAATTTATGGTGGAGATTCATCTCCTAAGTTTAGAAACACAATTTGTGACCCAACTGTGCTGTGAACCTATTAGTGTAATTAGGCGGCTGGCTACATCCCCAACCTGGCCCTTTCTTCTCGCACTCTCTTCTGGGTCTACATAGATTCTGTGCTCAGATCCATCCCTTGGAAAATAAGTACATGAAAACATTTATTTATAATATTTTTTATTCTGATTGTTGCCAAAGCACAGAGCTGGCTGGAAGATCCTCATTGTCAGAATTTTTCCTTCTGAGTTTAGAGAAGTAGAGACAAACACCAATCCAAAATTCTTTGGTTTGTTTTCATTTCGTTTACTTGCTTTAATAGACCAGGAATTTTTGATTGTGCAATGAAATCAATGACCTGGCTAAAATTTCATATTTAATGGGAAAAAGGACTCAGGATATCACAGTTATAAGTATTTCTAGTTCAAGTTTTACAGGAGTCATTGAGTTAGACTTAATATTTTAAAAAATATTTTAAATATCAACTTGAACTTGAAAAAGCAGGAGTTATTTTGTTTTTATTTTCTTTACATGACTCTACTTGAATTACAGAATATTAAGTTTCTTACAATAGAGTTCTCATCTTTTTCCTATACTCACTTCCATATCCCTGACTCCATTTTATTATCCAAATATTGGGCTTTGAATGAAGCAAACAGACACTCAGATTTAGAAGAAGAAATAGAAAGACAAAAACTTCAGACAACAGAAGGCCGTGAATTATGTATAACCTGTGTACTCAAGGACAACTAATTAGCAATCAGTTAAGAAGAAAGTAAATTCTGATGCCATCCTCCTCCATTTTTAGGTTAAAGAAACCTTTTATTTTGACTATTTGTTGTCAGCAAGAACCAAGATCCACAACGAAAATTAATTTGTTCTGTTCTACCTCATACAGTTAAAGAAAAATGATTTTATTTAACCCAGTAATGAGATCAACAGAATTGTTAAATAAAACTTGTATAATTAGTTAATTATCAAATGGCACTTTTTTAGGATAAATGCTGAAAATAACATCTGCATAATAAGGTGGAAGACAATTTTGTTTAATTAGAAAATTAAGCAAGTTTCCTGTTATCCACAGGTTCTCAATAGAGTAATTAGTAAAGTGTATATTTTTAACTGTTTTCAAGAATGTATTATGTTGGACTTAATGTAACATAAAGAAAGAATTTTAAAGTAAAAGTCCAAATGCTTGGGTCTGACTTCCAACTCTACTGGCTTTGTGAACTTGAGTAACTAATTTAAACTTTCTAAGGCACAGTTGCCTAAAATGGAAAGTGGAGGCAATACTCGACCTATTTATATTACCAAGTATCTGAAAATAGAACACTTTGCAAATTGTAAAGCATTAGGCAAACATAAAATACTGCTATTATAAAAAGTTTCCAAAGCTTTAATCTAAAAATTATAGTGACCCACCTAAATTAGGAGGTTAATTACATTGCCCAAGAAGAACTGCAATTCATCAAATTATTAATTCAAAGGCTTTTTTTTGGCTCAAAAAATTTTAAAAACCTCTGATTTTGTAAATCTCTGGTATTTTCATATCTGTTATATTCATAAGTATTAATACACATAATACTTTTTGTTGTACACTTTATTTTTTTTAACATCTTTATTGGAGTATAATTGCTTTACAATGCTGTGTTAGTTTCTGCTGTATAACAAAGTGAATCAGCTATACGTATACATATATCCCCATATCTCCTCCCTCTTGCGTCTCCCTCCCATCCTCCCTATCCCACCCCTCTAGGTGGTCACAAAGCACCGAGCTGATCTCCCTGTGCTATGCGGCTGTTTCCCACTAGCTATCTATTTGACATGTGGTTGTGTATATATGTCCATGCCACTCTCTCACTTCGTCCCAGCTTACCCTTCCCCCTCCCCGTGTCCTCAAGTCCATTCTCTATATCTGCATCTTTATTCCTGTCCTGCCCTAGGTTCTTCACAACCATTTTTTTTTCAAGATTCCATACAGAAACACATAATACTTTTGTGCAACATCTCTTTCAGTTCCACACAGACCTTAACATCTAGGGATATGCATCTACCATAAGGACTGCTGGACTGGGGCAGATTCAGTGAAACCACCATACTGATTCCAAGTTCAAAATTCCCTCCAGTGGCCCAGCTCCCCCCCTTAACCCAGGTTTCTGACCCAGACTTCTTCCTTTGGATGAATTCTTTCCTGGGGCCACAAAGTCCTTCCTAAAATTTGCCTTATGTTCTCTAAGCCACTCCGTATCACACAGTTGACCAAATACACCAACAGGTGTGAATGGCACACATTTTTTCCCAAGAAGTATAGCTATATCCAGATAAATCAGTGGTTACAAATAATGTGAAAATGTGTAATGTGTTCTGTCTGGGAACTCCACATGTGGATGTGTACACTCTTTACTCCGGTCAGCTGGGATTCCCCATTATTTATGCATGTCTACCTACCTGTCTGTCTATATGTGTATACACCCAAACATACACATATACATATACAAGTATGCATAGCTCACATGTTAACATATATGCACAGGGAAACACATATTTAACCTCGACTGCTTTCTTTCTCCTTCTTGATACCTTCCCCTTTATTGTGTATGTCTCGCTGCACTGCATGCAAAGGGATATGTAATCAAAACCCTCCTTTCCTTCTCATTGAGACACTGACCCATTGGACTACAATCTCTGGAGCTTTACTTCTTCTCAAAAATATAAAGAAAAGAAGTATAGAATAAAAAGTTCTGTATTAAATAATAGTATTAGTTATGTTGTAAATATGAAGAAACAATGAAAGTACAGTTCAGTGTTGGACCTCCATGTTCAGTAAAACAGAAAAAAAAAAACACTCTTGAAATAAGAAAGCACTTACTTCTTAAAGTCTTAAGTTCATTCACACATGGCTAAGTGAAGAATGACAATAATGATGGAACCATAGCTTACTCTTACAAAATACTTGGGTCATACAAGGAAGGTTACTAAAAGTATCTACCTTGTAACTAGTACTATGCAAGGGTGATGGAGAGTAAAAATAAAGTGTACAAGCTCTGTTAAACATTCTTCTGCCACTGAGATAAAGCTATTTTTGAGACAACTTATCTACCATTTGCCAAAAGCAAAGGCTCCCAGCAATATTAACGGTGCTGATCTTCTATCTCTAAAACAAAGGCAAAGTTGAAGAATAAATATCAAAGCACTGGAGTTGAATCAGGAATCATAGATGTGGATGTCATAACTACAATCAGGCACCGTCATACTCCAATTAGCCTCAGTTAGTGAATATTTCACAATATTTTTGTTGATTTTGCTTGCTCACATATCCTAGGCAATCAGAGTTGGAAGGACTTCCAAAAACATTAATTCATTCCACAGACATTTTTGAAAAGCTTAATATTTGTTAGGCACTGGAGTGTCAGTCTGATTCCCCGTACTTTTCCAATAAGTGGCCACTAGCCTCAGCTTGAACATCTCCAATAAAGGGACCACACTCTTCCGAGATACCTGTTTCATTTGTTAACATCTTTGTTAAAAAGTATTTCTTCAACTGGAAATAATTTGTTTCCCAAAATAAGGAAATGGTAAATACATTTTGGTACTTTCAGTCAATGAAATATTTAATATCATGGAAAATGGCAATAGCAGAATGACAGGTGAAACTTATATGTAAAAAGTATGATATTTGATATATTGGCAGAATAAATTAGAGATTTTAATTATCTGAGATACCAGAGGTGATTAGTGAACACAAATTTCACAATAAGATGGGGAGGAGGAAGGGGGAAGGACCTTCTCTCAAAAGTAAACAAATACACAAATAAGTTGATTTTAATATATGGTCATTAAAATTTAGTTATAACTCTGAGCACCTTTTTTTTTAACATCTTTATTGCAGTACAATTGCTTTACAGTGTTGTATTAGTTTCTGCTTTGAAACAAAGTGAATCAGCTATACATATACATATATCCCTATATCCCTTCCCTCTTGTGTCTCTCTCCCACCTTCCCTATCCCACCCCTGTAGGTAGTCACAAAGCACCGAGCTGATCTCCCTGTGCTATGTGGCTGCTTCCCACTAGCTATCTATCTTACATTTGGTAGTGTATATATGTCCATGCCACTCTCTCACTTCATCTCAGCTTACCCTTCCCCCTCCCCATGTCCTCAAGTCCATTCTCTACGTCTGCATCTTTACTCCTGTCCTGCCCCTAGGTTCTTTAGAACCTTTTTTTTTTTTTTTTTTTTTTTAGATTCCATATATATCTGTTAGGATATGGTATTTGTTTTTCTCTTTCTGACTTACTTCACTCTAGGTCCATCCACCTCACTACAAATAGTTCAATTTCGTTTCTTTTTATGTCTGAGTAATATTCCATTGTATATATGTGAGCACCTTCTTATAACGAACAATAAGTGACTAAATGTTGTGATTTTTCTGGAGGGGATGTGATGAAGCTTTTTAAATATAAACTCTCTTATTCTAATGCTACATACATACAGAAAAGTGAATAAACCATACCTGTAGATCTCAGTGAATTAACACAAAGCAAACACACTCAAGAAACCAGCCAGATCAAGAAATAAAACAGTTTGAAAACCACAGTAGCCCTCCTCATGGCCCTCTCTGTCGCTAACCCTCTCTAAGTAACTACTAGCTGGACTTTTAACACCGTAGATCGGGTTTGCCTGGTTTTTAACACTGTAAAAATTAAATCATATACTAGGCACTTTTGTGTTTTGCTTCTTTTTTCAACATTATATTTGTAAGGTTCATCAAATATTATTGTATGTGATAATAGCTCATGCATTTTCATTGCTGCATGATGTTTCACTACATGAATATATCACAATTTATCCATTCTAATTTTGAGGAGCATTGATTTGTTTCTGCTTGTTGGCTATTAGTAATATAATGTGTATAAATATACTGTACACGTATTTTTGGTAAACACATCTTGGTGTACACAATTCTACTGGGTATGTAGCTAAAGGTGTAATGCTGGGTCATAAGGTATGCATATGTTCAGATTTAGTATAAACTGTTTTGAGCTCAACTGTATCAGAAGAAATGGTGAGTTCCATAACAAAGTTTTCAGTTTTGCCAAAATACTCTAGGGCTCTATCAACTTCCCCTAGAGTTTTCTTACTCCTCTTACAAGCAAATTATTCTCCCTGCCCCTCACTTTTCTTTTTAAGCATCTACCATGCCACAAATATTGCAGGTGTCCTCTTATTGGACTATCAACAGGTTAAGTTCAACCAGAATTTCAGAAGCTTTGCTGTTCAAACTGTTTTCCAACATCATTCTCGCGAGTTAAGAAAATCCTTAATCTTTTCCAAAAACCATAATTTGACTTTGCACCTATTTGCATTATATTTTTGAAAACAGTCCTTTCTAACTTGTATACAAAAATCAGCAGAACACTGACTAAGAAGGAAACTGACTGAATGGGTGAGTTTTAAAAAAAAGTGATGCTAAGTAGGAATTTTTGAGTGGAAATAAATGTTACAAGTATTCAATTTGCTGAGAAACAATATCTTCCTTTTCTTCCCTATGCAACTAATAACTGTTAGAAGTCTAATAATGACCACTTAATTTGAATACTGTACACAAATAAAATCTTGAAAGAAAATATAACAAACTATTTCTTAGTGGTGGGATCAAAAATAATACTGTTTTATTTTAGTACTTTCTTGCATTTTGTACAATAAATACATATTATTTATATAAGCAGAAAATATCCATACGGATTAGACTAAAAGTGAAATTTGCTCCTCTTTCAACATCTACTCATTGGTCTTTTTTTCTGCTTTATGCATCTACACAGAATAAATTTAGCTTATTTTCCACACGAGAGCTCTTGAAATAGTTTATAACAGTTATGGTTGTTTCTTCTTCATAGGATCAATACCTCCAGATCTTTCTACAGTTCTTTCTATGACATAGTTTCAGGACCCTCTGTAATGTAACTACTCTCCTTTGGACATACTCTAGTTGTGTTTTTCCAGTTATATATTGTAATAGAAATATGTACATAATAGAAGCCAATGGAGACTTTTAAACAACCAAACTTACGGATTTCCTAAAATGTGTGGTAGTTTTTTTAGTTGTATATGGTTATTAACAATAAAATTCCTGCTACAATATTCAGTCTGGATAATAAAATATAGTCTGTAAGCACTGAAAATATAAACGTTTCTCCTATTTATGAAAATAATTTGAACTTTATAATTTAAATTTGCAAGACTAATAAAGTCATTACTTTGATGTTTGCTTTAATGTATTTCAAATCCTATGCTACACATGAATAAAAGGAGTGGTGGGCATAGCTGCATTTGTTTTTCTCCCAAATGGACTAATAACACAAATGGTTCTACAATGATTAAATTCAATACATCTTATTCTCTTCTGTTTTATAAGCAGCATAAGCTTATCAGTATTTATTTTTACCTCCAAAACAAAAAATCTAGTTAAAAAAATAGGGTAATATTATAGACCATGATTTTGGCAAGGGATAGAAATGTTTCTGTGAAATATAATAATATTAAAATAAACAGCACGATGAAGTATTTCTTCACGTAAGGTTATTTCAGGTGTCAATGTATTTTATCACAAATCATTTTAAACTCTCTCCTCTTTTTATTTTCATACCACTGACTCATATCTAGATTTGGATTTTCAAAAGGTCAACAATGCCGTAGATACACTAAGGTCAATAAAGATTTTCATTATTTTAAATACATCAGTAATCCTACACTATTTTTAGGGTTGCAAGAAAGAATCTATCAACATGGGAATTCAACATTTATCCAAACATTTGGGAATTTTTTTTTTAATGTAAAGCTCACGTGCTCATAAGCATTCACTGATTAATATTCACTGGGGCAATTTTTTGCGTGTAATAGAGAAAAACTGGAGACAGACTAAAACCCAACATTAGGAAAAAATTTAATCACATAGATAACATGCAATTGTTAAAATAAACTGAGAGTATTTACAGCTTTCAACATATAAGGTTGCCCTTGATATTTCACTGAGTTAAAAAAAAAAGCATCTTGCAGGAAAATACACATATCACACACACACACAAACACACACAAGCACAATTGTATATTTGTAAATGAATAGCAAAAAATTTGAAAGAACCATATTATTAACTTCCTCAAGGAAGTAGAAGTACAGACAGAAAGAGAGCTTTAATTTAGTTTTGTTTTTACTCATAACATGATTTTTTGTAATACACATCTATTATTTTTGTAATTTAAATGCCCCAAATATTAAAATATAGTTTACATGAAGAGCAGGCTTAGAGTAAAGGAGAAGATTTGACTCCAAAATGTATCCCTAACCTTTTTCTTTTTTCAAGTCTTGTCAAATCTGTGCTAAACACATTCTTTTTTAATCTCTTTATTAAACCCACCCCCAACCTTGGCATGTGAAGGAATAGTGACCAATGCTGATGAATGGCTGGCTTTAGAGAAGTGATGTTATACACACCAACCTAGAAAGCCATGAATAAAATCTGAATATGACAATAAACTATTTTTGGCCATCTTCTGAATTCCAAATTAGATACAGTGCTCTAACTTTAGTGGAAGCTCTGTGTATGTGTCTGAGTGTGGGAGCCAATAAAGGGTAGTGTTTGTCCCACTGAATTTAAATGTCTCTGCATATTATCCTCTTGGCTGGCCCAATGACAGACCCTTGCCAGACCTACTCTCTTTAAGTAGAGAGCTACACATTTTAAATAGAGCTTACTTGTACCAGGGAATGGTTCTCTTTCCTTGCGCTCAAATTTTGTTCTTTAAGGAGCAAATGAGCCTTTATGCCATCAGTAGCTCATGCACAAACCCAAGATGTGTATGACTTGTAAGCAGGTTTTTGTTCAAAAGGTTAAATAAAAGTCTTCTTTTTATTCTCTCTTTTTATTTCCAGCACCTAATGAAAAGGTCAAATCACTTTGTCAGGATATTTCCACATATTGCTGTCAACTATCTTTTTTACCCATTTAACTATCCATGCATAAAAGGAGTATTTGATTCAGGCAGGCTGAAGTTTCAAAACAATGCCTTCATTTCTAACTCTCTGTAAACAGCTCTGCCTCCAGGCATTTGGGAAGAGATAGGCCTGGTTATAACACACACACAAAAACAATTGCTGGCACTGATGAACAGTACTGAGTTTAAATTTTCGTTAGAAAAAGGCTCAGAAAGCTCTGTGAACATCAACTCATATTATCACAGGTACCTCTTTTTTTAATAATGTTAATATGCAATGTTAACACAATTATAGGGGTCACCCAGCATTATATATTTTAGCATTAATTATACCCATAACAACATAGGGAACTCATTTAGTGAGCAGAAAATGTCAAATATGTAAAGTCGATTAACACCACCATATAGAACATAATGTAAATATATAAACAAATTACACAACTCATTCAAAATAGCTTGCAGTGAAAACAATGGAGTAATCACCAAAAAAAGTTAAAGTAACTCAATATAATTGGATTTATATTACTACTTAAAGCAAGTTGTGACTTGAACTAATAGAGCTAATTTTACCTTCCATGATTAGTGAAAGCTGATTATAGTTAAGTATGTAATCCATTGCCATGATATGATTATTGTCTTAAGAAAATGCATAATTCATTTTTCTGCAGCTGTGAATTCTTATACAGTTGATATGGAGAATGCAACTGCCTGCTTTTCTGTAATGCAAATACAGCTTTTCCCAGCTGTCTGAAAGTGGAGAGTTCCTATGAAACCTTTAGTAAGATGTAATGGCGTAAAGCAAAAAAACAATCACCTTAGAACACATCTTGCTAACTGATGGACAAATTAAGTGGAGATCAAGCACAGACACTCACAGACACAGTTCAAAGCGATAACGGATTGAGGCTGAGACACTTGAGTGTGGTTCCCTGGGAAGGAGCTTGGTGGCGCCACTCTCACTGCTCCTGCACTACTGAGACTCACTGCAAAACAAATGCTGAATGCTGTTTGTTTTTAGCTTTTCGCCTTTTTTCACAAATGTGAAAATCCTCTTCAAATTTCTTTTGGTTAGTGAAAACAGGTATGTAAGTTTTTTGTAATAACGAAGTGGAATAAAGCGAACTTTGGAAAAGTGGTGTATTGTATTGGTAATGGGGGGGCATATCCTTCTTAGGTCATAGAATGATTAAGCTCTTGCACAATTTGAGAAACTCACATTTAACTAACATTTTCAGTCCTGAATCTTACATTGGTTGTATATTCTAGGGAAATTTAATCATTAAATGAAGGAGATGAGAAAGATAATATGTTCTATTCTCAGTACCTACAAATTAAATGGATGAAAGTCTTATTATGACAAAAATGATAAACAGTACTTGATTCTAATGAACAACAGGAGGGGTTAGTAAAACCCCACTTTCTGAACAATGACAACAGAATTGTGGTATCATTCACAGCTTATATTTTGGTACCAAACATTTATCTTAAAATCACAGTTGGCACTATTTTATTTATTCACTAGTGCTTCCTTTGGGCATGGCATAGAGTGAAGAACTATTAACATGTAAGGAAAAAAAGAAGTTCCAACAAAGTCAAATAACCAGACTCTACTGTATCTAGGAAACCATCATCTCATCCCATATGCTTAAAAATAATAAATATATTTGGAAATAGCTATTTAAATACTAAAATAAGTATGGGATATACAGTGCTTGGAGGATAAACATATAGTGATCTAGTTTCCCCTTTTATTTACAAGATATGCTATTTAGTATGTAGAAAATATATACTGAGATGTCTATTCAGAGACTTATTTCTTTATTGATGTTGATAGTAAATCACTATCTTCATTAGTAACTGCCATAGCCAGAATGAAGCTTTTCTCCTCCTGCTAGCTAGCTAGATAGATACATACATACAAACATACATACATACATTTGCATATATATGTGTGTGTGGGTATATACGTGTGTGCATAAATATGTATATATATATGGATTGTAACATCTGTGTGTGTGTACAAATTCACACTGGATTCTATTGTAATACAAAGCATTTTTAAGTTCCTACATTCTATTTTATAAACCAAGGGTGGTGTTCTGCTAGTTGACACAAGAGTTAAACATTTGGTCTTAATATATATATCTATATCTATCTATCTACACATATATCTTGAGAGCTTCGCTAATATTCACTTCCAGGGCTAATATTATTATTATTAAAGCATAACATGTTTTTTTTAGAATGGACCACAACTAACACCTGAAAAGCCAAAACTTAAAAAAAAATGCATCCTCAATGTATCACTAGTGCTTACTTCCTGTTTATTTAACTCTATTTCCTTCTGTGAGGTATATGTGTGTGCTCCCTATAATATAACAGTTTCCAACCTGGTTTTATGAGAGAAATGAGACTATTTACCCATTAGTCTTTTTCAGTTAAATTTTCTGTTAGAGAAAATAGTTACATTAAATTACTAAATAATTTTCCCTAATGTCATAGTACACAAAATTAATGCTGAAATATAACATCTGATCCCTGTGGAAATTATAATCAAAAGCAATGAGAGGAGTTTCCTTCAGAAAAATGTCAAGTCAATAAACCACTTTAAGTGAAGTTGGGCTTTATCATCCCTGGCTAGTCAGTGATTACTGAGATTCTACCTCAATTCTATGGATGTGAGTTTGTATCAGGGCAGGGACTATTGTGAATTCTTTATCTGTGGTACCCTGGCAAATCGGGGTTCCCATTGAGTTGTACTGGTTCAGGAGAATAATTCAGATATTAGGAGTCAATCAGCCATCAGCCTGGGTGCCTGGGGCATACACTGTAGCTGAATCCTCAAATATGCCCCCTTGAGAATCATATCAGCCCCACATCAAAGTCACCTTCCCTGGTTTGAAGCTGTACATTTGTGTCTGGGCTGGGATTGAATGAGCCTCTGGGGATGTGGACAAACCAGATGCTAATTAACCAGGCACTGTCTTGACTACCCAACCATTGAAAACCCTAGAGAGAAGGAAAAAATATAGATTTCCCATGGTGCTACAGCATAAAAAAATATAAATAGATATTTCAAAGTAGTAGTATGATGTAAACTTCCACTCAAAAGGATAAAACCTATTATAGACATAGTTTAGTTTTATTACTCTGAGAATTGCAGTATTTCAGATAATGCAGGCTTTTACAAACCCACTGAAAATCCAAGGTATTTAACTGACTGTGGACACCCCCTAATGAAGATAAAGATGAATACAGGAATATATTAGAGGAAGTAGGGGTGGGAGGGCAGAGAGGAGGATGTACCACAATCACTTGTGTGTAAGTTTCAGCTTTGCAGGAAAGTGAGTCTAGCAATTGGGGAGGGGTGTGTGTGTGTTTGGGGGTGTATTTGGCCTTTTCTATTGTTTCATATTTCTTATTTCCAAGCATCAATGTGAATCTTAATCTGCATGAAGTAATGTATCTTGTAAGAAAAATGAGTGTGACAGAGTGAAAAAAAATAGTTCTTCCCACCCAATCACAACAACTAATACAGGGGTGGAAAATGCTAAATGTTGATAGGAAAGAAATCCTGTGTATAATATCAATGTACATAAGGATAGTCATTGGTCATCTATTACCTTGAATTTGCTCTCACTTTGAAGAGTCCCTGCATTGGGAAACGAAAATTTGTGTGAAAACTAACTTCCCCTGGGTAACTCTGCTGCCCTTTCAAACTTACAAATGCCTCTCTGGATAAAAGAGGAGGGCTCTTATATAGTTTGTTTTCTTTTGTTTTAGATTTCTAAAATGTAAGTCTCCTGAGAGGCTCACCTCAAAACAGGTGAATACTGAAAAATGTCTTTGGAATGTAAGACAATTTGCAACCTATATTATGCATGTGTGAAAGTAAAAGCTGAAATAAATCACAACGCATTATTTCCAAGGAAGTGTCATACTACTACGTTAAAAAATAGATTTTATATGTGCATATATGTGTGCATTTGTGTACTTTTAAATCCTTCTAAATATGTTTATTTAAGAATTTAACATTTTGCACACAAGTGTTAAATTATATTAAAAAAACTCACAAAAGATAAGAGTAAATTCAAAATGGAGAGAAAGAAAAATGACAAATGTCCAAGTAAAATATTACAGTAAGAGCTGACAGATGATATGGGTGAAGTGATCTAACAGTTTAAAAAGAAAACTGGCCAAATGTCTACACAGCACTGGATATGAAAGAGCTTATGATATTTTCATGTGCAATAGAATGACATGGTCTTAGACACACAATCGTTAGACCTAGAAAGGACTTTGATTCACTATCTGGGTTACTCCTTCAGTTTTTACTTTGATTCATTATCTGGGTTACTCCTTCAATTTTTATTAACATTTGATATTACTCTATCCATTCTATATATGAAGAACAAGGTCCAGAGAAGTTCATCGCGTTGCCAAAGTCTCCAAGAGCAAAGAGAGGTTAAGTTGGAACTAGAAGCCAGATCTTTCTCCTAAGGCATTGCCTATAACATTAACTCTTATTATGGAATTGGCTTCCAAAACATTAATAAGGAAGCCCAAAGGTCAAGCAGCTTTCATAAAAGATGGTACTTACATATACGAGTATCAGGGCTCATAAAAGATACATATGAGGCTGTAGTAAGAAAAAGGATCAAGTAGATTCTAGCTTTACATATTTTATTTCTGTTTATTATGGAAAATGTAGTTGTTATGGCTTTTGAGAATCATCAGCATCAGAGAGAAAAAGAGTGAGAGAGAGAAAATAAAGTTTTATAAATAATACTTCCCTTACAACATGTTGTGTGCACTCTGTTACTTTCGATCCTGTGTTTAAAAATGATGGTCTCAACCCACTAAATTGATTTCTCAAACTATAATACTAATAGGTCTCCTCATCAGTGAGAAGTCAATAGTAATGAAGGCCAGGACCTCTCAGGTTGTTGGACCAAGAAATGCCCAGGGTTTCTTAGAGGACTGAAGAGGAAACAGTGGTAGTGGGCATATTAGCATCTTCACTGCAGAGGCTCTTAGGAAACTGATGGAGTAGAAATGAACTGGGCAAAAGCTCTTGAGTCTTTATATAAGTGAGAGACTATAATAAGATTGACAGTCAGGGTTTAATTTGTTGCCTTGATTTAACCGATTTTAAACATTTCAAAGTTTAACATTACTGTTAGGAAGTCAAATTACAATTTTCTTCCAGTATTTATATAAGACTATCAATATTTTTAGAATTTAAGAGAATGAGAGAAGAGATGAAGAAAGAGGCAGAATGGAGGAAACAGAGCGCACAGAGTTACAGAGAAAGTGAGACAGAAAGAGAATGAAAAAGACAGAGAGATTGACTGAAAACTCCTATATGTGGCAACTTTCCCATTTTAATTCTCTGGGATTACCAGAAGAGAAATTTTAGCATTATTCAAAACCAACAGATCCAATTAGTAGTGAACTATGCAGTATAAATTAAGTGCTTGTCAAGTGGGGGCTATTCAGGTTCATCCAAAATTACATGATGCACATTCTACATAAGTCCAGATAGTAAAGATGAAGTCATACCATGACATGCATACACTTTATATCTACTATTTGGTAACTGCAGTGTTCAAAAATAAATTTACATTCAGTAATTCCCTTTGACCTTAATAGCATATAGGCAGGGATATAGGCAGGGATAACATAGAACTTCTTTGGTTTTTAAAATATTATTAAAAGTTTAGCCCTGTAAAGTTAAAGCAGTTTAGAAGTTTAGGGAATAAAAAGAGAAATTACCCCCCCTCCCAAGATTAACAACTGTTAAGTTTGCTGTGTATGCTTCCAGATGCCCCTTTCAACTAAGTATTTATGTGCATACACACACACTAGATAAATAGATAGATTGATAGATAGATAGACAAGTAATAGACATAGCATATAATTTCTGTTCACTTCTGCAATGTCTTGGACATTTCCATGTCTAGATACACATCTCTATCACATCCTAATTTACAGATATGTCATAATTTAACCCTTCTCCAATCACTTTCTGATTGTAAATAAAAAGTCTATGTGCATGAGTTTGCACAAATGTATAAATATGTAGATGTATAAGTAGAGTCTAAAAAGTCCAATTGCTTGCAAAGTATTATATTTAAATTTTTAAATGACAAATTGGCCTGCAAAATGTTTCCAATAATATATCAGAGTGCCTAGTTCCCCATACCATTACCAACACTGTGTAATACCAATCTTTTAAAAAGCTTTACCAATGCTCAGGGTGAAGAAAGGTATCTCGTAGTAATGTTTTCTTCTTAAGTGTATGTCATATGGCCATTTGCATATCTCCTTCTATGAATTTTGTTTGCATAACCACTGTCCATGTTTGCATTGAGTTTGTCTAGTGATCTGTAGGAACAATTTATATGTTATTTATAGATTTATGGTATATATTTACCCAGCATCTAACATATATGTTACATATATTCTCTGTCAGTCTACAACATGTCAAATTTGTAATCTTTTTCTATATGGCTTTTGAAGTATATATTTTGATGGTAGGAATTAAAAAAAAAAACAGATTACAGATGAGCACAGAGGAACTCAAGGGTTTAAGTGATTTGTCCATGGTCACATGGGTATACACTGGTGACTCAGAGGGTCTGACTTCAGTTGGCTGGAGTTCCTTTGGTTGGAGCTCAAACGAACTACAGTAACAAAAAAGCTGTATGATATTTTTGGCTGGCTTTATCTTAGTGTTCTCGAATATATTATACATATATAAACATGCACACATACCCACATACCACACACACACATACCCATATAACTCTTTTAAAATTCTTCTTTTACCCTCATACATAAAAGACTACTTTCCACAGACCATTTTAGCTTCACATGAAGTGACATTGAGCCTAAAATCAACTTTAATTAAAATCAGCTCAAAAAATCTGATACTGAATTGCCAGTGCTAGGAAGAGATTTACAGAGTTTTAACTAGTAAATAAAACCTCCAGCCCTATTGGAAGAGAGCCTTAGAAATCCCTCTTGCTCACATTAGCCTGATCCTATAGAGAATCATCAGTTAATAATATGTATGTAAGTGGTATTAGTATAGTTAGATTTATTCATCAGTAAATGATATGTACAAGAGTTTGGATTTCAGGACCATCAATCCTATTATTTGCATCATATCAAATCTATTCCTTATGCATCTACTTCTTGCCTCAATAAATAAACAATGCTAAACCACCATCTACATTTCATTATCTGGCTACTGCTAACACATGGATGATTTGGAACTATAAATTGTATATAAAAATAAAGCCTCATTTAGCAATGCAAATTTTTATGAAAACATAATATGTTGAACTTACAATTTACAAGGTACAACCATTTGTAGCAGATGTTAAATGTTTTATACCCCTTTCCTTGCAAAGAAGTTAAATGAAATATTTATTGTATATGTGAAACATCAAACAGTCGCTCATGATAGTTCCACAACTTAAAATTAAGACAGATGGATTTCTAAAGATCAGTCTATCTTGAAATCAGTATGAAAATGAAACAACTACGTATGAATTTTTAAATGAAAAATGAATGGAATTGAGGAATCTTTTCCCATTTACTGTACCATCATTCACAAGAGTTTCTGATAGATTTACACCAACTTCCAACAACTACAGACTTTTTCCATTAAGATCACTACCTAAACATTTGAGATAGGTGACCAAAAAATAATATTTGCACAGTTTCATTTAGAGTAGAAATCTCCTAAAAAATATCATTTCAATCAAATTGTGACTGAACAATAATAACAGACTTCAGCAGTAATAGATTTTTAAAAATTTACTTTTTCTCATATATCACTTCAATATATTCAAAGAAAATATGTAATAGCCATCAAAATAAGTATTGTATATTTATTAGTAGTAGTACTTCTAGTATAGCACAAATATTATTTATTTAAATCTTGTTGACATGATTGTGCAGAAACCTTCCTTCTAGATGTTTCAAGCACAAAAAATGAACATTCACATTTCCAACATAATCCTCAGAGTTCACTATGTGGAAAGTAGCATTATTCCCAATTCTAGGTGAAGATGCAAACAGAAGTAAATCAGAAAGCCCCAAATCTGAGAGGCTGGGGATAGCTTGTATCACCAGGCTTGTGATGAGCAATCTACGCCAATTTTCACAAAAGTTTTTCCATTCATTAATTTAGGATTTACTGGTTGTCTACCACGTGCAAGACCCCTTACTAGGCACTGGAAATTCCCCCCCCAGATAAGTTAAAGTATATGCCCTCATGGGAGTTCATAATCTATCAGAAGAAACAGATAAGTATAATGGTTACAAAACAACATGCTCAACAGAGGAATGGAAGAGGGAGCTGGCAGTGGGAGCAGAGAGCAAGAAGGTGCTTCCCCAGAGCAGAGACTCTGTCATGATGGCCGCTGTAACACCACTACCCAGCCCAGAGGTGGAGTCTAGTGGGTGATCAATAAGCATTTGTTAAGTGGCTAGATGGACAGATGAATGGAAGCTTGACACTCCCTTGGAGAAAGAAAGCAACAATTGATAGATATGGATTTTGAAAGACATAATTAGATTTGTCAGACAAATAGGGCTAAACAGTTGGGCTTAGGCCCAAAGGCCTGGATGCATGTTTTATTCAGAACCCCTCAAATAGCACTTGTCCAGCAAGAATGTGAGCAGAAATGCACAGGAGATAAGACTGAAGAGGTAAAAAGGACACACTAAGGAATTCTGATTTTATGATGAAGGCAGTGGAGATGGAATTCAGCACAGTGTTCTTTCTATACCTACCAAGTTCTCAATAAACCTTTGTTGAATAAACTGAATAAATGATTTTCTCACAATAGATAAAGAAATTAATGCTGAAATATGGAGAAATCGATATGTAATTCACAGTCACTCACCATTAAATGTATCATACAGTATTGAAACCAGTATATAATTCCTTCATTCATCAATACAGCAGGCAGTGATTTAACATTTACTTTTTAAGACATCATAGGGGTAGAAGAGAATAATAATAATGCTAGCAGCAATGATTATACATCAGCAAGGATTCACTGCATGTATTTAGCCTTCTGTTTTCAAAACCCATTCACAGTTAGTATCTCATATGGTCATTCCTTGATTTGGAGTTCACAGTGTTACTGGGGATATAATGCATAGGTATCAAAAATACTCACAAAATTAAAGCATAACAGCTTTTGATTAGGTATCAAAATGAGTGTCACGGACTTGGAAGAAATAAATGGCAAAGTTGCATAGCCATGGTATGACCATATTATGGGAGTCATTTCCCCAATTCTCCTGGCTTTATCAGGCTGGGACCCTTAAAAATATGAGAGGAGACAGGACTTCCCTGGTGGCACAGTGGTTAAGACTCTGCGATCCCAATGCAGGGGGCGCGGGTTGGATCCCTGGACCAGGAACTAGATCCCACATGCATGCCACAACTAAGAGTTCACATGCCACAAGTAAGGAGCCAGTGAGCCACAACTAAGGAGCCCCCCTGCTGCAACTAAGACCCAACACAACCAAATAAATATTTTTTAAAAAACGTCCGGGTAAGATGGCGGAAGAGTAAGACGCGGAGAACACCTTCCTCCCCACGGATACACCAGAAATACAGCTACACGTGGAACAACTCCTACAGAACACCTACTGAACGCTGGCAGAAGACCCCAGACCTCCCAAACGGCAAGAAACTCCCCACATACTTGGGTAGGGCAAAGCGGAGAGATTCCCGCACAGAGGATCGGTGCCGAGCGGCACTCACCAGCCCGAGAGGCTTGTCTGCTCGCCCGCCAGGGCGGGCAGCGCTGAAAGCTGAAGGCTCGGGCTTCGGTCAGAGCGCAGGGAGAGGACTGGGGCTGGCGGCGAGAACTCAGCCTGAAGGGGGCTAATGTGCCACAGCTAGCCGGGAGTGAGTCCGGGAAAACTCTGGAGCTGCCGAAGAGGCAAGAGACTTTTTCTAACCTCTTGGTTTCCTGGTGCGCGAGGAGAGGGGATTAAGAGCGCTGCTTAAAGGGGCTCCATAGACGGGCGCGAGTCGTGGCTGAAAGCGCGGAGCCCAGTGACGGGCGTGGGACGCTGGGGCTGCTGCTGCCGCCGCCAAGAAGCCTGTGTGCAAGCGCAGGTCACTGTCCGCACCGCCCTTCCGGGAGCCTGTGCAGCCCGCCACTGCCGGGGTCCCGGGATCCAGGGGCGGCTTCCCTGGGAGAACGCACGGCACGCCTCGGGCTGGTGCAACGTCACGCCAACCTCTGAGGCTGCAGGTTCGCCCCGCACTCCGTGCCCCTCGCTCCCGCCCGGCCTGAGTGAGCCAGAGTCCCCGAAGAGGCTGCTCCTTTAACCCTGTCCTGTCTGAGCGAAGAACAGACGCCCTCCGGCGACCTACACGCAGAGGCGGGGCCAAATCTAAAGCTGAGACCCAGGAGCTGTGAGAACAAAGAAGAGAAAGGGAAACCTCTCCCAGCAGCCTCAGAAGCAGCGGATTAAAGCTCCACAATCAACTTGATGTACCCTGCATCTGTGGAATACATGAATAGACAACAAATCATCCCAAATTGAGGAGCCAGGAGTCAGTGCTGTGCCTCTGAGGTGGGAGAGCCAACTTCAGGACACTGGTCCACAAGAGACCTCCCAGCTCCACATAATATCAAACGGCGAAAATCTTCCAGAGATCTCCATCTCAACACCAGCACCCAGCTTCACTCAACGACCAGCAAGCTACAGTGCTGGACACCCTATGCCAAACAACTAGCAAGACAGGAACACAACTCCACCCATTAGCAGAGAGGCTGCCTAAAATCATAATAAGTCGACAGACAACCCAAAACACACCACCAGACGTGGACCTGCCCACCAGAAAGACAAGATCCAGCCTCATCCACCAGAACACAGGCACTAGTCCCCTCCACCAGGAAGCCTACACAACCCACTAAACCAACCTTAGCCACTGGGGACAGACACCAAAAACAACGGGAACTACGAACCTGCAGCCTGCAAAAAGGAGACCCCAAACACAGTAACATAAGCAAAATGAGAAGACAGAAAAACACACAGCAGGAGAAGGAGCAAGAGAAAAATCCACCAGACCTAACAAATGAAGAGGTAATAGGCAGTCTACCTGAAAAAGAATTCAGAATAATGATGGTAAAGATGATCCAAGATTCTATTTCCAAGATCCAAAACCTTGGAAATAGAATAGACAAAATGCAAGAAACAGTTAACAAGGACATAGAAGAACTAAAGATGAATCAAGCATCGATTAAAAACACAATAAATGAAATGAAAAATACTCTAGATGGGATCAATAGCAGAATAACTGAGGCAGAAGAACGGATAAGTGAGGTGGAAGATAAAATAGTGGAAATAACTGCTGCAGAGCAAAATAAAGAAAAAAGAATGAAAAGAACAGAGGACAGTCTCAGAGACCTCTGGGACAACATTAAACGCACCAACATTCGAATTATAGGGGTTCCAGAAGAAGAAGAGAAAAAGAAAGGGACTGAGAAAATATTTGAAGAGATTATAGTTGAAAACTTCCCTAATATGGGAAAGGAAATAGTTAATCAAGTCCAGGAGGCACAGAGAGTCCCATACAGAATAAATCCAAGGAGAAATACGCCAAGACACATATGAATCAAACTGTCAAAAATTAAACACAAAGAAATCATATTAAAAGCAGCAAGGCAAAAACAACAAATAACACACAAGGGAATCCCCATCAGGATAACAGCTGATCTCTCAGCAGAAACTCTACAAGCCAGAAGGGAGTGGCAGGACATAATTAAAGTGATGAAGGAGAAAAACCTGCAACCAAGATTACTCTACCCAGCAAGGATCTCATTCAGATTTGATGGAGAAATTAAAACCTTTACAGACAAGCAAAAGCTGAGAGAGTTCAGCACCACCAAACCAGCTTTACAACAAATGCTAAAGGAACTTCTCTAGGCAAGAAACACAACAGAAGGAAAAGACCTATAATAACGAACCCAAAACAACTAAGAAAATGGGAATAGGAACATACATATCAATAATTACCTTAAATGTAAATGGACTAAATGCTCCCACCAAAAGACACATATTGGCTGAATGGATACAAAAACAAGACCCATATATATGCTGTCTACAAGAGACCCACTTCAGACCTAGAGACACATACAGACTGAAAGTAAGGGGATGGAAAAAGATATTCCATGCAAATGGAAACCAAAAGAAAGCTGGAGTAGCAATTCTCATATCAGACAAAATAGACTTTAAAATAAAGACTACTAGAAGAGACAAAGGAGGACACTACATAATGATCAAGGGATCGATCCAAGAAGAAGATATAACAATTGTAAATATTTATGCACCAAACATAGGTGCACCTCAATACATAAGGCAAATACTAACAGCCATAAAAGGGGAAATCGACAGTAACACAATCATAGTAGGGGACTTTAACACCCCACTTTCACCAATGGACAGATCATCCAAAATGAAAATAAATAAGGAAACACAAGCTTTAAATGATACATTAAACAAGATGGACTTAATTGATATTTATAGGACATTCCATTCAAAAACAACAGAATACACATTTTTCTCAAGTGCTCATGGAACATTCTCCAGGATAGATCATATCTTGGGTCACAAATCAAGCCTTGGTAAATTTAAGAAAATTGAAATTGTATCAAGTATCTTTTCCGACCACAATGCTATGAGACTAGATATCAATTACAGGAAAAGAGCTGTAAAAAATACAAACACATGGAGGCTAAACAATACACTACTTAATAACGAAGTGATCACTGAAGAAATCAAAGAGGAAATTAAAAAATACCTAGAAACAAATGACAATGGAGACACGACGACCCAAAACCTATGGGATGCAGCAAAAGCAGTTCTAAGAGGGAAGTTTATAGCAATACAATCCCACCTTAAGAAACAGGAAACATCTCGAATAAACAACCTAACCTTGCACCTAAAGCAATTAGAGAAAGAAGAACAAAAACATCCCAAAGTTAGCAGAAGGAAAGAAATCATAAAAATCAGATCAGAAATAAATGAAAAAGAAATGAAGGAAACGATAGCAAAGATCAATAAAACTAAAAGCTGGTTCTTTGAGAAGATAAACAAAATTGATAAACCATTAGCCAGACTCATCAAGAAAAAAAGGGAGAAGACTCAAATCAATAGAATTAGAAATGAAAAAGGAGAAGTAACAACTGACACTGCAGAAATACAAAAGATCATGAGAGATTACTATAAGCAACTCTATGCCAATAAAATGGACAACCTGGAAGAAATGGACAAATTCTTAGAAATGCACAACCTGCCAAGACTGAATCAGGAAGAAATAGAAAATATGAACAGACCAATCACAAGCACTGAAATTGAAACTGTGATAAAAAATCTTCCAACAAACAGAAGCCCAGGACCAGATGGCTTCACAGGCGAATTCTATCAAGCATTTAGAGAAGAGCTAACACCTATCCTTCTCAAACTCTTCCAAAATATAGCAGAGGGAGGAACACTCCCAAACTCATTCTACGAGGCCACCATCACCTTCATACCAAAACCAGACAAGGATGTCACAAAGAAAGAAAACTACAGGCCAATATCACTGATGAACATAGATGCAAAAATCCTCAACAAAATACTAGCAAACAGAATCCAACAGCACATTAAAAGGATCATACAGCATGATCAAGTGGGGTTTATTCCAGGAATGCAATATTCTTCAATATACGCAACTCAATCAACGTGATACACCATATTAACAAATTGAAGGAGAAAAACCAGATGATCATCTCAATAGATGCAGAGAAAGCTTTCGACAAAATTCAACACCCATTTATGATAAAAACCCTGCAGAAAGTAGGCATAGAGGGAACTTTCCTCAACATAATAAAGGCCATATATGACAAACCCACAGCCAGCATCGCCCTCAATGGTGAAAAACTGAAACCATTTCCACTAAGATCAGGAACAAGACAAGGTTGCCCACTCTCACCACTCTTATTCAACATAGTTTTGGAAGTTTCAGCCACAGCAATCAGAGAAGAAAAGGAATTAAAACGAATCCAAATTGGAAAAGAAGAAGTAAAGCTGTCACTGTTTGCAGATGACATGATACTATACATAGAGAATCCTAAAGATGCTACCAGAAAACTACTAGAGCTAATCAATGAATTTGGTAAAGTTGCAGGATACAAAATTAATGCACAGAAATCTCTGGCATTCCTATACACTAATGATGAAAAATCTGAAAGTGAAATCAAGGAAACACTCCCATTTACCATTGCAAGAAAAAGAATAAAATATCTAGGAATAAACCTACCTAAGGAGACAAAAGACCTGTATGCAGAAAATTATAAGACACTGATGAAAGAAATTAAAGATGATACAAATAGATGGAGAGATGTACCATGTTCTTGGATTGGAAGAATCAACATTGTGAAAATGACTCTACTACCCAAAGCAATCTACAGATTCAATGCAATCCCTATCAAACTACCACTGGCATTTTTCACAGAACTAGAACAAAAAATTTCACAATTTGTATGGAAACACAAAAGACCCCGAATAACCAAAGCAATCTTGAGAACAAAAAATGGAGCTGGAGGAATCAGGCTCCCTGACTTCAGACTATACTACAAAGCTACAGTAATCAAGACAGTATGGTACTGGCACAAAAACAGAAAGATAGATCAATGGAACAGGATAGAAAGCCCAGAGATAAACCCACGGACATATGGTCACCTTATCTTTGATAAAGGAGGCAGGAATGTACAGTGGAGAAAGGACAGTCTCTTCAATAAGTGGTGCTGGGAAAACTGGGTAGGGACATGTAAAAGTATGAGATTAGATCACTCCCTAACACCATACACAAAAATAAGCTCAAAATGGATTAAAGACCTAACTGTAAGGCCAGACACTATCAAACTCTTAGAGGAAAACATAGGCAGAACACTCTATGACATAAATCACAGCAAGATCCTTTTTGACCCACCTCCTAGAGAAATGGAAATAAAGACAAAAATAAACAAATGGGACCTAATGAAACGTAAAATTTTTTGCACAGCAAAGGAAACCATAAACAAGACCAAAAGACAACTCTCAGAATGGGAGAAAATATTTGCAAATGAAGCAACTGACAAAGGATTAATCTCCAAAATTTATAAGCAGCTCATGCAGCTCAATAACAAAAAAACAAACAACCCAATCCAAAAATGGGCAGAAGAACTAAATAGACATTTCTCCACAGAAGATATACAGATTGCCAACAAACACATGAAAGGATGCTCAACATCTTTACTCATTAGAGAAATGCAAATCAAAACTACAATGAGATATCATCTCACACCAGTCAGAATGGCCATCATCAAAAAAATCTAGAAACAATAAATGCTGGAGAGGGTGTGGAGAAAAGGGAACACTCTTGCACTGCTGGTGGGAATGTGAATTGGTACAGCCACTATGAAGAACGGTATGGAGGTTCCTTAAAAAACTACAAATAGAACTACCATATGACCCAGCAATCCCACTACTGGGCATATACCCTGAGAAAACCATAATTCAAAAAGAGACATGTACCAAAATGTTCATAGCAGCCCTATTTACAATAGCCCGGAGATGGAAACAACCTAAGTGTCCATCATCGGATGAATGGATAAAGAAGATGTGGCACATATATACAATGGAATATTACTCAGCCATAAAAAGAAATGAAATTGAGCTATTTGTAATGAGGTGGATGGACCTAGAGTCTGTCATACAGAGTGAAGTAAGTCATAAAGAGAAAGACAAATACTGTATGCTGACACATATATATGGAATTTAAGAAAAAAAAATGTCATGAAGAACATAGGGGTAAGACAGGAATAAAGACACAGACCTACTAGAGAATGGACTTGAGGATATGGGGAGGGGGAAGGGTAAGCTGTGACAAAGGGAAAGAGAGGCATGGACATATATACACTACCAAACGTAAGGTAGATAGCTAGTGGGAAGCAGCCGCATAGCACAGGGAGATGAGCTCGGTGCTTTGTGACCGCCTGGAGGGGTGGGATAGGGAGGGCGGGAGGGAGACCAAAAGGGAGGGGATATGGGAACATATGTATATGTATAACTGATTAAATTTGTTATAAAAAATAAATAAAAGAAAGGGTCCATATAATTTTAAAAATAAATAAATAAAAAATAAAAATAAAAATAAAAATAGGAGAGGAGAAATGCAAGGAATCTCTCCTACTTTTGTAACCTCAGAGAAGTAAAAACGTCAAAGGCTTTTGAAATTTAATATATTATTTTACATGATTACTATATCTAACCATTAATTTCTTTCCATCCTCTTACAGGTTCCTTAAGGTTTTATTTTGTTGCGTTTTGTATCCACAGTGCTTCATGAATATAGAAGCAGTTTCTAGAACAGTGTGTGCATCCTAACACTGATACAGTGGGTTGTGGGACAGGATGAAATGGGGTGGGATGTGATAAGAAGGGATGGAAGGGAAGGAAGAGAAGGAAGTGGGAGGAGATGGGAGGGACAGAAAAAGAGAGGAGAGAAAAGGAGAGGCAAGGCATGGCATGACTTGGGGAGGCTAGGCTAAGCTAGAACAGAATAGAAAATATCAGAGTCCATTACATATGGTGAGGGTATTATATTAATGAAACTTATGCTGCAATTATAGGTATGTGTGCAAATAAACAGAATTTAAAATTAGTTTATTATTGTATGTTGTGGTCACAACTTTGAGAAACACTAGTTTAGGAGAAGAAGCTTTAAATTCAGACTCAGACAACTTCCAGCTTTTGCATTCTTGGCTCTTGGACTTTGACAAACTAACTGCTCAGAAGCCTCAGTTTCCTAATGTGAAATAAGGATGATATTCTTTACATTTTAGAACTGTTATAACTTTTAAAATTTAAATGAACTAATGTGTGAAATGCCTATAAGAGTTCCTAACACCCCAGAAGCAGTCATAAATTATCGGTATTATTTTACATAGTAATCTCTTGGGAAATTTTACTTGAATGCAACTGAAATGAGTTCTTCAAATATTTTAATTAACTGCTGAAAATATAATTTAAAGAAGAATCTAGTGTATTTAGAAGAGTCTATATTTGATGTCAGCTCTCAGACTCAATGGGAAATGCATCTATCAACAAATAGCATAGGAATTCCATGATTTGGTTCAGAGAAATTTTGAATTTTTGCCTCTCCAAGTTTAAACTATATGCCTTGCATTCATTCTTGAATTTCTTGCAACAATATGGGGAAATTATATCAAAGACATGTAATCTATATTCCTCTTTGTTTTTATTACAAACATTACAGTGTAAAGAAAGTTTAAAACACACACAAACTCAAACTTCCACTGGCCATCTGTAATTGAGAACATGAAAAGAAGTATCAACATCCAATGAAAAGTAACTTTTTGGGACTTCCCTGGTGGAGCAGTGGTTAAGAATCTGCCTGCCAATGCAGGGGACGCAGGTTCGAGCCCTGGTCCGGGAAGATCCCACATGCCGGGAGCAACTAAGTCCGTGCACCACAACTACTGAGCCTGTGCTCTAGAGCCCACGAGCCCCAACTATTGAGCCCGTATGCCACAACTACTAAAGCCCGTGCGCCGAGAGCCTGTGCTCCACAACAAGAGAAGCCACCACAATGAGAAGGCCGCGCACCGCAACGAAGAGTAGCTCCCGCTCGCTGCAACTAGAGAAAACTCATGTGCAGCAACAAAGACCCAACACAGCCAAAAATAAATAAATAAATTTAATTAAAAAAAAAAACATTAAAAAAAGAGAAAAGTAACTTTTCTACAGGCGTGGAAGGATGGGTAATGCATTTGTAACTAAAGAGAAACGAAATACCATGTTCTTGAGCCATGAGCACTGGCTGAATTAAAGAAGGTGGTGGTGGGAGGCATAAGACGAAGAAAAGAAAATGAGGAGAAAGTAGACTAATTCTTATCAATTATTCATTTTTTCATGGCAGATATTTTTCTAGGTATAGGGGATACAGCAGTTCCAAAACAAAGTCTCTGCCTCTGTGAAGTTTATGTTCTACTCAGGGGTGACAGACTATAAACAACCAAATAAATACATACCCTGCTGGTTGGTGATGAGCACAAGCACTGTGGAGAAACCAGGGTATGGGGAAAAGGAGTATGGGGTGGGGTAGGGTGTGGTAGGGGTAGCATTGCTATTTTATACAGGGCAGTCAGCAAAAGTCTCTCTAAGAAGGTGACAACTGAGCACAGCTCTGAAGATGTATGCAGAGAGCCACACAGATATCTGGGATATAAGGTCTATCTATCTGACCAGCAGGAGTAGCACGTACAAAGGCATCAAAGTGGGTTGTGCTTGGCGTGTTGGCAGTATGGCAAGGAAGCCCGTGTGGTAGGAAACAGTGGCAGGAGATGAATTAGAATGAGGGGAGGCACAGATTCTTATAGGCTCTGGGATACATGTTTGCTTTTTACTCTGAGAAAGATGAGAAGCTACTAGAGAGCTCTGAGCAGAGGACAGACATGGTATGACTTCTGAAAGTGCACTTGGGCTGCCAGATTTAGAATAAACCAGGGCAAGGTGGGAGGCCACAGAATTTAGAATAGAAGCAAAGAGATCAATTAGAGTATTGCAGTAATGCAAGAGACATGGTAGAGACCAGGATCAGGATCAGGATTATAGAGGTGGAGCTAATAGGATTCAATGACAGATTGGCTGTGGAATGGGAAAACTGTCCCAGTTAAGGTAGATACAGGAAAGTGAAATTCTAAAATGAATAAAAGAATGAATGAGTAAATTATTAAGTAGAGAAGGGAGGCAGGAAGACAGGAAGAAGGAAGATTTAGCATGCAAATATTTACATTGAGAGAGCTCAGAATAAATCCTATCCCTGATAATGACTAAGTATTCACCGGCAGCTGTGGCTGGGCGGCTAGGCAAGGTACTGCCTTGGAAAAGATGAGACTCTAGGCATGAACAAGCACCTATGTTTCTTTAAGGGCTTGACTTAACTACAACAGGAATTTACAAATAGAACAGAGCCTTCAATTTGAAATAATCAGTCAGTTACTAGAGGGAGAGCATATTAGGATGTTGTAGTGCCTGCAACAATTGGTTGTTACTCTCCAGCCGGCAAATACCAGCCAGGTAATGGAGATAATTGTACTAAGGATCAGAGTTGAGCTCCTACAGAGAAGCAAGTGCATACATTGCCAATATTTCATCATTCAGAGCTACTTTTCTTCTTTTCCTAATATGAAAGCTATGAAAGGAAAAAAAAAAAGGCCCCTGAAAGTGCTATTGTTAAGACCAAAAACTAATTAGTCATTGCTTCCCAAAGTGTTATGTGAAATGTCTCCAGAAATAATGGTCTGCTTTCTCAGATTTTATAGGTTTGCTGAGTCTAGCGTTCTCTGGAATTTCCTGTTTCCCTTGCTAGGGAGGATTGAGTAAACTTTACAAGTCATCTTGAATAACACAAGCCCTTCAATAAAGGCAATCATTTGTGGATTCATAAAGTATACAACTAGACTTGAAATAAGGATGAGAATGGTAAATAAAAGTAATTCCAAGATTGTGTATATGAGTGTGAATAAACTGTATGATTATTATAGGCCTGTGGTAGTCATTTTATACTCTTTGAAGATGCTGGATGAAAAATTCACATTTCCTTTCAGGGTGTTCAAATGTCAAATAAATTATGGTCTAAATATGGTAACCCAATGCCCCAGTGCTTGTAAATAATTTGGGCCAATTCAATTTTAAATTCTATAGATATCCCTGGATAAAAGCTGCTGCTTGATATTAAGTACCATTGTCACTGAACTTTAGTAAAATGTTCAGATTCTATGCTTCTCACTAAGATTAAAAAAACTGTACTAGAATTTGTGTAAATGCTGCCACTGATGTGGAAACTCACTTGGCAAACTACAACTTAGAGAGAAAGAATGACAAATGACTTTGGCACAGCAGCTGTCTTCAGAGGGTCCCATGAACAAAAGATAATAAATATAAACCACTGACAGTTCTTTTCTAAAACTCTCGATGTATGCCAATCAATTCCCTGAAATCACCCTTCCTGATTTAGTCACATGTGGCTCTTAATTATGCCTGACTTATTCAGAAGAAATATTATACATGTTTTAATACCTAAAATAAAATGCAAAAAATGAATCTGCGTGTCAGCAATTGTGTATCCACATATCACCATGCTAATTATATGGGGTCTATTCCCCACTGAGAGCCAGCAACTATTCAGTCATGTCCAAAGTGCAAAAGTATTTCTCTTTTGTTGTCTCTTCCCAAAGTTGAAAAATATATGCTGGCCTGGTAGAAGGCAAGTTGATGTGAATTCATTACGAGGGGATATAATTACTAATGTACAAAAAGGACCCATTATAAGACATATGATGATTCAACCTATATGCAGAGATCACAAGGACAGTGTTAAAGAGACTTGCAGTAGATTCTAGAAAGACAACCTTGGATGGAGCTTGCCAGGGAGAAACTTCCTCTTAATATATTCTATAAATTTAATGTATAATGAGTATTTAAATGTTCAGTCTCCAGAATCATAACCCACATAGCACTTTATTCTTCCTGCCAAAGCACTGATAATTTAGTATTAACTGGAAAAGGTAGAGCCTCCTCTGGAGCCATGTGTAAGACTTAGTTAAATGTTAAAATATGCCAAAGAGGTCATCCACTTTGATATTTTCAAAATCTAAAATTCAATTTAGTTGACAAGCTTTATCAGGAAAATCAGAAAGCAGCTCTCTCTCTAACATGTGTCACCTGCCCACTCAGCTGTGAATGGAGAAATGTGTCACGCCACCTTCAACTCAGCATTTTTCTTTCATGATGAGATGAGAACTTGCTGGATAATCTTAGCTCCTATCCAATTTCAAAATAGAGTGCTTGTGGTACATCTCAGATGCAAACTGTCATTTTACAACTATTTCTATATTTGCTTGAACAAAATTTTCTGCAAAAATAATTTTGTCGATAATAATTTTGCTTGTTTCTGAAATTTTTTAATCTACCTGGACACAATCCTGCAAGCTGTCTACAAATTCCTGTCCAATAAATTTAACTAAAAGCAAAAAGGTTCAACTTCCTGAAGGTTGTCTTATGACAAGAAATGAGAGGGTTTACTATCCATAGAGACTAAAATTCATAATAATATTTTCAGTAAGTCTTTCTTAAGTAAACCACAGATAACTTTGTCACATAACATATGAGTAATCTGAATACAGAATAAAACATTCTTAATTGGAAAATCACAAAATATTTTACTATCATTGCTATCATTTCATTTAACTATTAAAGCCTAATGGGGGGGAATACAACATTAGATTTTTTGATGACCTCTTTGTAAAACTCATATAATCATACAACATCTGTAAAGGCAAAATGAAATAATGCTAAATGCTTTCCTCTTCTGAGGAATGTTGTCATTATAAAAGAAAAAGAAAAACAACTCTGAAAAATGAAACCTCCCATATAAGCACTATATATCAGTAAGCATAAAAAACTAAAACCTCTAGAATTTATATCAAACTTTACATTTTTCCTATTCATTTTGTCCTCCAAATATTTAAAGCAAAACATAAACAGACTCACAGATATAGAAACAACTAATTACCAGTGGGGAGAGGGTAGGGGGAGCGACAGGATAGGAGTATGGGATTAAGAGATATAAACTATTCTATATAAAATAGATAAGAAACAAGGATATATTGTATAGCACAGGAAATTATAGAAATTATTTTGTAATAATTTTTAATGGAGTATAATCTATAAAAATACTGAATCACTATGTTGTACACCTTAAGCTAATATTGTAAATCAACTATACTTCAATAAAAAATAAATTTATAAAAGAGAAAAAAGAAAACAAATATTTAAAGAAAAACTATTATTACTTGTGCCTTGTAAAATGAAACTAGAAAAACCAAATCCAAAATGGAGGAAAGCTCTATTTCTCCAAAAGAATCAAAAAAATTTTTTACATAGGAAATTTAATTACTACATTGAAGGAAAGTAGGGAAAGGGAAAGTCTACTATACCCCAGCATAGTGTCCCAGTAACTGTAATATATGAAAATGAAAATAGTGGTTAATTAAGTCTGTTCTTTAAAGCAACTGCTTTAAGCATCTTATACTATTTCATGAATAAAGCCTTCTCCTAATGGGACATCTAGTACCTAGAAAGTAAACTCTCTCAATACTGTCAGAGAAGAAATAAATTCAGATTACTGATTTTCTAAAATTCTTTACATAGATAGATAAATATAAATACATAGGTAGAATATATAAATATATATGATAGAGTATATATAAATATATAGTGTGTATATATAGTATATATATATATATATATATATATATAGAGAGAGAGAGAGAGAGAGAGAGAAATATATAGAATAGAAATTTTCTATGGTACAAATGAAGCACAGCAACTTACCCAAAAAAGAAAAAAAAAATCAAGACTACTTGTTGAAATTTTCACTCGGCAAAACCATACAAAGCTGTTAAAAGTTTTAAATATTCATAAAAATGATCAATGTCTTTTTTGAAATAAAAAGATACCAGTTCGGAATAAACTGTAGTGTTCTGGGTAATTGGATCGTAAAAAACAAAAACAAGTATTAATAAAAACCACTAGTTTAAACCTGTTATAATTTTAGTAAAGTGTATCTCAGTTACCCAAATAGCAGTCTGCTATAAAGTAACTTTTGATAGAAAACTGATGTATTCGTAGCTATTAGCTCAGTAGAAATCTTTCCACATTACACTTTGGGGTCATATACAGTACTATTAGATTGAAAGTTTTAAGACCTAGCCCCTCCTTCCTCAAACTCAGGACTGTAGAGAAGCAGTGAAATTATTAACATAAACTCCAGATAGGAAATGAGTCTAGAGAGGGGAAAGAATAACCTTCAACTTAATCCATTCTGAGGTTAGTGGCAGTTTTTTGTTTTTGTTTTTGTTTTTTTTTTTTAGCTAATGACAGGTTGGGCTGTGGACTGCTGCTACTTCTTTCTCCAAGTCCAAACCCCACGGTGATTCCTTCCTTTCCCATGACCTCTTGCCAGACTTTTGCTGTCCTTCCCCACAGGCTTGGTTTCCCCCTCCTTTGAAGATTCTGTTTTATAAAATCAATGCCTCATTCTTGCCTATTAGAATGCTCTTTGGAGACCACCACTAGAAGTCAATTGACGGAAACTGGGTAAAGTGGAGTCGATTCAGATTTTCCTCATGTGTATAATAAGTATTTGTTTATAATCTATTCACAATTTGCATATGCATTCTCCAACCAGGCTATCTTACCTGCCAATATTAAATCTCTTGTTGTGATTACTTGGCTGACTGTTAGTTGTCAATGGCTTCTCCTTAATATCCTTTCTTCCCAACAATCACTCTTCATATTTCCTTTACTAAAATGGCATAGGATTGAAAAAAGCGGCAAAACAGGGAAAAACAGAGGAGAATGGGAAGAGTTTTCAGATTCTTTTCTCACCATTTTATTGTCCATTAGAAGACCGACACTGGGGAAGAAAAAGTCTTTAGTGTACTTGGAGGGAGAATATACCAGAACTAAAGCATGCACTTCCAAATGTGCAAATGTGTCCTCTTTCTATCATCTGGGAAAATAAGTGGAGTAAAAGTAGATTGATAAGATCTACATTTAGATACACTGAGAAAATACAAGAATATGTTGTGACTCCTAAAAATAGATTACAAAGAAGAATGACATTATGCCAGCCACAGAAAAACAGGGTCAAGGCATTAAAGATAATACCCAAACCAGGACCCACCACCACCATGATCCCTTCTGGGGTTGGTCCAGGATTCAGCCTCCACAAACAATAACAACCAGACTTTCAAGATTTAGTGCCGTCCTTACAAGAGACTGTTTTCACTCAGGGCCCTCATTAATCTTTTGCATTCACTCTGAGTTTAATCACGTGGCAAGCTAAGGTTAAGGGTCTGTTCTTGGGGAGCTAACTGCTTACTTGTGAGGTAAACTCACTCATCCATGACACTGAGCTACCAAGAGGGCAGTGAAAGAAATAATTTAGGAAATTATGTCCTGGGAGTTTCATGTTATGAATGTGTGAATCTGTCTCCCAGCTTCCAAGTTACCTCATTTGGGAAAAAGTTCCCTTTATCTTTCCAGATAGAAAAAGCATTGCATTTTTTTCTTTGTTTGTGTTTTTAAGAGACATTACATTTGCCAATTTTAATGAAAGTTTGGAGATCAAAGATTTGGGGGGAATTGTTTTGAAATCTACGTGTTTCTTATGTAGCTACTTTTAAATTAAATCATTTTGTAAAATTATTCTAAATGTGGAATAATTTCCTGAAAACACTACAGGATCAATTAGCTAAAGCAGTATTTTTCCAGTCCCCTAATAATATAGTTTTTATTAAGAATACGCAAATTTGAAGGGGGAGAGGGAAGGGACAGAGTGCAGAAGGGACATCTGAACAGTAAAAGTGAAAGCAAACCAGAGTAAGAAGTCAAGGTAGCCACTAGCCACATGTGGCTACTGATCAAATTGAGAAGTGCTGTAAGTGTAAAACACACACCAGAGTTTGAAAACTTAGTATGAAAAATGATGTAGAAATCTCATTAATAATTTTATATTGATTAACCACTTAATATTTTGGACATTATCACAATAGTTTCTACATTGACTATATGTTGAAATCATATTTTAAATAGTAGGTTAAATAAAATATATTACAGATTAAAAACAAAAAAAAGAAGTCAAGGTGACATGATGTGTGTCTCACCATGTCCACAGTATAGCTATATCCTTATACTAGCTGTTACATCTGGCTGGGATGCTCCTCCATCAAATCTTTGCACAGCAGTCTGTTTCTCATTCAGGCACTACCTTAAATGCCACCTCCTTGGAGGGGCCATCCTTGATTGCCTGATTGAAAGCAGGCTTCTGGGCACACTTGATTTCTTCACTTTGTTGTAATTTCTCCTGAGCAACATTCCTACCTGATATTTTCTTGTTCATTTTATTCCCCTCCACTCTACCCCTCAATTAAAACATGAGCTTTACAAGAGCAGTACTCATCTTTCTTTTTCACCACTGAGTCCCCATGATCCACAAAAATGTCTGGCAGAGATTAGACATATTATAAAAATTTGTGAAGTCAAAGAATAAACAAATAAATGAATGAGTACTCCAAAGAGTTTACTTATCCTGCAGCATAAATTTTACAAGTTATCATGAAACTATATGAAAAAGCTATATGAAGAAGAAACTGAAGTATCACTGATACAAGGCTGTAGATGAAACCATAAATAAAGCAGGAACTCTGTTCATTGTGGATTATTATGCCATGACCTAAACTTCAAATCCAGAGTGATTTACTATGATTTTACTATTACAGATGATATAGCACAGTATAAACTTCAATACTGTTAGCTCCAGCAATCACAAAAGGTAACACGAGAAAAGTCAGTGATTTCTGCAAACAAAATAACAACAGGAAGTACACCTATTCCTGGGCCTGAATTCAGGCTTCATGTCAACAGTCTAGAAAGATAAATAAATCATCCTGGGTAATCAGATAGTATGCTTGTCCCAAGTGCAGGGAAACTACATTTAGGAAGAGAATGTTTGTTCCTGCCTGGCCTTCTAAACGACTCCAGCAATTTATCTAATCTCAGTGGTTTATGGGTTTTGTGTATCTCATTGAGGTTCGCTTCTCTGTCCTAAACATTTCTGTAGAACAGCAGACCTTTTCGTTTTTACAGAATGGGGGCTGTTCTCACAGTGCCTCTTTGTGCCTGTGGCTGGAATCTGCAGGTGCAGGTCTCCAAGATTCATGGGCAGCCATCATTGGAAAGCTGCACCCTTCCCCAAGTGCAGGAAACAGGCTGCAGAAACTTTTCACAGTAATGGTGAACACTCGTAATTCTTAATGAAACTACCCAGTGACATATCCTTGCAGCTATTTTCACAAAGAAACCAGAATGCGTTTATAAAAATGGAAATATTTTTAAGAGATCTTAGTGAAAGTAAAGATTTATTTTTAAAAAAACCCACAACAACAGGGTTTCCCTGGTGGCGCAGTGGTTGAGAATCTGCCTGCTAATGCAGGGGACAGGGGGTCGAGCCCTGGTCTGGGAGGATCTCACATGCCGCGGAGCAACTAGACCCGTGAGCCACAACTACTGAGCCTGCGCATCTGGACCCTGTGATCTGCAACAAGAGAGGCCGTGATAGTGAGAGGCCCGCGCACCGCGATGGAAGAGTGGCTCCCGCTTGCCAGAACTAGAGAAAGCCCTTGCACAGAAACGAAGACCCAACACAGCAAAAATAAATAAATAAATAAACTCCTACCCCCAACATCTTCTTAAAACAAAAAACAAAAAAAACCAGGTCGTGGTCATGCTTCTTTTGGAATGTCTGTTTTCTTTGCTTTTCAAGCCTTTTCAGGATATATGTATATGTATTGCTGAGTCACTTTGCTGTGTACCTGAAACTATCACAACATTGTTAATCGGCTATACTCCAATATAAAATTAAAAGTTAAAAAAAATTAAAAAGTAAATGAAAGGTTTATTTCATCAACAGTGTATAATTTATCATTAGCAACATTCTCCTCTTTAAATAAAAAGCTCTGTATAATAACAGAAGCAATAAATAGTGCATAGAATAGAGTCATTTGCTCCTCTTTGGAGATTCTGAATAGTGTCTGGAGAGGAACATATTGCCACAATTTGGAAAACACTGAAACTCATCTCCTCACTTGAAGGCAGTGGGGCACTCCCTTTTCCCAACACAGAGCTGGAGTCTTATCTAGAGCTTTACCTTAGCTGTGACATCTTGAGCAATTACTTACCTTCCTTAAGACTTAATTTCTTTATTTGTAAAATAAGAATAATGATGGTCACCTCACAAAGTTGTTTATTATTATTATCATCATTGAAATAGTATTATCATTACTGTTATCATTGAGAAGATATTTTTCTCACCGGCTGTGATGATTAATTTTATGTGTTAACTTGACGGGGCTAAGGGTTGCTCAGATAACTGGTAAAGCATTATTTCTGGGTGTGCCTACGAGGATGTTTCTGGAAGAAAGTAGCATTTGAATCAGTATACTGAATAAATAAATACTAGTGGGCATTATCCAATCTGTTGAGAGCCCAAGTACAGCAAAAAGGCAGAGAACAGGTGAATTTGTCCTTTTTAGCTTTAGCTAGGGCATCCATTTTCTGCCTTCAGACATCCTGGTTCTCAGACCTTTAGACCCAGGCTCATCCTACAAAATAGGATATATATAGGATATATATGGATATAGATATATGTATATATCTCTCTATATATATTTGTATGTATCCTATTTGTTCTCTTTTTCCAGAGAATTCTAACATACTGGCCATATGTTGATGTCAGAGAGGGAAGAAACCAAGTCAGTTCCTGGTTTCTTGTCATATAATAAAGAGAAACAATACTGGGAAACAATGAAAATCAATCATAAGTCTCTAAATACTGCTTATAAGTACTGAGGAAAGAATTGAGTTGCATAGCCATTATGGAGTAAAGAAAAACAAGGAAATATAAAGATGACCCAGGTTGGCCATTCAAATATGTCCCCTTGTCCACAAAGATTCTGTGAGCTGTACATAGCAAACCATACTATCTTCAAGTAAAAGGACGCTCAAAAAGAGAAACTTTACCAGCTTTCCTGAATAAAGTTTTATGGTAATCACTATTTGTATAAAAATGAGTAGAGCTAAAGTATTTGCACGTAGCCAAACAGGTATTTCCAGACTATTGGAGTACCCAGAGCAGTAAAATGAAAATTTTATGGGGAGTGAACACAGGATGGCCCACTCGTACTTTTGCCAAGTAATTACTTTAAAAACAAAACAAAATACCTTACCATCCATCTGCTATCATAATAAATTCAATAAAGCATGAAACTTTATCACAAAAAAGGTAGGAAGGACATAGTCAAAAATAGTCTTTGAAATGGAATAAATTTAGTTTTATGAAAAACTCTCTACATTTTTCTTATTCTTCTATGGTCTGGTAAAAACATCCTTAAAGATAAGTACTCACCCATGAATATGACTTCGGGAACCACCTACATCATTTTTTAGATTGCCCACAATCACTTTATTTCATTAATTTATTGAAGAAAACTTTAGATGTTCATGTGTCTGTTGTTTTTTGGTTTGCATGTTTCTATAATTTTTTAATGAACAACTTTTTATTTTCTGAAAAAAATTAATATATATACTTATCCTACAGTCAAAATACTAGGATTTATTCTCCTTAGTTTTACGTTCTGAGGCTGAAACTTTGGTATCCAGTCCCAAAGTTTTCCTACTTCAGCTCTGCACCAAGTGTCAAAGAACTTCAACTTAGATGAATTAACAGGAACTGAATTTATCTTTTTGCCTGGAACAACTAAAACCCTGAAACAAACAAAATCAAAAACTGAAACAATGTTTTTCAAGATCCTGAGCTCAAGGCAACAAAGGATAGTAATCCTAAGAGATGGAAAACAAGTGAGGCGAGACCTATAACTGTCCAAGTTTGTTGCCATGAAAGAGTTTCTAGGCAACAGCACAGAGAGGGAAAGCCCAGGAGGAGCCCGATGGACTACCAGACTTGAGAAGACAGATCAGAGATTCCATGGAGAATAAAGCAACTAGACTTTTCAGGACAGAGTACCGGAGGGAGGAGGGCTACACAGAGATGGAACTCTGAAAATCAACAAAGGGTTTCCATTAAGTATTCAACAGAGTTCCAATCACTACACATGTGTGAAGAAACTGATTGAGTCAAGGAAAGAACACTTGAAAACCTAGAGGTAACAGTGACTAGCACACACAGGCTAGGAATAGTGCCTGATCCCATCATCCAGGCCAAAAAACCTCATAATATAAAGAGCACTGGGAGGAGTACCCAAAATGATGTTGTGTCAGTATTGTGAAATAATTAGTCCAAAACTAAACACTGATCCATCTCTACCAAAAAAACCTTAAAAGTAATACTTGAAAGGATAAAACTGTTTACAAGTAACAGTTTATTGTATCCCAGAACAAAGCAAGATTTATAGAAATACAAAAATATTCAGCATCCAACAAGTTAAAATTCACAATGACTGGCTTCCAATAAAAAATTTATAAGCAATCAAAAAAGCAGAAAAGTATGACCTATAGTGAGGAGAAAACCCAATCAGTTGGAACTGACCGAAGCACTGAAACAGATGTTAAAATTGGCAGACAAGTGTTTAAGACAGTCGCTAAAACTGTAATCTACATGTTAAAAAAATTAAGTGGAAATATGGAAGATATAATAAAGACAAAAATTGAACATCTAGAGGTGAAAATTACAAAGTGTGAGATGAAAAATACACTGGATGGAATAAATGGCAGAGTAGACAGTGCAGAAGAAAAGATTAGTAAACTTGAAGGCACAGCAATTGCAATTATCCAAAAGGAAACACAGAGAGAAAAGAAATAAAATAATAATAATAATAATAAATCAATTAGCTATGGGGCAACTTAAAGCAGTCTAATACAATACATGTGTAATTGGAATCCCCAAAGGAAATGGGAAGGGGACAGAAAAATATGTGAAGGAAATTATCAAAATCTGATGAAATCTGTAAGCCCATAGATCCAAGAAGCTCACTGAACTCCACGTGTAAGAAACATGAAGAAAACTACACCTAAATACATCATAATCAAATTACTCAAAATCAATTATAAAGAGAAAATATTTTATAAGTCCAGAGGAAAAGACACACAACATACAGAGTAACTAAGATAAGAATGAAAGCAGACAGCTCACTGGAAACAATATGAACAAGAAGATAGTGGAACAACTTGTTTAAATTTGGAAAAAGAAGATACAAAAGTGACATCACTATAGATTCCATAACTATTACAAAGACAATAAGGCAATATTTTGAACAACCTTTTTCAAATAAATTGGACACCTTAAAGGAAATTCCTTGAAACACTAACAAAATTCACTCAAAAAGAAATGAGTAACCTATGTCTATTACAGAAAGTGAATATTTAGTTTAAAACATTCCCACAAAGGAAACTCCAGGCCTAAAGGGCTTCACTTGTGAATGCTATCAAACATTTAAAGAAAATATAATATCAATTCTACATAACTCCTCCACAAAATTAAAGAGGAGGTAATACTTTCCAACTCCTTCTATGAGGCCAGCATTACTTTGATACTAAAACTTAACAAGCACGTTACAAGAAAAGTATAGATTAATATCCCTTATGAATTTAATGGTAAACATTCTAAATAAAATTTTAGCAAATTGAATTAAAGAATATATAAAAAGAATAATATATCATGATCAAGTAGGGTTTATACTAAAAATGCAAGGATGGTTTAATATTTGAAAATCTATCAATATAATTCCCCTATTGACAAACTAAATAAAAACCCACCAATAACACATTAAAGAGACAAAAATATTTTGATACTGAGAATCATATATATATATATATATATATATATATACACACTTTGAGTTACTTCAGAATCAAAACATTTAAATGATCTTTGAAGGGAACACATTTGCAAAACTTTAAGTAGATATAGCTGCTAAAATGATCTAGCATGATAAGTCTCTGGACACTGCTTTCACATCTCTCACTGCAAAAAAAGAAGGAAAGAAAAGAAGAAGGAGGAGGAGGAGGAGGAATCAAAACAAGCAAAACCTGGAATCAGCATTCTTTTAGCAGATTAAATTTTCCCTCTCATCATTATAAGAATGAAACAAACCTAAAAGACAAATATGTTAGCGAGTGTAGCTCTGTACACCTGAAGTGCCTCAGTAGTCATTTTATCTAACTGTCAGCAGCTAAATGCCTCACTTTGATTGCTATTGGGCCAAAGTATAAGGGTCTTGCAGATTGGGGAGTGGTCCCTAAAGGATATTCAGGGGCGGCTGAAGGAAAATGAGGTACAATTGAGAGGCTCCTTGCAGCAGCTTCTTTACTTATTAGCCAGTGTGAAAATATTTCAATATTTTAACAACTGGTACAATTGTGCCCGTGTGAACTGGCTGAAATTAGCTCTATGGAATTCTAGTTTAGACAGGAAAACTCATACACAGTAAGCAATTGGGAAAACACCACAATCTATCAGCATCATCTTCTGATCTAAGCAATAACTCCATTAGAAAGTCAAGAAAAGCAGTACCAGGAGACAGGAGATCAGAGTTCTTGCCCTAGCTTGGACCAATTAACAGCTGTGTAAACTCTGTCAAGCTACTTAATGCCTCTAAGCATCAGTTTTCTCATCTGTAAAATTAGAGGAAAGAGATGGGAAAACAAAGAGAAGGATGGGAAACTACAAAGCAAGGAGAAAAGAAAGGCACACAGGTCATAGGATGAAGAGGCAAGGTAGAAAGGCATGAAAAACATAGAATTAGGATCAAATATAAAGGATTCAAATAAGATTATTCTCTAAAATGATGATGGAGCAAGCAAGAAGCTTAGATAAAAAGCATTAATATCAACTATCCTCTACATCTCCATTAAAAATAAATTCAACCAGGATGGTCTCCAGAAATAACAAATAGCCTTTCTTCTTTATTTGTTATATTTTTTTCTTGATTTCTTCTAAGAAATGTTTGTATCCACTGTAATAATGTTTTTCAGTATATAAAAGTAAATGTTGATATTGTTAATATACTGCCCAAATAACTTGTTTACTCATTACAGACTATTTAACTAAGAAAAAAAACATGCAAAAATCTGTGATATCTCAGAGATCATTTCTTTACTTACAATTCATTCCTTACACATATATAAAAGATATTTTAGGTAGCTTATACAATCAATTCTAGGTAGTTTATACAAACCATTTTTGGCCAAGACAAAAAAATGGAGAGTAAGGATGCAGAAGACATATCTCCCACTATTTGACAAGAAAAAACTACAAAAGTTACTTTTCTTTCCTTTTTTTTTTTTTAGTTCCTTTAATAGAACAAATCCCCCCATCCTGAATTTAAGAATTTATCCTGCGAATATTACAAAAGGGACACCATGTAATGTAACGGTCAATATCCTTGCTACATCTTTACGAAAGTACAATGAAATTAAATTTCTTTCTTTAACAAGTTAAGGAAATATGAAAGCTCTGCTTAACTTAAATATTTTTCAAGTTTTCACTTCAATACATTTAAAAAATAAAAGCAAATAACCATGTTTCTAAAATGCCTAAGTATTTTAATATCTTAGCAGCATTCTAGTTATGATAACTCATTAATTTACTCCTAATTTCTTCCCTCTGGCCTTCTAATTTCCTTTGAGCTGAAATTTCTCATGTGTGATCTTAGTCTGAAGTGAGTTTATTAGCACTGTCACTTAAATCTCATCACAAGTGGCTTATACAATATTGAAGATAAAGTGCAGAATATTAAAGTATGCTTAGCTTAATAGTAAGACACAGCATCTACTATAGAGTTAATGATTATTAACCAATAACCCAAATGCTAAATATCTGGAGTTTTATGCAGCATAAACACCAGCCTCGGTTCTACAGAAACATGAGATGTTATTTTACTCATTTAAAGTCTAAGCGTCCAGAAGAGTGATTCCCCAGCCTTTTCATTATACCCTTTATTATTATCTACCCCTCTATGTATACATTTATTTTGAAGATTTTGCTTAGCAAGCAAATTTTGTAGAGTAAGAACTAATACAGTTTTATGTGTTTTATAAATAAAGACACATGTAACAGCCTATCAGAGCTTCTACCATTTATGAGAGAGGTTATCATACTTTGTTAATGTAACAATAAAGAGTAAAAAAGCTCAACTGGTTAAGTCCTGTGTAGCCCTAACTGGAGTAAAATAACTAATGTTAGGACTTTTTAAACATTAATAAGCACACAAAAAATCTTAAGTTGGTGGACACTTAGGGATCCAGAGATGAACTCCAGGTGGCAATCATTAGTTCCAGGAATTCTGCTCTTTTTTCCTATAGTTTTTAAATTAAACCTAGAGAACTAGTAGTATATTGTACTTATCATATACTTTTTCCTCAAGTTAGTTTGATATGCTTATACTTCCTCCTGCTCTACTTTCCTTTTGTGATATCATTGCATGAAATATCAAGTCATAATGGAAACTGGGTATTATTATTTTGCATGTCCTTCAAATAATGGTGATAAAATTAATAGTTAAGTTGATAGTTAAACCTAATAAATGCTTTCAGATAGATACAGTAGCAGATATATATTACTGATTCATAAGTTTTACAATTTGCTTCTTAAGCTAAATCATATTTGTCATTAGTTAATCTGACGATGGCCATATTTTAAAACCTTGAAGTGACATTTGTTATTGACATAGTTTAAATTGTTTCATATTATGCTAGTTTCTAAAGGTTTTCAAATCAATACTTTTTTAGGGACTCCCCTGGTGGTCCAGTGGCTAAGACTCTGTGCTCCCAATGCAGGGGGCCCAGGTTTGATCCCTGGTCAGGGAACTAGATCCCACATGCCGCAACTAAAAAGGTCCCGCATGCCGCAACTGAGACCCGGCACAGCCAAATAAATAAATAGATATTTTTAAAAATCAATACTCTTTTAAATACAGATAAAAATTATCCATATCATTCTATTATTTTAACTTTTTTCAAGTTTTCACTAGATGAAGAGTCTTCATTTGTCAGACTGCCATTTCTTCTAATTTGTATATAATTTTAAATCTCACAGTTGAACAATGAAAACACAGGATATGTGTCCCTATCACATGTGGCATATATTTTTTATTTTGCATAACATTAGCTTTGTTTTCTGCCACATAGTAAAGAGCTCAGGCTTTGAAGCAAGTCAGCCATGAGAATGAGTCTCTTCGGGATGCAATGCCCAGCAGGCTACTTCACTCAACTGAACTTCAGGGTCCTCATCCAACAGGACAAGCATTTCTCCATCACAGGTTTCCTATAAGACTAAGTGGTGAAAATAATCCATTATAAGGCACACAGCACAAAGCCTGCCAAAAAAGCTGCAAGCAATCACCACCACTATCCTTTAGAGCCCCGGGTAAGTCATCTTTCGGTGAAAACCGTGCCTCAGCCTCCTCCTCTGACTGGTATACTCCATCTGTATTTCTTTTATATTTATTACAGTTTTCTCATTGAGTTATTTTTTTGTTTTTTAGTTTTCCTGGCTAGGAAATAAAGAATATATAATGTAAGATGAGACATATCCCTATCAGCTATTTTTAAATAAATTTTTCTCCCAGACAGGCATCCAGTGAAAAACATACATATATTGAAAGTAGGTCCCCAGTAACTTTTGTGGACTGACATGGATCTTTGCCAAAGGTGAGGTATCCACCACCATTCTGTGGATACACCAAATACCCTGAGCTGGAACTCTTGGCTTATTAGCTTATCAGCACTTCCCAAACGTTGACAGACAAGCCTCTGCTGCAAACTGCTTCTGGCTGAGCAGCTTAGCACCTTTTCTCTTGGCAAGAGATGGATTTCCAAAACTAGGCTTTGATTCGCAAATACTTCCTTGACTAAATTCTAATTCTCTGAAGCTGACTTTTTTTACATCTTTCCCACAAAAGGGAGTTTGCTTCCCATACCTCTCACCAAAAAGAGGGCACTTTTTGTAAAGCTTATATTTACCATTGTTCTAAGACTATCAACTTGATAAGAATATAATTTGGACTATTTTTTCATTTAAAAAATTTTTAGATAGAAGTTTTGAAATGCAACCCTGTTCTCATCCTCTTGCATTTCATCAGGTGGAAAGAACCTGTAATTCTTCCTTCCTGAAGCAAAATATCCTTAAACAAAAAATAAAAGTAAGTAAAAGTGAAGGGAACAAGTATTTAAAAGAGTTATATTCCTTTCAATTTTAGTGTGTCCTCTATTGTCACACATTTGAAAATGAGGTTTTAAAAACTAATTTAAAGAAAGCCATAAAGTTGATGCTCAAGTCCTTATAAAAATATATTATCTTAACAGTGTTACGTGTGTGTATGTGTGTATATGTGTGTGACTGTGTGTATGTTTAACTGCCATGCTCAGCAAGCATTCTTTGTCAAAACAAACTACAAAGCTTTGGCACACAGAGTTTTGGAAACAGGGTTCTTATGACTGATATCAGAACTAAAAGCGCCAACAGGAGTGTCCATCCAGCACAAGTTTCTTTCTTCATTAACACTTCCCAATGCCCTACTGCAGTCCTGGTCCTCAGCGTCTCCACAGCGTGTCGCCCTGTCTTACATCTCCATCCCCTGCCCCTGCCCAATCCTACCATCCTTGCCTGTTTTCCTTTCTCAGCAACACATACAAATGGATGCAGCACGTTCAAACTAAAACATTATATTGATATATTCACCAACAGAATGAAAAAACTCAATGATAATCTAATGTTCCAAAAGAGTTATTTTTAGATGATGATTTAACCCTAGAGAAACAAACAGAATCCACCCTTGGCCACAATGGGTAAAGAGAAATGTGGAATTAAAAATGAAAAATAAAACAAATATCTTCTGTTGTTCATTTTTCTACCCTTTTCTTAACTAAAATTAATTCATTTCACTATTTCCCCATGCTAAAACAAGCTATAACCTTAATTACAAAGAGCTACTTCTAAGTTTGGGGGGGAAATGCTTAACTTAGCAAATATTTGAGGGCTTTCCCCCTAAAACCACATGTAAAACATAAGACAGTATAGCTTTCAAAAACTACAATCACATTACTTTTTCCAAAATTTAGTTTATTGTGTGGAATCATGTCGCTCACCACAGTTACTGATGAAAAGGTGGAGTCAAAAAAGGAAGTATGCTAACATTTAAATATAACACAAGTGTAATTAGGCAAACACTGTCTTCTGAGGAGAAAAATCAAAGCATGAGATTTACAGCACTTCATGTAGTAGAATCAACTTCAGAAACAAGGGCAGTTTCCAAGGGTTGAGAGGTGAATGCAGAGGGTGTCACTAAGCTTTTAGTTAGTCTCAAAGAGGTACCATTGTGGCTAATTATTTTCTTCTATGCTTCTGTCTATAAGCATTACACTTTTCACTTTTCTATGAAAAAAGACCCATAGAGTTAATGAGAACCATAAAGATTCCTTAATCAGCTTATATTGTGAAAGAGTATTAAAGTCTCCACTTTCACAACAGGCACATGAAATACACACTTTTATGATATATTACTAGCACAGGAACTTACATCTCTCTCCCCTTGAACCACCTGCAAATTTTAATAGTCATGTATTGCCAGGGTACCAGAAACTCATAAAAGTTTAACCTGCTAATTAACAAGGAGGTAAAGTTCCAGCCCTGTACCATAATTCGTTTGCTTCCAAGGTTTAGTCAGCAAAACCTAGAAAATATTCCCTTGGATTTTTTTTCCAAGGCAACTATATTCCAAGCCCGAATCCTTACCCAGGTCATCAAGAAGTAAAAGCACACAAATATATATATCAAAAATCATTTCCTTACAGAGGGCAAAAAGTTAGTGAAAATGTGCAGGTCTAAAAACAGATCTGATTATCTCCAAAAAGCCGCTATCCGAAGGATAGTACTTGGATTAGGTCACTCTTGTTTCAAACTCCATCTGTACCTTTCCTAGAGTTACTGCACTAAAGGTCTGTGCCTTGTTTCATTCTCTTTACCTAGGGGCTGCATTAGAAATTGTTATATATGTGTTAGGACTGTTTGTTCTTACATAAATATCCAAACCATGGTCTCAAATGTGGTGCCCACAAAATACAGAAATCTAAAGAAAGCACTGCAAGAAAGAAACAGCCTCCCAATTTTTGCCCGTAACAATGGGGATGGCTACTAACGACATTCCAGTAAGATGACTTCAGGCTATGTAAGTTTTGTAAAAGGCCCATTAGTGTCAGGGCCCTTGGTTTCAGTCCCAGCCCAGCCAGTCATACCAGGAATTACTACCGTATTAAGAAATTAGTTATTTTTCTGAACTTACAATACCAGGCAGAGCCATTTTCTTTTTTTGGTGTTTTATTTATATGAACTAGCCTCATAAGAGGGTAATTAAAAGATTTATGCCAGAAAACTAGTAGAGGTATTATATGATACCTGATTTTTCTATGGCTGAGAGAATATCTGCTTATGTGAAAGCCAACAGACAGACACTAGTTAAGAAGTAGTTCTTTCATTTACTCTTATTTTATTGAGTGCCTTCTGTAACTCAAGAACTAGGTACTGTAGGTACAGTGATAAAAAAGACAACACAACCTGGCTCTCGTGTATCTGATAATCTAGTGAGGACAAACCAGTAGTCTAGTTTTCAATATCTGCTGATTTTAAGAGAATTCACTTCTTTCTAGCATTAAATTCACACACCCCCCCCCCCACACACACACACAAATAATAACTCATTATATATAATTAGATTATATATATAATACATTATACATATATATAATCTCATTTAATCCTCCCAATAATTTCATGATGCAAATACTAGGTAAGTGTGAAGTTAAGTAACTTGACCATCGATACATAATTGAATATGGTAGAATTCAAACCCACTTCTGTTAAACTCCAAAGCATTTGTTCTTGTGACTTCACTATCTCTGTCTGAAAAATAATCTAGGATCTAATCTTAGAGGATCTCAATCTACCCAAATAAAGAAATTTTCTGCAGAATTTATTTATCTAGACAAAAGGAAACACAATCAGATTTCCTTTAACAACTGAGGATAGCATTATCCTTTTCCTTAACCATCTCTAGAGCACTGTCCCAGGTGAAATCTGAAAAGTACTTTTGCCAGTTTTACTATTGTTCTGTGGAATTGATGCATCCCCAATATTCTTACATTTAACTCATGAATGCTTCATAGAGTTTCAAGAATTTGAACCCCATGTAATTTACTAAATGCCTAGACACACTGTGCTAGGACTGTGTGAGCGATGGTTTTTTCAAAATTTTTTGGGGGGTCAGAGTATTACTCCCTGAACTGACCAATCACAGAAGGCTGGGCACTGCCTTTGAATCTCCTGTTCCTGTTTGTTAGTCACATATTTTGGGGTTCTTTTTTGCCTAAATATATGTCACCCTTTTAGATTTGTTACAGTAGCTGAAGACCTCAGAATGGAATCAATAGAAAAGCAAAAATTTAACATACAATGTTATTTGTCCCTAGTAAACAAAGGATACCTACTGCAGGGGATATTCAAAGTATACTTTCCTTCTGCAGAGAAGAAATGATTCTTGGGTCACAAAAAGAGATGATCAAGTAAAACTCAGAGTTTATTCTAGAAATAGAGCAAAGAACCCAATATATAAGTCAATAAAATCTGAAAATTAGGAAAGCTGTGTCTTCTCCAACAGATTTAGATGGAAGTGAGATCTAAAATAAAAGAAACAAGAATCAGATCTTGGACTTTGGGAGATTTAGACAGAAATATTGGGCTGGCCAAAAAGTTCATTTGGGTTTTTTGGTAAGATGTTATGGACAAACCCGAATGAACCTTTTGGCCAACCCAGTATATACAGTGATCAGAGATTTCAATAAGAGACTATCTAAGCTGTGTCCTACATTTATTGATGTACCTTTAATTGTTTACAGGCATATAGTTTATATAGTTGCATGATTATTTTTAAGGCATGTAACCAAGCTGTTTCTTTTGATTCATCTAAGAAGATTTATGTAGTATTCCTGGGAGCCTATTCTGGTGAATAATTTGAAACCATTAATATTTATGTATTTGCAGACAGTCATTCTTGATGTATTATTTCTAACAGCCAAAGAAAGAGATTGAGATATAATGAGGGAGAGGGAGAGAAAATCATATCCACATACCGTGCCTCGCCCTTATTATTTTCTGATCAAGCTCCATTCCCTTTGTTTTCTGTATCAGCCTTTCCATTTCCCTAACGTACCACATTCCTACAGTCCTCAACCTTCAAAAAAATTTTCCTCTGCCTGAAAGGTGTCTCCGTTCTTCATTTAACCAACACTTACTCATTCTTCAGGTTTCAGCTCGAACGCTACTTCTTCAAAAAACCTTACCTGACCTCCTTAGGGTGGATCAAGTCTCTGTTAAGTACCCTCATAGCAAGCTCTTCTTTTCCTTCACAACATTTATGGGATGTCTTAATTACATAGTTTCTTCTATAATTATTTGATGTGTTGCTCATGAAAGCAAGAACTCTAAAGGTAAGAACCACTGGTGCATCAGTTCAGAGCCTGGGACACAGTAGGTACTCAATAAATGTTTATGAGTGAAGCCAATTCATATACAGTTCATTTACCTATTCACTTATTCATTTATTTATATGTATTTACTCAATTCATTTTGCCATTCACTTTTAACAACTATATAGAGAGCAATTACTTGATGAGACACCATGCTAAACTCTGGGGTTAAAAGCAAATATATAGCAGACCCTGCCTTCACAGTACTCACAATCTAGATGAAAGATACAGGAAAATAATGAGTGTAATAAGGTACTTAAGCTTTATGATAGAAACATGGGAACACGTGGAAAGAAATACTTAAAAAATAGTTGTCTGTTCTTCTTCCCACAAATAAATTATTACTGATCAAATCATAAGACCTAATATGCCATTCTACAGTAATGACGATTTAACTAACCATAAGAGTAAATGAATTTCGTTATTGTATCTTGCATATGTTTCTATTTGAAATTAAATGGCAAATTAGCAATATCTTACCATGTAAGGATATACCTCACTGGATTTACATACCTAACTGGGAAACTTAAGTCTGTATGCACACACAGTCAATATAATTCCCTACTCCAAATTTGTAAATAAAGAAATTTTGTATCCAACTCTCAAAACATGCAATCAGATGTACAATAAGAAATGAAATGTAAATATATTTCCCTAAGCCACTAATTTGCTATCAAGCAAGGACTTTAAGGACCAAGCCGACTCTGACTCATAGCTGTGCAATTCTATGATTGCGTTTGCTTAAGCCACAAGCCAGCATTTTATATAATCACTGTGTTTAGAACATCAGATTTGCCGTGGATTTTATTTTAGACTAGCTATGCCACACCAAATTTTCTCTGTGAAGGTTAACATAATCTATATGGTGCTTTACTGAGTTTGTTCTTGAAAGAGATGCCTAACCAATGAAGAAGGGCAGAAAAACAACTTTCCATTCAACTTTTTTAGGTGCTGTTATACCTACAAATTCATTCCAACCATCAGCAATCACAAATATGAACCAGTCCCCCCATCTCCAGATCCATTATCAACCTTGCTGCAAGAGTGAGTTCTCTAAACCAACAATCTTATCATGCCTCTCACATGTCTGAAACCTTCTGATGGTTCTCCAACACATTCAGAATAAAATTCAAGTTCCTTGGCTAGGCAAACAAAAGCCTGCATGAACTGGCCCCTGTCTTCCACTCAGGCTCACCCACTACCTCACCCAATCTTGCATTTTATACTCTGCTGATTCTGAAAAGTTCATGGCTGCCTTTACACACTATAATGTCTCATGCCTTTGTGCCTTTGCCCATGCTCTTTCCTCAGCCCAGAACTTGCTCCTGTCCTGACTGGTATTCCTATTTAACCTTTAAGATTTACTTCAAGAGTTCTCTCCTGTAGGAGGCATTTTCTGAGCTTACTACCCAAGTTAGGTGACTTAGTTTCTTAGGACAATTTGAGATGCCTATCTTGTTATACTTATTATAATACATTATATTGATATGATCTGCTTACCTGTCATACTTCTGGCTAGACTACAAGATCCTTGAGAACTGAAGAACAGGAAAGCATGTCATTTTTCTGTATCTTCCAACCCACATCAGCCATGGTGTTTCATACAAGATTGGCGTTTAATAAATATTAGTCATTTCCTTTCTTAAAAAGATACTTAGGAATTTACAAAAGAGATTGGCAGGTGAGGAATTAGACAACTATATAGTCATAAATTGGGAAATAAATATGAGAAGTGCCACAAAGGAGTGTATGGATAAAGGCTGATAGGAGTTGAAAGAAGAAACTGATTGAGAAAACCAAGGAAGCCTTCCTACACAAAAGTTCTCTTGAATTGGGCCTCTCAGAATGGGTAAAATCTTGATAGGATGCAAAATGGAAAGAGGGTCAGAGGAAACACCTGTATAAATAAATCCCAGAAGCAGGTAATGACAGACTGTGAACTATGAGCAGTAACTCTGGCCAAGAGAAGTACAGGGAGCTGGATGGCGTGGAACAAAAATGAAAAGGAGGATAGGATAGGGTTAGAGCAATGGGGTTCTTTGAAGGCTCATGCATTTAATGAGTTTAGTTTCTAAGATGCAAGTAAGGGGGCTTCCCTGGTGGCGCAGTGGTTGGGAGTCTGCCTGCCGATGCAGGGGACACGGGTTCGTGCCCCGGTCCAGGAAGATCCCACATGCCGCGGAGCGGCTGGGCCCGTGAGCCATGGCCGCTGAGCCTGCGCTTCTGGAGCCTGTGCTCCGCAACGGGAGAGGCCACAAGAGTGAGAGGCCCGCGTACCGCAAAAAAATTAAAAAAAAATAAGATGCAAGTAAGGCAAAACCATTGCAGACTGTTGAGCATGGTTGTGACAAGAGGACAGAGCATTGTTCATTGCCTTTGTAATACTTGCTGAGGCATTAGAGCTATTTCCTGTCACCATCACAACCACGTCAGCTCTATCACTTTAAATATGCCTTAACAAGAGACACTAAGTATTATTATGCAAAGCACAAAGATCCCAGGTTAGAGAAGGTCCAGAAGAGCTGGGTCTTTTACAGAACAAGGCCACCCAAACCCCCAGCAATTTGCTCCCACCTCTTCTCCCCAGCTACATCTCCAATTGAGGTAAACAGCTGTAGAATCCTTCAAAGCAACTATGCAAAGGTGAAAAGGCAGGCCCAGTAGATGCATAAAGATGAGGGAGGAGCTGTCCTTTCTTTGAGTACAAATCCCTTTCAGGGATTCATCCCTGGAAGAGACCATCAGGTCATTTTGTTTTAGCCTGTAAAATCATAACTGTGTCATACTTTAAATAAATGCACAATTTTCATAAAAATTCCAATCCCAAGTAGTTTTCAAAGAGCAAATATTTGACATGCCACAACCAAAAGGACTAAAAGTAACTAAAGCTGGGCAAAATATAGGAAGACTTATTTCCCCCAGAACAGCCACAAACAGCCTAAAAATGATTAAGTTTAGATTTAAGCATTTCCCATCATTTTCATACCACAACTAAGGTTTCTCAGCCTAGCTTACGCAAATTGGACTGCTGTGTTTATTTAACATCTGATCGTTTAAACTAAACACTCATGCCCCACTCCATTAGGGAAAGAAAACCTAAGGGCAAAGTTATTTTTGCAAAATGCAGACTTGATTTACGTGACACAATCTCCAGTTCTTGAAGGAGTTGATCAATGAAGGCTACTCTTCCTTTTCCAGGCCTAATTATTTCCATCACATTTCTAAGTTCTCCTTCCTCTGCCTCACCTATCCAGCAGAGCCCTAATTCATCTCCATCCTGCTCTACTTGACTCACATTATTCCATGTATAAATTGATTCAGGGTTCTTGATTCTTCTATTTCTCACTGTCAGCATCCTTCCTCATTGCAGAAACTGTCCACTAAACTCATCCACTAACTTTCAAGTTCCCATTCACACCTCTTGGACAACCTCTCAGTGAATGTCCACATGTCTATTTCACAGAGAAACTAAGAGGTCATCTGATGGGAGGGAACACTGCCAACCTCGGGCTCCCACAACAATACACTTGTCTGACTCCACACCCATCCTTACCACTTGTCTCCCATATCAGTAGAAGGATGTGTCCTTCTCCCTGCCAATCACTATCCCAATCAATTCTATAGCTATTAGACAGCAGTCTAATAAATTCAGAAATTTATGTTTCTAACATGATGATCAAAAGTCCTTCTCGGGCTTCCCTGGTGGTGCAGTGGTTGAGAGTCTGCCTGTCGATGCAGGGGACATGGGTTCGTGCCCCAGTCTGGGAAGATCCCACGTGCCACGGAGCGGCTAGGCCCGTGAGCCATGGCCACTGAGCCTGCGCATCTGGAGCCTGTGCTCCACAACGGGAGAGGCCACAACAGTGAGAGGCCCGCGTACCGCAAAAAAAAAAAAAAAAAAAAAAAAGTCCTTCTCACAATTGTACACCACATGTCTATACTTTTTTATTGTAAAATTGAATTTTAGAATGGGAAATAAGTTCTTTACATTCCACCAAAGACCTTATAATTGTTTTTGCTTTTTCACCTTCATCCAAGACATGGCTCCACAGTAGCATGTTACTTCTTCTATCGAATACTGTCATTTCCCAATATCCACAGTAGCCATCGAAATAAAAATAATCCAAGAAAGACTCACCTACAACCTCTCCAAATCCCTGCAGTTTCTGATTCTTCCTTTGGGCTCTGAGGGGAATAAGCCAGTGTAAGGATGCCCTGGGTGCTTTTACACAAGGATGGTAAAAAAAGGGGATCCATTATCCCCTAAGCAACATTGCTGCTGCTCATTCTTATGATTCCCCAGCCTGAAGAAGTAGAGAAAGAAATGTGACTTCAAACTTACTGGGATCAGAGCTGCCTGCTATACAGGTGCCTGGGTGTGTTACGCAGCCCTGCTCCCAGCTTCTTTCCTGGAAAGTGGCCTGTAAATATCCTGGAGAGACAGAAGGGGTATGAAGTATCTTGCTGTCATACTTCACAAGACACACAGCAAACACTCTGCTGAACCTAAAGGGAAGAAGCCTGATTTTTGTTGATTAAAATGTCCTCATGATGCTCCTCTGAGAAAATGTGATGCTTGGGGAAAAGGAGCCTTGTGGATGAGAGAGATGAATGACAACCACTTTCTGGGTTGCTATGATATGCGTTGCCTCACTCACGTTTACTACTATGAAGTTCCCTTGTCAACAAACAAGTGAAAGCTGAGTTTTATTGTGTCTCAAACAATGAGTGCCATTTGTGTCAGATCTTAAAATCTATATTTAGCTGAAATTTTCCATACACTTTAGTTTTTCCTTCTGTACTCTTTATATCTCAGAATTTTTTTGTGGTTGTAGTAGAAATCTGGAAGAGAAAAGTGTCGTTTCCCCCCCTTTCTGTGACGCTGGGAATAACTCTCACCCTTGTAAATTTAGTACAGAAGCATGGGTTTTTTGGTTTCCCCATATTGTTTTACTCAGTACCACCTGATAAAAGGCTTATAGAAATTAGCTTTCCCACACACCACTGACCTGGGGAGCTATTTTTCAGCTTCATGAACAAGTCCAAAGGAGAGGAAATTATTTTTTATTAACCAGGTACTAAAAACTAAAGCCTTTTTGCTTGCTTCTTTCCACTGAGACCAGTAGGCAAAGGAAAAGAAATCCAACTGCAATAACTTTGCCCATAGACAGCTTTATTAAAATCTATAAGGTGAAAATTTTTAATAGAATCAAATAATCATAAAATATGTTAGGTATTTATGGTAAATACAACCATTATTATACACCTTCCTCCTGTGACACCACCCTTGGGAGAAAAGGATTTTGTGTGTTTCAAAAAGTGTGCTATTGTAAGGTGCACTTGGGCTCCTGTATTTAAGGTCAAGTTGCATTTTCCATTATAAACCCGTTTCCAGGGGTTCATTACTTTGTCATAAAAATCTGCTTGAGGCTGAAATATGGCATATAGAGTCTTAGCTCAGCAGCACATTCTTCTTAAAAATGTATCAGAATTGGCTAAACTCAGTGCAGTCACACTTAAATGATAAAATTATGGCTGAAATATATCCTAAAGAATCCAGTGGGCTAACAGAGCTCAACCAGTGAGTTGAGCAAAGGATCACACCCTCAATCTTATGTCTTTCCACTTGTCAACTCTAAGGATCTATAAAGTCCACCACAGTGCTTCTAAGCAAGGAAGCTGGCAAATATTTTAAGCTGTTAAAAGACAAAAGAAAAAAAAACAAGAAAAATAAACCCAACTCTAAGGCAGTGTTTTACTTTCTGAGGTTTAAAGTAGGAGTTTTCCAAGAACAAAATCTTGTTTTGTTTCATCAAAGTTTACATTGGAAATACTTTCTTCTCTACAGGGAAAATTAGAAGACAATTGAAAATGCAAAAAATACTGAATCAATCAAAAACCTGATGAGTTCCTTATTAAATAATGCTCATCTGTGATATGCCTTTTTTGAATAGTGTTCTGAATAGTTTTTGCTTACTTTAAAATACTGTTAGTTGAAGGGCGTGGTTCTTTGAATCAGTTGTGGAAAACAGTAATAAATTGAAGCCACAAGGGATATCTTCTAGGATTACGGCTCAGAAATACAAATTTACTTTGGAGTAAACTTGGAATTTAACATTTTGTATTGTAACCTTAGACAATCACTTAATCTCAGTAGGCTTCAGATTCCTTACCTGTAAGATGATGGAGTGGGATTCATTATTATTGAAACCCCTTCCAGTTTCCTCATCCTAGGATGAAAAATTTTACACTATACCTGGTTTGGAGGCTTGCTATTTTGTGACTTTGTGAAAATTACAACTCAGGAAGCTCCCTCTCTGGCCCTCCTGATTGATTTAGTACTACATATGGAGTCAATAATAATTGGGCACATGGAATTTTTTGTCATTTCTTTTCTGATGTAAACCTCATGACAACTAACTTTTGTTATCAAGTAATAAAGGGGGGAATGTCAGAGAGAATGTATGTCCATAAAGCAGAATGTTTAAAAATCACTTATATTTTAATTTTTCCATATATTTCATGAATTTTTAAAAGGGTATTGCATTTCTTAATGATGTCTGGCTTAGGTTAACATTAAAAGAATCTCGCATTCTCAAAGACATTGATTAACATAGAGAGGAGGGGAACCTGGATGTATTCTCAGGAGGTGATGGTATTTAAATTTTCCTAAAACACTAAATAAAATGAATGATCCACCTGCCCAAAATCCACCTAGGGAATCATCTCTATGGTGATCATACTTAGTGAGAAGCTTTATTGATTTCAGACTGCCACTTTGAGATTCTGTGACATGTTTTCCTTTCTGTAATAAACAAGTATTTGCTTGCCTCTCAGTGCACTCTGAGTTGAAAATACACTGGTGTTTTCACCAACTTCTTAATCAGCTTAGTGCTAATCTTTCAGTATCATTTTTCCTTTCTTGAGAAATGAAAACTATATGAACAATAACATACAATGACTACCCCTTCTGCCCTTATTCTCTTTCACACACCTTCAACAATTTATACCTGAATGCTTCTATCTCCATTCATATCCATTATCTCCCTTAATTACCTACTTTCCTGCATCCCAAATCTATTCCCTCTGTTCCCTTCTTGTTTCTGCCCAAAGATAGGAAACAAAAATGCTTTTTTTCCCAACATAACACTGACTTCTCTCCTTAGAAAAGGGAGGGGGGAGGCAATGAGGGAGGGCAGGCATTACATCATAAGATTAAAAAAAAGAAACCAAAGGAATTTGTTTTAGGAGAAGATGACAACCATCAGCCCAAGTTAATTCTACCATCAAAGTAAGCAAAAATGAATCAGGAGAGCTTGTATTTCCAAGGAGAACATGGTAACTGAAGTACTTTTCCCAGGTAAAATTCCAGTATTTAGCTGTCTTTACTGTATTGGCTGAGCACAATTATCACCATTAATCAGACACCTGGAACTTTTAAGCCTGGTCTCCATAAAGGAGTGTGAAAGTTAAGGGCATCATCTCTGAATAGTGCCAGTCAGGGGTAAAAATTAACACCTTGACCTCCATCCTTTAAAACAACTTACAGGGACAGAATCAAGTTCAACTAAAAAGGCAAGGGAAGCCTCAAAGGATAAATAAAGTTACAGAGGAGAATGTATGGGGAGGGTATGAGAGAGGGAAATATCAAATCCTCTTTGATTCTAAGCTGTTCGGGATATTAAGCTGTTCGGGATATGTGCACATCCCGTGTCTCATGCAATGGCATGAGCTCATCTATACTATTCCTGTTCCCTCTATAACAGCACCCTGCTAGGACCTGCCTAGTCCTTACCATTTCTGCAATCATCTTATACATAATTTTAACCTATTTATTGTTAGTCTCCCTCATGAGAATGTAAGTTCTATATGAGCAGGACTTTGTGGTTTAATTTGTATGTACTCCCAGTGCACAGTATAGTGCCTGGCACACAGTGTCCCTCAAGAAACATTTGTGTTAGGAAGGGAGGGTGGGGAATGAGAGGGAGATTTGGGGAAATGACAATTTGACAGTCATTGTCAGGAAAATCTACTTAGCTAGTAATAGTACTAAAAGATTGCCTTTTCCCTACATTCTTCCTAACATAATATAAAGTATAATTCAAAACATTGTAATTCATCATGTGAGAAAACATAATCTAAGGTAGAATCAACTACTAGGCCAAAATATAAATTTTCAAAAGAAGGTCTCTCCCAAGGTTTTCTCACTAAAAAAATTTTTATTAAATATTATGGTGTCAACACAAAATTCTACAATTCTAGAATTGTGAAGCAAATTAGAAGATTCAGTCTTCTCTGAAATATTATAATGGCCTTGGGGAAGCAGTGGTTGAAAGATACATGTTTAAAAAGTCTGATATGTAGGGCTTCCCTGGTGGCGCAGTGGTTGAGAGTCCCCCTGCCGATGCAGGGGACACGGGTTCATGCCCCGGTCCGGGAAGATCCCACATGCCGCCGAGCGGCTGGGCCCGTGAGCCGTGGCCACTGAGCCTGCGCGTCCGGAGCCTGTGCTCCGCAACGGGAGAGGCCACAACAGTGAGAGGCCCGCGTACCACAAAACAAACAAACAAACAAACAAAAGTCTGATATGTGTTGGCAATGTCAAGTTTCCAACACATAGAATACTCCTCTTATGTAATCATAAGTAATATTGAAGAAATCCAATCTCAGAGAACCACACCTGAGAATGTTCTAACAAAGAATGCTCTCCTTCCCAAAAGAGTGCAGAGATATTTACAACAATTCCCTTTTGGAAGGCTTAGGTTGCTAAAAATGTAAATGTGAAAATGTCTGGTATAATTAATTTCTTCTGCAATTCCACAACCTACATACACATGATACACCCAATACACATGTACATCATCTTCCAATATGGAAAATGTACAAAATGAGTCTCAGTCCAAATAATTAATGATACTGCTTTATACTTATGTAGCATTTCATACATTATCTCATTTAATCTTTAAAATAACTTTGTAAGGTTGATAAAATTACCCCTATTTTAAGGTTAAATTACTTGCCCGGTCACACAGCTAGTGGTAGGACCTTGATTCAAAGCCTGAACTTACTTCAACTATCACGTTTGTCCAGTTTATTGTAACTGCCTCTATACCCCACAGTATTTTAACTAAAATAATCCTCTCTTGATAGGATGTCAAACATAGTGCAATTATCCATTTAAATCCACATTGTAAAATTACTATCATTTTTACAGAAATTTTTCTTGTAAATCATGTCAACTATCACGTTAATCAGAATATTACTAAATTTCCCAGTATTTGTATATTTAACTCAGGGATGGTTTTTTTATTTTGTTAAATTATGGTAAATAAAAATTTAAAAACTAAAATACATAAATATTTAAAAATACATAAATAACTAAGTTACTGATGGATTTTTAAAGTGTCCTTCGATGTAAGAAGCAACACACTCATACATTTAACAGTTCTGCTAAACCTTTACTTTGCAGTCTCATAAGTAGTAGTCCTATTACAATTTGGCATGCATGAAATCTGCAGAGTGTAGCTCTGAAACAATGAATTTCCACAGAGAAGGAATTTAGTATATTGGTAAACTTTGATCCTTGGATCTGCTTCAGAATAAGCTGTGGAATTTTCCACACATAGATACAGACAGATACACACACACATGCATGTGCACACACATCCGGGCCCCATCCCCTTGAACTACTAAATTGGAATTTCCAAAGCCCAGCCCCAATATACATATTTTTAAGAACTTCACAGGGGATTCTGATTAAGAATCAAGATTGAGAACCAGTGCTATGAAGTATAACATTAATTTCCTCCAACAATTTTTCAAAATAATATTTATGGCATTACAGAAAAATGATGCTGAGCAGTATCTTTAAGGATTTCAGCCTTTGCTGCCTCTCAGCATTTCACAATCACACCACTCCCAATATGCACAACTTTCCCAGCCTTCATTTTAACTTGTTAAAATCAACAAGACACCTACAGAATTTTAGTAATAAAATTAAGACAGCCCCCACCTCTCAGCGTCCCCTTCACAAACAAGGTATGATTGGAAAGGATAGCCTCTTCCTAAATATTTAAGGCCCCTTGTAGAAAAGCTAAGTGGAGATTATTTAAAGACTTAAGTACACAGAAACCTGACACACTCATTTTTAATGGGGAGGTAGACTGTTGTTTATTTAGCTTTTGAAATCTATCCTAAATTTGGCTTTATGGAACCAAAAAAGTCTAGCTTTAAATTAACAGACTGCCTTCTACTGTCCAAGGGATAATTTGAACTTCACTGAGACATGTCTATGAATGGAAGTAAAAATAACTCACATTAAGTGCTAAGCACTTCCCCACATGCATTTCACTTCCCACAAGGCCCATTGTTCCACGCATTGCTTTTAAGCAGCCTGTAGGAAATTTTCACTGAAACAATTTCCCATAACCGAGGAAAGCAAGGCCAAAATGATTTCACTTAAAAAAAAAAAAAAAAAAACAGAAAAAAACTTTGCAAGCTTTCAGCATCTAGGGTATTAAGAGCAGCTCTGTCAGAGTAGCAGGAATGGGAAATGGAAGGCTCACACAATACTCAAATATTCGGCCGCTTTAATTTTAGCTTACTCTCCTCCTGCCCTTCTAAACAAAAATCTACCCCAGATGAAGTGTTCTGCTTCCCATTCCCACCCCACTTCATCCATTCTTTTAAAAGCTTAGTTTTAAACTTAGAAATATTTCAAATATCCAGAAAGGTAACAAAAATAATATAAGAAGCATTCCTGATTTAAAAGAGGTTAGTATCTTTGCCTATTTTCTTCAAATCTCTGTTATCCACCCTTCTCCTTTACTATCCAGGTCGAATCTATCTTATGGAAACGTCCCTAATCATTTCACGCCAGAATGATCTCTTCTCCAAAACTCTTTTTTCTCCTAATTCTAACTTTCACCAATTCTACATTTAATCTTTCATCCAGGATAGGTCTTATGAACTTTACTAGTTTAATTCACTCTCTACCTTGCCTGAATTAATTTCTTTACTGCTTGCTGATTCACAGGTTTTCTCTTTCATCTTGAATCAATTTATGTTTTTCTTTTTAAAAAATCAATTTTATCTGTTCTTAAAATTATTGACACATAGCTTTTCTTATGTCCCTATGATTTTAATATCCTTACCAAAGTATTATTATGCCCATCCCCTTTCCTAATGCCATTTACATGTATCTCCACACATTTTAAAAAATAAATCTTGGCAGAATTTTGTCTATTTTACTACTCTTTTCAATTATTTTTTGTCAGTCATGTCTAAACCTACATTCAGCACTTACCGTCTTTCATGCCTTTTGAGCCTTCTACTGGACCGTTTACCCTGAATGTCACAGTCCAGCAAACAAAGAGGGTCAGCAGGAAAGTATATTCAACTGTTTCCCTTGGCCCTCCTCTGGCTTTTTTTGAGGTTAAACTACATGCAGTTGAGCCCTCCTATGTGAAAAGTGAAATGCCATGTCCTCTAACAAAATAAAAAGCATGAAATGTAGGTCCCTAACTTCAAAGCCTTTGCTGATAATAGGGCAGAATATTAAAAATGCCAATAATAAAATGATGCAGATGTGTGACACACAGAAGTTAAGCTCTTACAGTTCTGAGAAAAATCACATTACTTGGACAACAGTGGTCAGGGAAAGTGACAACATGAGACTAGGATTTAAATTAATAATATAAAAATTACAATAATAGCAACAGTTTTCATTTACCAAACACCTATATGTGCCAGTTACTGAGATTAGTGCTACCTACACAGAACACATATTCTGTGTGTGTGTAAGTGTGTGTATATATAACGGAGGATTCACAGCAAACTTGTAGGTCGTGAAAATAATCCCAGTTTGCAGGGAATCTACAGTCAAGGTAGACTGAGAAACTCGCTCAGGAGACACTACTTGTAAATTGTGGTGCTGGGATGAGAACATACATCTGACAACCGCTCTCTTTTCACTCTATCTTGCTTACCTCATTCAAGAAGGTGTCAGCTAAATTATGAGGATGAGAAAGTCATTTACTGTAAGGGAAAATACATAAGTGAAGGTAAAAGTATGGGAAAGGAAAAGTTACATGGAGGAAATAGTGACTAATAATAAATAACAGGCAACATTTACGAACGGCTTAGTTCATGCTGGGCTTCATGCTTAGCTCTGAGCATTAACTTGGATAAATTCACGTAATCCAGAAAACAACCTGATGAGGTACTATTCCCCTCATTTTACAAAGTGGAGACATTTTGGGAAAGTTCTCAATGCCATCAAATGTAGTTCACTAGTGTGTCTTCTGGGGATGCTAATTTGCTTGTAGTATCGATAGTGATGTGTGAATAAAAGGATTTGATGCTCAATCAGTGAGGAGGATGCAGGGTTAAATCCAGGTAAACAGGTTGCTTTGTGGCAGGGCTTTTCAGAACCTTTAAAATATACTATCATGCAATCTTATATTACTAAGAAAAAGACAGTGCGCAATGTTTTCTAACTTCTTTGACCAATAAATAGTTATTTTTACAGAGTGGCTGGTGACACTTAGAGTCTCCTAAGTGACTTCTCCATGGTCATGCAGCTGATTGCCATGAACTTGAAGCCACAATTGAAGATCTCTGGCTGCTAGGCCATGCCTTGTCTAGGCACAGATAGTGAAAAATCTTGTAAGGTATCCTATGGAAAATGTACAGTAATTTCAGCTTTTATGAGCAGGAAAAAGCAGGGTACAGAATATACTGAAGTGGAGACACATTAACTGCCATTACAAAACTACTGCTGGAATTCAGAAATGACATGCCAAGTCGCCTAGACTAGGAGGAGGCAGAAAGAAAAAGCAAGAAGCAAGAATAAAATCAAACATTCAAGAACAGAAGTAAGTAAACCTTCAGAGTTGCTATGAACTGGTAGTTCCGTGAGAGACAGAACCTGCTGACCTGCTAGGATCATAGGCAAAATTCTGCAGAAACCTAAGACCTCCTCTCCAGTTCTGTCAGCTTATTCCAGGTAGTAGTCAGCTGCCGAGAGCCACACAAACATCATCTCATCATTATTTAAGAATTACTTTTAAATATAGCTATATTCTTTCCCCACAAAAGCCAGGAAAGTCATGATCAAACCTTTGAACAAATTTTTCATTCTCATGCTTGCCTCATGCCCCACTGCCTTCCTCCTCAATCATTCGTGTGTGTGTGTGTGTGTGTGTTGTCTTTCTTTCTCCAGGGGCAAGCACAATTGAGACCTAAAAATACCTTATATTTTCAAAACAACTATACTAATTGATGTGTGTAGAGAACATGTTAGTCATATTCACAAAATGCCAAAATAAATAAAACATTACATCCTCAGGAAGTCACACACTCTTTAAAGCATATAAACATAGAGACTAACTTTTATTAACCACCCTTTCCTTTGCTAGATTAAAAAAATCAGAATAGTTATATCTTCCAGAATATCACATGATAGTAATCATTACTTCACAGTTTCTTTTTTGCCTTTTGGTCCTTTATCATCTAGTCACTAAGTCCAACTGCCATTCCAGTAGTCGTATTCTTTTTTCTTACGCATATCCTTGACACACTTAAATTCTTTCCCAGAATCTTGTGGCAGAGACTACCAGCTAATTACTAAAAGCTTCTCTCCTCCTACTATACACATCCCAGCCTCCCTTGCAGTTACATGAAACAACAATATTTTCTCCAATGGAACGTAAGCAGAAGTGACCTGTGCTACTCCAAATCTAGCCTCTACAGAATGACCATGAGTGATGCTCCATATGCTCTCTCCCAGTGCTTCGGTAACACTGGAAGCTATGTGTGAAAGATTTCAAAACTACCATCACTATGGGTCCATAGGAGAGGAAAGATGTTGTACTGATTTAATCTCCTATAACCCAAAGATTCTGATGTCAATGAGAAATAAAATCTTATTGAAATAATCCACTGACATTTTCGGGTCTCTCTGTTATCACACCCAGCCTAGCTTCACGAAGAAATTAATTGACCACTGGAAATGGAATGGGACCATAACAAAGGCCCAAAACTTTAATATTGGCTTAGTGGTCAGAATCAAATAGCAAGAAAACAGATATAACAACTGGAAAGCTGGTGGTTCATGCTACCAAAAAAACATTTAGTAAGACTGAAGCCCACAGTTTCTCAAAAGGCAATGCAACTGCCTAGTGAACTTGAAGCTCTAGAGAAAGAAGCTGCAAAAGGCCATCGGCGTCTATTATTTGTTCCTTGATGCTTAGTGCAAGGTATGACAAGGAAGAGATGAGCTCAGACAACACTTAACTACTTTGGAGACAGAAATGAAAAGGAGTAGAGAGTTCAGAAATTTAGGACTATACAGGATTGAAAAATAAGACTGCTTCTGATCCCCAAATACCAAAAATAAATATAACTGTACAAGGCTTTAAACAAAAAAATCAATTAAAAGTTCCCAATTAAACAAAAATACTTAATCCTGTAATGAAAATAAGACTGTAGCTAGTGCTACCCCTGCCACTTTCCCCAGCCTTTGTTTCAGGTGGATTCATGATGGCCACCATTGAATTAAGAAAGATGCATAGAGGACCTTCAGGATGGCAGAGGAGTAAGACGTGGAGATCACCTTCCTCCCCATAAATACATCAGAAATACATCTACATGGGGAACAACTCCTAGAGAACACCTCCTGAATACTGACAGAAGACCTCAGACTTCCCAAAAGGCAAGAAACTCCCCACGTACCTGGGTAGGGCAAAAAAAAAAGAAAAAACACAGACAAAAGAATAGGGATGGGGCCTGTACCTCTGGGAGGGAGCTGTGAAGGAGGAAAAGTTTCCACACACTAGGAAGCCCCTTCACTGGTGGAAACAGGAGGTGGGTGGGAGGAAAACTTCAGAGCCACGGAGGAGAGCGCAGCAACAGCGGTGCAGAGGGCAAAGCAGAGAGATTCCCGCACAGAGGATCAGTGCCGACCAGCACACACCAGCCTGAGAGGCTTGTCTGCTCACCTGCCGGGGTGGGTGGGGGCAGGGACCTGAGGCTCGGGCTTCGGAGGTTGGATCCCAAGGAGAGGACTGCGGTTGGCTGCGTGAACACAGCCTGAAGGGGACTACTGTGCCACAGCTAGCCGGGAGGGAGTCCAGGAAAAAGTCTGGAACTGCCTAAGAGCCAAGAGACCATTGTTTCCGGGCGTGTGAGGAGAAGAGATTCAGAAGACTGCCTAAACGAGCTTCAGAGATGGGTACAAGCTGAGGCTATCAGCGTGGACACCAGAGATGGGCATGAAACGCTAAGCCTGCTGCTGCAGCCACCAAGAATCCCGTGTGCATTCCATAATGGAAGCGGTGGACTTTGGGAGCAACTGTAGACTTGGAGTTTGCTGTATGTGACTGACTACTTTCTGATTTTTATGTTTATCTTAGCATACTTTTTAGCTCTTGTTATCATTGGGGGATTTGTTTATTGCTTTGGTTGCTCTCTTTTTTGTTGTTACTTTAAAATTTTTTTATTTTAATAATCTTTTTTATTTTAATAACTTAATTTTTTTTACTTCCCTCCTCCTACCTCCCTCCTTTGCTTCCTTCTCTTTCTCTTTCTTTCTTTCATTCTTTCTTTCTGTCTTTCTTTTTCCCTCTTTCTTTCTTTCCTCCCTTCCTTCGATGCTTCCTTCCTTCCTTCCTTCCTTCCTTCCTTCCTTCCTTCTTTCTTTCTCCCTTTCCTTCTGAGCAATGTGGCTGACAGGGTCTTGGTGCTCCAGCTGGCTGTCAGGTCTGTGCGTCTGAGGGGGGAGAGCCAAATTCAGGACATTGGACCACCAGAGACCTCCTAGCCTCACGTAAAATCAATCGGCGAGAGCTCTCCCAGAGATCCCTGTCTCAACTATAAGACTCACCTCCACCCAATGGCCAGCAAGCTCCAGTGCTGGACACCCTATGCCAAACAACTAGCAAGACAGGAACACAACCCCACCCATTAGCAGAGAGGCTGCCTAAAATCATAATAAGGAAACACATACCCTAAAACACACCACCGGACTTGATCCTGCCCACCAGAAGGACAAGATCCAGCCTCATCCATCAGAATACAGGCACCAGTCCCCTCCACCAGGAAGCCTACACAACCCACTGAACCAACCTTACCCACTGAGGACAGACACCTAAAAACAACAGGAACTACGAACCTGCAGCCTGTGAAAATGAGACCCCAAACACAGCAAGTTAAGCAAAATGAGAAGACAGAGAAATATGCAGCAGATGAAGGAGCAAAATAAAAACCCACCAGACCAAACAAATGAAGAGGAAATAGGCAGTCTACCTGAAAAACAATTCAGAGTAATGATAGTAAAGATGATCCAAAATCTTGGAAATACAATGGAGCAAATATAAGAAACGTCTAACAAGGACCTAGAAGAACTAAAGAGCAAACAAACAATGATGAACAACACAATAAATGAAATTAAAAATTCTCTAGAAGGAATTAATAGCAGAATAACTGAGGCAGAAGAATGGATAAGTGACCTGGAAGATAAAATAGTGGAAATAACTACTGCAGAGCAGAATAAAGAGAAAAGAATGCAAAGAATGGAGGACAATCTCAGAGACCTCTGGGACATTAACACACCAACATTCGAATTATATGGGTCCCAGAAGAAGAAGAGAAAAAGAAAGGGGCTGAGAAAATATCTGAAGAGATTATAGTTGAAAACTTCCCTAATATGGGAAAGGAAATAGTCAATCAAATCCAGGAAGCACGGAGAGTCCCATACAGGATAACTACAAGGAGAAACATGCCAAAACACATATTAATCAAATTAACAAAAATTAAATACCAAGAGAAAATATTAAAAGCAGCAAGGGAAGAGCAACAAACAACATACAAGGGGACCCCCTAAGGTTAACAGCTGATCTTTCAGCAGAAACTCTGCAAGCCAGAAGGGAATGGCAAGACATGTTTAAAGTGATGGAAGGGAAAATCCTACAACCAAGATGATGCTACCCAGCAAGGATCTCATTCAGATTAGACGGAGAAATTAAAATCTTACAGACAAGCAAAAGCTAAGAGAATTCAGCACCACCAAACCATCTTTACAACAAATGCTAAAGGAACTTCTCTAGGCATGAAACACAAGGAAAAGACCTACAATAACAAACCCAAAACAATTAAGAAAATGGTAATAGGAACATACATATCAATAACTACCTTAAATGTAAATAGATTAAATGCTCCAACCAAAAGACATAGACTGGCTGAATGGATACAAAAACAAGATCCGTATATATGCTGTCTACAAGAGACCCACTTCAGACCTAGGGACACACCCAGACTGAAAGTGAGGGGATGGAAAAAGATATTCCATGCAAATGGAAATCAAAAGAACGCTGGAGTAGCAATTCTCATATCAGACAAAATAGACTTTAAAATAAAGACTATTACAAGAGACAAAGAAGGACACTACATAATGATCAAGGGATAAATCCAAGAAGAAGATATAACAATTGTAAATATTTATGCACCCAACATAGGAGCACCTCAACACATACGTCAAATGCTAACAGCCATAAAATGGGAAATCGACAGTAACACTATCATAGTAGGGGACTTTAATACCCCACTTTCACCAATGGACAGATCACCCAAAATGAAAATAAATAAGGAAACACAAGCTTTAAATGACACATTAAACAAGATGGACTTAATTGATATTTATAGGACATTCCATCCAAAAATGGCAGATTACACTTTCTTCTCAAGTGTGCAAGGAACATTCTCCAGGATAGATCATATCTTGGGTCACAAATCAAGCCCAGGTAAATTTAAGAAAATTGAAATCATATCAAGTATCTTTTCTGACCACGATGCTATGTAACTAGATATCATTTACAGGAAAAAAACTGTAAAAAATACAAATACATGGAGGCTAAACAATACACTCCTAAATAACCAAGAGATCACTGAAGAAATCAAAGAGGAAATAAAAAAATACCTAGAAACAAATGATAATGAAAACACGAAGACCCAAAACCTAAAAAGCAAAAGCAGTTCTAAGAAGGAAGTTTATAGGAATACAATCCTACCTCAAGAAACAAGTAACATCTCAAATAAACAACCTAACCTTACAACTAAAGGAATTAAAGAAAGAAGAACAAAAATCCCCAAAGTTAGCAGAAGGAAAGAAATCATAAAGATCAGATCATAAATAAATGAAAAAGAAATGAAGGAAACAATAGCAAAGATCAATAAAACTAAAAGCTGTTTCTAAGAGAAGATAAACAAAATTAATAAAGCATTAGCCAGACTCATCAAGAAAAAAAGGGAGAAGACTCAAATCAACAGAATTAGAAGAAAAAAGGAGAAGTAATAACTAACGCTGGAGAAATACAAAGGATCATGAGAGATTACTACAAGCAACTATATGCCAATAAAATGGACAACCTGGAGGAAATGGACAAATTCTTAGAAAAGCACAACCTTCTGAGACTGAACCAGGAGGCAATAGAAAATATAAACAGACCAATCACAAGTAATGAAATTGAAACTGTGATTAAAAATCTTCCAACAAACTAAAGTCCAGCACCAGATGGCTTCAAAGGTGAATTCTATCAAACATTTAGAGAAGAGCTAACATCCATACTTCTCAAACTCTTCCAAAAAATTGCACAGGAAGGAACACTCCCAAACTCATTCTACGAGGCCACCATCACCCTGATACCAAAACCAGACAAAGATACTACACAAAAGAAAATTACAGACCAATATCACTGATGAATATAGATGTAAAAATCCTCAACAAAATACTAGCAAACAGACTCCAACAGCACATTAAAAGGATCATACACCATAATCAAGTGGGGTTTATCCTAGGAATGCAAGGATTCTTCAATATACACAAAGCAATCAACGTGATACACCATATTAACAAACTGAAGGATAAAAAACATATGATAATTTAAATAGAAGCAGAAAAAGCTTTCAACAAAATTCAACAACCATTTATGACAAAAACCCTCCAGAAAGTAGGCATAGAGGGAACTTACGTCAACATAATAAAGGCCATATATGACAAACCCACAGCCAACATCATTCTCAACAGTGAAAAGCTGAAACCATTTCCACTAAGATCAGTGCCCACCCTCACCACTAATGTTCAACATAGTTTTGGATGTTTTAGCCACAGCAATCCGAGAAGAAAAATAAATAAAAGGAATCCAAATCAGAAAAGAAGTAAAACTGTCACTGTTTGCAGATTACATGATACTATACATACAGAATCCTAAAGATGCTCCCAGAAAAATACTAGGATTAATCAATGAATTTGGTAAAGTAGCAGGATACAAAATAATGCACAGAAATCTCTTGCATTCCTATACACAAATGATGAAAAATCTGATAGAGAAATTAAGGAAACACTCCCATTTATCATTGAAACAAAAGAATAAAATACCCAGGAACAAACCTACCCAAGGAGACAAAAGACCTGTATGCAGAAAACTATAAGATGCTCATGAAAGAAATTAAAGATGATACAAACAGATGGAGAGATATACCATGTTCTTGGAATGGAAGAATCAACATTGTGAAAATGACTATACTACCCAAAGCAATCTACAGATTCAGTGCAATCCCTATCAAACTACCAATGGCATTTTTCACAGAGTTAGAACAAAAAAATTTCACAATTTGTATGGAAACACAAAAGACCCCGAATAGCCAAAGCACTCTTGAGAAAGAAAAACTGAGCTGGAGGAATCAGGTTCCCTGACTTCAGACTATACTAAAAAACTACAGTAATCCAGACAGTATGGTACTGGCACAAAAACAGAAATATACCTCAGTGGAACAGGAAGAAAGCCCAAAGATAAACCCATGCACATATGGTCACCTTATCTTTGATAAAGGAGGCAAGAATATACAATGGAGGAAAGACAGCCTCCTCAATAATGGTGCTGGGAAAACTGGACAGCTACATGTAAAAGAATGAAATTAGAACACTCCTTAATACCACACACAAAAATAAACTCAAAATGGATTACACACCTAAATATAAGGCCAGACACTATAAAATTCTTAGAGGAAAACATAGGCAGAACACTCTATGACATAAATCACAGCAAGATCCTTTTTTTTGACCCACCTCCTAGAGAAATGGAAATAAAAACAAAAATAAACAAATGGGACCTAATGAAACTACTTTTGCACAGCAAAGGAAACCATAAACAAGATGAAAAGACAACCCTCAGAATGGGAGAAAATATTTGCAAATGAAGAAACTGACAGAGGATTAATCGCCAAAATATACAAGCAGCTGATGCAGCTCAATATCAAAAGAACATACAACCCTTGGGCTTCCCTGGTGGTGCAGTGGTTGAGAGTCCGCCTGCCGATGCAGGGGACATGGGCTCGTGCCCCGGTCCGGGAAGATCCCACATGCTGAGGAGCAGCTGGGCCCGTGAGCCATGGCCGCTGAGCCTGCGTGTCCGGAGCCTGTGCTCTGCAATGGGAGAGGCCACAACAGTGAGAGGCCCATGTATCGCAAAAAAAAAAAAAAAACAAAAAAAAACATACAACCCAATCCAAAAATGGGCAGAAGACCTAAAAGGACATTTATCCAAAGAAGATATACAGATTGCCAACAAACACATGAAAGGATGCTCAACATCACTAATCATTAGAGAAATGCAAATCAAAACTACAATGCGGTATCACCTCACACCGGTCAGAATGGTCATCATCAAAAAATCTACAAACAATAAATGCTGGAGAAGATGTGGGAAAAAGGGAACCCTCTTGCACTGTTAGTGGGAATTTAAGTTTATACAGTCACTATAGAGAACAGTATGGAGGTTCCTTAAAAAACTAAAAATAGAACTACCATATGACCCAGCAATCCCACTACTGGGCATATACCCTGAGAAAACCATAATTCAAAAAGTCATGTACCACAATGTTCATTGCAGCACTATTTACAATAGCCAGGACCTGGAAGCAACCTAAGTGTCCATCAACAGATGAATGGATAAAGAAGATGTGGTACATATATACAACGGAATATTACTCAGCCATAAAAAGGAATGAAATTGGGTCATTTGTAGAGACGTGGATGGATCTAGAGCCTGTCATACAGAGTGAAGTAAGAGAAAGAGAAAAACAGAAAGAGAAAAACAAATACTGTATGCTAAGACATATATATGGAATCTAAAAAAAAAAAATGGTTCTGAAGAACCTAGGGGCAGGACAGGAATAAAGATGCATACGTAGAGAATGGACTTGAGGACACGGGGAGGGGGAAGGGTAAGCTGGGACGAAGTGAGAGAGTGGCATGGACATATATATACTATCAAGTGTGAAATAGATAGCTAGTGGGAAGCAGCCACGTAGCACAGGGAGATCAGCTCGGTGCTTTGTGACCTCCTAGAGGGGTGGGATAGGGAGGGTGGGAGGGAGATGCAAGAGGGAGGGGATATGGGGATATATGTATATGTATAGCTGATTCACTTTGTTATACAGCAGAAACTAATACAACAATGTAAAGCAATTGTACTCCAATAAAGATGTTTTTTTTAAAAAAAACAAACATTTGTTACTGGTTTGCAATGAGAAGGGGATAGCACCTAAGAGCAAGAGACAGAAACACTGATAAAAATTTGACACAGTCCTTTTATATCTGTTGAATCTAACCCAAAAAATCAAGGCTTGGAAAAAAAAAAGACGCATAGAAGATAGAAGGAAAGATAAAAAGCAGAGTTCACTGTGTTTAAAAAAACGTTGAGAGTGGCCATGGAACTGACTGGAAGCAATATCTCAGAAGCCGATTAAATTTCTGAGAGAACTGTTAAAGAAACTAGGAGCCTCTAGTAAAAGAAGTAGCTATCTGAATTTCTACAAGGCACTCTGACGATAGTCATCAAAAACTTTTCTTCCTTCATTTCTCTTCTATCCTCGGAAGCTGTGTGAAAAAATACTGGGACTCCAAACTTACGTTAATGGGAAGTGGGCTGGGAAAGCTACGTAGCCCTGACACTGGGCACCTTCCTCTTTGCCCACTGCAGATGTTTTCGTGGAGGCTCATGAACAGGCAGAACTTTCCAGAGGATTGTAGCAGAAGCCATTGAGAATATAAATAAAATACGCTGGGGACAATTTGAGAAGTATCATTTGATTACCTTAGCCACATAGACAAACACACCAGGGTGTTTTTGGGTCAGAATATTTATATTGTTTTCATAAAACAATCCCACATGGTTAAGTTGGTTAAGTGAAACAGATTCTTCTCTCCTGGATAAGATGAACTCCCACACCTCCTATGTATAATTTAAAATATTCTTACTAGAATTTAAAACTAAAATTTCAGTAACCAGAGAAATAATTCAGAAATCACTAAGTTACTTCAATCTAGTGAATGGAAAGATTTTTTTTTCTTTTTCCCCAGTAACGTAATTTTAAAAGCAAAAAAATATTGTTTTTTTTTCAAATAATGAGTTGATATAATTTGTTATATTACTCACATACACACAATCCCTATAACAAAGCATATAACCACATCATACTATTGGGATTAGTATCAAAAATGCCAAGACAGGAGACGCTTTTATCAATAATTTATCCTATACACCAACTACCATTATTATCATTTCATCATTTTCTTTTGCCACTGATAGGAAAGGTTTTTAAAAATTCACACTGCCTTAGTTATTTCTAAAATTCTAAAGAGAAGCAATGTTCCTACACCACTGATTTGGCTAGAAGTACTAATTTCAGTTGGAATTTCTCTCTGTTCAGCCTACCTCCTTCCTCATTTTCTATGAGTAGTCAAAATAGCAGAGTATCACTTTTGGAGTGACATGGCATTTCAGGAAAAGCCCACACGACAACTGTTTAAAATATTTTTTGCAAGCTTCTGACTGAGAAATACAACACAGACAATTTGGAGAAGGATTTAATTATACTCAGATTCTATAATAGCAGGAGAGAATAAGATGTGGGAATTAAAAAAAAAATGGACAAGATTATGAATCCAGCATTTAATTGAGCACCTTCTACGTGCAAGACTTCTCATTGGGAACCAGCTGGGAATATAAACATGAATAGAGCAAGACTAGTTATCAACAGAAATGATGTGACAGGGCAGGCTTCCCCCTTGACCCATCCCATGCTGAAATATAGAAAAGGTTAAGGTTACAAAAAGGGAGCTTTTTAAAGCCAAGGTAGAGACAGACACTCTTTTGAGCAAGAGATACTCTTCCTCTTTAGGTCTCCTTTTATCCTCAGAAGCTGAAGGTCACCACTCCTTATCTATCAGCAGAGACAAATCTGAGACTAACAATCTCCCTAAAAGGCCAGACACAAGAAGGGTACAAAGACCTAAAAAAATTGATGGCTGCTGGGTTGAGGGAAGGGAGGAAAATGGAGAGAGAGCTAAAGGGAGAGGACCCGGGAGGGATGTCTCTGCCAAAAGCAAAGAATGGATTTGGCCACGTGGTGTGTCTCAAGAGACTAAGACTAAATTCCACGAGAAGAACTCAGTAAAAGAGCTGAAAAGGCTAAAGAAGGAAGTCTAGAATCTTCTTCACCCTGGGGACTGAATAGGAGTGGGAACAGATTGCTTGAAGCTGAAGAGAATGAACACTCTCCTTTCCAGCTGGGAATTCATTAGAAAAGGGCACTTCTATTATCCTAATGAGGCTCCATAAAGAGGACTGGGGAAGCACTTCAAATACCGCAATGGCAATATTAAGTGGGATATTCTCGTAGATGTTTAATTCCCCTCCTCTGGTAGGTGGGGCCATGTGCAGGGCAGGTTCAAGGTGAGAGTTACCTGGGTCTCAAGTTATGGTTTGGTCCCAAGGTCCTTCTGGCCTCAAAAGGCATAAATGACATGCACAGGGCCAAAGACGTCCTGGAGAGACCACTTCTAAATAAGAATTACAAAATGAGATCTCCAATGAAAATAAGACCTCATTTAAAGATGTAAAACTGGAGTGAATGGAAAATACAAACCAAATGAGGTAAGGAAGGAGGAATTATCTTATGAAATGAAAAAGAGAAAGAAGTGGGAGAACTGGAGATACTCAATGGAGGGGCCCAGGGTGTACAGCATGGGGCTGTCACAGGCTTAGCTGGGCCAGAAAGAGAACTTACAAAGAGTCTGAACCTGGCATATGGTATCAGAGGTACAAATAAGCCATGAATGGGAATTCAGAACTGGGAATGACAGGAAGCTTCATGATGAGTTAAGCCAGGCCAGTAAGGCAGGTAAGATCTCACCAGAGAGAGATGGAGGAAGAAGATACACCAGGAAATCAAAATCATAATGACCAAAGGAAACAGAAAATGAGTACATCTTATCAGCTGAAGATTGAATAGTACAATTTTGCTGGAACAAAGGGCACATTAAACAATAAAAGTGGTTTGAAAGGTAGCCTTAGGCTACATGAATTGTGACCTTTTTTTGACAAGCAGTGGGGAAGTTGTTAAAAATTTGGAAGGAAAGAAAGAGCTTAGCAAAAGGCTCTGTAATGTCAATAATGGCTGCAATGTTATAAACTGTACTTAAAAATAAAAGGATCAGAAGCTTCAGTGCATTGGGTTTGTTTGTGCAGGTTGGGAGGCTGTAAAATACAGTGGTCACAATCATGCTATTTAGAAATATTTTCTAAAGCCAATTTAGAAGAAAACTGCCATCAGCAAATAGTTCCAGAAAAACAATATCCTAAATATAACTATGATCCTTTTTTAAAGCAATTTGAAATTTGTAATATCTAGTTAGATGTTTTCAAATAATGTTCCCCCGTGAACAGAAGAACAGAAAAGGCCCTAAACTCAGGCCAGAGAACAATAAAACATATCAATCATGAAATACACAAAATTATTTCCAAAATATATGCAAATTTACCTTAGTAGACTAACATAGCCTAGACTCAAACTGTAAACTGGCTACATTCACTAGCATACTATAACATAAATATATTCACTTCTTTATTCTCCAAAAAGAAAATGATGGGATTTGAGAAGTATTCATGCTGAGAGAAGAAAGATTTACTGAAGATACACCCATCTAGTAAAATTAACTATATATAATACCTCTGCATTTGACAGTGCTTATTGTTACCTGGAGCTGTAATGCATGCATTTGGTTCCATCACTTTGCCGCTTTTTGCAGCAAGGTGACTATAACATAGAATTAAAGGCTCCAGAATGTCTGTAGTAAGGAAATAAACTTTATCTTTTTCAATACTAACACTCTTGCAACCACAAGAACTCAAATACAAGATTTACAAGTTCATGAGCCAGAAAAAGAAGAATCGAAGGATCATCTTCAAGCATAGACTCATATTTGCAAATGGTAGATAAGAACAGAAAGAGCTCACTTTTTACCGAACTGTGATATTTTGTTTCCAAAAGCCTAACACCATCTATAGGAGACAAGCATCTACCTTACACCCCCTTGAAGGTCTAAATGGAGGTATGTGGAAGAAATTAGGAAAAGGCACTGAAAGTAGGATAAAGTAAGTCCCTTTCTGCTGTTGAAAGATCAGGCCTGAATTTCAGTTTAACCATTTTTTCCTTCTATCTAATTTTGACACCAAGCAGAACAGAGATCCATAACTGATGCTGGGTAATGGCTTATGAGATCAGATAAACATTTGCTTCAGACCACAACTCTGCTTCTTCCTACCTGAGTTATCTTGGGGCATTTATTTAATCTCACTGAACCTCAGGTCCCTGAAGTTTAAAAGTGGAATATTACTACATACTTCAAGAGGTTGTTAAGGGAATTCAGAAATGATGTATGTAAAAATTACTGAATATTAGATTTCTTAAAATATGAATTTCCTACATTTCCCTTCACAAATTTGATACATACTCCTTTTTAGGATAACATATTTATTGTAGAAATTTTAAAAAAATTATCCATAATTTCGCTACCTTAAATGAATGGCTGAAAATATTTTTGTATGTTTCAATCTAATCTCTTCAGCATGTATGTGTTTGAGTATATATACATATTTTCAAACAATATTTTACAAAATATGGTAAAACATTCCAAGTATGTTTTGTAAATAGTACATATAAGACTTACAGAAATGAAACATTTTGGAGTACTTTCATCTCTCCATCCGTTCTTTTATTGATTTCTTCCTTCGCTTTCATGCTAAAGAGACCTACATTACTTTGATGTTAGATAAATATCTATGTTATCGTCAAGCTCTTTCCTGCTTTCTTTTTTACATTCAATCCTTTGATCCATCTGGAATTTATTTTTATAATGTGAAGTAAAGGCCTAAATATTCTTTCCAAAGACAGCCAGTTTTTCCAGAATCATTTCCGAAATAATCCTTCCTTTGTTTACTAATTTAAATGCCACTTTCATCACATACTTGAACAAGAACAAGGTGCCAATATGTTTTAACTCATGTACCAACTTTGATAGCCTAACAGTGCCTGCCTGGAGTATTCTGAGACCATGTCCAGGCCCAGCAGGGAAGGGCGCCCAGGTAACTTATAATGGAATGATTGCCATGGGGAGGAAGATAGGAGAAGATGGTAACTATGCCACAAATGTGTCATCCTTGCACTAGTTAACATCTCAAGATGGTCTGGTTTCTGCCTTTTCCAGCTCAATTCCCTTGCAGCTTTTTGATATATTTTAACATCTTGTAGCCCAGGTGCCCTTTTATATTCCTTCTTAATCAAATTATTTATGGCTGGTCTTTAATGTTCATTATTCCAGATGATTGTCATATTCTCTTTAAAAGTGTACTAAAGAATTTTTTTAGGATTATAGTAGCAGTAAATTTATTTTAAAAAATGAAGATTATCTTTACAACAATGAGCCCTTCTAGCCAGAAACATAAGTTGTTCCATTTATTTAGTCAAGCATTCTCGTAATTAAAAAAAGTGTGTATTCATACATGATATACATATACATACACATTCATATCTAGATTTTTTCATTATATGTCCAGTACTTTTTTGTTAAGTTAGTTCCTATATATTTTATATTATTTGTTGCGATCATGAATGGAGACATTTTTTCATTACATTTTTTATATGATTATTTAAAACTATCACTTTTACACATGTTACATCCTTCTAACTTACTATTCCCTAATGTTATTTCTAATAATTTTCTGCTGACACATTTTGACTTTCTAGGTAGGCAATGACATCATAGCTGAAATCATTAAATCTCTATCTGGAATCTTCTCACGTGTTTCCTTCTTTACTGCCATCTTCCACTTACCCACTTTAAACTACACACTCCATGGAAGGGGACCTTTCCCGTCCTGTGCATGACTTGCTCTCCAGTGCCTAGAACGGTGCTTGCCACATAGCAGAGGTTCAATAAATATTTGCTGAATGACTGTTGTTTGAAATAAAATAATCTTCCAAAAATAACAGCAATGTCCTCTTCATATTTCTAAGAGTTATATCTCAAAATTTTGAATCCTGACTTAATACAGAGACTAGAACCTCATGAATACCATGGTGGAGGTGGCTATTTTTTCTTGTTCTTTACCAAGAATGTCAATGGTATTTCTCTATTACATACGACTGATGCTTAAATATTGGCTTGGGAATAACCTGTTACTGTTAAGAAAGCATCTTTCTGTAACTAACTAACGAATTTGTTTCTTGTTTTTTGTTTTTGGTTTTTTAAATAGAGATTTAACATGGACTCCATTTTGGAGATTTCCTAAAAGATCACCATGTAGGTTTTCTCTTTTCATTTACCAAGGTGATTTACTGTTTCAATGAAAACAATTTGGGAGGGAGGGGTTTCCAGACCATCTTGAGATGTTAATATTGATTCTACCCAGAAAAACATCACCCACACACAAATTTGTATTTAACCTTAGAGATCCACAAGTTTGTATAAAATTTGTATAAAAACAAGTTTAATGTCTTTTAATGAAAAGGCATTAAATATTTTCATAAACTATCCAAGAGTCCATATACCAGAGTCAAAAAACCATGAAACAGGGGACTTCCCTGGCAGTCCCCTGTTTAAGGCTCCACATTCCCAATGCAGGGGGCACTAGTTCGATCCCTGGTCGGGGAACTAAGATCCCATATTCCACGTGGCCAAAAAGAAGAAAAAAGAAAAAAAAAAGAAAAGAAAAAAAAAGAGAAGAAAAAAACCCCCCATGAAACAAGCAACCTAAAAGCATGTAAAACATTAAAATATTTTCTAATATTAAATATACTGCCAAAAATCCTCAAATAAGACACATAGTATCAGGATGTATTTTTCCTAAAATGTACTCTTCAACTTATTTGTCTTCTGTATTTGTCTCTAATCAACATTTATTTTGAAAATGATTTCCTTCATATTTTTTCCATAGCATTATTCATCTAAATTTTAGTATTTAGTGTATAGTTTACTTTGTCTTTCTTACCTTTTAAGAATAAGTCTGAAATGTGCCTATTAATTGTAGTTTTATCCCATCCCAACATTTTGATACATGATCTCATCATTGCCACTATTTTTTTTTGGCCATGCTGTGTGGCTTGTGGAATCCTAGTTCCCTGACCAGGACCAGGGATCGAACCCAGGCTCTCGGCAGTGAGAGCGCAGAGTCCTAACCACTGAACTGCCAGGGAATTCCCAACACTATTTTCTTTTTCTTTTTTTTTTTTTTTTTGCAGTACGCGGGCCTCTCACTGCTGTGGCCTCTCCCGTTGCGGAGCACAGGCTCTGGATGCACAGGCTCAGCGGCCATGGCTCACGGGCCCAGCTGCTCCGCGGCATATGGGATCCTCCCAGACCGGGGCACGAACCCGTATCCCCTGCATCAGCAGGCGGACTCTCAACCACTGCGCCACCAGGGAGGCCCCCAACACTATTTTCTTAATTGTCAGTAGTTACAGTTTTGATTTCCATTTTGATCCAAAAATTTAGAAAAGAAGTTTTCTTTTCATGTCTCCATGATTTTTTATTTAAACCTTCATTTTAATTTCTACTTTATTGCTTTGTGTTAAGATAATGTAAACTGTGCTCTTTCTAGTTTGAAATATTTATTCAACCACATTAATTACATCCTCCAAGCTTTTCCTAAACCATTTGTCAAAGACCCAGAATAATTGTGCTTCCAACACAATTAATCTACTTTTTCAAAAGTTTTACTTTATAAATATGAAGAGACAGCTTTCTAGAACTCCAGAGAGCTGGAAGTAAAGATATTTGGGGGGGGGACCCCAGGATACTAGGTGTTCTTTCCCCCCAGATGAGGATGCAGTTTTGTAAATAACACACTTGTTTAAAGAACAAAAGCCCCTTTAAGAGAAGCTTATAGAGTGTCAGTGTGTGTTCTTCTGGAATGGTGACGGAAGCCGGTGTGCAAACGGATTCCAACATAGCAAGAATTCAGCCTCCCTTTGGTCTCTGTGAGGACTGTATCTATGCCAGGAGAGTCAAGGGCAACTGCGTTGGGGGCAAAGGAAAAACCAGGCACAAATTTGCTGCATCCTTCCTCTCTGTTCGGCCAACTATATTCTGCTTAAGCATGAACCCTTGGCAAACTTACAACTAACGTTTGGGTCTCTTCCTAGCTTTTCTGAATCACTGAACTGCAGCAATGCAACTTAATCAATGCAATTTAATTTGCTGCTCTTTGTATTTTTAGTATATAAAGTGTCACAGTTGTGTTTTCACTGTGGATGTTTCTTTAAATTATATAAAATAAGTCCATTTATTTCTCATTTAATGTCTTTTTGACTTACATTCTATGAGTTATTATATCATTTTCCCTATTTGCACTTAGCTTATATATTTTCACCTATTATTTGATTTTCAACTTACTGTGTCATTTTGTTTTAGACCTTTTGGAAACAGGCTATTTTTAAGCCTAATCTGAGAGATCCCCTTTGTCTTTTAAAGCGGAAATCTGATGCATTTGTATTAATTGGCATAATTATATGTCTCATTTTACCTAGGGATCAAACACTTTATTTTAGGAACTCAACTGGTTTGAGAGCAATACTAAAATGAGTTACGTCATTCATTCTACTCCAGGTAGGGAAAAGCATGAAGGACATCAATTCTACTTTTTGGTGACTTTCTTGGATAAGAGTTAGTCACAAGATACAAATCCAAGGGTGTCCAGGCAGTTCAAACTAATCCTCTCCATTCCCCAGAGTCTATATGGAATGGAGATCCCTTAGATCTGTTCAAAAAAACCACAGGTGAGAGTCAGGAAACAGAGACACTGAAATTATTTACCAATAATGCACTGTGAGTCCCAAAGAAACAACTACACAATGAAAAAATACAGTCCTCCCACTAAAATAGAAAAATAAATGTTAAAAAAAAATCTGTAACCTTGTGACAGATTCTGAAACTAAAGACAGAAAAGAGTTGCATACTTAAGGTTAATCTTAAAATTTAAAAACTGATTGTGAAGTTAGATTTGTGTGTGTGTCTGAGTTCAACAAAACATAATTGGTGGGGTACCCAATTTCTTACCTAATTCAGTTCAATTTCTGATATAGAGCAGAAAGCCATTTAGAGCTAGGATACTGCCATATGTTCAAGGATCCATGAAAAAATGATTTCCCTAAGAAGATGTTCAAAAGATAAACAGGTTTCTTGTTGTAAGACAGAACAGTTATTTCTCTAGTATATATGAATTTGGGACCTCTTTGCTACATTGCAAATTTAAATGTTTGCTCTACTGAAAGAAATACTAAGAACCAAACAGCAACTACTAACAGAAGATAATATAGTTACAATTTCAATCTATACTTATCTAAGAATCAATATAAACTGATCAATGACATACTAAACACAACGTAGCTCTTATATTCATTCCCTTAAGGGCATCTTCTATTATTCAGAGACCCAAATTTCTGAGTGGTGATTTTCAAAAAAGTATTACTAAAAAGAGAAGTCATTTGTGAGTTATAAAATTATAAATTTCAATAACTGTACGTCAAGTAAAAACATAGATCCCTATGTGTAGTAAGAATAATGATTTTTAGATATAAATCTTTCAAAAAGCAAGCTTTGGTTTCACTTTGGCATTTGAAAAAAACTAATGTGACCTTAGCTCAAATAACCAATTACAGCTTTAGATAAAATTGAATTAAGAGAAGGCTTTCCATATTTAGTTCTACTAAAAACAATACAGATGTCATTTAATAAAAACAAGATCTCTTTGCTATCTGCTTTATCACTTCAATTGCTCAGACATATTGAAGTGAAGACATTTTGTTTTGTTTTCATATGAGCTCTGCTTTTATAAAATTTATGTTTACTCCAAAATAGAGACTATACATTTACAAAAACATATTTATATGTATATAAACACATGTGCATAAATAAATATATATCTATGTTAGATATGGATGTATATAAAATTCACTTTATTCTGGTAAACATCCACAGGGAAAAAATTAGATTACTAAAATTCAACTACTTATGGTTAGGCTCCTTTCCTCCCTAATTCTTCTTCTTCTTTTTTTTTTTTTTTAATAAATTTATTTATTTTTGGCAGCATTGGGTCTTCGTTGCTGTGCATGGGCTTTCCCCAGTTGCGGTGGGCGGGGGCCACTCCTCACTGGGTGCACGGGCCTCTCACTGAGGTGGACTCTCTTGTTGCCGAGCACAGGCTCTAGGTGCGTAGGCTCAGTAGTTGTGGTGCACAGGCCCAGCTGCTCTGCGGCATGTGGAATCTTCCCGGACCAGGGCTCGAACCCGTGTCCCCTGCATTGGCAGGCAGACTCTTAACCACTGCACCACCAGGGAAGCCCCCTAATTATTCTTAATATGAATATAATCCATTCTTAGCTATTTTTATCTGGCATTATTATAAAAGCACTATATTATAATATGATCAACAATGAAATAAAATATATATTTTCTAAACATAAATGAATACATAATATAAATACAAAATATGTATACACAAATATATATCTATCTGCACACTAAATGATTTACTCTCTCAGAAATTCAGCTGTGGCATTTTTTAAACTAAAAAGAACATTTATATTTGCTTTGACATTCATACAGTTGAAACTCCTTTGACCTGTCACCTGATAGTTACCTTAATAATCTCTTTTATATTTTCCTAAACCTGCACTAAATCATCCAGTCATATTTGCTAGTCCCTAGGTGATACCAGTAAGGGCTCAGTAGACAAAGAGTGGCACCTAATTTAGCTATTATGTCCCTCTGTTTTTTCAAGTCTCTAGATTTACTAGTTTTGTTCCAGCTACTGAGGAATCTGAGAACTTCTTTAGGTTTTCTGGAATTAAAGTTACGTATTTTTCAACGTGTAAAATTGAACCACTTTCATGTTCCCTTGTCTATTTAAAGGACCAAGTTTCTACTTTAAATCTAGAGCACAATAGGAGAAATAATAAAAAACAAAATCCTTCTCGTTATTTGAATAACTGTAGATTTTAAAATGCTTAACGTATTGACATCTTTAACAATGAATCATTAATTATTACTATCCTTGGAGGATGAAACATAAAGACTGATCAGAATAGCTGTTCAATATATATCCACAGCCTGCCTGATTTACTAAAAGAATAAAATACACCTGAAATCTGGAGGCTGATATTTAAATTTCAAATCATACTAAACACCTTTACCACATTCACTCTGATAAGAGGATTTAAGACTTGAAATTGTTATCTTTACTATACTTAAGCTTTGACTAAAACAATTATCATGCATATTTGTGGACATTGAGTATATTTTCCATTCTTAAAGGAAAAAAATAGAAGAAATTTTCCTAATAAGGAATTAATGTAATTAATAAATATTACTGACAAGTAAAACAGCTGCAGCATTTTGTAGGTAAAACTACTGCTCATTTTAAAGGAAACCTCCAGAAAATCAAGATACCAATTTTTTAAAGAGGGAAAGCATTATTGATGGATTAGAGTGCCTGTAAAGTAGGAGTTCTAGGCTAGAGATGACCAAAGCGTTGGCCCATAAGAAATTTCCAGGCTATTGATTGGATCTTAGCCTCAGCAACTCTGATAGCTCTTTCTTAATTCAAGCAAAAGGAAGGGAACATTACATTAGCATTATGGTTAATAGCTAGAAGCTAATGTCAGTGTGGTGCCAGAATTAGTTAATGATTTCCAGGATCCCGCAGCAACAGAAATATACAATAATTTGTTCAATAATTTAATGGTAAAAATGGAAATATGTGTCAATTTAGGGTGCCAGAGTGTGCAATATGGCAAATATAATGAATCAAAGCATTCTGCATGTGAAACATGAGGGAAAATATTCATTTATTCTATGGAATAATTATGGCATAAAAGCAAGTTTAGTTTTATTTTTTATAATACTTATGTCTCAGATACAGAATTATTATGAATGTACACATTTCACATATTTAGAAGAGAAACTATGATTCTACTTATAGACTAAATTTATTTTGATAAAGTTTGTAACTGAGCAGAGTACCTCTTCCTTCACAGTGTCTTTTGGCTCAAGCAACATCCATGTCATGTTCTCTAATCATTGCCCTTCATGTTGACCTCTCATGTCTCTCACTCCCTCGAGGGCCTTACTTCTTAGGCCACCTCCTCCTTAGGCTCGTTCCCAATCCTGGCTTAATCTTCACACACAGCAGCTCTGTCCCAGAAGAGTCACCAAGATCTCTTGGCCTCTTTTTAAAAATTACCCAGCTAACTAAACAATAATTCTTCATAACAGTAATTGAAACATTTGTATGATCTTGCCTATTCTTCATAAAAAATAACCTGTGTTACACAGGAATTTGCATAAAACATTGCTTTTATATATTTTTTAAAGATATTATGCTATTTCATCTTCAAAATATGACATCAGGATTAGCATTAGAGGACAGATACTAATGCCTTCTCTATATATTGAAGGAATGGATACAAAGTTGTGAAGTGACATGACTAGGGTCATGTAGCTGGGTAGAACCAAGCAGGATTCAGTCCTGGATTCAGATGCCCGTCTCAGAGCTTTAAGGGGCAGGGCCACCACCAGCCCATGCTAGTGTGAATGCAGTTCCACACAGGGTTTGAGGCTGATTAAAAAGAGGGCAGGCTGGATTTCAGCATCCACTCAACCCTTAGCCAGGTGCCAATGTGCAGGGTCCCATCTGTACCACCTATGTGGTGGTTCAACTAAGGGGAAAGGAAAAGGACAATTTATTAAAAGCCTGATATATACCAAGTCCATTATATAAATTATCTACTTGATTCTCACAAACGACCTTACATAGTAGGTGTTATCCCACACATTTTATAGAGGAGGAAAATAAACTTCTATGCGGTTAAGTGATCCTGTTCAAGGCCACACAGCTAATAAATCATGGAAAAGTAAAACTCATAACCAGGTAAGCCTGACTGCTTAACTTTGATGCCCATCCTCTTTCCTTGGAACACTGCTGCCTCCTATTACATACGCCACAGGGGTGAGAAATATATATATATATAGTGATTTAGTGTATAATATACATGCAATATATAGATAGACAGAGGTAGACAGAGAGACAGAGACATAGTTTAGTGAATAAACATTCATTCAGACTAAAAGAAACATATCTAACAGAGAACTAATCACATTCTAACTCCATTTTATGATTTAAATAATGCATATATTCTAAAAATTTTTACAGCACCAATAATTTAATATCTGCCATTATTAGATGTACTCAGCTCAAATACCTAATTATAGAGTGCTTTTCATATTTCTAAAAATATCAAGTATCAACTACAAAAAAGTAATTCAAAGGCTCACAAGTGTTAAGTCTAGTATTTCTCTTTAATAGTTAGCATGTCTTAAATGCCAGAGAAAATACGTAAGTTTTTTTCCAAAACAAATGAATTTTCAAGGCAGAGCTGAAAAATGTCAATGATCTGTAAAGAAGGGTTACCTCAAGAGTTCAGGTTTTGGTGTGTTCCTTTCAAAGCTCCATCAGTTTCACCTGGATTTCAAGGGAAGTAGCATTGCAAATGTGGCACTTACACCTCATTTCCTGCATGGAATCTCTAAGCTACTATGAAATCCCATTAAAGTAGAAAAATGTCTTCAAATAAAAGAAAGTGCATCAGAATTTCTGAATTACTTGGACACAAAATTCAACAGAATAGTTGTTAATATCAGCATTATGACCCTCCAAATATATAAATTCATGTATCATAATAACCTCATAAGGTAGACACTGTTATTATTCCTGTTTTAGAGTTGAGAATAATAAACTGAGAAAGAGAGACACTTAAATGATCCTTTTATCCTTCTCATATTAGAAAAAATTTACTATAGGTTCTCATTAAAGTTTTCTGAAACAAGATGGACTTTGCATAAATGATAACTTTAAATAAGTAAACAAACACACCCACCTTTTCTCACTATACTATAAAAGTAACATGTTCAGTAGAGCTCAACTACAACTGCAGATAAAAAACTCAAGACTTTTGGCTCCAATTTATTTATGTTTTGAACCAAAGTAAACAAATGACTATTCAGATATAAAATTTCTAGTTTGTTAAAATACACAGCTTTGGACAGAATAATTAGTTATATGGCTACCTGTACAAGATGCCTTACCCTTCTTATAGTCCATAATATCTAGCCACTATCGTAGCATTGCCAACATAATCACCAGAGCCATCCAACAAAACCAAGTCGGCCAGAAGCTATTCAGCTGCTCAAGAAAGATTTTTCTATTACTGGTAAGTCACAGGCTAGACTAGGTCTGGTCTGAGTCCAGGTTGTGTCATCTTTAAAATTTTGCAGGAAATAATTACAGCTCTGTCCCTCTTACCCTTCTATAAAAACGTTTTCAACCATTCAAGAATGACCCTAAGAGTGTCTTTAGGACCTATAGGAAGGGGTGCCTGTACTGATCAAAGCCTTTAAAGGATCAAAACTTTTATTTAACTCCTGAATTGATCTTGAGCTAAGTCTAAACCCAGACCTGGCAAGCAGATCACTCTTGCCTAATAAGCTCTCTGCTGTCGGTTCAGCCACTGCTCTGTCATGCCTGTCCTGGGTCTCCGGATTGAAAAGCCCTCTGAAGATCAGCAGGGCAAGCTACTGCTCTGTGCGGCTCACTGGTGTCCATGTAATTCATTCTTGCTGGACAGTCTGATATTCCCACAGCTGCAACCACTGTGTTGAATCTTCCTAGCCCAGTGGTTCTCAAATCCGTCTGCATATTGGAATCACCAGGAAAGCTTTCAGAAATACTACTGCTGGGCCTCACCAAAGACCAAACCTGAATTTGTTAGGCATGTGTTACTTTGGGCTGGCTGAGTTCATTCAGATTACATGAATGCCTCATCTGCAGTGAAAACTGATTCAAGGAGATAATCAGTGTCATTGGAGGGTCCCATTCAATTTCATTTCAAAAGGTTCCAAAAGTTGGCATAAGATCTGCTCCTACTTCAAGAATCTCATAACAACAGCACCAGTATTTCAGTGTCCAAATTAAGCAAAGACATATGACGGCTGTCAAAAGATCTCTGAATTGTTTTTGCCCATCAAAAGGTAAGTTAGTCTGGGAAATGGAAACAATACATATTTTCTTGACCATAGCATCATGTCAGTGGAAACTGATTCAGAGTTTTTAAACCAATTGAGACACAATAAGGAGGAAAAAACAACTTTCATTCCATAATTATTAAAAAGATATGAGAGAGAGAAGTTATGAGATTTCCGGGTAAGATGGCGGAAGAGTAAGACACGGAGATCACCTTCCTCCCCACGGATACACCAGAAATACAGCTACACGTGGAACAACTCCTACAGAACACCTACTGAACGCTGGCAGAAGACCCCAGACCTCCCAAAAGGCAAGAAACTCCCCACATACCTGGGTAGGGCAAAGCGGAGAGATTCCCGCACAGAGGATCGGTGCCCAGCAGCACTCACCAGCCCGAGAGGCTTGTCTGCTCGCCCGCCGGGGCGGGCGGCGCTGGAAGCTGAGGCTCGGGCTTCGGTCAGAGCGCAGGGAGAGGACTGTGGTTGGCGGCGAGAACTCAGCCTGAAGGGGGCTATGTGCCACAGCTAGCCGGGAGGGAGTCCGGGAAAACTCTGGAGCTGCCGAAGAGGCAAGAGACTTTTTCTTCCCTCTTGGTTTCCTGGTGCGCGAGGAGAGGGGATTAAGAGCGCTGCTTAAAGGGGCTCCACAGACGGGCGCGAGTCGCGGCTGAAAGCGCAGAGCCCAGAGACGGGCGTGGGACGCTGGGGCTGCTGCTGCCGCCGCCAAGAAGCCTGTGTGCGAGCGCAGGTCACTGTCTACACCGCCTTTCCAGGAGCCTGTGCAGCCCACCACTGCGGGGGTCCCGGGATCCAGGGGCGGCTTCCCTGGGAGAACGCACGGCGCGCCTCGGGCTGGTGCAACGTCACGCCGGCCTCTGCCGCTGCAGGCTCGCCCCGCACTCCGTGCCCCTCGCTCCCGCCCGGCCTGAGTGAGCCAGAGTCCCTGAAGAGGCTGCTCCTTTAACCCTGTCCTGTCTGAGCGAAGAACAGACGCCCTCCGGCCACCTACGCGCAGAGGCGGGGCCAAATCCAAAGCTGAGACCCAGGAGCTGTGAGAACAAAGAAGAGAAAGGGAAACCTCTCCCAGCAGCCTCAGAAGCAGCGGATTAAAGCTCCACAATCAACTTGATGTACCCTGCATCTGTGGAATACATGAATAGACAACAAATCATCCCAAATTGAGGAGCCAGGAGTCAGTGCTGTGCCTCTGAGGTGGGAGAGCCAACTTCAGGACACTGGTCCACAAGAGACCTCCCAGCTCCACATAATATCAAACGGCGAAAATCTTCCAGAGATCTCCATCTCAACACCAGCACCCAGCTTCACTCAACGACCAGCAAGCTACAGTGCTGGACACCCTATGCCAAACAACTAGCAAGACAGGAACACAACTCCACCCATTAGCAGAGAGGCTGCCTAAAATCATAATAAGTCGACAGACAACCCAAAACACACCACCAGACGTGGACCTGCCCACCAGAAAGACAAGATCCAGCCTCATCCACCAGAACACAGGCACTAGTCCCCTCCACCAGGAAGCCTACACAACCCACTAAACCAACCTTAGCCACTGGGGACAGACACCAAAAACAACGGGAACTACGAACCTGCAGCCTGCAAAAAGGAGACCCCAAACACAGTAACATAAGCAAAATGAGAAGACAGAAAAACACACAGCAGGAGAAGGAGCAAGAGAAAAATCCACCAGACCTAACAAATGAAGAGGTAATAGGCAGTCTACCTGAAAAAGAATTCAGAATAATGATGGTAAAGATGATCCAAGATTCTATTTCCAAGATCCAAAACCTTGGAAATAGAATAGACAAAATGCAAGAAACAGTTAACAAGGACATAGAAGAACTAAAGATGAATCAAGCATCGATTAAAAACACAATAAATGAAATGAAAAATACTCTAGATGGGATCAATAGCAGAATAACTGAGGCAGAAGAACGGATAAGTGAGGTGGAAGATAAAATAGTGGAAATAACTGCTGCAGAGCAAAATAAAGAAAAAAGAATGAAAAGAACAGAGGACAGTCTCAGAGACCTCTGGGACAACATTAAACGCACCAACATTCGAATTATAGGGGTTCCAGAAGAAGAAGAGAAAAAGAAAGGGACTGAGAAAATATTTGAAGAGATTATAGTTGAAAACTTCCCTAATATGGGAAAGGAAATAGTTAATCAAGTCCAGGAGGCACAGAGAGTCCCATACAGAATAAATCCAAGGAGAAATACGCCAAGACACATATGAATCAAACTGTCAAAAATTAAACACAAAGAAATCATATTAAAAGCAGCAAGGCAAAAACAACAAATAACACACAAGGGAATCCCCATCAGGATAACAGCTGATCTCTCAGCAGAAACTCTACAAGCCAGAAGGGAGTGGCAGGACATAATTAAAGTGATGAAGGAGAAAAACCTGCAACCAAGATTACTCTACCCAGCAAGGATCTCATTCAGATTTGATGGAGAAATTAAAACCTTTACAGACAAGCAAAAGCTGAGAGAGTTCAGCACCACCAAACCAGCTTTACAACAAATGCTAAAGGAACTTCTCTAGGCAAGAAACACAACAGAAGGAAAAGACCTATAATAACGAACCCAAAACAACTAAGAAAATGGGAATAGGAACATACATATCGATAATTACCTTAAATGTAAATGGACTAAATGCTCCCACCAAAAGACACAGATTGGCTGAATGGATACAAAAACAAGACCCATATATATGCTGTCTACAAGAGACCCACTTCAGACCTAGAGACACATACAGACTGAAAGTAAGGGGATGGAAAAAGATATTCCATGCAAATGGAAACCAAAAGAAAGCTGGAGTAGCAATTCTCATATCAGACAAAATAGACTTTAAAATAAAGACTACTAGAAGAGACAAAGGAGGACACTACATAATGATCAAGGGATCGATCCAAGAAGAAGATATAACAATTGTAAATATTTATGCACCAAACATAGGAGCACCTCAATACATAAGGCAAATACTAACAGCCATAAAAGGGGAAATTGACAGTAACACAATCATAGTAGGGGACTTTAACACCCCACTTTCACCAATGGACAGATCATCCAAAATGAAAATAAATAAGGAAACACAAGCTTTAAATGATACATTAAACAAGATGGACTTAATTGATATTTATAGGACATTCCATTCAAAAACAACAGAATACACATTTTTCTCAAGTGCTCATGGAACATTCTCCAGGATAGATCATATCTTGGGTCACAAATCAAGCCTTGGTAAATTTAAGAAAATTGAAATTGTATCAAGTATCTTTTCCGACCACAATGCTATGAGACTAGATATCAATTACAGGAAAAGAGCTGTAAAAAATACAAACACATGGAGGCTAAACAATACACTACTTAATAACGAAGTGATCACTGAAGAAATCAAAGAGGAAATTAAAAAATACCTAGAAACAAATGACAATGGAGACACGACGACCCAAAACCTATGGGATGCAGCAAAAGCAGTTCTAAGAGGGAAGTTTATAGCAATACAATCCCACCTTAAGAAACAGGAAACATCTCGAATAAACAACCTAACCTTGCACCTAAAGCAATTAGAGAAAGAAGAACAAAAACATCCCAAAGTTAGCAGAAGGAAAGAAATCATAAAAATCAGATCAGAAATAAATGAAAAAGAAATGAAGGAAACGATAGCAAAGATCAATAAAACTAAAAGCTGGTTCTTTGAGAAGATAAACAAAATTGATAAACCATTAGCCAGACTCATCAAGAAAAAAAGGGAGAAGACTCAAATCAATAGAATTAGAAATGAAAAAGGAGAAGTAACAACTGACACTGCAGAAATACAAAAGATCATGAGAGATTACTATAAGCAACTCTATGCCAATAAAATGGACAACCTGGAAGAAATGGACAAATTCTTAGAAATGCACAACCTGCCAAGACTGAATCAGGAAGAAATAGAAAATATGAACAGACCAATCACAAGCACTGAAATTGAAACTGTGATAAAAAATCTTCCAACAAACAAAAGCCCAGGACCAGATGGCTTCACAGGCGAATTCTATCAAGCATTTAGAGAAGAGCTAACACCTATCCTTCTCAAACTCTTCCAAAATATAGCAGAGGGAGGAACACGCCCAAACTCATTCTACGAGGCCACCATCACCTTGATACCAAAACCAGACAAGGATGTCACAAAGAAAGAAAACTACAGTCCAATATCACTGATGAACATTGATGCAAAAATCCTCAAAAAAATACTAGCAAACAGAATCCAACAGCACATTAAAAGGATCATACAGCATGATCAAGTGGGGTTTATTCCAGGAATGCAAGGATTCTTCAATATACACAAATCAATCAACGTGATACACCATATTAACAAATTGAAGGAGAAAAACCAGATGATCATCTCAATAGATGCAGAGAAAGCTTTCGACAAAATTCAACACCCATTTATGATAAAAACCCTGCAGAAAGTAGGCATAGAGGGAACTTTCCTCAACATAATAAAGGCCATATATGACAAACCCACAGCCAGCATCGCCCTCAATGGTGAAAAACTGAAACCATTTCCACTAAGATCAGGAACAAGACAAGGTTGCCCACTCTCACCACTCTTATTCAATATAGTTTTGGAAGTTTTAGCCACAGCAATCAGAGAAGAAAAGGAAATAAAAGGAATCCAAATTGGAAAAGAAGAAGTAAAGCTGTCACTGTTTGCAGATGACATGATACTATACATAGAGAATCCTAAAGATGCTACCAGAAAACTACTAGAGCTAATCAATGAATTTGGTAAAGTAGCAGGATAGAAAATTAATGCACAGAAATCTCTGGCATTCCTATATACTAATGATGAAAAATCTGAAAGTGAAATCAAGGAAACACTCCCATTTACCATTGCAAGAAAAAGAATAAAATATCTAGGAATAAACCTACCTAAGGAGACAAAAGACCTGTATGCAGAAAACTATAAGACGCTGATGAGAGAAATTAAAGATGATACATACAGATGGAGAGATATACCATGTTCTTCGATTGGAAGAATCAACATTGTGAAAATGACTCTACTACCCAAAGCAATCTACAGATTCAATGCAATCCCTATCAAACTACCACTGGCATTTTTCACAGAACTAGAACAAAAAATTTCACAATTTGTATGGAAACACAAAAGACCCCGAATAGCCAAAGCAATCTTGAGAACGAAAAATGGAGCTGGAGGAATCAGGCTCCCTGACTTCAGACTATACTACAAAGCTACAGTAATCAAGACAGTATGGTACTGGCACAAAAACAGAAAGATCAATGGAACAGGATAGAAAGCCCAGAGATAAACCCATGGACATATGGACACCTTATCTTTGATAAAGGAGGCAGGAATGTACAGTGGAGAAAGGACAGTCTCTTCAATAAGTGGTGCTGGGAAAACTGGGTAGGGACATGTAAAAGTATGAGATTAGATCACTCCCTAACACCATACACAAAAATAAGCTCAAAATGGATTAAAGACCTAAATGTAAGGCCAGACACTATCAAACTCTTAGAGGAAAACATAGGCAGAACACTCTATGACATAAATCACAGCAAGATCCTTTTTGACCCACCTCCTAGAGAAATGGAAATAAAGACAAAAACACATGGGACCTAATGAAACATAAAAGCTTTTGCACAGCAAAGGAAACCATAAACAAGACCAAAAGACAACTCTCAGAATGGGAGAAAATATTTGCAAATGAAGCAACTGACAAAGGATGAATCTCCAAAATTTATAAGCAGCTCATGCAGCTCAATAACAAAAAAACAACCCAATCCAAAAATGGGCAGAAGACCTAAATAGACATTTCTCCACAGAAGATAAACAGACTGCCAACAAACACATGAAAGGATGCTCAACATCTTTACTCATTAGAGAAATGCAAATCAAAACTACAATGAGGGCTTCCCTGGTGGCGCAGTGGTTGAGAGTCCGCCTGCCGATGCAGGGGACACGGGTTCATGCCCCGGTCTGGGAAGATCCCACATGCCGCGGAGCGGCTGGGCCCATGAGCCATGGCCATTGAGCCTGCGCGTCCGGAGCCTGTGCTCCGCAACGGGAGAGGCCACAACAGTGAGAGGCCCATGTAACGCAAAAAAAAAAAAAAAAAAAAAAAAAAAAAAACTACAATGAGATATCACCTCACACCAGTCAGAATGGCCATCATCAAAAAATCTAGAAACAATAAATGCTGGAGAGGGTGTGGAAAAAAGGGAACACTCTTGCACTGCTGGTGGGAATGTGAATTGGTACAGCCACTATGGAGAACGGTATGGAGGTTCCTTAAAAAACTACAAATAGAACTACCATATGACCCAGCAATCCCACTACTGGGCATATACCCTGAGAAAACCATAATTCAAAAAGAGACATGTACCAAAATGTTCATAGCAGCCCTATTTACAATAGCCCGGAGATGGAAACAACCTAAGTGTCCATCATCGGATGAATGGGTAAAGAAGATGTGGCACATATATACAATGGAATATTACTCAGCCATAAAAGAAATGAAATTGAGCTATTTGTAATGAGGTGGATGGACCTAGAGTCTGTCATACAGAGTGAAGTAAGTCAGAAAGAGAAAGACAAATACTGTATGCTGACACATATATATGGAATTTAAGAAAAAAAATGTCATGAAGAACATAGGGGTAAGACAGGAATAAAGACACAGACCTACTAGAGAATGGACTTGAGGATATGGGGAGGGGGAAGGGTAAGCTGTGACAAAGTGAAAGAGCGGCATGGACATATATACACTACCAAACGTAAGGTAGATAGCTAGTGGGAAGCAGCCGCATAGCACAGGGAGATCAGCTCGGTGCTTTGTGACTGCCTGGAGGGGTGGGATAGGGAGGGTGGGAGGGAGACGCAAAAGGGAGGGGATATGGGAACATATGTATATGTATAACTGATTAAATTTGTTATAAAGCAAAAAAAAATAAAAAATAAAAAAGATATGAGAGAAGAGAGAAAGGATCACTGTGAAAGGATACAGCAATTAACAATTCACCCATTTATTCTGCTTTTGTGCCTGTATAGTATTTTCAACATAATTAGTTCCTAATTTTGTTTGTTTGTGATTCTGTTGTAGAATTCCTAGTGTGTCCTAACATTTATATTATAATAGACATAATAGATACTAAGATAGTATCTATTTATCTTACTATCTTATACTAGAATACAGTATAAATAGTATACTGTATACTTAAATAGTATCTTACTATCTTATACTAGATTCTAGTATCTTACTATCTTACCTTATACTGGAATACAGAAGTCAATGAGATAAAATACACACTCAAAAAGACAATTCATCCCAAGCATTCAGTTAACTCCTTTCATCAGAATTTTAGAAAAAAATTTCATTAAAAAATTTATTAATCTTCCTTCTTAACATTAAGTTTAACAGTTAATAAAGGTGCTAGATGCATTCTACAGAATAAGCAAATAAAACAAAATCTTCTGCACCTAAACATCTACATTAAAGTTGTTTTTGAAGGTAAAAAATGTATACCTACGTATTGTTAAACTGAAATCCAAAACTCGATTATTGCTGCAGAGCAACTGGCAAGGTTTGTTTAGCAAATTTCATGCCAAGTTTCTGAAGTATGCACCCTACCCCTTTCCACACATAATTCAATATAAACACTTTTCTTCTGACAGACATCTTGAAAGATCAAAGTGCAGAACAAAGGCAAAGAGTGACATGAAGCGCGAGTTCTGGACCTTTGAGATGAATGGATGGATTAGCCAGAAAATTCACGATGACACCTCGGACCTGCAGAAGTGGTTCTGTTTATGTGATTACAGTTTCAATGCTTAGGAGACCCAAAGCTCTAAACAGCAATTTTCCTCTATGCCCCTACAGGAAACCCTGCAATATTTCAACAAGCTCATCCATCAATGCCAATCAGTGCAATTCACCTGACATCTCATTATAGGTTTTAAGCAACTGGCTGTCATCTAGAAGAGGACAAATAGTTCATTACACCAACCATTATGGACCAAATAGAACCCGTATGCAAAATGCATCACATAAAATCCAGTATATTGCTAGCAAGGGCTAGATAAAAGTTAAATTAAAAAACTGACTATAGTGGAATATGCTTCTTATAGAGCAGAATGATCCAATTGCCTCACACTTATGATTTACAGACTTATAAGAAGCAGTGTTGAGCTTGCTAAACAAAAAAATATGGTTTTATGCATATCTACGTGAAATAGAGAATTAGATTAGCAGTGAAGTTTTAACTACATAGACTTCTCTGATCTAGGGGTAGGAAAAAAAGGAGACTGTTTGGGTTCACGAGCTGGAGTTCAATATTTTCAGCAATTTCCAGCCACCCTCTAAATTAATGTTTTCAGCAGCATCATATACCATCATGCTGATTTCAGAATATGGAAACACATCAAAATCCTGGCCCGTGTTACTCCTTTCACTGCTAGCTTGAAAGGATATGCAATTAATTATATTGCAGATTTATGGGATTCTAACTAGAACCACACTGACTGGCTTGCTAGTGAGTACAGGAAGAAGGTAACCCACTTGGGGCTTGAAGAACCTACAGGACTACATGCACAATGGTTTGCAGGAATAAATTACTGTCTTGATAGTTTGTGCTCCAGTCTATTAAAATTCACACTTTTTTTTCCATTTCAGTATCATTATCTCTGCGGACAAGTTATATTGTAGATACAAAAAAAAAAAGGGAACTGAAAAAGCAAGTATTGATCTTAAAAAAAAAAAAAAAAAACCTCTTCTTGAATATGCTTTGAACCTACAAAAAAAATTATTGCATTGGCAGGTGGTGGGAAAGTTGACCTTATAATTCCTTCTACCCTAGAATGATTTAAAGATTCTCTATAAACCTTGTTTTCCCCTCAGAGCAATAGTTACACTAATGCAAACAATCCCATTTTGGGATAATGGAGGGACAGACTCAGTGAGAGGCACACTTCCTCAATCATTCCTCTGAGTCTCTCCTTGACTGACCATGAAACACTTTTCAAGACCTGCTCTGCAGCATTCTAAAAAAATTTTTTAGAATAACATACTAGCTATCTTGAGTTAATCGGTCTAGTGTATAACTTCCTTTAGTGCAAAGCCCACAGCATTTAGGGGATATTTATTCCACTCATAATTAGAAATTCCACTGAAGGAGTCATTATAGTTGTAAAGACTGGATATGAAGCTTGAGATAAAGTATTCTCAAGATTTCAAGGTAAGGATGCAAACTCAAAGATATTTTAAAAAGAAAAAAAAAGGAAAGGAAAGAGAAAAGGGAAAGGAAAAAAAAGAGAGGCTAGATCTGTAATCTAACCCTCTTGGTTAATTTTCAGATAACATGATAAGCATATCATTACAATAGTCTAAATACTCCTACAGAATATAATGTCATAGGTTGTTAATTATTTTTCCTGAATTTGTGCTCACTAAAAGGGAATTTTTTAAAGTGCAAAAAAAAAATAGTTTAGGTAAGCATCTCAATATTCTACTGTTCCATGAGACAGAACAGACTCTTAAAATAGTTCACTAACAGGATTTCACTTCTTTTTTAATTCAGAAAAGTAGAGGACACGTAGCATGATCTAGTCAATTTTTTTTATAGTCTGAGATATGGGAAATATTGGAGTACTTTTCACTTTGAACACATAAAGGATGCTAAAGTAGGACAAAGGAAAACAATTAAGAAAACCCTAAATATCACATATATAAGTAGTGTGAAAGCACTTAGCCAGGTGATAGATTTTCAGGGGTGAAAAATGGGTCTAGTAGATTTTTAAACTCATAGCAGATGGAAAAAAAGATAATTGATAATCACTGTGTCTAGGTATTTATAAGGATTTGTGTCAGCAATATATTCAAGCATAAGGCTGTGCCTGCAGAGTGAATTCAACAATTGGAAGCCCGGTTCCTGCTTACAGGAACCACAGAGAGGCACATCTCTCCTTGGCATGGGCACTGGATATGTGAAGGCTTCCATGTTCAGTTTTCTTGCCTTGAATACAAGTCTGAAACCTGGATATGTTCTTTCTTCCTCAACAGAACTCAAGTGTATCATCATGAAGTTCAGACAGTGAAAAGAGTGAATCCTTATAACCAAAAAACAAAGGGGAAAGAAGAGAACAGGCGTGGGATTAAACTGAAGGCCACTTTTTCCCTAAAATTAATTAAAACTTATTTTTCAGAAAATAAAACACATTTTAACAAAACAGTATGTTTTGCTTTATAAACAAAGAGTGTATGTTCTCATCAATGAAACCAAATGGAGTTCAGAAACAGAACCATGTGATTGATGTGAGACAAATCTGATATATGGCAATGGTAGCACTGCAGATCCCTAATTAGTCTGGGACACTCATTTAACCTATGCAACACAAAAAAGAAATGGGATCGCTACCTCATACCAAACAAAAAATTCCCAGGTGGATTTAAAGGTAAAATATAATAGGTAACTTAAATTTTAGAGTAAAATACAGGAAGATATCTTTATGACCTTTCAAATCGAAGAATGTTTAAACAAGACATAAAAGACTATTAACCATTAAATAAAAAATAATAAGTTTGAATTCATTAAAATTAAAAACTTCTGTTTACCAAAGGAAATGATAAAGGGAAAGACAACCTACAACCTGGGAAGAGATATTGGCAGCATAAAAGTGACACAGGATTAATATCAGACTGTTCTAATGACTTCAATAAGTCACTGAGAGATGGAAACAACCCAAAAGAAATGTAGACAAAAGAGGCATTTTTCACGAAAAGAAACGCTATGTTATATAAACACATCCAAAGATGCTCAATCCCATACTAATCAGGGAAGTATAAATTAAAATCACATTAACAACCTCCAGACAACAAAAATTAAGAAATCTGAATATATAAGTTTTGGGGGAAAGTATGAAGCAACAGGAACTCTCAGTCACTGATGAGTGTATAAACTGGTTCCAACCATTTTTGAAAATGATTTGGAATCATCTGATAAAATTTGATGTACCCATTAATTTTGTATCCTGCTACTTTACCAAATTCATTGGTTAGCTCTAGTAGTTTTCTGGTAGCATCTTTAGGATTCTCTATGTATAGTAACATGCCATCTGCAAACAGTGACAGCTTTACTTCTTTTCTGATTTGGATTACTTTTATTTCTTTTTCTTCTCTGATTGCTGTGGCTAAAAATTCCAAAACTATGTTGAATAACAGTGGTGAGAGTAGGCAACCTTGTCTTGTTCCTGATCTTCGAAGAAATGGTTTCAGTTTTTCACCATTGAGAATGATGTTGGCTGTGGGTTTGTCATATACAGCCTTTATTATGTTGACATAAGTTCCTTCTATGCCTACTTTCTGGAGGGTTTTTATCATAAATGTGTGTTGAATTTTGTTGAAAGCTTTTTCTGCATCTATTGAGATGATCATATGGTTTTTCTCCTTCAATTTGTTAATATGGTGTATCACATTGATTGATTTGCATATATTGAAGAATCCTTGCATTACTGGGATAAACCCCACTTGATCATGGTGTATGATCCTTTTAATGTGCTGTTGGATTCTGTTTGCTAGTATTTTGTTGAGGATTTTTGCATCTATGTACATCAGTGATATTGGCCTGTAGTTTCCTTTTTTTGTGACACCTTTGTCTGGTTTTGGTATCAGGGTGATGCTGGTCTAGTAGAATGAGTTTGGGCGTGTTCCTCCCTCTGCTATATTTTGGAAGAGTTTAAGAAGGACAGGTGTTAGCTCTTCTCTAAATGGTTGATAGAATTCGCCTGTGAAGCCATCTGGTCCTGGGCTTTTGTTTGTTGGAAGATTTTTAATCACAGTCTCAATTTCAGTGCTTGTGATTGGTCTGTTTATATTTTCTATTTCTTCCTGGTTCAGTCTTGGAAGGTTGTGCTTTTCTAAGAATTTGCCCAGCTCTAATTACAATAGCCAGGACATGGAAGCAACCTAAGTGTCCCTCGACAGATGAATGGATAAAGAAGATGGGGCACATATATACAATGGAATATTGCTCAGCCATAAAAAGAAATGAAATTGAGCTATTTGTAGTGAGGTGGATGGACCTAGAGTCTGTCATACAGAGTGAAGTAAGTCAGAAAGAGAAAAACAAATACCATATACTAACACATATATATGGAATCTAAAAAAAAAAAAAAAAAGGTTCTGAAGAACCTAGGGGCAGGACAGGAATAAAGATGCAGACGTAGAGAATGGACTTGAGGACACCGGGGTCAGGGAAGGGTAAGCTGGGATGAAGTGAGAGAGGCATGGACATATACACACTACCAAACGTAAAATAGATAGCTAGTGGGAAGCAGCCACATAGCACAGGGAGATCAGCTCGGTGGTTTGTGACCACCTAGAGGGGTGGGATAGGGAGGGTGAGAGTGAGACAGCAGAGGGAGGAGATATGGGGATATATGTATATGTACAGCTGATTCTCTTTGTTATAAAGCAGAAACTAACACACCATTGTAAAGCAATTATACTCCAATAAAGACATTAAAAAAAATTTGATGTACCCATCTATGACTCAGCAATTCCACTTCTAGGTACATCCTAAGAAAAAGCTACATGTGTACCAGGAAACATGCATTGGCAGCATGTTCAGAAAGTACTGACTATAATTGCAAATACCTAAAACAACATAAGTGCCTATTAAGAGGAAAACAGATAAGCAAATGTGGTGTAATAAAATATTGAAGTACAGTAAAAATTTAATAAATTCCAGCTATAACTAATAACCTTAGAATGAGTTTTAAAACATAATATACAGTGAAAGTTACAGAAGACTGCATTCATTTTCATGCTATGCTTACAAAGCTCCAAAACAAACAAAAGTAAAGATTGTTTTGGCGTATATGCAGATATAGCACCTTTTTATTAAAAAAAATGGGAATGAGAAATTAGAATGATGGGTAGTGGTTAACATGGAATTGGATTGGTATAAAACCCAAGAGTAGTGCATGTATTGATAATGTTCTTAAGTGTAGTGGTGGTATTCATTTTATTATAAATTACACATTGTATATTCACAAAGTATGGATAAAACCTTACACTAAAAACTTAAAAACATAACTACAATTTCTAACATTAGATTTTATACATACAAAAGAAAGAATGAAAAATGTCTGCATACCTGCTCTGTTTGGTTTGAATATGGTCTTTACTAATTTTTATGTCATTCAAACTTCGAGATGAGAAATCTTATTTAAAAAAAAACCTGGTAGTCTTCTCTCAAAACATGGTAAGAACTGGTGACCCTGGGCCCACGTTCTCGCATGGTGTGAAAGCAGTGGAGCTATAAGTAAAAACTGCCCCATCTAGTCCCAGCGTCCCTATCCAGCTTGATTTGCTCCTTTGTTATCACCCTGGCCCTTCTAAGTATCTGAGTTTGCAGTCCCTTAGAATGCACTAGAATTAACAATGGCTCTCTCAGAACGATGCAATTAAATATGGTTTTATTTTTTTTTTGCTTATCTGTGCTTATTTGTCTGCAGTGATATCTATTACTTATGAAAAAGAAACACAAGCCTTATTTCGATGGATATTCCAAGAGAAAAATGAAGAAATCTTATACAGATGGGAAGAGAATGTGAAACAAGTTATCTAGAAAAGTAGTCAATTCTACATGTTAAGAATTGCATGTTAACAAAACTAGCCAAGTTTATGACATTTTAATAAACATCTTTAATCCAAAACATTTTCTATAGTTTTTTTCTTATTAAACTAAGCAAAGTAAACAAAATATAGACGATATGACTATTTAACTAAAAGCATCACCTGTACATAAAAATAAGAGAGTCATTTCATTGGAATTTCAAACTGAGAATGGAATATGAGCTAGGTGAATAGCTATGAGCATTTCTTTTGGAAACCAAGTTATAACTTTGCAATTGCAAAGATGGAAAGCTGCCTTGTAGCAAGGGCCTAACAGCCCTGCCAAAAATGTCATCATCTGTCAGTATCATATGTTCTTAAATTTTCTTGAAGAATAAAAAGAAAAAGGTAGTTGTGGAATTTATGCATACTACCCTTTAGCTCTCAGCCCTGCTCCTTTGGAGTGTACGCATGTGAAAGTTCATCAGCCAAGGAGGTCCTTAGCCAAGTGTAACTGAAAGATCCGATCCCATGGAAGAGCAAGTACAAATCTTGATTGGCACTGTAGCAAGTTATTTGGGGGCACAGATCTTCCACTGGAGCAAATTCTAGATTTTACATCCAAGCCAGCTGCCATGCTCTAGAAACCTTTATTCTCAAGGTCCAAGGCTAAGTCAGCCATTATTTTCTTCTCAACACTTATAAGATACTGACCCCGTGTTCTGTGATGGAACTTCTACTTCTAAGAGGCACTTGGTAAAGAATTTATTAGTTTCTGAAGGAGCCTTGCTCACAACTATTCTGCAAAGCAATGTCACCCATGAATGATTTTCCTCCAGTTTATCTCCATATAACACATGAAGCAATGAAAGTTAAGGAGATTAAGAATTAAATTACAGTAGTGGAGAATGATCATGGGAATACCAGTCTACCACTTTATTATTCAATCCTAATTCATGATTCTTGGTTCTCTTGGATGCTCACAGAAAATCAGAAGAAACAGAGGAGAAACTGACAGAAAAAACAAACAACTGAAAATACAAAAGGGGAAAAAGAACTAACATGAGATAATGCATCAGGCATTATATTACATTTATTTGACTTCTCTTGAACTCTATTTGGAAATTAATATTATTATTCCCATGTTAAAGTTGAGGAAACTGAGTTTTTCATTTTAGCAATAGGTTAACTATAATTTACCAATGACACAGCTAATAAGTAGTTGATCTGGTGTTCAAATTCCATAGTATGTGTTTTTCCCATTAGGCCACAATTTCTTGAGTGTGGAATTGTGCAAATTCAGGGTTTATTTGTCTCTGCATGAAATATGGAACTCATAGTCAGGCATTTCAAAAATAAACTCATTATTGCTTTATTCCTTTGACTGCATTTCCTATTCCTAGGCTAAGTGTTATTGGAGAAAGATCAAATAATACTGCACAAATGATTTACCATAAATTAGTGTTAGAGTTATTCCTTCATTTCTACCTAATAATTTTCATACAATGCCAGGAGATCCTCTATACCAGGATTGGCATATGTGTGGAGCATACACTGCTACTTCTCCCTGATTATGAATGCCAGGAACCACTCATCAAGCACAGCTCTCTTAACTCTTTATACTATATCGGCTTTAGAATCCTTCTCAAGAGGATATTCCATGTAGCCACTACCAATCGATCAGAGCAAGCACTGAATCTAAAATTTATGTAACACTCTAGTTCTATCTCACTTACCACAATGGTTCCAAACCCATCGATTGTATTCCTGCCATACTTGCCCTTAGCAAATAGCCTTGAATCCTTGAAGACATCTAATTAGAACACATATGTCTTTCCTCTTTTTTTTTTTTTTGCGGTACGCGGGCCCCTCACTGTTGTGGCCTCTCCTGTTGCGGAGCACAGGCTCCAGACGCACAGGCTCAGCGGCCATGGCTCACGGGCCCAGACGCTCCATGGCATGTGAGATCTTCCCAGACCGGGGCAAGAACCTGTGTCCCCTGCATCGGCAGGCGGACTCCCAACCACTGCGCCACCAGGGAAGCCCTGTCTTTCCTCTTTTTGACCTCAAACTCTTTCCACTGTTGCAAATGCCTAAGAAGAGGCACTTTTCTCAAATTTGCCAGTCATCAATGTTTTTCCTCCTTGTCGCATCTCTTAGTTGTCTTTGCCTTCATTCATTCATTCCTTTTCAAATCTTTTGCCCACTACGTGATACTCTAACTCCATGTGTAAACACTGCTCAACCTTTTCTTGCTCATAAAAATAGACAAATTTGCCCTCAACTCTGTTGCATTTTAAAAGTTTCATTTAACTTTTTTCCAACCCTGATTAATTTCTAATCTCCTTGAAAGAATTATCAATAACTCTCTCTTTTATTGCTACCTATTCTTTCTTTCCTCTTTTCCACTTAAGGTCTAGCAGACAAATTCAATGGTTTGTTTAGTCTAAATCCCACTCAATCCCAATCTGCTTCTTTTCAAGTGCATTCCCTCCGGAATCTTGTTAAAGTGCAGAGTTAGAGTCCTTGGGCCTTGCTGGGGCCTGCAATTCTGAATTTCTAGCAAGTTTCCAGGCAAAGTCAATGTTGCTGGTCCATGGACCACACTCTGAGTGGCAAGGCTATATACAACTCTCTCATTTTTGAATAATTCTATTTTTTACTTCCAAGACACACACCAGGCTGGTTCTCCCCACTTTCTAATTGCCCTTTTTCTGCCTCCTTACTGACTTCTTTTATTTTTCCTTGTGCCTAATTTTTTAAAATTTCTAATATTAATACAAATAGTAATATTATTTTGAGCATTTATTATGTGCCAGTCACTATGCTACAAACTTTATGAATTATCTTAATTAATCCTCAGAAGAATCCATGAGAAATTTTTTCATTTAAAGACGGTAAATTGAAGTCGCATCACGAACACTGTACAGCCAGCTTGGAGCAGGAATTCAGCTCCAAGCAATTTAACTTGAAAGCCTGGGATCTTTACTTTGGCAATCCTGCCTCATGCCAGTGTTGTTCAAGAGGCCATGAGCAAGCCAGTGATGCCAACTTGCATCTTGAAAATAAGTGACTGAAGGTGCCAAAAGAGGGATTATATACTCTTGCAGGAAATCTGATAGAACAACATGAGAGGGGGAATGGATTGCTATTGCAAAGAAATCTGATATAGCCCATCCATTCAGAATTAAATTTCTGAACCTGAAGAATCTTTATGAGAAGTAGGACTCAACAAAATATTCATGATAAGGTATTTCACCAGCAAAATAAACTCTCAGGAAGTTCATATCTTTACAATGCAAATCTTTGAACTAACTGACACAATGTGATGTCCTTTATATAAAAATGCAAAAGCAAGACTCTCAGAATTGTGATCAACCACATACAAAGAAGAGGAGACACCTGGTGATGTGGCCTTTGTCTGTATTTATGCCTTCCTCAAGGCTCAGTCTACTGGCCTTCTCTAATTAATCCTTACAACACTGCACTTCTGAGGGGCAAATTAGAAGCAGAAAACATCTCCATTTTGTAAATAGAAAGCAGATGCAGTGACTTAGTGGTACTTAGTGAATCAATAACAGAACTTCAAAATCAAGCCTTACTTAGATTCCACTGATTTATCTACATAGCATAGCACCAAATGTAAACTTTAAAACACAAAAACAAAAAACGATGCTTCCTTTCTTAAGAAATTGAACAACCAGGAGTCTCCAAAAATTCTTTTTTTTTTCCACTAGTGTAAACCAAAACCTGAAAAATTGGAAAAAAATGTATCAGTTCTTTCTCTAGGATTAACATGTTTCTTCTAAAACACAAAATTACTAGACAGAAGTCTTGCCCATTAATCCTCACAATTAGCTTTAGAAGTATCTGAGATCAGATACCAGGAAGTTACAAAAGATATATGTACCTCATTTGACATTAAGAAAAAGTAGCTAAGGAAATTATATGAAAATCCACTGTGCCTAAAATAAAAGCCATGGATTAAAGACTTTATGAAAAACCACCTTATTAAATCCTATCCTTCCTTAAGAAAGATAAAGAGAATTAGTATAATTAATAGTTGTAATTACTTTCATAATGTACTTTTCTTAACATAAACATTCTTTAAATCAATCCAAAATGCAAAAATGCTTATTAGTGAGCTTACTATTTTAATACATTTCATCAACACATGTCAGAAATTGGCACCTTTGCGTACTTTAATCAATCTACGATAAAATTTTTTCCCCATAAATTTAACACTTTTGGTAATTGTCAGGCATAGATTTTTACTAAAAGAAAGATATAAACTAAACATAACAATGCAGATTTTTCTGACATTTAAAAACATAAGCCAGAACTCTCACTATTCAGGATTGCTCTACATTTGAATATGAGACTCACAAATAATTTTTGCTAAGAGATAAATGCAGCATGAGAAATGGTACGTGAAATTTAAAATCATCAGCATGATAAGTTGATATATGATCTGAAAAAGCATTGTGAACAAAAAAAATTTCACCATTCATGGGTCACTTTTTAATCATTTTTTAAAAGAAATATCACTGCTTTTAAACTTAATACTTGTACTCATAGTAATTCCAAGCTATATATCAGTATATACATATAGGTGTGTGTGTGTGTATATATATATACACTCACATACTGCTTTTTCATGCCTCTATGAATGATAAATATTCAAATTCCTCAACGTTTAGAATCTATACCATGATTTTGATGACTAGGCCACATTCTACCTAAGTTACTAAGATTTATGTTTTTAAAAACCAAGCAAAAATTAAATTCACAGAAAGAATATTAAAAGCAGCAAGGGAAAAGTAACAAATAACATACAGAGGAATCCCCATAAGGTTAGCTGATTTTTCAGCAGAAACTCTGCAGGCCAGAAGGGAGTGGCAGGATATATTTACAGTGATGGAAGGGAAAAACCTACAACCAAGATTACTCTACCCAGCAAGGATCTCACTCAGATTTGATGGAGAAATCAAAAGCTTTTCAGACAAGCAAAAGCTAATAGAATTCAGCACCACCAAACCAGCTTTACACCAAATGCTAAAGAACCTTCTCTAGGTGGGAAACACAAGAGAATGAAAAGACCCACAAAAAACAAACCCAAAATAATTAAGAAAATGGTAATAGGAACATACATATCGATAATAACCTTGAATGTAAATGGATTAAATGCCACAACCAAAAGACACAGACTAGCTGAATAGATACAAAAACAAGACCCATTATATGCTGTCTACAAGAGACCCACTTCAGACCTAGGGACACATACAGACTGAAGGTGAAGGATGGAAAAAGATATTCCATGCAAATTGAAATCAAAAGAAAGCTTGAGTAGCAATTCTCCTGTCAGACAAAATAGACTTTAAAATAAAGAATGTTACAAGAGATAAGGAAGGACACTATATAATGATCAGGGATCAATCCAAGAAGAAGATATAACAATTATAAATATTTATGTACCCAACATAGGAACACCCCAATATATAAGGCAAATGCTAACAGCTGTAATAATACCTCACTTACACCAATGGACAGATCATCCAGACAGAAAATTAATAAGGAAACACAAGCTTCAAATGACACAACAGACCAGATAGATTTAATTGATATTTATAAGACATTCCACCCGAAAGTGGCAGAATACACTTTCTTCTCAAGTGCACACAGAATGTTCTTCAGGATAGATCATATCTTGGGTCACAAATCAAGTCTCAGAATATTTAAGAAAACTGAAAACGTATCAAGTATCTTTTCTGACCACAATGCTATGAGATTAGAAATCAATTACAGGAAAACAACTGTAAAAAACACAAACACATAGAGGCTAAACAATACGTTAATAAATAACCAAGAGATCACTGAAGAAATCAAAGAGGAAATAAAAAAATGCATAGAAAAAAATGACAACAAAAACATGACAACCCAAAACCTATGGGACACAGCAAAAGCAGTTCTAAGAGGGAAGTTTAGAGCAATTCAATCTCACCACAAGAAACAAGAAAAATCTCAAATAAACAATCTAAACTTACACCTAAAGCAACTAGAGAAATGAGAACAAAAAACCCCCAAAGTTAGTAGAAGGAAAGAAATCATAAAGATCAGAGCAGAAATAAATGAAATAGAAATGAAGAAAACAGTACCAAAGATCAATAAAACTAAAGATGGTTCTTTGAGAAGACAAACAAAATTGATAAACCTTTAGCCAGACTTATCAAGAAAAAAAGGGAGAGGACTCAAATCAATAAAATTAGAAGTGAAAAAGGAGAAGTAACAACTGACACCACAGAAATACAAAGGATCATAAGAGACTACTACAAGACAACCATATACCAATAAAATGAACAACCTGGAAGAAATGGACAAATTCTTGGAAAGGTACAACTTTCCAAGACTGAACCAGGAAGAATTAGAAAATAGAAACACACCAAGCACAAGTGACAAAATGGCAACTGTGATTAAAAAATTTCCAACAAATGAAAGTTCGGGACCAGATGGCTTCACAGGTGAATTCTATCAAACATTTAAAGAAGAGTTAACACATACTTCTCAAACTCTTCCAAAAAATTACAGAGGGAGGAACACTCCCAAACTTGTCCTATGAGGCCACTGTCACCCTGATACCAAAACCAGACAGAGATATCACACAAAAAGAAAATTGCAGACCAATATCACTGATGAACATAGATGCAAGAATCCTCAACAAAATACTAGCAAACAGAATCCAACAACACATTACAAGGATCATACACCATGATCAAGTGGGGTTTATCCTAGGGATGCAAGAATTCTTCAATATATGCAAAACAATCAATGTGATAGGCCATATTAACAAATTAAAGAATAAAAACCATATGATCATCTCAACAGATGTAGAAAAAGCTTTTGACAAAATTCAACACACATTTATGATAAAAATTCTCCAGAAAGTGGGCACAGAGGGAACCTACCTCAACATAATAAAGGCCATAAATGACAACCCACAGCAAACATTATTTTCAATGGTGAAAAACTGAAAGCAGTTCCTCTAAGATCAGGAACAAGACAAGGATGTCCACTCTCGCCACTGTTATTCAACATAGGTTTGGAAGTCCTAGCCACGACAATCAGAGAAGAAAAAGAAATAAAAGGAATATAGATGGGAAAAGAAGAAGTAAAACTGTCACTGTTTGCCAATGGCATGATACTATACATAGAAAATCTTAAAAGATGCCACTAGAAAACTACTAGAACTAATCAATGAATTTGGTAAGGTTGCAGGATACAAAATTAATGCACAGAAATCTCTGGCATTTCTATACACCAAAACGAAAAATCAGAAGGAGAAATTAGGAAACACTCCCATTTACCATCACAACAAAAAGGATAAAATACCTAGGAATAAACCTACCTAAGGAGGCAAAAGACCTGTATGAAGAAAACTATAAAACACTGATGAAAGAAATAAAAGATGACACAAACAGATGGAGAGATATACCATGTTCTTGGATTGGAAGAATCAACATTGTGATAATGATTATACTACCCAAAGCAATCTACAGAGTCAATGCAATCTCTATCAAATTACCAATGGCATTTTTCAAAGAATTAGAACAAAAACATTTACAATTTGTATGGAAACACAAAAGACCCCGAATAGCCAAAGCACTCTTGAGAAAGGAAAACAGAGCTGGAGAAATCAGGCTCCCCCACTTCAGACTATACTACAAAGTTACAGAAATCAAGACAGTATGGTACTGGCACAAAAACAGAAACATAGATCAATGGTACAGGACAGAAAGCCCAGAGATAAACCCACACACCTATTGTCACCTAATCTATGACAAAGGAGGCAAGAAAATACAATGGAGAAAAGCCAGTCTCTTCAATAAGTGGTGCTGGAAAAACTGGACATCTACATGTAAAAGAATGAAATTAGAACACTCCCTAACACCATACACAAAAATAAACTCAAAATGGATTAAAGAACTAAACGTAAGACCGGACACTATAAAACTCTTAGAAGAAAACATAAAAAGAACACTCTTTGACATAAATCACAGCAAGACCTTTTATGATCCACCTCCTAGGGGAAGGAAAATGAAAACAAAAATAAACAAATGGGACCTAATGAAACTACTTTTGCATAGCAAAGGAATCATAAACAAGATGAAAAGACAACCCTCAGAATGGGAGAAAATATTTGCAAATGAAGCAATTAACAAAGGATTAATCTCCAAAATATACAAACAGCTCATGGAGCTCAATATCAGAAAAGCAAACAACACAATCAAAAAATGGGCAAAAGACCTAAATAGACATTTCACCAAAGAAGACATACAGATGGCCTAGAGGCACTTGAAAAGATGCTCAACATCACTAATTATTCACTAATTATTAGAGAAATGCAAATCAAAACTACAGTGAGGTATCACCTCATACTGGTCAGAATGGCCATCAAGAAAAAATTTACAAACAATAAATGCTGGAAGGGGTGTTGAGAAAAGGGAATCCTCTTGCACCGTTGGTGGGAATGTAAATTGATACAGCCACTATGGAGAACACTATGGAGGTTCCTTAGAAAACTAAAAATAGAACTATCATATGATCCAGCAATACCACTACTGGGCTTATACCCTGAGAAAACCATAATTCAAAAAGATACATGTACCCCAATGTTCACTGCAGCACTGTTTACAATAGCCAGGACATGGAAACAACCTAAATGTCCGCTGACAGATGAATGGATAAAGAAGATGTGGTACATCTATGCAATGGAATATTACTCAGCCATAAAAAGGAACGAAACTGAGTTATTTGTAATGAGGTAGATGGACCTAGAGTCTATCATACAGAGTGAAGTAAGTCAGAAGGAGAAAAACAATTACCATATATTAACGTATATATGTGGAACCTAGAAAACTGGTACAGGTGATCCTATTTGCAGGACATGAATAGAGACGCAGACATAGAGAACAGATGTGTGGACATGCGGGGGAAGGGGAGGGTGGGATGAATTGGGAGATTAGGTTTGACATAAATACACTACCATGTGTAAAATAGATAGCTAGTGGGTACCTGCTGTATAGCACAGGGAGCTCAGGTCGGTGCTCTGTGATGACGTAGTTAGGTGGGATGGGGTGAGGGAAGGGAGGTCCAAGAGGGAGGGGATATAGGTATACATATAGCTGAGTCACTTCATTGTACAGCAGAAACTAACACAACATTGTAAAGCAATTATACTCCAGTAAAAAAAAAAAAACAACTCAAGGTTCTTCTACATACATAGTATAAACACTCATCACTTGCCTCTAACACAGATATATAGGGAAACTAGGGTTGAACACATAAACATCACAGATTTCTATTCTGTGACAACAGAATCTAATTTCTGCAATTCTGTAGTAAAATTTGGAAAGGAGTACTGAACATCATAAATACTGAAAGTCCACATGGCCAAGTATTAAAGGTTAGCTCATTTGCAGCCTAACAGCTCATTCTATTCTCACAGAAACAATTCATAATCAGTGAGGAGAGCTACGACTCCTAAGAGAATTGGGGAATTTGCTGGTGCTCCATTTGCTCCCCACAAAGCGACACCTCAGGAGCAGCACAAAGCACTAAGTTAGTTCAAGACGGTGGCCCATGCTGAGTCAGCACTTGTCCTTGAACCAAGAAATTCCAGAAGGGTGGGGAGCTGGAAAGGAGAGCAAGGAAGAAATAAGGAGGACTTGGAGGAAAAGAGCATATCATGTACTGACAATGAATCTCCCAAGTGTATCAGTAATAAATTGGCTTTCTGCCAAAATGTCTCTCTCTCTCTCTCTCCCTCTCTCTCTCTCTCTCTCTGCAATAAAGGAAACAGTACATTAAAGTGTTTCATAGACTATGGACAATTTGGAAAATTACACATTTGCAGCAGTATTGCTCTATGAATTAAAGTCCAGGTCTTTTCCTTAAGCAGAAGTAGTATTAACTATATATTCAACAGAAATCTAACCCTCAGTAAAATTTTATGCCTATTGAGGCAGTTAAAGTGTTTCCAAAATAGAGAAATGAATGTTTCTTTTGGTTTCCCTGGTGTAATATAACTGAATGTAATTATTTACCAAGTGTACAAAATGAGAATGTTTAAATTGAAATTTAATTTAAAGGTTTAAGTTCTTCTTGGGGGGAAAAATGCTACACAAACAAGAAATCAACATGCAATAGACTAGATGTTTCAAAGGGGTAGAAAGCACTGGTCTGGGTAAGTTCAGGAGAGAGACAGGGCTGGAGTAAAGGTGATCAGCCATTGTCTACTTGCACCTGCCTATGCACTGAGATTTTTTTCAACTAGCACTTATAATTTTAGTAAGTTAGTATTTTAGGAGGAGAAAACCCAGTTTCTCTCCTTGCTTCTCTTGACCAGAGAAAAGAATAAATCCCTCCAGCTTTCAGAAACCTTAGTATATTCTATAAATTATGCTATTGTTAATAGTTAGAAGGTACAGAGATAAAGAATCAGGTAGAGGGAAAAAACAACTTTGCTAACTAAAACTTTCTTACAATTCTCTGAAGAGAAGAAACATCATTTTACTCCTAGTAACTAGGTTATCTGGGAATAAACCTAATGAACTGAGCAACTGCTTGAAACTGTGACACGTTACAAAACTGACATCAGACAAATATAATTCTTCTGCCACTTTTCAGGTGTGAGAGTCAATCCGTCCATCAATCAATCAAGAATTATGTACAAAGAAATGGCTAGACACTGTGGGAGTAACTAAGCAAGTAGAAAGTAATCATCTGGGCCCTTGGAAAGTATATGCTTTTATTGGTAAAGCAAGACAAATAACTGAAAAATGTAGTGTGAAATAACTTTGAAATGAGTGGGACCAAGAGTGCTGTACTAACTAAAGAAAAGGACAAAATTATTGTTTGAGAGAAGAACATGGAAATCTTCAGGAAGGAGATGAGATTAAAGTGGACTTTGGAAGAAGTGCAGAATGTAATACACTGAAGTGACTAGGAGAAGGGCATTGGAGAGAGGACAGAGAGGGGGAAATGGCGATTCTGAAACTTTTCCTTTTTCCACAGCAAAAGGGGAGGCTCTAGAAACTTTTGGCTAACACAACGTTTTAGGAATTGTAGGGGAAATGATTAAAGCAGGGATAACAATCAAGAGGTTAATAGTAACATAATAGTTTAATAGTCCAGTCATGATGTTCATACATGTTTCTAGATAGAGCAGGGAAATAAATAAGGAGAAGATGCTAAAAACTGTTACCAATGAAGACTGGGACCGAACGACTGATGAAATATGAAAGCAGAGAGAAAGAACTTAAAACTTTTACTATGGGAAATGAGGAGAATAATGACACAAAGGAAGTCCACTTGGTGAGAGAGGTGATGAGTTTGTTCAGAAATGTTTAAAAGTTATTGAAAATGTAGAAATATATTCAGGGTAGGAGGCCAGGACTGGAGATAAGAGTAGTCTCCCCATCTAAATTGGAATTACAGTTGAGTCCAAGAAAGTAGAAGAATGTTCTTAGAAAAATCTAGAAAAAGAAGAGCAGAGGGACAAAGTATGTAAAAAGTTGATAGAAGAGGGAGGATCTGAGGACTGAGGAAAGTGACAGGATAGCACAGTGCTGCTACAGCAGGAGGAGGGAGTGCTGGACAGCAGGACCCTCAACTGGAGAGGAAAATGAGACTGAGAAAATGCTCTTGGGTTTCCGAGTAAACCACCAAATCTACCTTGGTAGATCACTAAAAACAGAAAGCAGGTAGTGGGGGTTATGGCTACATGGAGGGTCATCGTACTATTGTCTATTTGTGATTTTGTAAAGTTCTTTCTTAAGTTTTAGAAAATGTGAATAAGAGTCAAGGAAATGAAAGTGAAAGGAAGAAGAGAAGTAGAATGATAGTTCAGGAATAACAGTAAATATCTCTTCTTCCATCTCCCCTCACCACCCCAATATAAGGAAGAAGTATAGCTACAGTGTAATCTTTAAGGTGCAAGCTTTGGTGCCATTGTGGGTTCACATATTAGCCCTGCCACCTGTTAGCCGATGTTCTGGGGCAAATCACGTGATCTTGAATACTATGAGACAGGTCCTTTGCATATATCAGTTCATTTAATCTTCACATTCTTATAACATGGAGGATCCGTGAGAGTTATGTGTCTGAAGTTATAGATAGTAAGTGGTGAAGCCAAGAAGCAAACCTAGCTCTGTCAATCCTAGAGCCTGTGTTCGTAACTCTAAATGATCCAGAGAGGTAACAACTGAGAGTAGAATGTATTACACGGTACTCTTTGTTGGGTTCCTGAGCATCAGTACCATACCCAAGACGAGAGTGCCTTCTGGATCTTTGCGTCTACAGCTCTTATTAACATGCACTCAATCGACAGCTGTCCCAAAGTGGAAGTCACATGCCTGCAAGAGCCAGGTAGGTAACACATGAGTATAGGGGGCTGAAGAGCTCACCCCAACTGTGAGATAGTGTTTGAGAAGTAGTCACTGCTCAGTACCAGTCAATGCAGCCATGTGGAGAAGTGGGTCCATATTTACAGATCTTTAATTTTTTTGATTTTTGTTTTGTTAATTGAAGTATAGTTGATTTACAATGTTGTGTTAGTTTCTGGTGTATAGCAAAGTGATTCCGTTATACATATGTATATACATTCTTTTTCAGATTCTTTCCCATTATGGTTTATTACATGATATTGAACACAGTTCTCTGTGCTATACAGTACGACCTTGGTGTTTATCTATCATATATAGTGGTTTATATACAGATCTTTAATTTTTCAAAAGAGTATGGAAATGAGGATTTTTACTCTGACAACGAATTCAAAGTATTCTAAAACTAGTATGTAGAGTAAACAAAATATGCATGTCCTCAGGGCTGGGTCACAACCTCGGCAGGACCAGGCAAAGGTCCACTTTTACTCTAGTGGTCATTAAGAGAGCAATACTATTCATAACTCCTGCAGTTTCTGGCAAAGGGAAAAGATGCCCAGAAAATGGCATGTCCAAGGATGGTGCCTAAAACAGTAAATCGAAAAAAAAACAGTAAATCGTATGTTCCCTAAGAAATAACCTGTAGCACCTGGTGACACATTTTGGGTTGTATTCAGCTCAACAAATAGCCTTGAGTGACTAACTGATGCCACTGGGATACTACCAACATACAGTGCTTCAAATGTGCCAGATACTGTTCTAAGTGCTTTTCATTTAACAACTCTTTTAGTCATCCCAAGGACTGTATGAGATAGGTGAATTTATTATTCCCATTGTACAGAGGAGAAAACTGAGACACAGACAGGTTAAATAACTTGCTCAAGATCACAAAGTAAGCTTCAGAGGCAGGATTTGGACCTAAGTATTCCACCTCCAGAATCTGAGCCCTTCAGCTCTGTTAGCACTATATTGCTGATTTTGAATAGGGGGAGGTGGGGGGTGATGATGCTGGATGATGCTGGATGGAGTTTGTCCTTTGGTCCTCAGGAGGGGTGCTGCAATGGAGATATGTGATACTTTTATTTTTAGCATTACATGTCACATTAACCACCTCAGCAGAAAGTAATCTTGTGTGGTAAGTATAAAATATCACATATGTTGTTTCCCATATCATTTCTTTAAAATAAATAAATAAATTAATTAATTTATTTATTTATTTATTTATTTACATACATATGTATGTATGTATGTATGTATGTATGTATGTATGTCTGAGTTGGGTCTTTGTTGCTGCGCGCAGGCGCTCTCTAGCTGGGGCGAGTGGGGCCCACTCTTCGTAGCAGCGTACAGGCCTCTCATTGTGGTGGCTTCTCCCGTGGCGAAACATGGGCTCTAGGCGTGTGGGCTCAGTAGTTGTGGCTCACGGGCTCTAGAGCACAGCCTCGGTAGTTGTGGTGCACGGGCTTAGTTGCTCCACGGCATGTGGGATCCTCCCGGACCAGGGCTCAAACCCGTGTCCTCTGTATTGGCAGGCAGATTCTTAACCACTGCGTCACCAGGGAAGACCTCCCATATCATTTCTGTTCATGTCAAGACCACCAAAATATACTTATACAACAGCTAAGCAGTATTCACAAAGGTACTTTAGGCATTTATGAATATAAGTATATACATATTTGTAGGTGCACATGCATAAAGTCTTGGACTTTTTAGTTTTATTCACAGGGTTGGCTTTTTTTGACATTTTAAATCTCAGCAATCTATTAGTGTATTTGATTAAAAGAGAAGTTCCTAACAAAATAATATTAAGGGGCATGTAAACATACTTACCAAGTTCTTAGTGTTCTCATCTGTTCCCATATTTCATCAGCAATTTTTAAAAATTCTAGCCCTCAGAGAGAAAACACTCATTTGAGGATATTGGATTGCCTCAGCTTTTTACAATCAATGTCATTTTGCATGAAACTAGAATACGAGATATTAATGTTTCCAAGAGTACTTTTAAATATCCCACTAATCGTTACTCTCTCAATGTAGCCACGCTTAACAAGCTGAAAACTATACCTTTAAAGAAACAAAAAAGAGCTTTCTCCTCTACTTCCAACATGCAAGTGAAAGTCAGTTACAAAATCATTTGTGTCTAGATTTCTGCAACCACCTACTAACTTCTCCCACATTCACTTGAGCCCGTCTCCAATCCTTTCTCCATAGAGTAGCCAGAATGAGCCTTTCAAAAGCTCAGTCAGATGATGATGCCACTGGTTTTTCCTTTCGCCCTTTAAAAACCATCACTGCACCTAGAAACAAATCCAGGCTCTTCACAGAGACCTTTCTGACCTGGCCCATCACCCCTCCAGCTGCATCTCAGCCCCCTTCCTCATTCACAGTGAGATACCTAGACACCTGTTCAGCCCCTAGAACAAGCCGATCTCTTTCCTGACTCAGGGCCTCTCATCCTCTGATCCCCTTCCTGAAGAGCTCGTCCCCCAATCCTTTATGTGGCTGGGGCTGCCTAGCCTCCGCTCCTCAGAAACAGCTTTCCTGACTACTTAGCCTGAAGTTGATCCCAAGAGTTATTCTCACTGTTACTTTTCCTTCTCAGAACTGATTTCAAGCCATAATGACGCATTTACTTTTTGTTTGTATGTAGTTTTGTCTGCCTTTTCCACTGGCTATAATTCCACGAGGGCAGGAACTATGCTTGTGCTTTCTCCATTGTATAGGTGGAACTTAACAGAAGGCCTAGCACACAATTAGCATGCAATCAAAGTTTACTGAGAGAAATGAAGACAGGAGGAGGGAAAGGAGAAAAGGAGGAATGGAAGAAGAAAAAATTAACTGCTAGTTTCACTCAAATCTAATGTTTTATCATGGGACTGTGAGGTTTATTCAGACAATGTGAATGTCTGTTCAGACAATTCTCAAGTTTCTTTCTTTCTTTCTTTCTTTCTTTGTTTATTCTTTTTCACATATAAACTGGGTTGGATATGTAGGAAGAATTTCAGAACCAAAGTAAAGTTAAGACACAGTGAGGGGAGCCTAAAATTGTTTCAGATCCCTACACCAAAATCAATGCTTATAAATCCTGTGTGTTGACGGGATCCTACAATGGTGTAACTTTGTAGGTATTTTTTAAATTAAATTACCATAGGAAAAATGCCATCAAGTGGCAAAAGAGGAGCTTAGTCATTTCGTAAAATGACCTGAAGTTTATAACTCAATGCTAACTGATTTACCCTTTCAATCATTATTTGTTGATTTCTACTGTACATAGTTAAATGAAAAGAACAGGGGAAAAAGCCCAGAATGCTTATGTCTCACAATACAAAAAATTCTTACAGATTTTTAAGCCCCGCATTCCTAACCATTCATACATTGATGAGAATACCGGCATTGCTTTTGCCTTGCTTTTGTCATAGCTCATTCTTCTAATGTAACCTTATAAATTTATAAGGTTCAGGGATTTGTATCACAATTTCCTGGATCTTCCCACTCCCCCTATGTGCAAATACTGAGTTTGTTCTTTGTTGTCGTTACCTAAAAACCAAGCCTTACAATGGAAAAATGTTGTGAAAGTCTCAAGTGAAATGTCTCCTACGTGCCCCTGTAGATTGGGCCAAAAGATATTTCTAGGGCATAAATACTGAGAGGTGGAAAGGACAGCTGACAAGGAGGAGGGAATGACTCATTCCAGCAAGCCGCTGAATGAAGACCCTCAACTGTCCAGGTCCTTAGGATAAACTCCTGAAATCAGAAGGTTCATCTAAAGCAATCTGGCTCTCCTACTGCTTGCAAGTTACTACTGTTTGCTTGAGGAAGTTAAGACTTCTGAGAAGACATTGTTCTTTCAAATAAAAACACATGTGCTGCCCTCTAGAGGCTACAAGGGAAATGATTCAACTTGAAAATACCAAAATGGAAAAAGTTGAAAGGAAAGAAGGCAGAAGGCACTGATGTTTATCTTTACTGGTTTTTGACCTAATGTATTACATTTAGTGTCAGACTTTAAATTGAGAAGTAAATTAATATTATACGGAGGAAGTTCTGAATCCGATGCAAATAATAGTTCTCTCCGGAAACAATTCTGGATCTTCTTTCTTTTTTTCTTGATTTCTACCTGCATTTTTAAAGGATTTTATCAAGGTTACATACAATAAATTTACCCATTTTAAGAGGACAATTCAGTGATTCTTTTTTAGTAATTTTAAACCAGGTTGTACAACTATCAGCATAATCCAGTTTCAGAACATTTCCATCATCCCCAATAATATCCCTCCTGCCAATTTACAGCTAATACCCATTCTCCGCCCAGCTCTTGGAAACCACTAACCAACTTTGTATCTCTATGGATTTGCCTCTTTTTTCATTTTTGAAATATGAAAGTCTTGAATTAAATACTCCATAACATAACTATCAAGACAAGTCTTCCTTTTTGTAACGCTTCTCCTTCAAACCCTCCTGCTTTGATCAGTGTCATGAAAAGGGGGTTAAATCCCTTACCAAAACAAACTTTTGAGAAGTAAATATGCACTTTTAAATGTCTCCCACAGTGTATATTTAACCTTCCACAGTTTTGAGAGTGATGCTAAATCTGTCTCTAATATCTATGGGAAAATTGACCATGGATATACTTTTAACACATGAGTCAACAGTCCATTTCAAAACAAGGTTTCACATCCCAAGGTTTTATAAAGGATTAATAGTTTTTAGATTTGCCTTCATTGGGTGTGAGCAATCAATTTTCAATTGACTATACAAAAATCCTAAATTATTCCCTAAGTATTCTTTGCTAATGAGGTTTTAAAAAAAATCTCCATTTTGAGTCTGTCAAGACATTTTAATCCTAGTGGTGCAACACAGACCCCATGCTGAAAATAAAGATTCTCTCAAGAACTCAGATTCTCTGGAGATTAGGTCCTGGAGCTCCAGTCTGTCCTTTGGAGCAGGCATGCTGCTATCAAATTTATCAGATTGCACTGGGAAAAGCACTTAAGTTTCTGAACCTCAGTTTCCTCACCCATACAATGGTGATAATAAGAGTTTATTTCAGATGTAAAAGTTCTGAGATGTGTGCCTGGAACATAGTTCACAGTGACTGCAATCAGTATTATCTGAAAGTTATTTTACCAAGGATAATTATCATCACTTCTATTTAAGAGTAAAGAAAGCACTTGTGATTGGTAATATTATGACTGGCAATAGGCAGACTGAGGATTTTTAACCATTAATTTATAATTACTTATATCATATGCTTTGTGGATCTTCAAGGTCAAGCTGTGGTTTCAGTTCATTTCCAAGCCTAAGGACCAAACCAGGAGAAATTCAAAGGCTGATCTCAAAGAAGGTAACAATTCATTTTGGGGCCTATGTGCCAAGAACGTGCTTACCTCCTCTAACACTTCTTGTATTCTCTGTTTTTTATTGCCTTCCTAAGAGCTTTTTTCCTTCACCTCATCCAAATGCTAAGTTGCCTATTTCACAAAGGTCAGATTATGGGATCATAGCAAGGCGGAAGTAGAATAAACTAAGGTCTGGATAAGTAAAATAAAATAAATCAAACCAAACAAGAAAACAAAGATGGGTATTAATAGTTTGATTTTTAGGTTCCTTTTTTTCTAAGCAATTTATACTTTAAGGCATTAAGTTAGGAACAGTACGTATCTTTGTGAATCAAGACCAGTGGAGAATCAAACCACTATAATTAATATAACAACGCCTGCTGACTCACCTCCACTAAACACAGTTTCTAAAAGCCCAAATCTGCACATTAATTGCGATTAATGCTTCTCTCCTCTTTTAAGCACCGTGGAGTAGAGTTGTATAAACAGCAAAGTGTTTTAATTTAAACAAAATATAAAAAACTAGTTCTTTCTAGGTGGTAAAGCTCGGTCTGCATATTTTCATTATTGCATAATGGTTACCTTTAGCCCATAAACTGCAAGGTCACAGTAAGGTCACAATGAAGTGGCAAATGCAATAACTGAGAAGAAAAATAACTAGAGACCATATTTAAGATGATTTTTTTCCCTAGCTAAGTAAATGAGCATTCTTTTAGTGTCACTCATTCAGTAGTGCTGATTTAAAATAGCATTTCTATTTAAATCATTCACCTATACTCTGTATTATAATAAAATTTCTAAAAAATTTCTTTTTAGTGCTTCCCCCCACCCTTAAAACACACAATCCAGAATTTGCTGCGGCCCAAATGGTGAGATTTAACTTAAACGTTAAAGCCATCATTGGCTTAGAATGTGCATATACTAACAGTCAAAATAAAATAATATGAAACTGGTCACTGTTCTGAATGTGAATACATTAAAATAAACAAAGAGGAACAAAATAAAAAGAATAAGTCCAGGCTCTTTGTGTTTCTAAAACGCTTATCCCTTACACTGGGTGATGGTAAACTAATACTAGGTATTAGTAATTTTAAAAGTTTTGTACCTGCTACTTCACATAAAATGCAAAAGTGTAAAGTCTGCTTAGGCAGGAAACAGCTTGAGACCTTTCTATCCAAATGTGTTGGTCAGTGTGATAACTGTGTTTTCATTTATATGCTGTTGATACCCAAGATACAGAAAATAATGTCATCAATTTCCTTCAATTACCTCATAAAGGATTCATTTGCACTCAGGGAATAAAAAGGTTGTGACAGTAGCTTCAGGATCACTCAGCAGCAAGAATCGACATTAATAACTATCCTCAGAGGCACAGAGGGAGGGAAAAAAGTCATTTACGTAACATTCTTTAATTCTTTGTGGTATCACAAGACTGTGTCATGATTTAGGGTTGAAAAGCACATTTGTTGTGCTCACGAGGAAAGTCATAATCTACATATTTTTTGTGACACTTGAAGTTATGAGATCTTAGGCAACCTTTAAATGCAGTATCCCCCTGCTGAAAGCTCTCAAATCGCCTTCAGAGGAAAAAGAAAATCCTGATATTACTTTACTCCTGAGACTTCAAATAGCCCAGGCTTTATTGTATAAAGACATTTCTTTATACAATAGTTAGACAGTGCTGAAGAAAATAACTTTTGTATGCTTATATTGTAACATAGGGTCACGTATAGCTAATTAAGCATTCTTCCTTTAGTTTGATTACATAAAGAGTTGGTTTTGTAATTTAATAGCACGTGAAGGTCAGTATAGTTATGAGAGAAACCTTAGATGCTGTGACAAATCCAATAACTACCAGGGTATTTTGTTCATAAAAGTAAAGCATTTCTCAAAATATTTTGCTGATTTGTTAAGGTACTGGGAGATATTTTGATGCCTGTGGGGCTGACCTTCTCCAGGACACTATATAGTGTCAACAGATTTGACAACTAAGCAGTGTCATCTGTCTTGGCTGTCAACAGATTTCCACAGAAGGTCAGATTTGTATTTCTGAGTAAGGAAGAGACCAAAAAAGGATAATTAAGTTGAGGTTCACAGGTATTTGAACCAAGCAGAAAAAAAGACAAATATCAGTTGGCCCCTTATTTATACACCCAGCTTTACCAGTTTTGTGTAAACAATGCTGAAACACTTTTCATATGGGATTTTAAAGTCCTTTTTCAGGTAACGTCCCCTCCCGCAATCTAACAGGCTAACCATCTTAGCAGAAAAGACTTTACTTTCACGTTTATGTCTCCTTTGCGTGTTTAAAAGAGAGAGTGATTCGGGTCTTACAAGGCCAGGAATCTTTGAAATGAACTTCAGGAAAAGTTTTAAACTACCTGAAGCTCCTGAAACAAATATAAGACTGCACTGCCCTCCAGAGGTAACTCTTTGGCAAATACTTTTAATCAGTTAATGTGAGGACCAAATGCTGAGGTAATCCGCATTATAATTTTACTCCTGTCGTCTCAAATATTTTTAAAAATATAAATCTAAAAATCAACTTACTGTTTTCTCCTAAGAAGAATATTACATTTTCTTGGCGCTTCCATCTTACCTCATTTCCTTTTGTCCTGTTCAAAAGTAATATTTGCCTCAGCTTTTGCTAAATGTTAAATATTAATTTTGTTGTTATTGTTTAGCAGAGCCTATTTATTCAAGTATATATTTTCAGAGAAATCAGATTAAATAGGTAGCCTAAGGAAACCTTAACAAAACTGAGAAGCCTCAGAGATGACAAAGGAACACTTGAATATTTTACAGTCTAATTATATTGTCATCACTTAACTAAGACTTGAAGGGTACTCACAGCTATTGTGAGAAAAACATAAATTTATTCTGAACTCTTTTCTTCTTGAGCTTTTGTTCTCCAAAGGTATGTAAACTATTTCTGCCCCACATGCCACCTCAAATAAGGAACAATTTTGTGGATTGTCACTTTCCCTTTATTCCCTATCAATTCAAAATTTTCAAGATTTAAGACAAAGCTAATAACTTCATAATAAAATTGTGATAACCAGTACGAATGACTCAAAACACATTAATGAAAAGTATCAAATCACAAGTATCTAGTTGGGAAATTTAAACTTTACTTCTCCACATAACAAATTTATGTAGGGCCTTGAAAATATTAACTTTTTTAGTTATCATAACACCTAAGAGATCAGTATTATTATTACCATCTAACTTTTACAGATAAGACACAGAAAAGTTAACTAACTGCTCAAGATCATGAGCTGGGATGTGATGGAGCTGAGATTCAAGCTCAAGTACTTTGCCTCCAGAGTCCTGATTCTTAATTTCTTGAATTTAACTTAATTTAAATGGTAACTTACATATATACATTTTCCCTCACATCATAAAAAGCATTAATAAGATTTAAAATAAAGGTAATACTTTTTAGGTTTTTAAAAATCTAAGGCACATAGAAAGCTTTAAAAATATTAAAACCCTAGTAGATGGAAATACTGGAAGGTAGAACAAAATTATAAATCATTTTTTTGTGATGACTTGCAAATATTTACTAAGTCATTAATCTTAGGGGGAAGGTAAGAAATGAAGAAAATATTGAAACATTATGGAAAAAATAACTATCTTCTCACAGTAAAAATAAATTATATAAGTAAATCAGCCATTGACTTATCACTCAATATCAAAGATACATTTTATCCTATAAATATCAAGCAACTGCTTACTATTTTTCAAAATAAGTAACTGTGATTATTTTCTGCATTATAACGAGAAAGAAATGTAGAAAACACATTATTTATAAGCAAATACTAAACTCATTTTTTAAAAAAGTGAGTGTTAATATGAGACTTTAGACTCAATCACATAGCCAGCATCACAAACCGACAGTCATTTAATGCAGACAGGGATCATAAAATATACTTCAGATTGCACTTAAAAAGTGTTCTTGTACCAAGCACGAGCTGGCCAGCTAGCTACCCAGCAGCTGGGTTCAGAAACTTAAAGGCCTCTGGGAAAGCAGCTTGGTAACAACAAAGCAAATGTGGTCAATGCCCAGTGTCTTTATGGGGATTAGACCAGGGTCACGGCTTCGCTGCGGCACCTGCACAGCTATAACATAAGCTTATATCCTACATAAATCATAACCCCTATGTTTTGAAAGCAAATAATAAAAGAGTTGTTCCATGTCTCTTGACCTTTATTTCTGGGAAACTTGGATTTTTCCCTTACAGCTATGGTATGCACTAACCATCCCCAGTGGGACAGACTTAGAAACCCCTGTCACCAAACACATGTATAAATTTACACCTTCTCATTTCCAAAGTGATTTGCATCTTAAGTATCACTAAATTATTATTTTTTAAAGTAGCTTAAAGTGAGGAGAAAAGGGAGAGTGAGAAGGAAAGAAAAACAAAAAGATACCTGAAAGAAGAAATTAAAATACCAGTATCGATGAAGACACATAACTGACCAGGTAGGGGTAAAGGGAAGCCAGATGGATGTTGCCACTGACAGTTGCTAAACATTGCTTTGCACAGATGCCAATGAACCTGGTGCACAGTTAGCTCCTGAGTTCTCTTTTTTGTTTGTTTCATGGAATTCAAATACTCAAAACTACTGCCTCCCCAAAATAAATTATTTTTCAAAAATTAGCATTAACACTACATGAGATATCAATGAAATGATGTTGTTAGAACTAGAGAAAAGACAAGGTCGCTAATTACCCTTAAATCACTAAGTTACATGTACAATAATTCTGGACACCTATACATCCAGTTTGTCATAGGGCAAAAAGTAATGACAGTAAAAAACACCCTAGAAAGCTATTAAATTAGTGTTACCACACATATATGATAATGCTACTAATAATAATGAATAATGACCCAAGCTAGCACATAGGAACTTTCCCTCAGCACGTAGAGTACCTCCTAATACTGGATAATGCTTAATCCTCACATAAACTCTAATGCTCTAGCTTCTAAAGGAAAGAGTAAGGAAAATGTACTGAGTATTAATACTGAAGAGCGACTAAGTTAGAGTAGGAAGTCTTATAAGAAAACTCTTTCATTCCAGATATTCTATCTAGAAAAATATATTTTATTTTCTTCATAGTGATATTCCTGTTGGTACAAAAAGTGAATTCCAACGATGTATTTTTTGGTCAGGAACTCTGTTATGAAAAGTAAAGCTAATACAGATGATGTTAGGATAATTACCAAGACATCATCTATGAAGCTGTAATGCTGTGAAAATTATAAAATTACTAATATAATGAATATCAAATACATCCTCTAATTCAATGTTCAATATTCAGATATTTCCCTGCTATATGCTAGGCACTGGGGATGCAGCAGTGAACATAAAGCCACTGTTCTTGAGGACTTACACTGAGGAGAAATACAAAATAAATTTTAAAGTGCATAGCACATATTAGCTATTGATTCCTGCTGCAGAGCAAAAATCAGCCAGCAAGGAGAAGGGGCAATAGCTGTGTGTATATGTCAGCAGAAGCTCTCTTATGTAAGGTGATCTGGGAAGGCATCTTTGGTGAGATTAGGCAGAGCTGTGCGGTCTATCTAGGGGAAGTTAGCTCCAGACAAAGGAAGTGCAGAGGTTCTTGAACACATAAGGCGTATCGTTTAGTGCTTTGTGGGCCCCCGTAAGAACTCTGAATTTCATTCTGAGTGAAAAGAAAGCCAACGAGAAGCCAATGTGAGAACAGTATGCTCCGATCTTGGGGAAAAGTAATTGTACTCAACTTACAGAAATAGTTTATATGGCTTAGTAGCCAGAACTTGAGCTTGAAGACAGATGTATCTGGATTAAAATAATTTCTCTTTTTCAATGTCATAGCTATAAGATTCTGTCTTAATTACTGCATTTCTCAGCCTCCATTTAAATGGTCATAATACCTATATTGCTGTACTATTGTGAAGATTAAACTACACATCTAGAAAAATTACACATCTAGTAAAGTGTGCTCAAACCCAGTCCATAGTAAGCGCTCAATGAATGTTTCTTAAATGAATATATGAATCTTTACTACGAATCTCAGGTCTAAATTCCTGATATTGCTGCTACAATTCATTAAACCAGGTAAAAGTTTCCCAAATTCTCCTGATTATAAGAATCATCTGGGGTGCTTGTGTTTCTTCCTATGTCCCACTGCAGAACCCAGAATCTTCTGTGGAACAGCCAAGAAATAGATATTTTAAACAAGCAATCCAGAGGATTCGTATGACTAAGGAATTTTGAGAATCACTGGATAGTTACTGTACCACGCTCCATTCAATTCCATTACTGCTACCTCGACTTTCTTTTAGAAAGGGGGAGAGAGGGATAAATTGGGAGATTAGGATTGACATATACCCACTACTATATATAAAATAGATTACTAATAAGGACCTATTGTAGAGCACAGGGAACTCTACTCAATACTCTGCAAGACCTATGTGGGAAAAGAATCTAAAAAAGAGCAGATATATGTAAATATATGTATAACTTATCTACTTTGCTGTATACCTGAAACTAACAACATTGTAAATCAATTATATTCCAATAAAAATTTTTAAAAATTAAAAAAAATAATAAAAAGGGGAAGTAAGAATACATGTCCCTTTCAACTCTATACCCATTTCAAAACCCAATACTTATCTTCCTACTTCGTAAAGTTACAGGGGTCTGATATACAGATTTTAAAAATGTTGTGATGTATCAACTATGTCAAAGATCCCTTTGTTGATTTTAACTGAATAGCAATAAAACAATGTACATGGGATTTCTTTTTAGTTTTGTTTTCCCTTTATGAGCTACAAATCCAAGCAAATGTCTAAGAAACTATTTTCTAATACTGGAAGTTTTTATATAGAGTTCATTATAAACAGCATCCCCTCCTAACCCCCTGCAGGGGGTTGTGATCAAGGTCTCACAATATTTAGAAACTTTTCTTCATGTTTTATTTCTTGGTAACATAATTAAGAGTGTTGCTGATGAAGTGCTTATTTTCCTTTCCACTTTCTGGTAAGAGTGGGAAAAACAGACGTCATTTGGAAAGTTTTTAATATGTTTTAAAAATACACATTGCTGGACTTCCCTGGTGGCGCAGCGGTTGAGAGTCCGCCTGCCGCTGCAGGGGACACGGGTCCGTGCCCAGGTCCGGGAAGATCCCACATGCTGTGGAGCATCTGGGCCCGTGAGCCATGGCCGCTGGGCCTGCGTGTCCAGAGCCTGTGCTCCGCAACGGGAGAGGCCACAACAGTGAGAGGCCCACGAACCACAAAAAAAAAAAAAAAAAAAGAAACATTGCTGTATATTTGGCAACTGCTGAGTGGTACGTATTTTGCAGTGCTGGTAACCAGGAGTGGATGGCATTATATTAAAATGGTGAATTAGTACTTTTTTCCTACAAAGTTTTGTGTTCTAAAAAGAAGTGCTATAAAATATTCATTCGGCATGATGCAGAGAACAAACAAGAGAAGTTTTTTAAACTCTCAATCCATTGTATGATGTAAAAAAATTGACTGGTAGGTACCATATTATCTTTGTGTGCCACCAGACCCTCCTATGAATGCCACACCCATGAATTAGGAAAAACTTTAGACATAGGAAACAAAGTAAAGTGGCTATTTTACTTTGACTGGCTATTTAATTCTCTTTGGAGCAAGAAAAATGATCTGAACTGTCATCCTCTGGCTCCCAAGCAACTAGTGGGATATGCCTATCTTCTCCTGCTTTGAGATTTCAGTGACTATTAATGATAGAGTCATTAATCAAACATATGGATGTCTATTATAAATGTACAAGATAAAAGTATCTTCCAATCCTATTGACCATTACCTATCAAAAGCAGCAACATCCTACATATTTCAAGATGGGAAGAAGATTCTGAGAGTATTTTTCCTAAAAAAATATGATTTCCTGGTCAGATGATTTTTTTTTCTTTTAATAACAACAAAAGAATGATGTGAAAAGTGCAGCTCTTCTCTTCAACCTAAAAGAAATATCTCTCAGGAAATATTCATATTCATCTTTTAGTCCAACAAAAATAAAAGGAAAAAAAAGTAAGTTGTGTAATGGAGGTTGAGGCATCCAACAAAAGCAAAACTACAGAGGCTACAATAGCATGTAACAATGTTTGAGATTTAGATTATCCAAATTCTCTCATAAAGAAATAGTCATAAAGATATAATGACAGTGGGTGGTACTTGTTTCAAAGCATTGTCAAAGTAAATGTACTTTGAAATCATCTAGCTCCATTTACTCATATCAAGCTATCTATTTCAAAGGTTTTATGAATCTTTTAAAGTGCAAACAGTTTTCTTTTTTGCAGCACAATTACTGCTATCTTAAAAGGAAGAAATTTTATTCATTATGAACAAAAACATAACCTTTCTTTAGCAAAAGACTTTTAATTAAATCAATTACATCTTGCAATCGGAAATTCAGAATGTCTTTTCTATATTTTCTAAATTAGCATCAATGTACTCTAGTCTCTCTAGGAAATTTTTAAGAAAAAACGGTGCCTAAAAACTTTAAAATCTACCGTTAAACTTCTGTGGTTGCTGCTGTGTTTGGAACATAAATATAACTATACATAAGACATGAAAAGAAACAGGAACAACTTAACTAGATTCCTTGGAAAGGATTCAAAACTAATGCATGCCAGGGGCCAGCAGGGGGAGTAAAATCCCCAAAATATAGGTAAAATAAAAGAAATATGCTGAATGAAGGTAGAGACAGCACCAACCTGGAAAGAATCAGTCACCCAATCAAATAAGAATAATAAATAGGCTCTTTAGCGCCTTAGCCTAGAGATAAAATAAAGTTGAATTACACCTCAACTATGTATTATGGGGAGCAAAATAAGCTAATCGGAATTTCTTCATTAGTCTACTAATACTCAAACAATTGTCTTTTTTTTCATCTTCTGTTGACTAATAAAGATAATAATCTACTAGAGGACAGTCAGGTACTTTTTCTATTATGACAATTTTAGAGCAGTTTTAGGTTCACCTATCATACACTTTTATTAAACAAGAATTTATTAAATGAACAATTTATTGAATTCCACTGTGTGATTAGCTAGGAGCATCATAATTCCTATTGTCAATGATCTTTTAATCAGACATTTTTCTAGCACATGAGTGAAAATGATGCTTAACATGATCTATATGAATTAACAACTCCTGAAGCACAGAGGAGGGAGAAATTTCTAAAACCTATGAAGAAATAAGCCAGGAGAAAATTTTCAGCAATAGGTTAAAATATATTCCGTTGTTCATAATGTTTCATTGGAAGTCATTTTATCCATAGGGACACAACATTATCTAGAAGAAAGGAAACCCTGGCCTTTGGAAACAATAACCCTTTCAGGTTACAGAATTACCAGTGCATCTGATTAAAATACTACCTGTCAAACCTCTCAGGAGCACCTACTACCATCTGACAGGTGTTTGCTGGCTGGTTATTTCACTCACTAAGGTGGTGAAGGACTATAAACTCCATCCTCTCTTATTCCCATTAAGATGTGAGGGCATGTGGTTTTAGGAGAGATGCCAGATCATCCAAACTCCGATTACACAAACTCTCTGTGGAATGACCTCACTGATTATCCTTTAATAAAAGACTTTGTTCATCAAACACCATAGCTCCTTATGGATTTTACTTATCAACCCTCAGAAGTTGGTGAAAGAATTTTTTAAGTTAAAAAGAGAAAGAGTTTTGCTAGAAAATCGTCAACTGTGCAGTTAACACTGAATTTGATAAACAGTACATTCCCAGTAACAGCCACCAAAATTCCAAGTTAAATCTGTGCCCTTGGAATATTGCCAAAATGCCACAGCATATTTGCACTTTGAACAAATTGCACATTTTTAACTCCTATTTTTTTCTGCCAAAACAAAAGCTCAAAATATGCAGATTCTGTCTTCCTTGAAAACTTTACAATGGTAATTTTGGATGCAAAGAAAAATGCTTTTAAGACCAACAGAATGATAGATTAATTTGACTTGTTATTTTAGTACCTAAAACTACCTGAACTATTTCTGGAGGTCACATGTGCACATAGATATCCTGAAATTGTCACTACCATCATCTGGCTTGAAACTAGACAACTTTACTAGAATTCTTTCTTTGCTACTTGGTCAATATCCATAATCTCTCAGCCTCAATTTCATTATCTGTCAGATAGGAGGAGTTGGAAGGAGTTAATGATATAATAAATGTAAAGTACGTAACCTAGCTGCTAATAGTAGCTAATCAATAAATGATGTCCCTACTCTGATATCCAATTAGACATTTGCACCTATGGGTTCAAGACACTAATCATGGACTTGTAAAAGGAAAACAGTTTTTTAAAAGGTATTTCTAGCTTTCACTTATAATCTGAAACACCCTTATTTTGGACAGTGTCTTAATAAGAGAACTCTGTAAGAAACTGAATACTTTCTGTCAAGTATACCATTCCCTCCCCCTCAAACAATTACTCATTAAGACCTTGCTAAAGGACCTTCCTACTGAATTGCCCACTACAAAAGAAATTCTAGTAAAAGTAGATATAATTTGATTAGGACCCAATAGAGGTGAGTTTCCCCAAACTATTTTGAGATTATATTAGACTATTACTTTAGTGATAAATATTATCTGTTCCTACTTTTTGATAAAAGAACACCATGATTCCTTTTGGTGGAAATAAATACACGTATAAAGGTGAATTTACTAAAATGGAAATAATTCTTTTGAGGAAATGCAGATTAGTATAGATTAAATCTATGCTAAAATCATCTTTATTTTACTGAATCCAAGAAAAGTGGAGAAAACAAAAGAGTCTTCTAGCTAGGACCAAAACAGAAATTTATATTTTGTGTTTTATATTTTGCTGTCTTTTAAACTATATTCTATTTAAAAACAAAAACATCAAAGTATGAATTTGATTTTTTGTTTTAATTTTGATATAAGGAATACCTCCTTCTCCTCGTGGTCCACATTCTGCGGACACATCTGAGCTGCACACACCATACACATAGGCAACTTTTTCTGTAGATAATCTGAATGCTACAATGATTTGAACTGTGCCTAAAACTATTTCCATTAAATTATGTCTAATATATTATAACTGTTTATTAATAATTTATATATCATAAATTCCCTTGGAGGTTTTTTGTTGTTGTTGTTGTTGTTTTTGCTGTACACGGGCCTCTCACTGCTGTGGCCTCTCCCGTCGCGGAGCACAGGCTCCGGACGCACAGGCTCAGCGGCCATGGCTCACGGGCCCAGCTGCTCCGTGGCACGTGGGATCCCCCCGGACCGGGGCACGAACCCGTGTCCCCTGCACCGGCAGGCGGACTCCCAACCACTGCGCCACCAGGGAAGCCCTCCCTTGGAGGTTTTTAATAGCAAGTTACTAATTCCCTCTCTTGCCAAAAGTTCATGAGACATTAAGTATTTACTATTAAATATCTTCTATATTTCACCTTTGGGAATGCTGAAACGTTTCCCAATGAGGTAAGCATAAAAAAACCTGATGAGTAAGATTCCATAGAGATACATTAAAAATCCCATGACACTGAGTTTGTTTTGGTTAAAGAGCCCAGCTTTAATTGAGAAAGATAGGATTAAATGTACATCTTTACAGGAGGAGATTTTATGCAGGTAGGGTACAGAGATGATCCAAATCACAAATAAATGACTTGGTGAATTGTTACTGAGAATCTTTTGTCTGCATTGAGACTTTCACTCTCATAAGAATATTCTGAGCACCATATTAAGGGTTCTTGACAACATTTCTCCCAAGAAACTTTACCCAACTGATTATATTAACAGTCCCCACCTGTCTTTCAAGACAGGATTCTTCTCTCTCATTCAGTAGATTCATTTAACCCTTGCTTGTGTATAATATAAATATTAAGCTTGTTTAACACAAATCGAAAATGAATCAAATTAAGTGGACATGCATTTGAAATTGAGAGATTGTTTCATGTGATTTGTAACAAAAATAATGATAACAATAAAATAAGTAAGTTATTGGGGGCTTTCCATGTATTTATCAAATGTTTTACAATGCTCTCTCATTTAAATCTCTCAACAAGCCTGAAAGTAGGCAAAACTATAATTCTAATTTTATGGATTAGGAAAGTGAGGCATATAGAAGTTAAGAAAATAGGCTTCTTAATAAAAAGGAGGAAAATAAGTGACATAAAAATACTATGCATCAGAAACTTCCATTTCCTGTCAAGATGCAGTAATGGACTAGATTTACTCTCTCACCTAAAACAACCAAAAGTAGACAAAACATTTGGAGCAATTGTTTTAAGACACTGGACATCAGGCAACAAAGTATAGTGATTCCTGAGAGATGTGAAATATACAAGGTAAGCCTAAAAATTACTCTCGTTTATTGACTTGAAAGATTTGCTAGTGATGGTACAGCGAGTGAAAACCCAGGAATAACTCAGCCAGCTCACATATTTGAAGAGAAAAAGCTGAAAGTCTGGGAACACCAAAGTATTCACAGGAGAGGGTACTAGAGAGAAGAAGGCAGCATGAAGTGATAAATAGAACTCCAGAGCTATATACAGAAGGAGTGATCGGCAGAGTACTCATCAGTGTATGTATAAGGAAACCACAACATTAGAGGTAATAGTGTGCAACGGTCACAAAGGGCTGGAAATAGTGCTTATTTCCACCAACCAGAGTGGTATATTTCATGAATCATTGGAGACATTGGATACAGAAAATGGAAGGGGCTTCTCACAATAGTGAGAAATACTAAGGCCTAGAGAGCATTACTCCAGTCATGCCTAACTGGAACCAAAAGAATAAAACTGCTTTCAATAACTTAACTGTGTCCTTGAATAAAGCTCAAGAATATTTATAGAAAGACAAAGAATATTCATCACTCAAGAAGGTAAAATTTACAATGTTTGGCACATAATAAAAATTACCAGGCATGCAAAGGACGAAAATATGACCCCAGCTAAGGAGAAAAATCAATCAATCAAAACAGATCCAAAACTGATAGACTCTACAGTTAACAAAGAAAGAAAAGTAAAACAGTTATGAAACTGTATCCCATATGTTCAAAAAGTTAAGTAGTGACATTAAAGATATTATTTTTAAAAACCAAATGAAAGTTTTAGAGATAGAAACTACAATGTTTCAGATGAAAAATACATTGGGATAAGACTAACAGCCCATTAGACATTTCAGAAAAAGAGATTAGTGGACTTGAAGAAACAGCAGCAGAAACTATGGAAATAAACACAGAGAGAAAAAAGAATTTTAAAAAAAAGCAGAGCACTGTCAACATATAGGACCATTTCAAGTGGCCTAAAATACATATATTTGAAGCCTCAAAAGGGTGGGGAATATTTGAAGAAATAATGGCTCCAAAATTTACAAATTTAATGGAAAGAATATGCTCTGAGATCCAACAAGCTCAACAGAACAGAAATAAGGTAGGGGGGGATATTAAAAGCAGCCCAAGGGGTGGGAGTGGGGGAAGACAAACTTTAAGTATAGAGAAACACAGATAAAGAATGATAGCGTATTTTATGTCAGAAACAGATAGTGGAGTAATATCTTTAAAGTACTGATAGAAAAAAATTTCAATATGGAATGCTATACCCAGCCAAAATATATTTCAATAATGAAAGTGAAACAAAGATTTCTTTAGACATAGAGAAGCCAGAAGAATTCATCACCAGCAGATCTGTACTTCAAGAAATGTTAAAAAATCTCCTTCAAACACATGGAAAATAATATCACATGGAAAAATCTGATGAATCTACACAAAGAAATGAAAAGCACCTGAAATAACTCTGTGGGAAAACAGAAATTTTTCTTATTATGTAAATCTCTTTTAAAAACTTTCTAATGTTTAAACAAAACTCATCACAATACAGTGTAGGGTTTATCAATCAATAATGTAAAAAAATAAATCTATGACAATAACAATCAATGGTTAGGAAGGGGAAATTGCAAGTATACTTTTGGTAACCTTCTCACACTATACACATGAAGCAGTATAGTATCACTTGAAGACAGTCTATGACAAATTAAAGATGTATCTATAAACCCTAACATAACAACTAAATAAAACAAAAAGTTGTAGATGGTAGGCTAATAAAATGAGATAAAATGGAATCATTTTGTAAAAATCAATTAATCAAAAAGAAGGTACAAAAGGAAAAAAGGAGACAAAGAACAGATAGGAAAAGTAGGAAATAAATAGCAAGGTGATAGATTTAACCTAAACATATCAACAGCCACGCTAAACGTAAAAGGTCCAGTACTCCAATTAAAAGGCAGAGATAGCCAGATTTGATACCAAAGCACGATTCAACTCTATGCTGCCTTCAATATACTCACTATAAATATAATGACACAAATGGTTTAAAGTAAAAGAATTGAAAACTACATACCCTGCTAACACTAATAGAAAGAGACCTTGAGAAAAAAGTAGATTCCAGAGCAAAGAATATTATTAAACAAAAAGATCACCATTTCATAATGATAAAAGGATCATTTTATCAATATGATATACCAATCCTAAATATTTATATACCTAATAAAAGAGCTTTCAAATATATGAACCAAAAAGTAATAAAATTACAAGGAGAAATACATAAATACACAGTTGTAGGAGATTGTAATATTCTTCCTTCAATAATTGGTAGAAAAAGTAGATAGAAAACCAGTAAGGATATACAACAATTGACAGAAAAAGCAGACAGGAAATCAGTAAGTTGAATAGCATTATTAACAAACTTGATCTTGTTAACATTTATAGGAAACAACAGCAGAATGCACATTTTAAAGTGCACATGGGACATTTATCTAGGAATGTGGTACCATATTCTGTGTTATAAAACAAGTCTCAGTAATTTTAAAAGGATTCAGTTCATACAAGTTAGGTCTTCTGACCCAATTGTAATAAATTAGAAGTCACTAACTGGAAAATATCTAGGAAAATCCTCAAGTATTTCAAAAACAACATATTTCTAAATGGTCCATGGGTAAAAGAACAAATCAAAAGGGAAATTAGAAAGTATTTTATGATACAAAATCAAAGACAACAAAAGCAAAAATAAACAAGTGGGACTACATCAAACTAATCTAAAAAGCTTCTGGTCAGCAAAGGAAATCATCAAAAAAAAAAAAAAAAGAAAAGGCAACCTATCAAACAGAAGAAAATATTTGCAAAACACATATCTGATAAAGGGTTAATATCCAAAATATATATGGAGCTCATACAACTCAATAGCAAAACAAACAAACAAAAACTACTTAATTAAAAAATTGGCAAATAACCTGAATAGACATTTTTCCAAAGAAGACATGCAAATGGCCAACAGGTACATAAAAAGGTGCTCAGCATCACTAATGATCAGGGAAATTCAAATCCAAACTACAATGAGGCATCGCCTCACATCTGTTAGGGTAGTTATCAAAAAGACAAGAGAGAACACATTCTGTAAAAAATATTTAGAAAAGGCATGTCTTGTACACTGTTGGTGGGAATATAAACTGGTATAGCCACTATGAAAAACAGTATGTAGGCTCTTCAAATAATTAAAAATAGAACTACCATAGGATCCAGCAATCTCATTTCTGGGTATATATCCAAGAAACCATTATCTTGAAGAGATATCTGTGCTCCATGTTCATTGCAGCATTATTTACAGTAGTCAAGGTATGGAAACAACCTGTCTGCCAACTGGTGAATGGATCACTAATATGCGATGTGTGTGTGTGTGTGTGCAAGTGTATGTGTGTGTGTATGGAATATTATTCAGCACTAAGAAAAAGAAAATCCTGTCATTTGTGACAATATGGATGAACTTGAACCTGAAGGGCATGATGCTAAGTGAAATAAGCCAGACATAGAAAGGCAAATAATGCATGGTATCACTTATATGTGGAATCTATTTTAAGAAGTTGGACTCATAGAAACAGAGAGTAGAAAAGTAGTCACCAAGAGCTGGGGGATTGGGGGGGGGGAATAGGAAGAGGTTGGTAATAGGGTACAAACTATAAGATGAATAAGGTCTGAGGATCTAATGTATAACATGGTGACCACAGTTGGTAACACTGTATAGTTGAAATTTGCCTAGAGAATAGAACTTAACATACACACACACACACACACACACACACAGAGTAAATGTGTGAGGTGATAGATGTTTTAATTACTTTGATGGGGGAATTCCTTTCATAATGTATACATATCAGAGCATGACATTATACACGTTTTTAAAAAAGACACTATTCTAAACTGAATGAAAATAAAAACAATGTCAAAATCTGTGAGACGTAACTAAAGCAGTATTTAAGGGAAATTTTACAGTACTAAATAAATGTACTAGAAAAGAAGGAAGGTCTCAAATCAATTATCTCAGCTTCCACCTTAAGAACTAGAAATAGGGGAGCAAATGAAACCCAAAACAAATACAAGAAAGGCAATAATGAAGATCAGAGTGGAAATCAATGAAATACAAAACAGAAAGATAATCAGAAAACTAAATAGTTATTTAAGAAAATCTATAATACTGGTAAAGTTCTAGTCAAACTGATCATGAAAAACAGAGAATAGATAATAATTACTAATATCAGGAATCAAATTTGTGACATCACTACAATTTTACAGATATTCCAAGGATTATAAGAGAATATTACCAAACACTTTCTGCCTATACATGTGAAAATTTAGATTAAATGGACAAATTCCTTGAAAAATACAAATTAACAAATTCAAGAAGAAATGGGTAGTATGAATAGTACTATACCTATTAAATAATTTGCATTTGTAATAAAAAAATCTCCCCACAAAGGAAGCTCCAGGCCAGATGGAGTTCACTATTGAATTCTACCAAATATTTAAGGAGAAAAATAATGCAAACTCTTTCAGAAAATTGAAGGCAAGTGACTCCTTCCCAATGCATTATATGAGACCAACATTACCCTGATACTAAAATCTGATATTACAAGAAAAAAAGCTATAAACCAATGTTCCTCAAACAGAACCCATCAATGTATAAAAGGTATTATATACCTCAACCAAGTGGAGTTTATCCCAGTAATGATAGATTGGTTTACCATCAGAAAATCAATTATGAAAGACAACATATTAACAAAAAAATGACAAAAAATACATGATTGTCTCATAGAAGCAGAAAAACACTAAATAAATTCTTCATGAGCTACATGGAAACAAGTGCAAGTTTTAGTTGTATCTAATAGTAAACGTTATTCATTCAGTAATATCATCAAATATTCATTAATACCTACTAGGTACCTGAGCCTAATTCTTGGCTCAGAAAACAACAGGAAAAAATAGATGAAAACCTTCTCTCATGTCTTTGCTGCTTATATCTTTTTTTAAACAATTTTATTGGAGTATAACTGCTTTAAAATGGTGTGTTAGTTTCTGCTTTATAACAAAGTGAATCAGCTGTATGTATACACGTATCCCCATGTCCCCTCCCTCTTGAGTCTCCCTCCCACACTCCCTATCCGACCCCTCTAGGTGGTGACAAAGCACTGAGCTGATCTCCCTGTGCTATGTAGCTGCTTCCCACTACCTATCTATTTTACATCTGGTAGTGTGTATATGTCCATGCCACTCTCTCACTTCGAACCAGCTTACCCTCCCCGATCCCCGTGTCCTCAAGTCCATTCTCTATGTCTGCATCTTTATTCTTGTCCAGCCCCTGGGTTCTTCATGACCTTTTTTTTTTTTTTTTTAGATTCCATATATATGTGTTAGCATACAGTATTTGCTTTTCTCTTCCTGACTTACTTCACTCTGTATGACAGTCTCTAGGTCCATCCACCTCACTACAAATAACTCAATTTCGTTTCTTTTTATGGCTGAGTAATAGTCCATTGTATATATGTGCCACATCTTCTTTATCTATTCATCTGTCGACACACACTTAGGTTGCTTCCATTTCCTGGCTATTGTTAATAGAGCTGCAATGAACATTGTGGTACATGACTCTTTTTGAATTATGGTTTTCTCAGGGTATATGCCCAGTACTGGGATTGCTGAGTCATATGGTAGTTCTATTTTTAGTTTTTTAAGGAACCTCCATACTGTTCTCCATAGTGGCTGTATCAATTTACATTCCCACCAACAGAGCAAGAGGGTTCCCTTTTCTCCACACACACTCCAGCATTTATCGTTTGTAGATTTTTTGATGATGGCCATTCTAACCGGTGTGAGGTGATACCTCATTGTAGTTTTGATTTGCATTTCTCTAATGATGTTGAGAATCCTTTCATGTGCCTGTTGGCAATCTGTATATCTTCTTTGGAGAAATGTCTATTTAGGTCAACTGACCAAGTTTGATTGGGTTGTTTGTTTTTTTGATATTGACCTGCATGAGCAGCTTGTAAATTCTGGAGATTAATCCTTTGTCCGTTACTTCATTTGCAAGTATTTTCTCCCATTCTGAGGGTTATCTTTTCGTCTTGTTTATGGTTTCCTTTGCTATGCCAAAGGTTTTAAGTTTCATTAGGTCCCACTTGTCTCTTTTTGTTTTTATTTCCATTTCTCTAGGAGGTGGGTCAAAACGTATCTTGCTGTGATTTAGGTCAAAAGTGTTCTTCCTATGTTTTGTTCTAAGACTTTAATAGTGTCCAGTCTTACGTTTAGTTCTTAAACCCATTTTGAGTTTATTTTTGCGTATGGTGTTAGGGAGTGCTCTAATTCCATAATTTTACATGTAGCTGTCCAGTTTTACCACCACCACTTATTGAAGAGCCTGTCTTTTCTCCATTGTACATTCTTGCCTCCTTTATTAAAACTAAGGTGACCATATCTGCATGGGTTTATCTCTGGGATTTCTATCCTGTTCCATTGATCTATATTTCTCTTTTTGTGCCAGTACCATACTGTCTTCATTATTGTAGCTTTGCAGTATAGTCTAAAGTCAGGGAGCCTGATTCCTCCAGCTCTGTTTTTCTTTCTCAAGATTGCTGTGTCTATTCGGGCCTTTTGTGTTTCCAGACAAATTGTGAAACTTTTTGTTCTACTTCTCTGAAAAATGCCATTGGTAGTTTGACAGGGATTACACTGAATGTGTAGATTTCTTTGGGTAGTATAGTCATTTTCACAATGTTGATTCTTCCAATCGAAGAACAGGGTATATCTCTCCATCTGTTTGTATCATCTTTAATTTCTTTCATCAGTGTCTTATAGTTTTCTGCATACAGGTCTTTTGTCTCCTTAGGTAGGTTGATTCCTAGGTATATTATTCTTTTTGTTGCAATGGTAAATGGGAGTGTTTCCTTAATTTCACTTTCAGATTTTTCATCATTAAGGTATAGGAATGCAAGAGATTTCTGTGCATTAATTTTGTACCCTGCTACTTCACCAACTTCATTCATTAGTCCTAATAGTTTTCTGGGAGCATCTTTAGGATTCTCTATGTATAGTATCATGTAATCTGAAAACAGTGACAGCTTTACTTCTTTTCCAATTTGGATTCCTTTTATTTCTTTTTCTTCTCTGATTGCTGTGGCTAAAACTTCCAAAACTATGTTGAATAATAGTGGTGAGAATGGACAACCTTGTCTTGCTCCTGATCTTAGAAGAAATGGTATCAGTTTTTCACCATTGAGAATGATGTTGCCTGTGGGTTTGTCATATATGGCCTTTGTTATGTTGAGGTAAGTTCCCTCTTTGCCTACTTTCTGGAAGATTTTTATCATAAATGGGTGTTGAATATTGTCAAAAGCTTTTTCTGCACTTATTGAGATGATCATATGTTTTTCTCCTTCAATTTGTTAATATGGTATATCACATTGCTTGATTTGCATATATTGAAGAATCCTTGCATTCCTGGGATAAACCCCACTTAATCATGGTGTACGATCCATTTAATGTGCTCTTGGATTCTGTTTGCTAGCATTTTGTTGAGGATTTTGCATCTACGTTCATCAGTGATATTGGCCTGCAGTTTTCTTTCTTTATGACATCTTTGTCTGGTTTTGGTATCAGGGTGATGGTGGCCTCATAGAATGAGTTTGGGAGTGTTCCTCCCTCTGCTATATTTTGGAAGAGTTTGAGAAGGATATGTGTTACCTCTTCTCTAAATGTTTGATAGAATTAGCATGGGAAGCCATCTGGACCTGGGCTTTTGTTTGTTGGAAGATTTTTAATCACAGTCTCAATTTTAGTGCTTCTGATTGGTCTGTTTATATTTTCTATTTCTTCCTGGTTGAGTCTCGGAAGGTTGTCCTTTCCTAAGACTTTGTCCATTTCTTCCAGGTTGTCCATTTATTGGTATATCGTTGCTTGTAGTAATTTCTCATGATCCTTTGTATTTCTGCAGTACAGTTGTTACTTCTCCTTTTTCATTTCTAATTCTAATGATGTGAGTCTTCTCCCTTTTTTTCTTGATGAGTCTGGCTAATGGTTTATTAATTTTGTTTATCTTTCCAAAGAACCAGCCTTTAGTTTTAGCGATCTTTGCTATTGTTTCCTTCATTTCTTTTTCATTTATTTCTGATCTGATCTTTATGATCCTTCCTTCTTCTAATTTTGGGGTTTTTTTGTTCTTAATCTACCTGATTTAGGTGTAAGGTTAGGACATTTATTTGAGATGTTTCTTGTTTCTTGAGGTAGGATTGTATTGCTATAAACTTCCTCTTAAAACTGCTTTTGTTGCATCCCATAGATTTTGGGTCATTGTTTTTCACGGTCATTTGTTTCTAGGAATTTTTTTATTTCTGCTTTGATTTCTAAGTAATCTCTTGGTTATTTAGTATTGTTTAGCCACCCTGTATTTGTATTATTTACAGATTTTTTCCTGTAATTGATAGCTAGCCTCATGGCATTGTGGTCGGAAAATATACTTGATACAATTTCAATTTTCTTAAATTTACCAAGGCTTGATTGTGACCGAAGATATGATCTATCCTGGAGAATGTTCCATGAGCACTTGAGAAGAAAGTGTTTTCTGTTGTTTTTGAATGGAATGGCCTATAAATATCAATTAAGTTCATCTTATTTAATGTATCATTTAAAGCTTGTGTTTCCTTATTTATTTTCATTTTGGATGATTTGTCCATTAGTGAAAGTGGGGTGTTAAAGTCCCCTACTATCAGTGTGTTACTGTTGATTTCCCTTTTATGGCTGTTAGCATTTGCCTTATGTATTGAGGTGCTCCTATGCTGGGTCCATATATATTTATAATTGTTATATCTTCTTCTTGGATTGATCCCTTGATCATTATGTAGTGTCCTTCTTTGTCTCTTGTAATAGTCTTTATTTTAAAGTCTATTTTGTCTGGTATGAGAATTGCTACTCCAGCTTTCTTTTGATTTCCATTTGCATGGAATATCTTTTTCCATCCCCTCACTTTCAGTCTGTATGTGTCCCTCAGTCTGAAGTCCGTCTCTTGTAGACAGCATATATACAGGTCTTGTTTTTTGTATCCATTCAGCGAGTCTATGTCTTTTGGTTGGAGCATTTAATCCATTTACATTTAAGGTAATTATCAATACGTATGCTCCTATTACCATTTTCTTAATTGTTTTGTTTTTGTTTTTGTAGGTCTTTTCCTTATCTTGTGTTTCCTATGTACAGAAGTTCCTTTAGCATTTGTTGGTTTGGTGGTGTTGAATTCTGTTAGCTTTTGCTTGTCTGTAAAGGTTTTAATTTCTCCGTCGAATCTGAATGAGATCCTTGCTGGGTAGAATAATCTTGGTTGTAGGTTTTTCCCTTTCATCACTTTAAATATGTCCTGCCCCTCCCTTCTGGCTTGTAGAGTTTCTGCTGAAAGATCAGCTGCTAACCTTAGGGGGATTTCCTTGTATGTTATTTGTTGTTTTTCCTTTACTGCTTTTAAATTTTTTCTTTGTATTTAATTTTTGATAGTTTGATTAATATGGCATGTTTCTCCTTGGATTTATCCTGTATGGGACTGTCTGCATTTCCTGGACTTGATTGACTATTTCCTTTCCCGTATTAGCGAAGTTTTAAACTGTAATCTCTTTAACTATTTTCTCAGTCCCTTTCTTTTTCTTTTTTTCTTCTGGGACCCCTATAATTCAAATGTTGGTGTGCTTAATGTTGTCCCAGAGGTCTCTGAGACTGCCCTCATTTCTTTTCATTCTTTTTTCTTTATTCTGCTCTGCAGTAGTTATTTCCACTATTTTATCTTCCAGGTCACTTATCCGTTTTTCTGCCTCAGTTATTCTGTTACTGATTCCTTCTAGAGAATTTTAAATTTCATTTATTATGTCATTCACCATTGTTTGTTTGCTCTTTAGTTCTTCTAGGTCCTTGTTAAACGTTTTTTGTATTTTCTCCATTCTACTTCCAAGATTTTGGATCCTCTTTACTATCATTACTCTGAATTGTTTTTCAGGTAAACTGCCTTTTTCCTTTTCATTTGTTTGGTCTGGTGGGTTTTTACCTTGCTCCTTCACCTGCTGTGTGTTTCTCTGCCTTCTCATTTCGCTTAACTTACTGTGTTTGGGGCCTCCTTTTCACAGGCTGCAGGTTCATATTTCCCGTTGTTTTTGGTGTCTGCCTCCAGTGGTTAAGGCTGGTTCAGTGGGTTGTGTAGGCTTCCTGGTGGAGGGAACTGGTGCCTGTGTTCTGGTGGATGAGGCTGGATCTTGTCTTTCTGGTGGGCAGGACTGTGTCCGGTGGTGTGCTTTGGGGTGTCTGTGACCTTATTATGATTTTAGGCAGCTTCTCTGCTAACGGGTGGGGTTGTGTTCCTATCTTGCTAGTTGTTTGGCATAGGGTATCCAGCACTGTAGCCTGCTGGTCGTTGAGTGGGCTGGGTCTTAGCACTGAGATGGTGATCTGTGAAAGAGCTTTCGCTGTTTAATATTACGTGGAGTCGGGAGATCTGTGGTGGACCAATGTCCTGAATTCGGCTCTCCCCCCTCAGAGGCACAGGCCTGACACCCAGCCGGAGCCAAGGACCCTGTCAGCCACACGGCTCAGAAGAAAAGGGAGAAAAAAAGAAAGAATGAAAGAAAAATGAATAAATAAAATAAAATAAAATTAAGCTATAAAATAAAATTTTTTTAATTATTAAAAATAAAAAAATTAAAGAGTAATTAAAAAAAAGAAAGAAGAAAAGAAGAAAGCAAACATACCAAAGAACAAGTCCACCAGAACACAGGCACCAGTGAGTGTCTGTGAGTGCTGGTCGGCACCGATCCTCTGTGCGGGGATCTCTCCGCTTTGCCCTCCACACCCCTGTTGCTGTGCTCTCCTCCGTGGTTCCGAAGTTCGTCCCCTCCACCACACGCAGTCTCCGCCTGTGAAGGGGCTTCCTAGTGTGTGGAAACCTTTCCTCCTTCACAGCTCCCTCCCACTGGTGCAGGTCCCGTCCCTATTCTTTGTCTCTGTTTTTTTTTTTTTCTTTTGCCCTATCCAGGTATGTGGGAGTTTCTTGCCTTTTGGGAAGTCTGAGGTCTTCTGTCAGTGTCAGTAGGTGTTCTGTAGGAGTTGTTCCACATGTAGATGTATTTCTGATGTATTTGTGGGGAGGAAGGTGCTCTCCGCATCCTACTCCTCCGCCACCTTGAAGGTCTCCCCTGTTGCTTATATCTTTATTGTCATTGTCACTGCAATGTTATTGTCATTACTTTTACATTGTCGGGTTATCTTTCTTTGAACAGCAATGGCACTCTACCACCCATTTTGACTTGCCACATAGTAAGCTGCATATCCAATTGATTATGTAGAGCTTACCTTGTCTCAGTACAGACCTGTGCACATTGTATTTTTAATTTCTTAAACCTGAACTACCTTAAACACAATAATTTTCTATTTTCCTTCTTATGTAGCAGAATAAAGGCACTTAACTCTAGTGTAGTTCTAGATAACAAAACAATAATGAAAAATCATAATCCCTTATACTTGCAAAATGCTTTACACTTTTCCAAGCATTTCACATTGATTTTACCATGGTCTGATTTGGAAAACTCTGTGAGCTCACTAGAGAGGGTAATAGTATCTTCATTCTATAAATTAGAAAACTGAGATCCAGAGAAGTTAAGTGATTTATCCATCACTTATAGCTATATAATTTCTACACAAACATAGATGGTATTTTTCCATCTCCTTTAAGTTTCAGAAAGAGATGATTTCATAAATATACACCATCTTTCTTGAATGTAGTTGCACATGCCCAATTATTTCCTAAATAGTCTCCTTCAAATACACCCAATAATGAAACACTTCTAATATGGTTACTAAGCTTTCTGCCCAGTAGTAATAAAGTCCATCATAGAATGTACACACTTCTAAAGTCTTACACTGCTACATGATCAGACCATGTAAAGAGTGAGCAAGTACCCATGTGAGTAAAACTCTAGATCAGAGAACTGAGAATTCACAGTATTATTAGAATCCAAAATATAAATAATACTCATTGCACTTCCACAAAATTATTCCATTAAAATAAATTCCCTTTACTAAAGGAATTTTTAAAGTTTTATTTAGGAGTGCTTCAAAAAATAAGCTGCTCCATATCATCTTAGCTAGAAAAATATTCATCTTAATTTATTTACCAGAGACTTACTCAAAGTGCTAAAAAGTGTTCTGGATATTCTTTTACCCAATTTCAGTAAAACTGCCTCTGCACAGCTGACAGGAACAAATGAAGAAAGTTTTTCCTCTGCTATAAATAAAATACAGAAGTATGAGAAGGAGAGGGGCATTTGAATTTGGTTGATTTGCTCTTCCTCTTTTAAAAGTCACTGAATTACATGTGAAAATAATTCATCATAGTAAGTTGTTCATTAATTTCTCCAAATGGTTGCATATCTCTGGAAAACAACCTTACTCTGCCACTATTTCTGAAATAAATTATATATATATATATATATTACAAGTAATATCATTGGAGAAAACTAACAAAAGCATTAAGAGATTATGTTTCCAGGCTCATGCAGAGCTCATTTTACTTTAATTATACAGTTCTTTAATTTGGTAATTATAAAATATTCTCTTACTAATTAGTTTTAGTTACAAACTTAGGCATGTAAATTTCATACAGCTACCACTCTTTCTGACACACTGTCAGAATGTCACAGTTTTTAAATAATGACAGTACGTGGTATGGCACCACTATTTTTTAAAGAAATACATCCACAAGAACTTAATGTTCCATTGGCTTCCTCAAAAGAAAATAGATGAGGAATAAATAGTGGAATCGTTTGCCAGCTTATGAAACATGAAATTACCATGGTAAAATTTCAGATTTCACTCATCATCAGTCTTACCATCTACATCCATACCATTCTCAACTTGGAGAGAGACTTTCTACAAATCTTTAGCATGAGATTAACCTAGCAATAATAATTAAATCTCTCCCAAATGGCTAGGATTGCAACCAAATTTCTACCAGTGTAATTCCTTAAAATACAGCGAGAAGAATTTTACATATATTCATAGTGAATATTACCTATGTTGAAATGAAGATATTATTATTTACTATATATAGGATGATATGTTAACAAGCTTCTGTTTACAGAATTCATCTCATAGTGCCTTGTCTGCTGGTATATAGTTATATACAGGGACTGCATTCACATCAATGTTTGAATATTAAAACATGAGAAGTAAAAAGAGAGGATAAGATACAACAAATGAATAATCAGAGCTAGGCAACACCTCAAGGGGGAGATAAAATGAGATCAAAATGTTTATTATAAAAATAATAATATTTTATCCTGATACCACATGCACTATGTACTATTATTATCTCAGTTTTACAGGTGAGGAAACTGAGGCACAAGCAGTTAAAACACTATCCAAGGTCCAGTAGTTAGCAAGTAGTTGGGTGAAAATGCCATCCCAGGCACTCTGACTAGAGAAGGTGAATTCCCAACTTTCCTAAAAAAACTTGAAACTGTTTTGAGCTACATATTTTTTAAAATTATATAATTTATATCATTTGTATGACATCATGAACAATAAAATAAACAAGTGAAAAAATTGCAAACCCAAAACGTTTGTGTGGTTGAACAGCTTTTTGAATTATACTAATTCACGACTGACCAACACTTGCCCCTTACATTTGGATTAGCTTCCCAAACATAAAAAATTCCCTCCCCCGTCATTGCGTCTGCCATGATCCCTTCCCCACTCATCACTTCTGCTGATAGATAGGAATGTGGTGAATTGGAATCATTCTATATACAGCATGGCTTGTAGTCCTGCCCTATTCTCTTGACCTCCTTCTAGGAGAAGGATGTTCTAAGCATTCATAGAAAGATAAACAGCTCAGCATTTATCCCCACCCCTTACCTGAGAATGTCTACTTTCCCCATTAATCTCTTCCATAATGTTTTTCCTACATTTTTGAAATTAGAAATGTCTAATTCTTACCCTTTTCTTCTCCCAGTCTCCAGTAATATCTTAGATGCTAAGGCAATCAAAAACAGCCATTCTGAGGGCTTCCCTGGTGGCGCAGTGGTTGAGAGTCCGCCTGCCGATGCAGGGGACACGGGTTCATGCCCTGGTCTGGGAAGATCCCACATGCTGTGGAGCGGCTGGGCCTGTGCGCCATGGCCGCTGAGCCTGCGCATCCAGAGCCTGTGCTCCGCAACGGGAGAGGCCACAACAGTGAGAGGCCCACGTACCACACACAAAAAAAAAAAAACAGCCATTCTCCATTGGACTAGGGTTTTCAGCAAATCCATCTATATCAAGACTATCTTGCACCTGATCTACTCTTAGAACACATCCTTGAACAATCCAGGACTCAGAAGATGGGAATCTCTCAGTCTCAGTACTCCCAGCTGAAGAAGCCACAAGACTGGAACCTAGGATTGTTGGTGGCATAAAGACTATGTAGTACTAAGAAGTGGAAAGATCTGAAAAGAGTCAAAGAAAGAAAGAAAAAGAAAAAAGGATCTATGGTAGGACAAAAATAGCATCCTTTTCTTGTTTAATGAATGAATTTCTTATCTCTCTGAGACTACTATTAAATTGTTTTAATTTTCTTCTGTTCCCTGTATTAAATATATTTTTGAGGTTTTTTTTCTTTCCTGTTTGTGAGGTTTTCTTTCTTTCTTTAAAGTTCAAAGTTCTTTTGAAAGATCAGACCTTCTGGCCAGCATGTGGAAAGTAGGTGGACAATTCTCACACTTAGTATATAGAGTTTCAATTAATCCCCTATTTATCAATGCCTTTCCTCTCCCCAGCTTTCCATAACCCTGGTGTCCCAAAGTCTCAAGACTCTATGGATTAATTTCTTCAAATAATCAACTTCCCCAAACCCTGCTGGGCAAGTAGATGGGTAGTTTCCTGACTACGTAGGATGGTGAGGCCAAGAAGAGAGAGGAGTGAACTGGTGACCTGCTACTTAAATATTAACTTTCAACCAACCATTATATTCACCCTTTTGCCTTATCTCCCACTTATAATCCTTGATCCTTTAGGGGAACAAAATATCTTTCTTCTTAATGTCACCCTCCCTGTAGACACTGAGTTTGGGTTTCCTCCATGGTTCTAAGTTAGTCACCACTCCTCTACTATCCTCCTATCTTCCAAAATTTGTTGGCCTCCCTTCTCCACAATTACTCCTCTCCTATTCTCTCCCTTCTGTGGGTTTATACTTTTAGATTTTTATTGCTACTTTAATCGGGTTTCTGGAAATAATGGAGACAGATGTTTTCATTTATACACTGGAAAAAAAACCTATTCAGTATTTTGAAAAAGTAACTATCACCAATAATCTTTAGTATGTCATCAAATATAGAAATACCCTGATTTTGGCAAGAATGCCTCTGGCATTTCCCTCTATGATGCTGTCTGATTTAGATACATTTTCTTACATCATGAAGGTTATTTTATTTCTAGTTTATTAATATTTTCACCTAGGAATAGGTATTGACTTTTTTTCATGCTTTTTACTCATCTCTAGTGAGATTTTTTTCTTTTGATATATTTCTGTAATTAATTATTGTTGAATTCCTGACACGAAGCCATCCTGGTTGAGGTGAATTATTCTTTTAAGATATTGTTAAATTTAATTTGCCATACTTTACTTAGACTTTTGGCCTATATATTTATTCAAAATTCAAAAGGGATTGGTCTACAGATATATATTTTTGTGATAATTTCTGTTAGGTTTTAGATTCAGAATTATGTGACCTTCAGATTTTTAATTGGAATACTTTCTATCAATTTCTATTCACACAAAGAAGAATTTACTTTTTAAAAAATTTGAAAAACTTACTGGTAAAAACACTTTGAAGAGTAACTCTTAAATAAGGTTTTAAAAAATGTCTTCCACTTCAGATATTACCCATTTTTACTCCAAAATTATAAGTGGCCATCCACTGAATTTTTCTTGCTATCAAGTGTCACAGAGAATTAGCTTATAATTTCTATTTTTATTAAAATTTATATTTTATTTCAACCTCTTCATTCATTTAAAAAATAACCGCGGTTCGTATTTTCCCTTAGTTTTATTTCCAAAGTTTTTAAAGTATTATTTTTAAGAACCAGCTCTTGTATATATGAACTCAACCTTTCACTGTTTTTTCAAATTTTGTTTTTTATCTCATCCAATTTCCCTTTATATTTCATGTTAAGTTTCATATTTTTTAAAAGTTCCTAAAATATTTATTTTTTATAGTTTAAAGTGAAATTATTTAGCACTATATATTTGCCTGTGAGTACAGTTTTCCTGTATTTCAGGAGGGTTTTTTTCCCCTGAATAGTGTTATTATTTTCTAAATGACTCACGATTGCAGTTTGAATTGCATCTGACCCAATAGGTTTTAACTGCGTATTTCTTCCAAGTAATTGTTTATTTTTGTGTTATAGCTTGTTAATAATTTTTGGTTTTATGACACTGCGATCAGAGAAAACTGTGGTAGTATCTTTTGGCACATAACTTAATACCTAACAATATAAGCAACTAAATTTGACATCATAAACAGACTTCTCACTCTACAGTAAACATTTTGTGTCAGGATCTTTGTGTAAGTTTATCTCCTCACATTGGATGTTCTGTTAAAGGGTCCTCCACTTCTGAAATAAAGAGCAGGTCTCTACTTTCTCAGTGTTACAAGTTACACGTTGATTTCTCTGCCCATAACAAAATTATTAGCTCACGGTCTACTGTACATGAAAAGGGATAACTTCCTTTAGCTTTGACATAAAAAGCAGCCAAAATGAGAAGTGTTATTTTTCAACTACTTAAATAACCATCATCTTAACTTTTTAAAAAGTATTTTACAGATGCATTAATTGAAATCTACATATGTTCAATGATTTGCATACCGTCTCACTCCCTGGACAGGGTAGCCGGGGCAGAAATTTTTTTTTGGATTCTGCCGCCATAGTCCCCTTCCAACATTCTCCCAGGTTTAATTGGCTCAGTTATGGAATGTATTCACTAATTTTAAGTATTTTTCATTAATTTGCTTAGAAAAATTATATGCCAGAAGAAAAGCAACAATCAAGTTTAAGTGACAAGGGAGGGGATTTTTAGAAAAATCATACATACACACACAGCTATAAATTACAGACTTCTGAAAAAATGGAACATTGTCTTTTAGCTGGGAAGAGGAAGTCTCTCAGGGGAACTCTGGTCACTCAGGCCATGTTATAATATTTACTGGTCAGCTTTGTTTCCACAAGAATACTGTGGTTGTTAGTTTGAAAATGTTTAAGTAAGGGAATAATCAGGAAAATTATTTAGTATCTATATAAAGTCCTTACTCCTCTCCCAGAAAGAATTTTAGTGAGAACTTTAAAGAAAATAAATGGCACCATTTTTAAATAAGCTTAAACTTTTGAATGCATGGAAAATGTGGTCACGAAAGGTATACTGAGGCTGACAGAACTCTGTTATGTGTGTTCCAGTCCTGGCTCTCTGACCTTAGTTAGCATCTAACTCTAGAGGTTTCTCTAGACCCCCCTTTCCTGAGACACTTTGCAATGACGGTCCCCACCACACTGCTGAACTCAATTTTTGTGAGCCTACTAAATTTGCAAATGATATTGTTCTTTATTTCAGGTGATATTTATTAAGAGTTAAGTGCCAGACAACAGAGCTAGGTAGTGGAATATGGTATGATAAAGGGTAGTTATGGTGCCATCTCCAATGAACTTGTACTAAGTCAACCACTATGTCTTCACCTTGAATAGGATGATTAACTTATAATCATTATTCTAATGGGTTTTTCTTGTGCACACAACAGCCATTTTGTACTTCTTTGGGAGTTACTTAAAGGTGATAAAAACAAAAAGGAGAAAAAGTTAAATATTTCCTTTACATCCTACAAGCCATAGTACAGGTCCAAAAGGTTACATTTTACCACACACCTAACAAAAGGTATAGTCCTCAGCTCCACTTCTGTCTGTGATTATTAGAGCAATTTTAAATTTTAATTGAAAATGTGTATTTCCTAAAAATAAGTTAACTGAACATGTTGCCTTTTCTTTTTATTAAAAATAAAAAACTTTCCATTATGACAAAAGTATCAGCGATTAATAACAAAAGTAAAAGATAATTAAGCAGGGATATTTAAAATAAATGGGATTCAAAATGTATCACATGCTTGATTATTTGACTAAAATTAAACAACTAATCTGAATATGACTGATAGGCATGATGCTGAAGGAACAATTAAAGCAAAGCAACTTTGATAACTTCAATCAGGTTAGGTCTCTTTTTATTTTCCATTTGCCTTTTGTTATTTATACCTGCAATGTGAAACTTTATGGTCATTTTCTCATTTCTGTTTATGGTTGTGGTAATAGGGAAATCAATTGTTAATTGGTCAGCTTAAGCTGTACTCATTTACTTATTATGTCCATATCTCTCCCTCCTTGATCTTAAATTTCCCTATGATTCTCCTCAGAGTGATTTGCCCTGTGTTAGTAAAACAGGATGCCACAGTGCTAAACTTACTCTTCTGCATTTATTTCAGATTATTCTTCCTACATGCTCCAATTTGCATAACTTTATTGTTTTGTGGATTCTAAGCTTGTGAATTTATTACTAAGTCACCTGCCAGTGTTACTGTATTTAAGGAACTGTCAGCAGTTTCTATTTTGGGGTTCTAAGTTGGCTACAAAAATTCATTCAGGGCTGAATTTTGGCACATGTTATATAGGGTAACAAACCAAAAGTGAATTATTTTCAGAAAGTGGGGAGAGGGTGGAGAGGAAATAGCTTTTTGGTTGGCTTTTCTTGAGGTACAGAAAAATAAAATAGAAAATGGAAGTTTGATGGTTTCAGAAGAATTTTGAAAGATTAATTCTCTTGGGTTTTTCTGAAGCGGGTATCTTTTTCAACCCATTAGTCTACACTGCCAACTCATGCCTTAAGGGATTATGGCAAAATACTAAAATTATCGGTTCTATTTACATGTCAGATATCTTGTATATGCATTAATTTCAATAATTGGACAGTGGTTTTAGGAGAAAAAAATCATCCATTTAATGAAGATTAAACTAGGATCAACAATAAGTTTCAGGTCCCTGAAAAATGACTAAGAATCTGAAGTATGACTTTCAAGAGTTCAAATGTAGTTTCTCTCTACCTACCTCCGCAAAACACACATACTCACTATCATCATAAAGAGCTTCACTAAACTGGGATGACTTAGGGATACTCTGAGTTTCATTTAGTTTTTTTTTTTTTTTTTTTTTTTTTTTTTTTTTTTTTTTTTGCGGTACGCGGGCCTCTCACTGTTGTGGCCTCTCCCTTTGCGGAGCACAGGCTCCGGGCACGCAGGCTCAGCGTCCATGGCTCACGGGCCCAGCCGTTCCGCGGCATGTGGGATCTTCCCTGACCGGGGCACGAACCTACGTCCCCTGCATCGGCAGGCGGACTCTCAACCACTGCGCCACCAGGGAAGCCCTGAGTTTCATTTAGTTTTGAAGCTATGTCTCTAGAAAGAAACTTCATGATCTAAATCTTTATTTGGAAAGTAAAAAAAAAAAAAAAAAAAAAAAAAGCATAAGCATATCCAGAACTTTTGCAAAATAATAAAATCAGAAAACTTTTCTTTTCTCAAAGCATCAAGGCATGGAAGGTATCATGCCCTTCCCATTAGACGCATGTACACACACACACACACACACACACACACACACGCACACACCCCTTAGAATGAAGTGATAAACTATACCCAAAGTAGCTCAGAAGTAAAATATGTACTATTCCTAAAGTAAAAATAATAAGAATCTTATAGGTAGCTAAATGGTAGTATCAATTTATTAAACTTGATGTGCTTTTTGGGGCCAGGTACTAGGTCTTAGGTTAGTCAGCTTATATAAAATACTGAGGCAGGGAGGAAAGTGTAATGTGAAATTGAGAAAAGTAAGGGAATTCTTCTAAAGAAGTAATCTGCATGCAAGTGCTGTTTATGGGAAGCATAATCTGGTCCAAAATCTTGAGCAATCTGGTTCCTCTGGCAGGTGCATCTCTATGGTAGAATTGGAGGCATCAGAATGTCAGAGACCAATATCAAACACTGAATCATGCAATTCATTCCATTCCTTCTTAGGGCCTTACTACCAAGCAGCCTTCTGGTTATAAGTTGATTTTCCCTGTAGAGTAACTTTCAGTGAGACAGTGCTGAGTAGGTTCACATGTGCATTCTAAATCATACGTAGCAAAGACCCACTGTTTGTAAATCAATATATTTGCATTTTGGTTTATACCTTAACATCTTGTGAGTTTGGTTAATGCAAGACTGTCCCTGCATGAGTGCTCTAGTCCAAATCTACTAACCAAATAAGTGTCTAGATCTCCACTGCTAAGGTCCATATCCTAGAATCTGTGAGACCAGCCATGACACATAACAGGCACTTAATAAATGAACCAGTAAAGGCAGTGAGACACATTGTGAAAGCCCTGGAGGGTAGCCAACCTCTCCTAGTAGCATGCGTAAATTACTATGTGGTTTTCTCTCCAATTTCAACAGGAACAAAAGGTCAAAATGAAAAATAGTCATGGTTTAAGTTTTTACAATTTCATTTTAATGAACTCCAGAAAAAAGCAAAAGGGCTTCTAAACCATACCCTATTTCCACTCTGATGTTTTTCAGTCGTAATTACTGCTTAAATAAATAGTCCTTAAACCATGTTAGATTTTTTTCCTATTTCTTTGACATCCTATTGCTGAAAGGCACCTTAGAATTCTTCTAACACAACCTCCTCTTTTACAAAGCAGCAAAAAATTATTTCATCTAATCCTGTAACAATTAAAAAAAGGAAATAAGTACCAAAGTAGATTAAAATAACCAGTAAGTTATTCCACACTAATTAAAATCAGGATGTTTAGTTAGCTTGATGTTAGCTAGGAAACAAAAAATTATTTGAGAGAAACTCATATGTATTTTTTAACATGTAGCCAACTTTTGTTGATTCAGGCTTTTCAACTTTACCTTCAATTTTCTGGTTATTAATAGTTTTGATTAGCCTTTTCACATTTAGGTGATGATAATAAAAACAGCAATTTCCTCAGAAATATGTTTTTCCTTTAGCTTTTGTTTTTTAAGCATAAAAATGTGTACCCCAAGAGTGAGGTGTTGCCCATTCGATGTTTTGTTATTATTTTAATTAGTGTAACATCCTAAGTTTTGGCTTTTAGTATTAGATTGAACCGTATGCAACTGCCATCTCTGTAAGTCAAAAATGGTCAAATATCAGACATTTCATATGGCTCAAACTAATATTTACTGAAAAAACATAGCTTTCACTGCAGATTATCTATATGATTAGCATAATATTTTTACCAATTATATCTAGGGTCTCATACACAAATCAAAAATAGTAAAATTTAATTATCAGATTAAATTTAATTTATAGCAAATAACTCTGTTGTCCTAAGAAATAAGTGTATTTTCCTAAAAACAACTATTTGTAATCATATAAGAGCTTCATGTACTAATCAAAAATGAAAGAGATGTTTCTTTACTAAAGCCAGTCTAATAAATAAAAGTCAAATGTAAAATGAGTTAAAATAAACATTATATTGTGACATATCTATATTAACAGGTCATCAACACATGGGAAATATGGGGAAGAAAAGTCCCTCAACTTTTAATTGTTTTTATAGATGTCCTGAGGTATCCAAAATCATAAGAATGTGGTGAAATGATGAAAAATAGGACATTGAAGGGAAAGATCTGTTTACCTGAATATCTTGCATGACTTAAGCATTCAATTAACTACCTAACCTCAGCTCTCCTCTAGATTCCAACTGTGAAGACCTCAGCATTCCACAAAAGATCCATATTCGACAAAAGTTTAGAAAGAAATGCCTTGCCAAGATGAACTTCAATCAAAAAACGTGGTCTACACTTATACAACTTTTAACTAGCCCTTCTAACAGAGTTTTTAAAAATCTAAACAATTTAATAAAAGTGCTGAAAAATCCAAAATATATATTCATTTTGGCGGTGACACATGGACCACATGCATTATGAACATGCTCCTCTTCCTAATTAGACCCTTTGTTCCATGTACCAAAAACATACCAGCATGTTTTATTGCTTGATACAAAGTCAGAAATATATAAGAGGTGAAGAGGAATTGAGAATCTGTAATTCCTAAGGAGAAAGTGAAGCATCCACTGAATATGCATAAAATAGCCAAGAAAATAATATACTTTTCAATATCTGTTATCAAGCTTCCCTTAACCAAATAATTTGTAAAAAAAAAAAATTCTAAGAATGTTGTTATCTCTAAGACAAATATATTATTTCAGGAAATTTGATTCAAATATACATTATTTGAAGAATGTAAGTGGGAAATTTCAATTTGAAATAAGTTCTGGAAAGTAAAACCATTACCAGACAAAAATGAAATTTGAAATAAGACAACAACAGGTCTTTACGTTTACTAATAACAAAAATAATATTAAATAAAATTAACCATGAACATTTTCACTTCCACTATATCAGAAGTCCATTGATCTAACGTGTCACCTGAAAATTACTTTCACTATTTACAACATCTCTGTATTGAGAACAAAACCCAGCTGAATTGATTCACTTTCATCAAACACCATTAATTACAGTTGACCATTGAACATCACAAGTTTGAGCTGCATGAGTCCACTCATACTCAGATTTTTTCCAATAGTAGGTAAAATAGTACTACATGATCCATGCTTGGTGGAATCCACGGATACAGAACTCTAGATACGGAGGAGGCACCTATACAAAGGGCCAACTGTAAATTATGCACAGATTTTCCACTGCAGGGAGGGTCAGTGCCTCTAAACTATCCCGCATTGTTCAAGGGTCAACTGTTAGCCAGTGACAAAAAGTTAAACAGTTATTTCAAATTATTATTTCTGCTTTATATTATACTAGGCCATGTGGTTTCACCACAAATTGAAGTGAAATATTCCCAGACTTTAAAATTTTATACGCTCACTTAAAGAAGCAAAACATATGTGCTGTAAATTCAATAAAACATAATGATATAGTTAATATTACTGAAATAGCCTTCAAATTCAAAGATATCTGCTTCTGCATAAACTCAATTTCCATTTCATCAGGGGAAGGGGCTGAATCATTCCAAGTGATGGAAATTATTTTTTCTGTCTTAACTTAGCCTGTGTCTCCTTTAGGTTTTTTTTGGAGGTGACAAGAGTAGGATAATCACTGCAGTTTTTCTTAAATCCCACACATAACACATCTATGCCTCAGATATACTAAACGATGCCCATCTCCTTCTATATTTTGATAATCACTCTAATTCATTCTGCTAATACTTTCAATAATAAGTACATTGTAGTGATTATACAGAGTTTAATCACATTCTTTCACTAAATTTCTTTATTTCTGACTGTTCTGGTAACTTGCAATGGTAAACTTGATGAGATGAAATCAGTACTATCAAAAGGAGAATAATTAATAAATCTATGTTTTGTTCTTCATGTCAACAGGGGAAATTATAGGCCAGTTTTGCTGTTTTATCTATTGCTCTTGAATTCAAAAAGTAGGGTTTTATTTTCAAAAGCACCGAGCATCAAAAATTAAGGTAACTGTACTATTTCCATTCACCTGCTTTGTCTTAACCTTGATCTCTCTCTGGGGAATCTATTTCAGCTCTGAGACTTAACATTAGAGGGTCATTTTTATTACCTTTTGGCATTTTTGTTCCTTTCGTCTCAGGCAATGACTCAACTTGTAGGTCAAATGTCCTAACAAGCATAAACAAACGTAGCTTTCTACTTACATATATGTTAAGCTTTCCAGTTTATAGCATTTGGAGGATGGCAGAAAAGGAAAAGGGCTCATTGTAACTTTAAGAACTTTCAGGCTTTATCAGTAAGAAAAGGAACTTTATACTATTTTCAATTTGAGCTGCAACAATCTGTGGTATTTTAGCATTTGGCGTGGATGCCTCATGTCACTTATCACATTATACCCTGCATTATAATTATTTCTGTAAATACTAAAGTTGTTTTAGGGACCTCTAAGCTCCATAAGGGCAAGAGCTATTTCTTATTCATCTTTTTATGCTTTACAAAAATGCTCCTCAAATTTGAGGTGCACACAGATCACCTGGGGTTCTTACTAGCATGCAGACTCTGTTCAGTTGTTCTGGGATGAGGCCTGAAGTCTTGCAGTTGTAACCAGTTGCAAGCTTATGCTGACCCTGCTATTCTGAAAACCACCCTGTGAGTAGCAAGGATATACAGCCCCCTACACAACCATGAACCACCTAAAGGTTAGCTTTGGTAGGAAGTTAACATTACTGAGCACCAACAATGTACCAAATACAGTTGGTAATTCTCATCCTTATGAGGTGGGTATCTCCATTTTATAGACATAGAAATTGAGTACTAAGAGGTGAAGTAATTTGCCTAACTAATTGAACACAGTTTTGCCTGATTCAAAGACCTCAGGTTTTTATCACATCAACACATTTTCTCTTAGCATCTCAGAGCCATAATAAAGGAGATTGTCCTGGGCACACTTTCTCCCCTTCTCTCTCAGGGAAAATCTTCCATCCTTCTAGGCCCAGCGGGATGCCACTTCTTTGACATCCTTCCACTGTGTGTAATTTTCTGGCTTCCTCTGGGCCTCCCCATATATTTGTTCATCTTATAAGTGTAGCACTTGCCTCAGGGTGGGGTACTCTGGTCTTCCCTGTCAGGTGTCAAAAGCTTGAGAGTTGAAACATGGTCTTACTCATTGCTGGTACCCAAAAACTTGGAGCATGAGAGCTTTTGTAAGATACAAGGCCCAGGCACCACTCCCAGGGATTCAAATTTGTCTGGTCTGGGTTACAGCCTAGGTATCAGCATTTTGGTAGTTCTTGCAATATTTCCAACGTTTTCATTATTATTATATTTGTTACGGTGACCTGTGATCAATGATCTATGATGTTACTACTGTAATTGTTTTGGGTCACCATGAACCACACTCACATAAGACATCAAATTCAATAAAGGTTCTGTTTGTTTTGACTGTTTCACTGTTTGTCTGTTCCCCTGTCTTTCTCCCTCTCCCCTGGCCTCCCTACTCCCTGACACAAAACAATTTTGAAATTAGGCCAATTTATTATGGCTTCTAAGTGTTCAAGCAAAAGGAAGAGTCACACATCTCTCCATTTAAGTCAAAAGCTAAAAATGATTAAGCTTAGTGAGGAAGGTACATCAAAAGCCGAGACAGGCCAAAAGCTAGGCCTCATGAAAAGCTTAGCCAAGTCGTGAATGTAAAGGAGAAGTTCTTGAAGGAAATTAAAAGTGCTGCTCCAGTGAACACACAAATGATAAGAAATCAAAACAGCCTTATTGCTGACATGGAGAAAGTTATAGTGGTCTGGAGAGAAAATCAAACAAGACACAACATTCCCGTATCCAAAGCCTAATCCAGAGCAAGGCCCTAACTCTTCAATTCTGTGAAGGCTGACAGAGGTGAGGAAGCTGTAGAAAAAATGCCCAAAGGTAGCAGGAGTTGGTTTATAAGATTTAAGGAAAGAAACCATCTCCATAACATAAAAGTGCAAGGTGAAACAGCAAGTGTTGATATAGAAGCTACAGCAAGTTACAAGAAGATCTAGCTAAGATAATTAATAAAGGTAGTTACGCTAAACAACAGATTTTCAGCGTAGACAAAACAGCCTTATATTGGAAGAAGATGCCATCTAGGACTTTCATAGCTAGAGAGGAGAAGTCAACGTCTGGCTTCAAAGCTTCAAAGGATAGGGTGACTCTCTCTTATTAGGGGCTAATGCAGCTGGTGACTTTAAGTTGAAGTCAATGCTCATTTACCATTCTAAAAATCCTAGGGCCCTTAAGAATTATGCTAAATCTAATCTGCCTGTGCTCTATAAAAGGAAAAACAAAGCTTGGATGACAGCACATCTGTTTACAACATAGTTTACTGAATATTTTAAGCCCACAGTTGAGATCTACTGCTCAGTAAAAAAGAATCCTTTAAAAATATGACTGCTGGGCTTCCCTGGTGGCGCAGTGGTTGAGAGTCCGCCTGCCGATGCAGGGGACACGGGTTCGTGCCCCGGTCCGGGAAGATCCCACATGCCGCGGAGTGGCTGGGCCCGTGAGCCATGGCCGCTGAGCCTGCACGTCCGGAGCCTGTGCTCCGCAACGGGAGAGGCCACAACAGTGAGAGGCCTGCATACCGCAAAAAAAAAAAAAAAAAAAAAAAAAAATGACTGCTCACTGACAATGCATCTGATCACCCAAGTGCTCTGATGAAAATGTACAATGAGATTAATGTTCTCTTCATGCTTACTAACAAAACATCCATTCTGCAGCCCATGGATCAAAGAGTAATTTTGACTTTCAAGTCATTATTTAAGACATACATTTCATAAGGCTATAGCTGCCACAGACAGTGAGTGATTCCTCTGATGAATCTGGACAAAGTAAATTGAAAACATTCTGGAAATGATTCACCATTCTAGATGTCATTAAGAACATTTGTGATTCCTGGGAAGAGGTCAAAATATCAATATTAACAGGAGTTTGGAAGAAGTTGATTCCAACCCTCCTGGATGACTTTGAGGGGTTCAAGACTTCAGTGGAGGAACAACTGCAGATGTTGTGGAAATAGCAAGAAAACTAGAATTAGAAGTGGAGCCTGAAGATGTGCCTGAATTGCTGCAATCTCATGATAAAACTTTCACAGATGAAGAGTTGCTTCTGGTGGATGAGCAAGGAAAGTAGTTTCTTAAAATGGAATCTATCCCTGGTGAAGATGCCATGAAGATTGTTGAAATGATAACAAAGAACTTAGAAAATTACATAAACTTAGTTGATAAAGCAGCAGCAGTACTGGAGAGGGCTGACTCCAAGTTTGAAAGAAATTTTACTGTAGATAGATGTTACCTAACAGCATTGCATGCTACAGAGAAATTATTCATGAATGGAACAGTCCATCGATTCAGCAAACTCCACTGTTGTCTTATTTTAAGAAACTGCCACAGTCTCCCCACCCTTCAGCAGCCACCACCCTGATCAGTCAGCAGCCATCAACAGGGAGGCAAGACCCTCCACCAGCAAAAAGATTACAGTTCACTAAAGGCTCAGATAGTTTTTAGCAACACAGTATTTTTTACTTAAGGTATGTACATTGTTTATTAGACATAACGCTACTACACTCTTAATAGACTACAGTATAATGTAAACATAACTTTTATATGCATTGGGAAACAAAAAAATTTGTGTGACTCATTTTCTTGCCATATTTGCTTTATAGTGGTGATCTGGAACTGAACCAACAATATCTCTGAGGTACGCCTGTATCCATACCTGTCTGTTTTCTTCTCCTTGTGCTCCTAACTAGAAAAGCAGCTTTGCCCCTGTGGAATCAGCAATCAGCAGATTCCACACCAGCACACTGTCAAGGTAAAAACAAACAAAAACCACTCTGCCTCTGTTTAAAGAATTAAACCTTTTCAATATGAAAATATAATCTCTTATTAAGTCGGAGATAAGACGTGCTGTGTATACAAAGTGATATGCTCACATTAAGTACGCCCTGAAAATTATTTTCCTTGACAACCAAACATGTCTCTAACCACACTCCTGGAAGGAAACTGGACTCTGTGGTATGTAATGTGGTAATCCACAAAAATTAGCTACTCTGTGATAATTTATGTTCATGAAAATTACACTCCATACCCCCTCCTCAATATCCAAAAACACTTTTTCCTATACCCAAAACCTGTGATTATGATAAACAAGCTAAGTAATCCAAATTATAATGCTTATATATTCAAATCCTGAAGAACTGGAATACAAAAAAATAATTTTTTTTGATTATTCAACTTTACAGGAGAACAGTTTAATGCTGCTAAATCTACACAAAAGAAGGGATGATTTTCTGTTAGTTTTACTTATAGATGAGTTTTTTTTTTTTTACATGCCATTGTTAGAAGATGTTTCAAATAAAAGAGAAAGGACCTTGGGAGGCTTAGTGATGTGGAAGATGTACATTTCTTCCACTAGAAATCTCAAAGGAATTCTCACCTAAAAGAAGAGTGAAATAAATTTAACTAGTTTGAAATGTTAAGTATCCCTTTGAAATTGAGGGTAATACATAATGGAACGTAGAAATACTTCCATTTTTGCCCTACTTTTGATATAAATTCTAAATGAAATATTCAAAGCTGCAAAAAAATTACAGCTCTCCAATTTAAAAAAAATGGATACCAACATTTATATGGTTCTATTGTAATCAGGGTGCATCTCACCTGAGGCTCACCACACAATTTGATTGGAACTTGGCTTAGTTCAGGAAGGAGAAGTTAATAAGGCAATTATTCATGTGCTACCTAAAATCAGACAGGAATGTGAACCTTGAAAAAAGCCACAGTATATAAAGTTACTCTCAGAAGGACTCTCCGTTCTAGAACTCACCAATACCTTGCCATTTTAAGAGTGCTCTCTGAACCAAATCAAGCAACCACTTTCCATTTAATTTCCTTAACCCTGTAATTCCACAATCACACACACACATAGTCTTTAAAAGCTTACAAAGTGATTCTGTGGTTAAACTGGAATTCTCTTTAGCAACATTAAGGCAAACCACCTATTTCATATGGCCTGTTATTGAGTTTATCATCAGTTTTGAGCTCTTCTTGTTGTATCTCACATAGTGCATGGAATATGATAAATGTTGAAAACAGATGTGAAACACGTAAGGAGATGAATGAGGTAGATGGACTGATGATGAATGGATAAGATGGGAAGATCATGAAGGTTGTGAAGGCCTGGATTTAACCTGGGAAAAAAGAAAATAATATGAAAGGGAAGAAACGTAAAAAAATAGTTGTAGATACTAAGAACTATTTCCATCTGGTTCACAATGTAGACTCGTCAGATCTGACTGTGACAGTAGGAAAATCACTAAGAAATCTGTAGAACTTGTTATTTATATATATATATATATATATATATATATATATATATATATATATGCCTTGAAGTGTGGATAGTAGAATCTATTACAGTTGACCCCTGAACAACATGGGTTTGAACTGAATGGGTCCACTTATACATGGATTTTTTTCCAGTAAATATATCCTATAGTACTACACGATCCTAGCCTGGTTGAATCCTAGGATGTGGAACCGCAGATATAAAGCACCTACTGTAAATTTACAGGTGGATTTTCAGCTGTGCCCCTCACCCCCACATTGTTCAAGGGTCAACTGTAGTTTAAACCATACGAAACTGCCTGACCTACAAAAATGGCCATTGCATATGGTTCAACCTAAGATAAATATTTTTATACTCAATGCTAATTACCTATCCTCTCTCCTCTTCCCAACCATGACTTAGATAAATATGCCAGGAATTGGGAAATTGGGAAGTTCCTCTAAAGAGGTTATGGGACTGCTTGAGATCACACTGCTAGCTACAGGCAGAGCAGGGACCAACAATCAGGGTTTACCTCCAGCCCAGTGCTCCTTCCACACACCATTTTGACAGTGAGAAGGTCCAAAGAGAGAAACAAAGTGAAATGGAGAGCAAATGTCACACTTATCTGCCACTCAGAATTTCACTGAGGGACAAAATTACAGCTATCAAAATAGAGCACCCTTCCTCCTCATGCACCAGAGAACAATGAGGGAATAAAAATGAGTCAGCAGAAGGAATGACAGTCCCCTTAATTTCCATGACTTAGTGGAAAAGTCATTTTTTAGAGTAAATTCCAAGTTTGCCAAATTCAAGAGTCCTCTGTTGGTGATTAGTCAAAGTGACTGACAATAAGGGATGCTTTAAAGAGTTACGGTCCTGCCATGACACATCTTTCAGGTTTGGATAGGAGAACCAGTGCAAAGAATTTTATATTCTCAGCCATTATTGCTGTCCGGAAAAATTTCACATTCTCAGCCATTATTGCTGTCCTGAAAAATAAGAGTTCATAACATTCACAATACAGCTCCTCTTTTACCTGGGAGTTAAAGACAGATTTCCAAGTTCCATGGAAGTGTCACTAGCAGATTTAATAAGAGATGAACCATGGAGCATATGGAGGAGAGAAGATAAAGTATATAGTCAAGTATCTGATCAACCCAAACTACTCACAGAAGCACATAATATGGGCTGGGGGTGGGGTGGGGGTGGGGGTGTGTTCAAAGCTGATTTGAAAGATCTTCACAGATCTCTCTCTCTTTTTTCTTTTTAAATAGATCTTTATTGGAGTATAATTGCTTCACAATACTGTGTTAGTTTCTGTTGCAAAACAAAGTGCATCAGTCATATGCATACACATGTCCCCATATCCCCTCCCTCTGGAGCCTCCTCCCATCCTCCCTATCCCACCCCTCTAGGTCATTGCAAAGCACCGAGCTTATCTCCCTGTGCTACGCCACTACTTCCCACCAGCCAACTATTTCACATTCGCTAGTGTATATCTGTCGATGCTACTCTCACTTCGCCCCAGCTTCGCCTTCCTCCACTTGTCCTTGAGTCCATTTTCTATGTCTACCTCTTTATTCCTGCCCTGCAACTAGGTTCATCAATACCTTTTTTTTTTTTTAGATTCCATATATATGTGTTAGCATATGGTATTTGTTTTTCTCTTTCTGACTTAACTTCACTCCGTATGACAGACTCTAGGTCCATCCACCTCACTACAAATAACTCAATTTCGTTTCTTTTTATGGCTGAGTAATATTCCGTTGTATATATGTGCCACATCTTCTTCATCCATTCATCTGTCGATGGGCATTTAGGTTGGTTCCATGTCCTGGCTATTGTAAATAGTGTTGCAATGAGCTTTATGGTACATGACTCTTTTTGAATTATGGTTTTCTCAGGGTATATGCCCAGCAGTGGGATTGCTGGGTCATATGGTAGTTCTATTTTTAGTTTTTTAAGGAACCTCCATACTCTTTTCCATAGTGGTTGTATCAACTTACATTCCCACCAACAGTGCAGGAGGGTTGCCTTTTCACCACACCCTCTCCAGCGTTTATTGTTTCTAGATTTTTTGATAATGGCAATTCTGACAGGCATGAGGTGATACCTCATTGTAGTTTTGCTTTGCATTTCTCTAATAATTAGTGATGTTGAGCATCTTTTCATGTGCCTAATGGCCATCTGTATGTCTTCCTGGGTGAAATGTCTATATAGGTCTTCTGGGCACTTTTTAACAAGATTGTTCTTTTGATATTGAGCTTCATGAGATGTTTGTATATTTTGGAGATTAATCCTTTGTCAATTGGTTCCTTTGCAAGTATTTTCTCCCATTTTGAGCACTGTCTTTTCGTCTTGTTTATGGTTTCCTTTGCTGTGCAAAAGCTTTTAAGTTTAAGTCCCATTTGTTTATTTTTGTTTTTATTTCCATTAATCTAGGAGATGAGTCAAAGAAGATCTTGCTGTGGTTTATGTCAAAGAACGTTTTTCCTATGTTTTCCTCTAAGAGTTTTATAGCGGCTGGTCTTACAGTTAGGTCTTTAATCCATTTTGAGTTTATTTTTGTATATGGTGTTAGGAAGTGTTCAAATTTCATTCTTTTACATGTTGCTGTCCAGTTTTCCCAGCACCACTTATTGAAGAGGCTGTCTTTTCTCCATTGTATGTTCTTGCCTCCTTTGTTGTAAATTAGGTGCCCATATGTGCATGGGTTTATCTCTGGGCATTCTATCTTGTACCATTGATCTATATTTCTGTTTTTGTGCCAGTACCATACTCTTTTGATTACTGTAGCTTTGTGGTATAGTTGAAATCAGGGAGCCTGATTCCTCCAGCTCCGTTTTTCGTTCTCAAGATTGCTTTGGCTATTCGGGGTCTTTTGTGTTTCCATACAAATTGAAAACTTTTTTGTTCTAATTCTGTGAAGAATGCCAATGATAGTTTGATAGGGATTGCATTGAATCTGTAGATTGCTTTGGGTAGTATAGTCATTTTCACAACATTGATTCTTCCAATCCAAGAACATGGTATATTTCTTCATCTGTTTATGTCATCTAGGTTTCTTTCATCGGTGTTTTATAGTTTTCTGAGTACAAGTCTTTCATCTCCTTAGGCAGGTTTATTCCTAGGTATTTTTTTTGTTGTTGTTGCAATGGTAAATGGGAGTGTTTCCTTAATTTCTCTTTCTGATTTTTTGTTGTTGGTGTATAGGAATGCCAGAGATTTCCGTGCATTACTTTTTTTTTTAAATAAATTTATTTATTTTTGCTGTGTTGGGTCTTCATTTCTGTGAGAGGGCTTTCTCCAGTTGCAGCGAGTGGGGGCCACTCTTCATCACGATGCGCGGGCCTCTCACTGTCACGGCCTCTCTTGTTGCCGAGCACAGGCTCCAGACGCGCAGGCTCAGTAACTGTGGCTCATGGGCCCAGTTGCTCTGCGGCATGTGGGATCTTCCCAGACCAGGGCTTGAACCCATGTCCCCTGCATCGGCAGGCAGATTCTCAACCACTGCGCCACCAGGGAAGCCCCGTGCCATTACTTTTGAATCCTGCAACCTAAGCAAATTCATTGATAAGTTCTAGTAGTTTTCTGGTGGCATCTTTAGGACCTTCTATGTATAGTATCATGTCATCAGCAAACAGTGACAGCTTTACTTCTTCTTTTCCAATTTGTATTCCTTTTATTTCTTTTTCTTCTCTGATTGCTGTGGCAAGGACTTCCAAAACTATGTTGAATAAGAGTAGCGAGAGTGGACATCCTTGTCTTGTTCCTAATCTTAGTGGAAATGCTTTCAGTTTTTCACCATTGAGTATGATGCTTGCTCTGGGTCTGTCATATACGGCCTTTATTATGTTGAGGTAGGTTCCCTCTGTGCCCATTTTCTGGAGAGTTTTTATCATAAATGGGTGTTCAATTTTGTCAAAACCTTTTTCTGCATCTATTGAGATGATCATATGGTTTTTATTCCTTAATTTGTTAATGTGGTGTATCACATTGATTGATTTGCGTATACTGAAGAAACCTTGCATCCCTGGGGTAAATCCCACTTGATCATGGTGTATGATACTTTTAATGTGCTATTGGATTCTGTGTGCTAGTATTTTGTTCAGAATTTTTGCATCTATGTTCATCAGTGATATTGGTCTATAATTTTCTTTTTTTGTGATATCTTTTTCTGGTTTTAGTATCAGGGTGATGATGGCTTTGTAGATTGAATTTGGGAATGTTTCTCCTTCTGCAATTTTTTGGAAGAGTTTGAGAAGGACTGGTGTTAGCCCTTCTCTAAATGTTTGATAGAATTCGCCTGTGAAGCCATCTGGTCCTGGACTTTTGTTTGTTGGAAGATTTTTAATTATGGTTTCAATTTCATTACTTGAGATAGGTCTGTTTATACTTCTTAATTCTTCCAGGTTCAGTCTCGGAAAATTGTACCTTTCCAAGAATTTGTCCATTTCCTCATGGTTGTCCATTATACCGGCATATAGTTGTTTGTAGTAGTCTCTTATAATCCTTTGTATTTCTGCTGTGTCAGCTGTGATTTCTCCTTTTTCATTTCTAACTTTATTGATTTGCATCCTCTCCCTTTTTTCTTCATGAGTGCTGCTAAGGGTGTATCAATTTTGTTTATCTTCTCAAAGAACCAGCTTTTAGTTTTATTGATCTTTGCTATTGTTTTCTTCATTTATATTTCATTTATTTCTGCTCTCATCTTTATGACTTCTTTCCTTCTACTGATCTCAGGTTTTCTTTGTTCTTCTTTCTCTAGTTGTTTTAAGTGTAGGGCTAGATTGCTTATTTGAGATTTTTCTTGTTTCTTGAGGTAGGATTGTATTGCTATAAACTTCCCTCTTAGAACTGCTTTTGCTGCATCCCATAGGTTTTGGGTTATCATGTTTATGTTGTCATTTGTTTCTATGTACTTTTTATTTCTTCTTTGATTTCTTCAGTGCTCTCTTGGTTATTTAGTAGTGCACTGTTTAGCCTCAATATATTTGTGTTTTTCACAGTTTTTTTTTTCCTGTAATTGGTTTCCAATCTCATAACACTGTGGTCAGAATGATGCTTGATACAATTTCAATTTTCTTAAATTTTCTGAGGCTTGATTTGTGACCCAAGATGTGATCTATCCTTGAGAATGTTCCATGTGCACTTGAGAAGAAAGTGTATTCTGCAACTTTTGGGTGGAATGTTCTATAAATATCAATTAGATCTATCTGATCTATTGTGTCATTTAGAGCTTGTGTTTCCTTATTTATTTTCTGTTTGGATGACCTGTCCATTGGTGTAAGTGGGGTGCTAAAGTCTCCTACTATTATTGTGTTACTGTTGATTTATGCTTCCATGGTTGTTAGCATTTGCCTTATGTATTGAGGTGCTCCTATGTTGGGTGCATAAACATTTGTAATTGTTATATCTTCTTCTTGGATTGATCCCTTGACCATTATGTAGTATCCTTCTTTGTCTCATACAATAGTCTTTATTTTAAAGTCTATTTCGTCTGATATGAGAATTGTTACTCCAGCTTTCTTTTGATTTCCATTTGCATGGAATATCTTTTTCCATCCCATCACTTTCAGTCTGTATGTGTCCCTACGTCTGAAGTGGGTCTCTTGTAGACAGGATATTTATGGATCTTGCTTTTGTATCCATTCAGCCAGTCTATGTCTTTTGGTTGGGGCATTTAATCCATTTACATTTAAGGTAATTACTGATATGTATGTTCCTATTACCATTTTCTTAATTGTTTTGGGTTTGTTATTGTAGGTCTTTCCCTTCTCTTGAGTTTTGTGCCTAGAGAAGTTCCTTTAGCATTTGTTGTAAAGCTGGTTTGGTGGTGCTGAATTCCCTTAGCTTCTGCTTGTCTAAAAAGCTTTTTTTTTGTGTGTGTGTGGTACATGGGCCTTTTTTTTGTGGCCTCTCCTGTTGTGGAGCACAGGCTCCGGACACACAGCTCCAGTGGCCATGGCTCATAGGCCCAGCCACTCCGTGGCATGTGGGATCTTCCCGTACTGGGGCACGAACCCGTGTCCCCTTCATCGGCAGGTGGACTCTCAACCACTGCGCCACCAGGGAAGCTCTGAAAAGCTTTTGACTTCTCCATCGAATCTGAATGAGACCCTCGATGGGTAGAGTAATCTTGGTTGTAGGTTTATCTCTTTCAGCACTTTAAGTATATCCTGCTACTCCCTTCTGGCCTGCAGAGTTTCCACTGAAAAATCAGCTGATAACCTTATGGGGATTTCTTTGTATGTTATTTTTTGTTTTACCCTTGATGCTTTTAATATTTTTTCTTTGAATTTAATTTTGTTAGTTTGATTAATATGTGTCTTGGTGTGTTTTTCCTAGGGTTTATCCTGTATGAGAACTCTCTGTGTCTTGGACTTGGGTGACAATTTCCTTTCCCATGTTAGGGAAGTTTTCAACTATAATCTCTTCAAATATTTTCTCAGACCCTTTCTTTTTCTCTTCTTCTTCTGGGACCAGTGTAATTCGAATGTTGGTGTTTAGTGTTGTCCCAGAGGTCTCTGAGATTGTCTTCCATTCTTTTCATTCTTTTTTCCTTATTCTGATCCTCGGCAGTTATTTCCACCATTTTGTCTTCCAGCTCACATATTCGTTCTTCTGACTCAGTTATTCTGTTATTCATTCCTTCTAGTGTATTTTTCATTTCAGTTATTCTGTTTTTCATCTCTGTTTGTTTGTTCTTTAGTTCTTCTGGATCTTTGTTAAACATTTATTGAATTTTCTCAATCTGTGCCTCCATTCTATTTCCAAGATTCTGGATTATCTTTACTATCATTACTCTGAATTCTTTTTCAGGTAGATTGCCTATTTCCTCTTCATTTATTTGGTCTTGTAGGTTTTTACCTTGCTCCTTCATCTGTGACATATTTTTTTGTTGTCTCACTTTTTCTTTTTTTTAATGAGTGGTATTATATTCCTGACTTACTGGTTGTTTGGCTTGAGACTTCCAACACTGGGGTTTGTAGGCTATTGGGTAGAGCTGGGTCTTGGTGCTGAGATGAGGAACTCCATGAGACCTCACTCTGATGAATATTCCCTGGGGTCTGAGGTTCCCTGTTAGTCCAGTGGTTTGGACTCAGAGCTCCCACCACAAGAGCTTTGGCCTGACCCCTGGCTCGTGAACCAAGATCCCACAAGCTGCCAGTTCACTTTGGGGTTCCTCCAAACTCCTTGGGCATCAGAGTCCCCCACCAGCGGCCGACTGGTGCCCTAGTTGCAGGGAGACACTAACTCTGCATCTTCCCACACCACCATCTTGACTGCACCCTTCACAGTTCTTTTAATAGACTCAAACTTGCTAATTAAACATAATAGGCTGTTACTGTAAGTATCCTTGATGATCAGTGGGCACCTCAGTGTGGTTGAATGTCCTCAAGACTTTTCTCCCCCAGCTTTGCTGATGAGCCTGTTAAAAGCTGATGAAAAGCCAGGCTGCCTGTGGTGAGCAGCAGGTGCTGAAATAACTTCGGCTGTAGAACGAGAGAAAATCTTTTGTTCCCACCACCATGAGTTGTTAAGGTTATAAAATTTGGAGCTGAAAATCAGTCAACAACAACAAAAACCTGCTGCAATAACTAAAATAGATTCTATATGTGAAAAAGAAAATTACTTTTCTCACTCAGTTTGTGTTCCAAGATAAAAAACACAAAATACTGGGTGAATGTTGCAACTTTCTGCTGTTAATGGCAATGCTAAATGGCAACGTTATTATTTTAAATAATTGCAAAGATTTTTAAAAGCCTTCAATAATTGTTTCAATAATTTTTAACCCTAGCTCTAGATTGCAAATACATCTTTACCTTTTTTTTCAAAGTTGGATGACTAAAAACTTTTCTGAGGAACACAACAGAAGTGCCTCTTAAATTTAGTCTTTTCTATGTTTTTGCCAGGGGTAAACTGCAAGTACTATATTGGTGACTTGTAAAAGTCAAATAAAGAAATTCAATTTAGCACAGTGTTTACAATGGTGATTTCTCATTCCATAATATTGGGAACCCATAAAAATTTAAGCTGTGCAAATATAGCACATTTGTTAGATTTATTTTTAAATTTATGGACATCAACAAATAGCATAATTTGCAAATATTTTATTTGATCTGATTTTTTAAAATCTTCCTGGCAATTTGCTTAAAACATTCACAAATTTCCATTTTATTGGTTGCTACATGAGCTTTTATTTGTAAATACACTGTGTCTACTTTTAAACTGCTTCTTTGGCTTTAGAGTTTATGTTTAAATGCACAAACATAAAAACGAAATAAGTAAATGTTATTTTAAGATCTGAGAGGCAATTCTGAAAGTTTCACTGAACCCCAAACTAATCTTCACCAGCAACAGAAACTCTTGTTAGTAAAAAATAATGAAGAGAAAGTATCAAAAAAAAACCCATAAAATATTTTTGTTTCAACCATCAAGTGTTTTTAAGGTTATTAGCTTAGAACTGTAAAGCACCCAACAATCACGACAACCACTACAAACATTTAATGTTCGTCTATTATGAGCACATGTCATACTTGAACAACGGAATCTCTCCCTCTTCTCCCTGAATGAGAAGGTGTAGGAAGGGCCTGAGATTCTGCATTTCCAGCATCTTCCTGGTGTGATGCGGTTGCTTCTGATCCAAAGGCCAGACTTTGAGTTTCAAAAGTCCATTACTGGGGGGACCTTCAAGATGGCGGAGGACTAAGACATGGAGATCACCTTCCTCCCCACAAATACATCAAAAATACATCTACATGTGGAACAACTCCTATAGAACACCTACTGAACACTGGCAGAGGACCTCAGACTTCCCAAAAGCTTTGCTTTTACCATTTGTCCTAGGGTTCTGTCTGTCCGTTTTTTTTCTTTGTTTTTACTATAGTTTTTAGTGCTTGTTATCATTGGTGGATTGGTTTTTTGGTTTGGTTGCTCTCTTCTTTCCTTCTTTTTTGTTTTTGCTTTTTTTAAATTATTTTTTATTTTTTATTTTTAATAATAATTTTTTTACTGTAATAACTTTATTTTCTCATCATTCCTTCCTTCCCACTCGCTTCCTTCCTTCCTTCCTTCCTTTCTTCCTTTTCTTATGAGCCATGTGGCTGACAGGGTCTTGGTGCACCAGCCGGGTTTCAGGCCTGACCATCTCAGGTGGGAGAGACAAGATCAGGACATTGGTCCACCAGAGCCCTCCCAGCCCACCGTAAAATCAAATGTTGAAAGCTCTCCCAGAGATCCCCATCTCAACTCTATGACCCAGCTCCACTCAATGACCAGCAAGCTACAGTGCTGGACAACCTAGGCCAAACAACTAGCAAGACAGGAACACAACCCCACCCATGGCACAGAGGCTGCCTAAAATCATAACAAGGGGCTTCCCTGGTGGCACAGTGGTTGAGAGTCCGCCTGCCGATGCAGGGGACACGGGTTCGTGCCCCGGTCAGGGAAAATCCCACATGCCGCAGAGCGGCTGGGCCCGTGAGCCATGGCCGTTGGGCCTGCGCATCCGGAGCCTGTGCTCCGCAACGGGAGGAGCCACAACAGTGAGAGGCCCACATACCACCAAAAAAAAAAAAAAAAAAAAATCATAACAAGGTCACAGACACCCCAAAACACACCACCGGACTCAGTCCTGGCCACCAGAACGACAAGATCCAGCCTCATCCACCAGAACACAGGCACTAGTTCCCTCCACCAGGAAGCCTAAACAACCGACTGAAGCAACCTCAGCCACTGGGGGCAGACACCAAAAACAACGGGAACTATGAAACTGCAGCCTGTGAAAAGGAGACCCCAAACACAGCAAGTTAAGCAAAATGAGAAGACAGAGAAATACACAGCAGATGAAGGAGCAAGGTAAAAACCCACCAGACCAAACAAATGAAGAGGAAATAAGCAGTCTACCTGAAAAAGAATTCAGAATAACGATAGTAAAGATGACTCAAATATTGGAAATAGAATGGAGAAATACAAGAAACATTTAACAAGGACCTAGAAGAACCAGAGAACAAACAAATAATGATGAACAACACAATAAATGAAATTTAAAATTCTCTAAAAGGAATCAATAGCAGAATAACTGAGGCAGGAGAATGGGTAAGTGACTTTGAAGGTAAAATAGTGGAAATAACTACCACAGAGCAGAATAAAGAACAAAGAATGAAAAGAATTGAGGACACTCTCAGACACCTCTGGGACAACATTACACGCAACAACATTCGAATTATAGGGGTCCCAGAAGAAGAAGAGAAAAAGAAAGGGATGAGAAAATATTTGAAGAGATTATAGTTTAAAACCTTGCTAATATGGGAAAGGAAATAGTCAATCAAGTCCAGGAAGTGCAGAGAGTCCCATATAGAATAAATACAAGGAGAAACATGGCAAGACACATGTTAATCAAACTATCAAAAACTAAATTCAAAGAAAAAATGTTAAAAGTAGCAAGTGAAAAGCAACAAATAATATACAAGGGAATCCCCATAAGGTTAACAGCTGATCTTTCAGCAGAAACTCTACAAGCCAGAAGGGAGGGGCAGGACAAATTTAAAGTGATGAAAGAGATAAAACTACAACCAAGATTACTCTACCCAGCAAGGATCTCATTCAGATTCGACAGAGAATTTAAAACCTTGGCAGAAAAGCAAAAGCTAAGGGAATTCAGCACCACCAAACCAGCTGTACAACAAATGCCAAAGGAACACAGAGAGAAGGAAAAGACCTACAAAAACAAACCCAAAACAACTAAGAAAATGGTAATAGGAACATACATATCAATAACTACCTTAAATGTAAATGGATTAAATGCTCCAACCAAAAGACATAGACTGGGTGAATGGATACCAAAATAAGACCCATAAATATCCTGTCTACAAGAAACCCACTTCAGACGTAGGGAAACACACAGACTGAAAGTAAGGGGATAGAAAAAGATATTCCAGGCAAATGGAAATCAAAAGAAAGCTGGAGTAGCAATTCTCATATCAGACAAAATAGACTTTAAAATAAAGACTACTACAAGAGACAAAGAAGGACACTACATAATGATCAAGGGATCAATCCAAGAAGAAGATATAACAATTGTAAATATTTATGCACCCAACATAGGAGCACCTCAATACATAAGGCAAATGTTAACAGCCCTAAGGGGAAATCGACAGTAACACAATCATAGTAGGGTACTTTAACACCCCACTTTCACCAATGGACAGATCATCCAAAATGAAAATAAATAAGGAAACACAAGCTTTAAATGATACATTAAACAATATGGACTTAGTTGATATTTACAGGACCTTCCATCCAAAAACAACGGAATACACGTTCTTCTCAAGTGCGCATGGAACATTCTCCAGGATATGTCATATCACGGGTCACAAATCAAGCCTTGGTAAATTAAGAAAAATTGAAATCGTATCAAGTATCTCTTCCGACCACAGCTCTACGAAACTAGATATCAATTACAGGAAAAAATCTGTAAATAATAGAAACACATGGAGGCTAAACAATACACTATCTAAATAACCAAGAGATTACTGAGGAAATCAAAAAATCCCTAGAAACAAATGACCATGAAAAACAATGACCCAAAATCTATGATATGCAACAAAAGCAGTTTAAGAGGAAGTTTATAGCAAAACAATCCTACCTCAAGAAACAAGAAACATCTCAAATAAACAACTTAACCTTACACTTAAAGCAATTAGAGAAAGAAGAACAAAAAAACCCCAAAATTAGCAGAAGGAAAGAAATCATAAAGATCAGATCAGAAATAAATGAAAGAGAAATGAAGGAAACTATAGCAAAATCAATAAAACTAAAAGCTGGTTCTTGTTGACAAGATAAACAAAATTGATAGAACGTTAGCCAGACTCATCAAGAAAAAAGGGAGAAGACTCAAATCAATAGAATTAGAAATGAACAAGAAGTAACAACTGACACTGCAGAAATACAAAGGATCTTAAGAGATTACTACAAGCAACTATATGCCAATAAAATGGACAACCTGGAAGAAATGGACAAATTCTTAGAAAAGCACAACCTTCCAAAACTCAACCAGGAATAAATAGAAAATATAAACAGACCAATCACAAACACTGAAATTGAAACTGTGATTAAAAATCTTCCAACAAACAAAGGCCCAGGACCAGATGGCTTCACAGGTGAAATCTATCAAACATTTAGAGAACAGCTAACACCTATCCTTCTCAAACTCTTCCAAAGTAGAGCAGAGGGAGGAACACTCCCCAACTCATTCTACAAAGCCACCATCCCAACACCCTGATACCAAAACCAGACAAAGATGTCACAAAAAAGGAAAACTACAGGCCAATATCACTGATGAACATAGATGCAAAAATCCTCAACAAAATACTAGCAAACAGAATCCAACAGCACATTAAAAGGATCATACATCATGAGCAAGTGAGGTTTATCCCAAGAATGCAAGGATTCTTCAATATACTCAAATCAATCAATGTGATACACCATATTAACAAATTGAAGGATAAAAACCTTATGATCATCTCAACAGATGCAGAAAAAGGTTTTGACAAAATTGAACACCCATTTTTGATAAAAAACGCTCCAGAAAGTGCACATAGAGGGAACTTCCCTCAACATAATAAAGGCCATATATGACAAACCCACAGCCAACATCATTCTCAATGGTTAAAAACTGAAAACATTTCCACTAAGATCAGGAACAAGATATCGTTGCCCACTCTCACCACTATTACTCAACATAGTTTGGAAGTTTTAGCCACAGCAATCAGAAAAGAAAAAGAAATAAAAGGAATCCAAATTGGATAAAAAGCAGTAAAGTTGTTACTGTTTGCAGATGACATGATACTATACATAGGGAATCCTAAATATGCTACCAGAAAACTATTAGGACTAATCAATGAAGTTGGTAAAGTAGCAGAATACCAAATTAATGCACAGAAATCTCTTGCATTCCTATACCTTAATGATGAAAAATCTGAAAGAGAAATTAAGGAAACACTCCCATTTACCACTGCAACAAAAAGAATAAAATACCTAGGAATCAACCTACCTAAGGAGACAAAAGACCTGTATGCAGAAAACTATAAGACACTGATGAAACAAATTAAAGATGATACAAACAGATGGAGAGATATACCATGTTCTTGGATTGGAAGAATCAACATTGTGAAAATGACTATACTACTCAAAGCAATCTACAGATTCAATGCAATCCCTATCAAACTACCAATGGCATTTTACACAGAACTAGAACAAAAAATTTCACAATTTGTATGGAAACACTAAAGACCCCAAATAGCCAAAGCAATCTTGAGAAAGAAAAATGGAGCTGTAAGAATCAGGCTCCCAGACTTCAGACTATATAACAAAGCTACAGCAATCCGGACAGTATGGTACTGGCACAAAAACAGAAATATTGATCAATGGAACACATAGAAAGCCCAGAGATGAACCCATGCACATATGGTCACCTTATCTTTGACAAAGGAGGCAAGAATATACAATGGAGAAAAGACAGCCTCTTCAATTAGTGGTGCTGGAAAAATGGACAACTACATGTTAAAGAATGAAATTAGAACACTCCCTAACACCATACACAAAAGTAAACTCAAAATGGATTAAAAACCTAAATGTAAGGTCAGACACTATCAAACTCTTAGAGGAAAATATAGGCAGAACACTCTATGACATAAATCACAGCAAGATCCTTTTTGACTCACCTCCTAGAGAAATGGAAATAAAAACAAAAATAAACAAACGGGCCCTAATGAAACTTTAAAGCTTTTGCACAGCAAAGGAAAACATAAACAAGATGCAAAGACAACCCTCAGAATGGGAGAAAATATTTGCAAATGAAGCAACTGACAAAGTATTAATCTTCAAAATATACAAGCAGCGTATGCAGCTCAATATCAAAAAAACAAACAACCCAATCCAAAAATGCACAGAAGACCTAAATAGACATTTCTCCAGAGAAGATATACAGATTGCCAAGCAACACATTAAAGGATGCTTAACATCACTAATCATTAGAGAAATGCAAATCAAAACTACAATGAGTATCACCTCACACTGGTCAGAATGGCCATCATCAAAAAATCTACAAACATTAAATGCTGGAGAGGGTGTTGAGAAAAGGGAACCCTCTTGCGCTGTTGGTGGGAATGTAAATTGATACAGCCACTATGGAGAACAATATGGAGGTTCCTTATAGAAGTAAAAATAGAACTATCATACGACCCAGCAACCCCAGTACTGGGCATATACCCTGAGAAAACCATAATTCAAAAAGAGTCATGTGCCACAATATTCATTGCAGTTCTATTTACAATAGCCAGGACATGGAATCAACCTAAATGTCCACTGACAGATGAATGGATAAAGTAGACGTAGTACATATATACAATGGAATATTACTCAGCCATAAAAAGAAATGAAATTGAGTTATTTGTAGTGAGGTGGATGGACCTAGAGTCTGTCATACAGAGTGAAGTAAGTCAGAGAGAGAAAAACAAATACCATATGCTAACACATATATATGGAATGTAAAAAAAAAATGGTCTGAAGAACCTAGGGGCAGGACAGGAATAAAGACAGAGATGTAGAGAATGGACTTGAGGACACGGGGAGGGGGAAGGGTAAGCTGGGATGAAGTGAGAGAGTGGCATGGATATATATACACTACCACATGTAAAACAGATAGCTAGTGGGAAGCAGCTGCATAGCACATGTAGATCAGCTCAGTGCTTTGTGTCCACCTAGAGCGGTGGGATAGGGAGGGTGGGAGGGAGACACAAAAGGGGGAGATATGGGGATAATATGTAAAGTATAGCTGATTTCACTTGGCTATAAAGCAGAAACTAACACACCATTGTAAAGCAATTATACTTCAATAAAGATGTTTAAAAAAAAGTCTACTACCTACTAAGCACTATGTTAGGCATATGTTTTTACATTTAACCTTCTTAACCACCCTGTGATACAGGTAGTATTATTTCCAACTATCACACGAGGAGATTGAGTAAAAAAGAGACTTCGAACAACCAGTAGGTGACAGAAGCAAAATATGAACCGAGGTCTCTTTGAAGTCAAAGCCCCTGGTCTATAATACCAATATTTCACTGCCTTCTTTCTCAAGAAAAGAATTTCTAATTATTATTAGTTAATGCTATCTACAAACAACCTTCTAATTCAGAATGAATTTTTTCAAATCAATGGTAGAGCAGTTTAAAAGTCCACATGCTTAGGCTCCATGGCAATATACTTCTTTTTCAATAAATGTGGTGAGAATTGAGAAGTCTAAATCTCTTTGCATCTCCACAGGTGACTCTTGGAATCGCTGAAGTTATTCATTATTCTGTCTGAATAAGAAAACTCACTGCAATAAATGCCATCTACATTCCAGTTGTTACTAAAAATGGCAAGTATAAGGTGTGGATATAGATCAAGTATTTTGGCTTGGGGGAAAACACTTCACCTTTAGAAAAGGTTAGATGTTTATTTAGCATTTTATATCAGATGACAAAGTATAATCTTTCAATTAATCCCTAGACCTGCACTACAGTCCTTTCAAATTCTCCCTTATTTCATGAAAGGCTCTGATCCAAAAGATGCTGGCACATCAGTGCTGTATGTAGACAACCATTCCATTCTAAAAACTCCCAAGGAGGCCAGGACATTGGAATGAAGCTGGCTAGGATACGGTTCTTTTCCTAGTTTCATGCTATTTTGAAGGCAGGCACATTCCGTCAGAAAACACATGATTTGTGACAGCCCCTGCTGATGACCATTATCATATTTTCTAGAATTAAATAGGACAGCAGTCTTCTCTCTCCATTTCCACTTTTACAGGCAAATTTTTCAGTAGAACCAATCATTTTAAAGGACTTTTACACTAAGCCATTTGTGCAAGGTGGAACAATAACATTTATGAAGAAATCTCAGCAACACAAAAGTATAGTTTAATGGAAAGAAATGAAACACAGAGTGGGGCCTTACACCATAGATTTTCCCTAAAGTAGAAAGTTCTTAGCTAACACATCATTGTTAATCAACTATACTCCAATATAAAATAAAAATTAAAAACTAAAGTTCTGCCAGACTTCACAATTCCCCAGGCTGCCGGAAGCTTTTCATCTGTCTCATCATTACTTTTAGGCAGTGGTTGATTCAGTAGTTATCAGAGAAAACAGACTCAGCAGCAGGGTTGCATGTCATTAGTGATAAACTGTAACCAGCTAGCAAACACATGCTTGGAAAAGATACATGTAAGTCAGAGATTCTACTATTTTGTCAATGTTAGATATTCATATACAGTCTTTCTTTTTGTGTCTTCAAAAGTCTGCTTTAAAACTCAACTTTACCAGACAGAAATCAAGCATATGTAATGTTAGCAGTTCCTGATTCAAAGTATATAAAGAGCAATGCTCTTGAGAGAAGATAATAAACCTATTTTTTTAGAATAATCATAAATTCATGGTAAATTATTGCTGTACTCAAAAAAAATCTAGCTGTCAGAAGGGAATACATGACACAAAGGCCTCCAATCACATCTTTGATTCACTCTTACACACACAGAAATATTTTAACATGGGTAAATTTTAAAGGGACTCTTATTCCAAAGAGGACTCCATATTGATTTTGGGGGTACAATGCAGCACAATACCAGTCCACAATGCATTACCTCCCAATGAGAATATTCCAAATGTCATAATTCTCAATATATATGTATTTTATGTACATATTTTAGCAGGTAACCCCAAACTGAGCTCAAAGTTATCAATGAAAATATTCTGTTAGTATGACACACCTAAGAGTACTTATTAATAGAAACATCTCTGCATATTTTGTAGAGAAAATATTCAAAGTGTGGCCCCTGGAGAGCTTGTTAGAAATGCAAAATTTCAGGCCTCACCTCAGACCTACTGAATCAGTGTCTGCGTTTTAACAAGATCCCCAGGTGACTCATGGGCACCTCAAAGCTTGAGAAACACTGGTGTAGCAGTTATCCAGCTAGGCATTTTATATTAGCTAGATATTATTCTTTTTATCATTACCATTTTATGGATGAAGAAACAAGACTCAGTAATAACTTTCCAAAGGTCACATAAATAGGAAGGGACGGAAGCAAACCCAGGGCAACCAGATACAAAAGCCCAACTTGTTTCTCTGCTGTGCTCTCTTCAAGGTAAAATATCTTCACACAGAGCCTACAGATAGATGTTGGATAGTATGCAAAGTTTAGTGCACCTTTCTCAGGAGAAGGCTCAGAGTTTTCAACTGACCTTCAAAGGAGTCTATATCCCCCAAAAGTTTAATACTCTTCTTGAAATTCTTGTAAATAGGCATAGAAGCAAACAAACAACTGAAAGGCAAACTGCAAAAATTTATTTTCTTAACATTAATCCTTTAGTCCTGGAAATTTGAAGAGAACCACTACAAATGATAAAGTCATATCCCAAGCAGCAATTTTCATTTTTACATTTCCTCTGAAAAATCTGTGGTCATGCAATTTTTTCCCCTGCTGATTTAAGGATGCTTAAGAACTTAAATAAAAGGAGAAACGAGAATGAAGGACGCTTTGTGCTGAAACTTTAAGCCTAACTGAAATTCAGCTCATCACTACGGGTTTTAAAAAGCATGGTAGTCAAAAGCATAGCTTTTAGAATTCATCCATTATTTGAGTTGCAATTTTAGCTCTACCTCATGTTGTATATGTAATCTTGAGAAAGTCAGGTGGTTTTCTATACCTTAGTTTCCAAACGCAAAATGAAGATAAGAATAGTACTGATCCCTATGCTTGCTGTTTTATTACGTGAGACAACCTTGACAGTGGGCCCTAGTGAAGTGCCTGGCAATGTAGTGGGCACTCACTAAATGCAGTCAGTTATTATTAAAAGTGCTATATCTTATCAATGATTATTATATTATTAAGAGACTTACCAGAATTTTTCTAGGGTCCATGAAAGCTGTTCATGAGGTTTTCTAACCTTTGTAAATAAAAGGTTGGGCATTTAAGGAGTGAGCACTGGCCTAAAAGCAAAGAGAAGGAAGGGGAGGGGGATCCTAGACTCCTTTCAGTTACAATTTTAGGGTGAATCAGTAGCTCTCAAAGTCTGTTCTCCAGACCAACAGCTTCACCTTGACTGGGTACTTCTTAGAAATCCAATTCTCTGGTCCCTCCTCAAACCTACTAAACCAGAACTCTGGAGGCAGGACCAGTAATCTGGGTTATTTTGCAAGTCCTTCAGCTGACTCTGATGCATGCTGAAGTTGGAGATTCACTGGTACAGATGAAAAGGAGCACTGGGCAAGGACCATCGCTGAAAGCAAATATACCTCCATGCAGCCTCTAAACGTCCCTGTTTAGTGTGTGGACACCCAAGGCTGTGATTAAATCTCTTGTGATCTGTGACACATGTAATCATAAAGATCTTCCCAGGAAGAGACAAGATGGAGGAGGCAGAGGAAATGCACATTTGCATAAATACACATCTCTCAACTTCCTAAAGTTAGGGGATTATCCTCCTAGAACTCCCCCCACCTCACCAAAGGGGATTAATTTAATCACTAAATTATGCAGTGCTGTGAACACTGGCATCAAAATCACATATCATCATTTTCTACAGAAATAAATTTCAAGCATCTGATCCTAGCTTAAGGCCTCTATTTTACTAGGGCAAACTGAACACCTATTTAAGCTTAAAGCAGAGGGGTATTAACTAATAAGAAGCAAAATGAGAGACAGTATAAAGCATGGAGGTGAAGTGTTGATTGTTAACTCCTGCTGCCTGTTTCCTAACCCAGCTCCCTCAGTTACCAGCTCTGTGACCTTGAGCAACTAATGAATCATCGTTTGCCCCAGCTCCTTTATCTACGCCAAGGGGATAATAATAGGAGTACCCATCTCATAAGATGTCGAAGATTAAAGGAATTCATACATGTAGAACACATAAAACAGTGCCCGATAGCTGGTAAATGCTCAGTAAATGTTCATTTTAAGAAGGTACATGAAACAGAACAAAAATGTTGGTTTCTTCTATCTTTGTTAGTCTTATAAAAAGGAATCCATTTCCTTTAACACAGGGGTTTAGACAAATACCTTATGTTTGATATTCTGCGTGACAACTACAATAAGACCACAACCTTTATATGGTTATTGTTACTTAATCATTTCATGTACTTTTGCCAGGTTTTTTTCAACCAGATTTCTGAGAACCATTGAGGACAAAGGCCTTTCTTATGTTTCCTTGAATCCTCCACTGTGCCTTCCTCATAATAGCTGCCTAACCCATATTTATCTGTGATGATACGACATGAACAGTAAAAATATGAATTACAAAATGCAGGTGTCACAATTCATTTATTTTTAAAAAGAAAGCCACAAAATTAGAAATATATTCATGTAACTTAAATATTACTAAACTTATTTTAAATTTATTGCTAAAAAGGCATCTACCCATCAAGTAATTTCTATAGTATCAACCGTAACAACTCAACTCAGTTGTTTCATGGATCTAGAGTCAAATCACCTTCTTTAAACATTGTAAACAACCTACTTCTCAATGACATAAAAACCCGTTGATGGCATTGAACATAAAGACTGATGAAGGTTATACCATCTAGCCCTTCTAAAACTCCTTTAGATTGTTTTACTCATGCTCCAACAGAGATAAAAAGCAAGTTATTACTTGAAATAAAACCTCAGCTTCAATTTATTGCCACATTTCCAGGCATCCCTTATCAAACATAACTATAAATAGTATCCTCAAACTGCAAGTCCATTCTAATTTATGATTCATTTCCCTACTATTCCTGTCTCTCTGTCCTGGAATGCTTCAGCCTGAAAGAAGCACCATATCATCATTTACAAGTTTGGTTTAGAAACAGTGACTGCAGATCCACGGCAAATGGGACATTGTTTCCTTGGCTGGGCTGTGATGTGGAGATAGGGCAGGCATATTACTGTCTCCAGAATACAATGGCTTCCTTGCCCACATTCCCTTCCCCTCTGTCTCATCTGCTAACAGCACAGCTACGAGTTTCTATAGTACCTGTCACCAGGGAACTGTCCAACATAATTTGGCAAAGGAGTTACTTCACCCTGTGAGAAAAGAGGATAGAAAGATACTAAAAAGAATAATCTCTTGCTTGGATGCTAGCCATCTAATTAAATTCAGAAGGGTATTGATTCTGATTAACTTTACTTTTGTATACAACCAAACTATAGGTTTAAATTAACCAATATAGGTCCCTGGAACATCTCCAAAAATGTATCAAATATCTCTAAATCAAACTTTGCATGTGAAGGTGATTGCAGTCCAATCTGGATTGTTGATTATTTTCTATTTTAACATGAAATTCCTAGCACAAAAAAGATAAACTGAGGCAGTGTATTAAGAATAGCGGAGGCCATATGATTTAGCAAACAAAGAAAGCAGAAACTTTCTAATGCTCATTAAGGGTATGTTATTATTCCAGAGATTTATAAAATATTCAGGAGTAACATTTTAAATTGTTGGCCATGTGTAATAATTTTTCACCTAACGCATAACACATTATAAAATCATTTGCGTATATTAAAATCCAAATATTCCAAAGTTCACACGTGGTGACAAGGATATCAAATCTTGAATCACAAGCTTGGCTAACCAATATCTGATTAGTGTGTTCTACATCTTTACTAAATGCTGAGCAAGAGGAAATGAACTAAGTATTTGGATCTGAGCCTTAATAATTTTCAGTGTCAGGTCATAAATCTCCTGACAGGAAAATATTAAGTTCTGAAATCACTTCTTAAAGAATTTGCAGCATTGTTTTCTTCACAGTATGTGCTACATAGCACCAATTTTGTTATCTGTGTTAGTGTGAATATAATCGAGTCAGAAAAATGTAGGATGGACCAAATCACTCATCCATACATTTCTACTAACTTTCCATTTTATTGCCTCGCTGGCCTATTTCTCATATAATTATCACTAATATTGAATATTCTTTGTCTGAAACTGGCTAAAACATTCTTAAAATACACGGACGACAGAAAACTCAGAGAGTGAAGACACGTTTTCTTTGCAAACTTGAGCAGTTCACGGAACTGTCTTCAAAGAGTAGGACAAAGCAATAGGTAATCATGCATTTAAGAAAATACATATCTTCCACATAATTTTCCAAATGTCCATGAATAATAAGAAAATAAATCTGAAAAAGTTTCAGTGGTTGTGAAGAATAAAGCAGATAGAACTTTCAGTGCACAAACATTTTGTCCTTTTAGAAATAAACACACAACCTCCCTAATCAACCCTAAACTGTTAGCAAATTGTGTGCCTTGAACCCTTTCACAGGGACCACTTTATCTTCCAAGAAAAAATTGTCCAGGGCAAGATACTAAGATTTCTTACCACTATTACTGTTTAGAAGCTAAAAATAGATAGTGAAGAAAACTGAGATCAAGCAACTTCCTGACACAAACCTGACCTTATTCAACAGTCTGAAATTTATCAGTCCCTGTTGAAGATGCAGAGGGCTGTGAATCTTCTTCTAGGAATAAAAGACCACAAAGAGGACTCTGAGCCCTAAGGGCAATTTGCATGTAAAATAATGAGGCTTGCAAAAGCTTAGAAATTACCTAATGTCTGTTCATAGGAAACCTGTTAAATTTTAGAAAATCCATTCAAGGAAATACTATGCAGCTGTGAAAAAGGAGAAGGCAGGGCGGCACTTCTACACATGGAACAAACTCTGAGAAGTACTATAAGGGGAATAAAAGCAAGGCACAGAAAATGTGTTAAAATATGTTTGCATTTAATGCACACACACACACACACACACACACACACACACACACAGCACAAGATTCTGAAGGACCCATACAAGAAACAGGTAGCACTGACTGATTCAGGAGAGAGAAGAGGAACAACCAAGGAAAAAGGGGGAGAGACACAGACTTTTCACTCTATGGCTTTTCTATCTTTGCATTTTGTACCTGGATATCTAATACATATTTTAAAATCATATCTAGTAACACTAGGGAAAGAATAATGTCTGTGTCCAAGAATATTCAGCGAAGTTAGCAGTCTTTCACATTTAACTATATGCCCTAGGAGGAGTCAGGACAAAAAGCCTGACAACTATGCAAATAATTTCCATTTCATCTTCTCTTCACTCCCCAGGAAACTCCACATACCAAAGACTGTTTTAACTTTGAGTAAACATTTTTTCTACCAACTGTTTCTTGAATTATTTAAATTTCCCGAGGTAGCACAAAGAAGGTGGTTTGGTGGCAATAGCCACTTCCCTTCCATATTAATCTCCATCAGCCTCTTTACAAAAGCTTCCCCAGACAAGCACATATTCTAAGTTTTAAAAAGGTGTCTTCAGGAGAGGGAGGGTGGGAGGCAGATGCAAGAGGGAGGAGATATGGGGATATATGTATATGTATAGCTGATTCACTTTTATATAACTCATCAGTGTAAAGCAATTGTACTCCAATAAAGATGTTAAAAAAAAAGTGTCTTCAATGGAAAGGCGGCTCCAAAGCCACTCCCTAGCCAATGTTTACCCTTCCGCTCTAAGCCCATCTACTTTGGTACAGCCTTCCTTGATTGTACCACAATCTAAAGGTTCTTAGTAGGCAAGACAGACGTAGTGTTATGAGTAAGGGCTTTGAAGACAGACTGCCCAAGTTTGAACTCTGGATTTGCTACTTAGTAAATCTGGGTAATTTACATAAACTCTGGGTCTATCTCCTCATACGTAAAATAGGGATTAATAATACTACCTAATCTGATAGCACAGTTTTTCATTCTGCAGGTTGCAACCCATTAGTGTGAGTAATAAAATCAATTTGCTGGGTCACAACTGGCATTTCTTTAATTGAACAAGACAGAATAAAATAAAATAGAATAGAAAAAAATGAGTTTTAAACATACTAAAAGTTTATCATGAATTTTTCCATTCATATACAATATACACATAGAGGGATCACATACTACTAAGTCTCAATTTCTCACCGGGGGTCATGTTCAAAAGTTTAAAAGCCTCCGTTATAAGTTGACTATGAGGGAAAAAATGTATTAATAAATACCAAGTATTTAGTACACTGCCTAGCACTTAGTAAGCACTCTGTTACCTTCTGTGATCTTTGTTGTAATAATGATAACCTATTTTGTCATCATCATCATTATCATCTGAGAACTCAGAAAAGTAAACAGTAAAATCATAATATAATTGATGGTAGCAAAAAATTACATAGAAACATAGATCTTGTTAAAGTTTAATTAATAATATTAAAATATTTATAGAAATAATTGTAAGCAATAATTTGGAAAATGTTTAAAAACAGAAAATAGACAGAAATAATATAGTAAGTTTATATAACATGGCTTCAAGTAAGAGAGATACTGAATTTAGGGGCCCTCAGCAATCTAGTAAATAATAAGTGTGTGTGTGTGTGTATGTGTGTGTGTGTGTGTGAGAGAGAGAGAGAGAAGGAGATTTATACAGGTTCATGATGACCTGGAGAAAATATCAGATTTTCTTGCCTTTGATTCTATGTTTCAAAGGAACAATCCGTTATTAATTCTACATCTCACCTGCAGCACTCTGCAGAAGGTAGGGGAGTGAATCAGTTTTACCAATCACTGGACAAGTATATCCCCAACTCTAAATGTTAACTTGTGCACAGTAAGAATAAACTAGAGGAGTTAAACATGAGTATTGTATAATTTTTATTTTTATGCTCCTCATTGTAATTTGAAAAATAAAACTGGCATTCTGATTTGCACATATGTTCCTTAGAAGTCTGGTGAGCATGAAGCTATTGCTGAGACACACAGCAATTCTTTCTTTACTAGCCAAACCCAGTTTCAAGACCACATGGATAGAATAATATGAGCACAGTAAAGAGATATTATCACCCTGAGAAGTCTTTCTGGGCCACCAAATACTGGCCTCCAAAGAAAGATGTATCCCAGTGGTTTTCAAGACATCGTTTAGTGGCAGAACCCATCTAAAACCTTGTGATAGAAAACCAAGACTCTGAGGTGACACAGGTCAGGAGCTGGAAGGAGCCTGGAAAACTTCCCTCATCATTTCCCACCAATTCCTTCTCTTTCCACATCGCAGACGTTGAAGAAGCTCCGTGGGATCATTTGAAGACCTAAAATAGCTCCTCTATTCTATCTCTGTAGTTCTCAAATTATAGTGTGCATCAGAACCATCAGGAAGGCTTGATAGAACCCAGATGGCTGGACTCCACCATTGTCTGATTCCAAAGGCCTGGTGTGAAGCCTAACGATCTGCATTTCTTCCAAGTTTTCCAGGTGATGCTGATGCTACTGGTCCAGCAACTACATTTTGAGAACCACTGCCTTATCATATCTCTTTAACATATTTGCTTAAAATAATGAAAATATCACTTGTATTTTATTCCTTTGCAACTGATTTGAGAAATTTAAATATTTTTATTACCTTAGCATTCTAAAAATTCAAGATATAAAAGTAATTGGATTTGAGGATTTTTTTCAACCAGTTTTTAAATCCTAGTGATTCAGCATCATTAATTAAGAGCACACTCTCCAGAGCATGAGAAAGCTCTAATAGAGTGCTATAGCAACAAACCTTCCTAAAAGTTCTTTAGGTGCTGTTTGCTTACAGAACAATAAATGTTCCCTGTTTGGAAATAATCCCCAAATGTTCCCTCTTGTTTTAACTGCCTGAATTCTTAATATACGTGGTACACATATTGTAATCTATGACTGAATGGAGCCCTTTCTTTTCTCAGGGAGAATGGAAGGATGTTATTTTCGGGAACATTAAGGCTACCTTTACCATTTTTTTTTTCTAACTGGCAAAATACTGCAATAAAGTATTGCTCAACTCAGACTGAAACAATTTTCCCATCTGTCAAAATATTTTAAATAGTATCAGGCTGGTATCACTTTGTCAAAACATTTCATCAGAAACAGTATCTAAATTTAAACAAGCAGTTCCTCGAACTATGCAAGTAAGGTGAATAAACTGTCACTGACACAATATATTTTTTGGAAAATCCACAAATTCTCATTAGAAAGATCTTGAAGGAAATGGGTGTTTAAACCAAGGATAAATGTCCAGTGGGTAGAAAAAAATGTATACTGCCTAAAGGACTGAACATTTCATTGTCCTAGAAATGACACACTTCAATTCTTCCCAAACAGTATAAAACAAGCCCAGCCTTACAGTCTTACAAATAACTCTGGTCAGTCTCAGTAAACTTAAAATTGTGCAATAAAATACAGGCAATGTGATTGATGTAGAGACATCAACAAGCATAAACAAGAGCATGGGATTTGGAGTTGATGCTAATTCTCCCCTCGTCAGACATGTGACTTTGGACAGGTTTCCTGAGGTTTCTGGACCTCAGTTTCTACATCTGCACACAGAGGTAAAACCTGCCTTATGAAGTGGCCTTAAGATACGGCCAAGAAGGTATTTGATGGGCTCTGTTTTCTTGTCTTCATGTTCATCCATAAAAACTCACATTAATCCCCAGAATTTGAGTTTAAATTGGGGACCAGTATGAATAAGAGGGAAAATAATGGCTAGCAACTTTTCATATCAACAATATACATAACGTATTCTGGCTTTAGATGGTCTCTACTTTTTGTTATGAATCTAGCACAAGAAAAAGATTAACAGAACATCTCTCCAGGTCAGACCTAACACGTTTTCCTCACAAAGTAGTATATCTTCAATCATCTACAGAGGCTACCAAAACTTTTAAATCTTCAGAATGTTTAAAATCCACTATCAAGTACTAAATGCAAATCAAATGTCACTTTAGGGGGAAGTAGGTTGTATTCACAGCCAACAATAAGGCTGTGAACTTTCCACAGGTTAAATAATTACAGATCAGAGCTCAAGTTTATTTTTTTCCTTACAGGAAAAGTTTTCGTTTCTTGTATGTGTTCAAACAAACCCACATGACTATGAAGAAAAAAGGGCTAAAACAGTGAATTTTTTCCTCTTTAATGTTTACGATATTCTATGTAGGCTTGGTTTTGCAAATTTCACATTCTAAGTAATCTAGTTGACCAGAACCAAGTTCATTAGAAGTCCTTAACAACCAAAACTGGTTTACAACACTGTTAAAATGTTAAGCTGGTCAGGAATGTAAACATAAACTAAGACAACGCACTGAATTTTTATTTAAATTGAAGAAGTTGTCTATGCATACATAAATAATTTGTTCATTACTCTTCAGAATCATAGGATAACTTTTAACAAAGAATCTAACTTGTTTGTAACATTTTCATATATACGTACTTTGCTAGTTTCTGAAATATTTCTCTTCTGCTTTTTGTAGGACTTCAAGTATTTTCATTACCTAGAAAGTGTATCTGGTGAGATGGAGAATCACAGATGCATAGCTTTCTTTTCACACAATGATCTTTGGTGTTCAAGATCATTGTGGGAAAAGATATATATTTTTTTATATATCTTTTATATATCAATAAACAATGATATATATTGCTCTTATGTATGTGATTACTGTTTTTAAAATATCACTATGATTTTGATTGCTATGATTTTATAATATTAGAAAATATTTTTAGAATCTAAGGACGGTTAAGCACTTAATTTGAGAAGATGATGTAATATAACAAGAAGGACTTTGGCTTTCTTTTATTTTTTTATTTATTTATTTTTTTTATTAGTTTCTGCTTTATAACAAAGTGAATCAGTCATACATATACATCTGTTCCCACATCCCTTCCCTCATGCATCTCCCTCCCTCCCACCCTCCCCATCCCACCCCTCCAGGCAGTCACAAAGCACCCAGCTGATCTCCCTGTGCTCTGCGGCTGCTTCCCACTATCTATCTACCTTACGTTTGGTAGTGTATATATGTCCATGCCTCTCTTTCGCTTTGTCACAGCTTACCCTTCCCCCTCCCCATATCCTCAAGTCCATTCTCAAGTAGGTCTGTGTCTTTATTTCTGTCTTACCCCTATGTTCTTCATGACTTAGCTTTCTTTTAATGGCCCTAAATAATAACCTTCATTCCACAAAAGTCAACGTTCAAGACAATTCTCACAATAAGAGACTTTTCTAATACGTATCAGGCAGATGCTTCACCTATGTGCATTTTTTATACTCCCGGATTGATCACTGTAAATGCCCATGCTTTTGAGGCATCAATTACTTGCCCACAGACACAAAATTCACAAATGGTGGAACCTGGATTTGAACCCAGGCAGTACGGTTTCAAAGCAAAACTCCTCCACCCCAAAAAGGATAGAACTATCTCTCTCAAAGAGTATACAATCCAGCTGGGGAGCCAAGACATAAGCACACAAATAAATTGAATAATAAAGGTGAGAAATAACAATTCAAGTTAATAAACAGAAGACATGTCACAATGTGAACTGTGCAGTAGGGATAAGTAGTGAGGCCACTGCTGGCTCATATGGCCATGACAGATGGTTATGAAAGAGGACTGCTGAAATGGATAAGGAGAAGGGGAAGAATATTAGTAAGTGGGAGGTGTTTCCCATGTCCATAATAACAGGAGGAAGGTGAGTAAACAATCTGATTGGAGTGAAGAATTTATACTGAAAAATGTGGGTGAAGCAGATGAAAAGATTGTGGAAGTCTTGAATTTAAGTCTAGAGTTAAGACTTAATCGTACCAGCATTGGTATCCATCCAAGGATTGTGAGCAGGAAAGTGCCATGATTAAAGGCATATGGGAGAAGTATTCAGCAGTAGCAATGATTAGAACAGTATATGAGGAGCCACCAAAGCTGTGTGTGGAAGGATTGATCTGCTGGTCAATTTCAAACTACTCCCACATTACTCAGTGTTAGGTTAACTTGTCTTACTATCATCTTTTATTTCTTTACAAATGCTGCTACCTCAGAACCACATAAACACAGTTTGGGAACATGTCTAAAGCTACTTCACTCAGATTTGCTTCTGAAAACGTGCTGTAGCAGATGCTGTTGATGGTCCCTCCATACCTATTTGCCTTTACCGTTACAGTATACACTGGCTAGACTTTGATTTCCAACTGCCTGCACCTGTATTTCTTTTCCAGCGGCCAGAAGCGCTGGGGACATAACACTCCCACATTCACCCGAAGTTCTGATCGGCAGCCCTCAAACAATGACTAGGGTCATGAGTTGGCATATAAATACCTCTGCTCCTTTACCCCTGGGTGGAATATCTCTGGCGAGCATGTACACTGTTGTACGCTGTTTCCCTCAGTTCCCCAAGTAGAATTAAGCCTTAGTTATTCAGGGTAGCAACTTACTTGATATCATATTACCTTGCTTTCCATTCCCTTGCTCATTTCCCTTATTAAGAATTTCCTGGAATCTCCTCCTTAATAAAGGACTTAAACTTGATTCCTTGCCTCAGGGCCTGCTTAGGGTTGGGATGAACCCAAACTAAAACACATCCTGGTCTTTCAGCCCACTCACCTTGACTCAAGTTACTTTCCTTGCTCTAATAGTCTCTCAAGACCCAGAAAATACCTCCCTCCACCCCTACTCCAAGCCTCCCTGATCAGCCCTGCCCATTGTGCCAGCTCCCTTTCCTGAACTTCTAAGCAATTATTGTCATTGCCTTTTTTTTTTTTTTTTTTTTGCGGTTCGCGGGCCTCTCACTGTTGTGGCCTCTCCCGTTGCGGAGCCCAGGCTCCGGACGCGCAGGCTCAGCGGCCATGGCTCACGGGCCTAGCCGGTCCGCGGCATGTGGGATCTTCCTGGACCGGGGCACACGAACCCGCGTCCCCTGCATCGGCAGGCGGACTCTCAACCACTGCGCCTCCAGGGAAGTCCTGTCATTGCCTTTTATTTGTTCTACATCACATGGTGTGTTATGTGTATATGTATGTCTTATCCTCTCATTGAGTAGACCTCCACCTAAAGATCAGAAACTTTGCTTCTCTGCACCCTCCACGGGGTAAAGCAGAGCTTTATGTCATTCAAATGACTGTTGATAACTACTTCTCTCTGTTGGCTTACAGATCAGAAAACCTACTGATAAAAGGGGAGTCACACTTTCTCTAGCTTAGAGTTTAGATATGGTTCTCTGGAAATATATGGCTTGGAAGACTAAGAGCACTTTTGTCAACATATGGTTAAAGCCGGCTCAAAACCATTTGAGGTTCCAGCCACCAGGATAGAGAAAGAGCATGGAGAGTGACAAACCCAAGTCTTAAAGCACAGATCCAGAAGTGACACACATCACTCATATTCTGTTCATAAGAACTTAGTCACATGGCCATACCTACCTCAAATGGGGAATGAGAATTGTAGTGCCTAGTTGGTCAGTCATGTGCTCAACTACAATTTTATTTCCATGGAACAAGGGGGAAAGAATTTTGAAAAAACAAAAAGGATTTAGAAAGCTAACATTTTCTGCAATAGACTCCAACACCTATGCTTTTCAACGAAAAGAATCTAAGGTCTCACTCCACAGCTACCCTTTGCCATCTCTGAAAACTTAAGAGTTTATTATGCTAGTTACTTGACTATGTTACAGTGGGGATAAATTTACCACACACTTAATTACATTAACTCATGTTCTGCCCTTTCTATGAAAAATTATCAACCTCTTAGTGGCTAATTTTTGCCACTGCATCCAGTGAAATCATATGCCTTTAGGAAAAGCCATGAAAAGACCAACTGACAAAATCACACTTAATACTGTATTATGTGGGAAATTAGGACCCCCACCGCCAAAAAAAGTTACTGAACTGAAGTCTTTGACTATTGTTAGCTAGTAAATTGAGATACAGAACTCTGAAAACAGAAAAGCATGGAACTAATATTTCTTCAACACCTACTGTTCTAAGTGCCTTAATTAATTCAAACAAAGAATTACTGAGTACTTATCAATGCCCCAAACACTGTACTAGAGACTAGACACTGTCTATGCCTCCCAGAAGGTTAGTTTCTAGTTTTACATAATTATTTCATTTTACCTTTACTATCATCTTATAGAGTGGACAATGTAGATGAGGGAACTGATACTCATAAAGTCAATTTACCTATGTCTTCTGGAACGTTAGGCTCCAGCTTTACATAAAGTATTTCATTTTACCTTCACTACTACCTTACAAAGTAGACATTATAGATGAGGAAACTGAGACTCAGAAAGGTAAACTCAATTTGCAAATGTCACTGAGCTAGTCAATGATATTGTTTGTGTTAAAACCCAGATCATCTTGGCTTCAAGACCAATGCCCTTTCCATGATGTCTCAACCCCCAGCTCCAATCACACCACACATTAGCAATGACTTAACCAAAAAAAAAAAAAAAATCACATACTTGATATCATCATCTGGATTTTTTCTCATGTGCTGACTGAAATGATGCATAAAAATTACATATGCCAAGTGAGTCCCCATCGGAACCATTATTAGTGAACTGTGCACATGGGCATACGTCACAAGTGGCAATTAAGTGCATAAAATCATCAACACTGATTGCTGACCCAAGAGTGTAAACAAACAAGGAGACTGGGGAGTATTATTAATCACATGCACATTGTCTACTTAATTGCAACTTGAGCTCTTAAAGTTAGAAGAGAAATTTCCACTTAAGGAAACTGCCAACTGATGGTGACACCTGTTCTTAATATCTGAGTACTGTAGATTTCAGAGACCTACACATATGACTTCAGAGTCATCAAAACATTAAAGTGAATCACTTAATCAAATGCACATGCATAAAAATACTAAAGTAGAAGATTTATACAAAATCCATCTTCTTAAGTACTGAACTCTGTGGCAGTTGAGAGGGAATAGGAAAACATACATGTGCTAAGACCTTATCACCTGAGAACACCTAAATAACAAGGTAGACTTTTCCTATTGCATCATTCTCTCACCCTCATTATTGAACAAGAGTACCTGGTAGAGAAATGTGAGAAGGGGATGGCACTCCTCACTTGCGAGCAGATAATTTTGATTTCTTTATTTTGTATTTCATGAGTTACAAATAAAAGCAATATGGTGATGCATTCTATACACATTTATTGTTGTATATTTATACACACGTATATATAAATTCATATATTCAAATGCAGCAGGAGTCAAAGTTTTGGTCTCTTTCTACATTTAAATGCTTAGATAGTAATATGAAAGAAAGTATTAAGCTATTTACTATCTCAGTGGGATACTAAATGAAAACTGATGTCTCTGGAATAAAATAGAGGATTAAAGCAATTCATGCGAAAAAAAAATCTAATGTGTCTGGATTGTTTTTTCCTATAATTATATTTAGTGTAAATTCAAAATAAAGACAATTTCATGTTCTATCATAAAACGTAATTTCAACTACCACACTTAAATTAACTTGTTCCATTTGAGTATACAGACATTGTATCTATCCACTTAGACAACAGCTCATGATAGTATGACCTTAAAACATTCTGATACCTTATGTTGAGAAGCTGGCAAGTTCCAACTGAACATTTAACTTGAGGTGATATTTCTTTAAGCAATTTTACAGAAAATGAGTATGATGTGGTCTTCAGATGCATATGCAATAAAGTTTATTTTTTAAAAACTGATTGCAGGGAAAGTGTTTTTACCTAAAGGACAAAAATGTTTGCATTTCTTAACTTCAGTTTTAAAAACCAAATTAAATTATTTAACTGTACTGAATTCTTTCTTGACAGTATTTTTCTCAGCATGGTTCATGAAGAACTGTGCAAGCAATTCTTTATTATTATTACCTAGAATCCATGATTTCAGAGTTTTCAACTGCTGTTTCATAACCATTAGTAAAATGATTGTGTTTCTCCTAAAAGTAATTTTTTGTTAATTACATATATGAAATCATGTTTGTCTTCCAAAATATGAAGGAATTTTTTTTTTCCTGGCAAGTATAGCCAAGATAAGGCTTTGCCTAACTTTAACCTACATGTTTACTTGGAATACTTTGTGTTGTATATAGTTCAAGAACTTTAAAATATGTATTTATTAAAATATTTACTTAAGATGATATTTGCAAACTAAAAAACTGAATCAGTTTGTTCTTGTGGATGTCTTAATTTTATTTTGGAAAAAAATCCTCCATATATAATTAATATATTGCTTTATAATCTGATTTATTCTACTTAGCACAGAAAAATATTTTATATACTATTAAATATATTTTTGTAGTGGCTTACCCAAGCTGCTTTTAAATCATCCTTCAGTTCATTGTGTTTCTTCATTAAGGTATACGTAAGTCAAAGCAAACCTGACATTTACAGAAGGACACTTTCCACTTGTTAAAATCAGATCCTATTTTTGACATTCCTTGGAAAAGTCAGTATAGCATCTAGAGAGAGACAGCAGTAGAAGGAAGAAGACTCAAATTTTAGGGTGGTGATATCTGAGTTCCTGGGAAAGTTGCTTAATATCTCTCAGGACCTGAAGTATTTTATCTGTAAAAGTTTACATAATAAAGACTACTTTACTTGTCAAGAGAGTCTCTTGAGAAGCCTTCAAAATTTAACACCTATGACTAAAACATGCAGCTCACTGGAATCCAGCAGGGAAAAGTGTTTGCTAAGGTGAAGGTGAACTGGTATTACTTCCTCTCCATTACAAAGCCCCACATGACTGATCCTGGAGATTTTCCTTTACTACCAGATCAATCGTACTTTTCAACCAAGTAAGAGTTTCTTCCAGCTTTCTCTAGCTGGCACCAACCCATTTTTCGAATTGTGTCAGGCCATGCATTTTATTCAGTGACAATCTTTCTTTCTCTAATCTCTCAACATGAACAAATACTTTTTTTTCTGACTGTAAAAAATCAAATTATGTCACCTCATTTCAAGGAAAAGATCTGCAATGACAGCCAGACCAAAACACCATTTGTATGCAAAGAGAGTTAAACTACTTGGAAAAGTACCCTTACCAGTAGAGTGTGGTATCATTAAACACAGAACTAAATTTGAAGCAGAAGTAGTAGAAAAAAATATATCTTGAAATTCGATAGGGTCCATTACGCTTCTTGATGAGATTACTTGCCTCTCCAATACATTACCCAAGGCGTTTACAAAACTGAGGGAATACATTACATTGGAATTATCAGAACTTTTCTAAGTAGGTTAAATTTTGAGCAAAAAACGCTTTAAATTTTATGCAGTGTTACCAAAAAAAAAAATCTTAGGAGCTGTACATCCAAGGTGCTAATCACTTTTTAAAATAAATTAAAAAAAAAAACTCTCACTCTTGCATAAACATTAAATGTACCACTTTAAAATGCAGAGTCACATACCTGAGGGTGTTCTTTCACTGTCATCTTAATTCAGTTTTTAATAATAAAGTGGTTTTAATTATTTAAATATCTTTATTCTTTTGGAAACTTAAGAAATGTTAGGCTCCAAAAAAGTTTAAAAATCTAACTCTTATCATTTTGAACCGAACAGATTCAGTTCTAACTGTAAATATAAAATACTATTTCTCCTATCTATGGGTTTTCACTCATGGTGTTTTTGCAAAACCACAAAATTCTGGTATAATATTTTAAATAAAATTTTAGTTTTCTTATAGATAAATCTAAAATAGCAGGTTTACTATTTGTTTGTATAACTTTTTTTTGTGTGTGTGGTACACGGGCCTCTCACTGCTGTGGCCTCTCCCGTTGCGGAGCACAGGCTCCGGATGCGCAGGCCCAGCAGCCATGGCTCACAGGCCCAGCCACTCCGCGGCATGTGGGATCCTCCCGGACCGGGGCACAAACCCGTGTCCCCTGCATCGGCAGGCGGACTCTCAACCACTGCGCCACCAGGGAAGCCCTGTATAACTTTTCATATGGGAATAGTTAAAACACCCAGCAGCTGTAGCATATGCCTAAGCCTGTCCTATGTGGGAACATAATAAACATAAAAATTGACTTAATAACCTAGTTCATTAATTCAAGTGTAAGTTGAATAAAAGAAAGTTAACCACTTTCAAAGTAAAAATTTCTTCTGAGAAGCATGTCAGGTAAGAAAGATGTAAAAATTTAGGTCTTTCTTAAATTTCTATCATTATGTTGATATAGGTTAGATAAATATGGACCAAAAAGGTACTTGTACAAATAAATAATACTAATATAGACCTGATTTGTATTTTCCCGATAGTTAGCAAGAGTGAGCATCTTTTCACATACCTGCTAGCCATTTGTATGTCTTCTTTAGAGAAATATCTATTTAAGTCCTTTGCCCATTTTAATCAGGTTACTTGGCTTTTTTGCTATTGAGTTGTAGGAGGTCCTTATATTTTTTGGATATTAACTCCTTATCAGAGCTTGCAAATATTTTCTCCCATTCCATAAGCTGCCTTTTTACTCTGTTGATGGTTTTCTTTGCTGTTTAGTTTGATGTAGTCCCATTTGCCTATTTTTGCTTTTGTTGCCTGTGCTTTTGGTGTCATATCCAACAAATCATTGCCAAGGCCGATAATATGAAGCTTTCCCCCTATATTATTTCTTTAGAGCTTTATAGTTTTAGGTATTATGCCTAAGTCTTTAGTCCATTTTGAGTTGATTTTTGTGTATGGTGTAAGATAATGTTCTAATTTCATAGACATAAGCATTTTAAAAACTCTAATTTCATACCTTGTTTATATATATGTACATATACATATAGTAAAACTTTAATATGAATTAAAGAAACAATAAACAAAAATTCAGAATCGTGTTTACCTTTGGGCGAGTGAAGGGGATGAGGAGTCACACAGGAAGCTTCACTGGTAATGGTCATATTCAACTTCCTAAATTGGTTATGTGTCCCTAGTAGTTTGTTATATATATATATACTTCCACACAATTTTACATATATGAACTATTTTATAATAAACTAAAAGCAAAAATGTTTATTTCTAAAGAAAGGGATGGGACCTTTTAGGGTTTTTAAAAATGGATATAATAACTTTCAAGATTATTTTTTAACATTAAGACTTCCTTAATATACACTTTAGCATTGGAACTAACTCTACTTAAAGGTTCCAGCTCTGATGTAAAATTCTAACATCCATTGGGTGGAGCACTGTCTTCTACTTCTAACCACACAGACAAATTCTGTTAAAAATTAATTCTGCAGAGGCAGTTCATACAAATGTACTTTACTTTTATTGATTCACTTCTTTCTACCAAGTCTCAGGATAAAAATTAAATTCAAAGATTACTTACTATACAAACTTACTGGTAGACCATGAAAAACACAGTAAGAGATCCCTACTCTTTTGCAGAAAAACTCAAGTCAAGAACTATGATTGCCAACACCTCATGGTAGGCACTGAGCAGGTCTGCATCATAGTCAATGTCAGGTTTCTCAACCTCAGCACTATTGACATTTTGGACCAAATGATTCTTTGTTTTGTGAGGATGCCCTGTGTATTGTAGGATATTTAGCAGCGTCCCTGGTCTCTTCCCACTAAAAGCTAGTAGCATATTTGGCCCCAAATGTGACATTCAAAAATGTCTCCAGACTTTGCCAAATATCCCCAGAAGATAAAACTGTCCACAGTTGAGAACCACCTGATTATGTGAATGGTACCCCCTAGAGGTGCCCTCCACAACAGTACCTAGCCGCCCTGACATTGAAAATATAAATATGAAGAAAGTGCTGAGTTCAAGCAATTTACACTTTGGGGGAAATAAATTTAGACTGGCATATATACTTTATTATTATTCCCTGAATACTGTACAGTTACATGAAAATAAAATAAGGAAACATAAATATATTGCCACTTAGGGAAATAACATGACTCTTAAATAGAATTAATCTTATGTATTTATTGAATTAGTCAATAGTAAAATTGATTAGTCAGTATGTCAAAATGTAATAACATCTTAAAGAAATTAAATGTTCTGTCTACTTATTGTATGCCAATGAGCTTCACATTACCAAATCCCATGATGTTTTTTGATAATTTATTAGCTCTTTAATTAGCACTGGATATGGGTAACCATTCAATTCTCCTGAATATTCTGTGCTTTCTGGTTTTCGCTTCTCTGGCTACTACTTATTCATTCCTTTACTGTTTACTTCTCCTCTACATGTCTTCTAAATTTCGGAGTTTTCCATGGTTGAGCCCTCAGCTTTTCTCACTTCACACCATCTCCCTAGGTGATCACATCTATTTCTATGGCTTCACATACCATCTACATGCCACTTGACATATTCCCTTGACTCTTTCAAAAGCACTTCAATTGAGATGTCCAAGACTACTCTTCTTCCAGTTTGCCCCATCTTCATATATGATAACTCCCTTGACCCAGCTGCTCATGCCAGAATCATAATTGCCATTTTCCTCACTCTTAGTTTCACATCCAATTCCTTACCAAATCCTATTGATTATACTGGATCCCTCATCTCTGTCCACTGGCACTACTTATTCCAGGCTACTATCATCTCTAGACTAGGCTACTCTAAGGGTCTTCTAACCTGTTTTCATGTGTCTTAATCTTGCTTCTTGAGAATGTGTTCTCCACTCTGTAACTAATTTTAAAATAATATTCAGATCATGCAACTTCCTGCATAAACCTTCAATCACTTCTGATTGCACTTAGAATAATATGCAACCTCCCTACCGTGATGTACTAGGCCCTGAACAATCTGGACTCCTTACACCTCCAAGCAACTTTCCCCCTTTTACATGTTTCAACCACACTGGCCTTTACTCTCTCTCAGAGCAGCCAAACTCTTTACCATTTTGCCACATGTAGCTCCCCTGTGATTAGAAGGATGTTTCTATGTCATTCAGACTCATCTTAAAGTAAACCGCTTTTAAGAGAGAATCTCCCTGAACCCCCAAATTATATATGACATGTTATATAAATATTTAACATGTATCATATCATATGATTCATACAACACTCCTAGGAGCTCGGTATCATTTTGCAGGTAAAGAAATCAAGGCTTAGTAAGGTTAGTAAGATACCCAAAATCACAGAGTAACAGGATTTGAACCGTGGCTCTCTTCTCTCTTATCCACACACGCACAGCCTTCCTAGCATAGTGGTCCAAGGAAGATAGAAAATATTTTATGAACTATAGCTTCACTCACTTCATACAACTTTGTTTCGCCTACTGGTATGTAAGCTTTCTGAGGGTAAGAGCTGTGATTATTGATCTCTGAAACTGCAGGGCAGGTGACACTAAAAAATTGTGACTAAATGGCTGAAAGAACAAAAAAGAGAGAACTCATCTCAAGGAAAAACAATGCTTTAGTTATTTAAGACTTTTAATAAAACTTTTAATCCCCAAACAGCAGTAACATAAAAGCAGGACAAATGTTAAATATTAGGACAGAAATGGAGGATTTGGGAGCATGAGGCACTGGTATTGTCATCCAGTGGGGATGACCAAGCCCATCAGAAATCACATTAGTGCATACAGACTTAGGGGACCCTGACAAGCTAAATGGTACTTCTGAACCTGTTTCTAACCATAGATGGACACGGAAATTTCCAACCCAGAATCCTACTTTCCTCATTGTGAATCATGTGTTCTTATGAGATAAAGATATTAGAGGAAAAAAAAACACACACACAGTTAATGGAATAATTCTGGAAACAGTGGTTTGCAGTCACCAGTACTAAACTGCGTCTTTGCTTTCTTCAAGGTTTAAGAATCCAAGGATGCTTTATAACAATGATCCTTCCCACTTCACTCCCTCCCCCACCGGCAGCCTCAATTCCATTTATTCCCCCACTTCTCTGCAAAAAGATAGCAGGATTTCAAATCTCTTCCAATGTTTCTATAAGGAAAGCTTGGCCGATTCTATCAAGATGACAAAAGTACTGCAGTCAATGAAGGAAAGATAAACGTAAAGATGAAAGATTGCTGAATGTATCCAATTGCTGATAAGAGAAGTCAGTCATTTTATATCTGATGTCTTCATTTTTAGCTGGAAATTCCAGACAGTGTCCCTTTCAGTGAAGGAAATTTTCTTTAAACACCATTACTCCACTGAAAGGAAAAAAAAAATTCTCCCAAGTTGTGAAATTAACCTCTCCCTTCATTCACACATTTGGTTCTATTTTTACAGTTGTACCAGTAATCTAAAAGAAAAAGCACTGAAAGTTAATTCCAGGTTTCTAAAATGTCTGACTGTGCATGTCCCAGTTCTCTGCAGCATCTCCCAAAAGATTTGGCCAATTTTTATTTCTGCAGCACATCAGTGTTTATCATTTGTTTTACAACAGCACTGAATGTTCTAGAAAATTGACTTAGATTAATTTCACCCATCATTTACAAAAACTCAAGAGAGACAAATGTCGACCTTATAAACAAAATCCACCACTGAGGTATGGTTAATTTACTAAAAGAGCATTTCTTTTTTTACCCTCTCAGTTCAATATTTACTTCATTACAGTGGTAATTCCACCCCCACCTCCACTAGCCTCTGTATTTGTTAAGATTTCTGACAAATTTCCAGCTTATAATTAGGCATTATGAAAATTCACTGTGGGAAAAAATTTTGTCTATTGCTAGACAAAAGCTTTTCCATTCAACTTGCTTTAAAGGATTATTGATGACTTTCACCTTCAGGAAGGCTACGAGCAAAATCGTGGATGCATTTTGATTGCACACGTATGAGTAAACTGATTCTTATGGACAAATGCTCTAAGAAGTGGTTAAGTCAGACAGAACTGGAATGAAATCCTGGTTGTCTCTTATTAGCTGGGTAATCAAAGTAAATTGCTTAATCTCTCCGTGCCTCAGTTCCCTTATCTATATTATATATGTTATCTATGAAAACATCACCCAGTGCAGTACCAAGCACATAGTAAATGCTCAGTAAATAGCAGCCATTGGAGGCTTCGCTGGTGGCACAGTGGTTAAGAATCCACCTGCCAATGCAGGGGACACGGGTTTGAGCCCTGGTCTGGGAAGATCCCACATGTCGCGGAGCAACTAAGCCTGTGTGCCACAACTACTGAGCCTGCGCACTAGAGCCCGCGAGCCGCAACTACTGAAGCCCGCATGCCCAGGGCCCATGCTCCGCAACAAGAGAAGCCATCGCAATGAGAAGCCTGCGCGTCGCAACGAAGAGTAGCCCCTACTCACTGCAACTAGAGAAAGGCTGCACTCAGCAACAAAGACCCAATGCAGCCAAAAATAAATAAAAGCAGCCATTAGTATCTGTATTAATATTATGGAGAAGGAACAGAGTAGGGAAGGTCCTCACTTCCCATTTGTTGCCATCTTTAGAATTTCTCCATCTTCATTACTAATGAAAACAGTATCTGGGCAGCTTGTGGCCTTGGAAGGTGGAGTCAAGCATGGAGAACTCTGTCTCTGAGAGGAAAGGACATGAGCTCAGATGTGAGGCAGCCTCCCAGGCTCAGGAGGGCTGCCTAAACCGAACTACAGCACACCCCCTTTCAGGGATTAGAGAAGCCCATGACTCTTCCCTCAGATCGACTACTCCTTGCTCTGTGAGCTTAGACAAATTTCTACTCCCTCATCTTCAAAGTGAGAGGATGGACAAGACCAGCTTTGACATTCTTTTCAGACAGAACTAATTCAGAGTTGGTGGGGAAGAGTTTTCTGGACGCAGAAGCTAGAAAGACATCTCAGTGGAGATTTTTCTTAGCCTCACATCATCAAATAACCAGGAGAAAAACAATGGTCAGAAGACAACCAAGTATACTCAAGCATGCATTTCCTTCCTATTTGAATGAATCTCATTCCTACTATCCCTCTAATAATTTCAGCAAACAGCTGTGGGACTAACCTACACTGAGCACTCTCCACTCTCAGCAAGTTGCAAAGTCTTTAGAGGCACTGTCTCATTGTTTTCTAACCTGAAAAGATCAGTTCTACTATTATCTTCATTTGTCAGGTGAGGAAACCAACTGGGGCATTAAGAACATTGTGAAACTTCCACAAGGACACTGAATTGCAATGGAACCAAAATTTGAACCCCAAACAGTCTAGCTCCAGAGTCCATGATCTGAACTACTATCCTCTACTCCCAATCCCACTGGTAAAGCAGCCACTGGAAAATTGGTTTTGCTTTCTCTGACTCATAATTGAATTTTCTATAAAAATATTTCTCTAAAACTTACATTACTGAACTGGTATAAGCCTTCAGGAGATTCTCGGCCTCTTTCATTTAATGTTCACAATGGCACATTTCAAATATTGCAATTCAGCTAGACTAAAGTGCCACAGAGGTGTGGATGAAACAGCATGGGTGCTGACTTCATAACTCTTGAAGCTGTGTGATAGGTGCATTGGGTATCTATATACTGTTCACTCTACTTTTGTTTTCACTTGAGATTTACCAAAATAAAAAGTTAAAAGCAATAAACGTTTCAACCACAGAGAACATAACCTAAGATCTTAGGCTGTTACAAGATCCAGAAGGACATTTGAGCTCAGTAAGTCAATGCCTCTGCTGACAATTCCAAAGTCTGGATTTCAAGAACTGAGGGTGCAGGAACTTACTTGTCAAAAATTTTATGAATACAAGAATCCTCCCCTCAGAATATTTTAGTCTTGTCTATCTGGAACAATACAGACATTCCTGGAGGTGAATCTTTTGCTCACTCGAATGTCTGTTGTTGTTAGAGCTACGGCTGCTGATTGGAAAACCTTTTGCTTCCCTCCTCCTAACAGGTTTATCTTTCCACAGCAATTACTAAAGACTATTTGTGTAATCAAACATTAAAACTTCCACCCCAATATCCTTTTCACCATTCTCTTAAAAGATTAAAAGAAAGAAACTTACCCATTCTGTTGTGCATTTCCTCTTTGCCAAAGTGTGCTGTGGTTTCGAAAACTAGCCCAGTCCTTCTGAACTTTTCTGTATCCGTTATAATATTAAAGAACCACAAGGAAGGGAAGTGGTTAGTCAACTTACTAATTTTATCAGTCCCTCCCACTGGTTAAATAGTACCTGATGCTACAGACACAAAATCAGTTTTCCAGCTCACTTCCCTGCTACAGCACGACTTCATAAAAACAGCATAACTTGAGGGGAAAGACAGTGATGATATCTAGTTCATAGACATGAGACAGTTAATGAATGAACATTTTATGAGTATTAATAAGAAACCTAACAGATGACAGAAACCAGTGATTCAACAATGAAGAGGAGGAGAAGAGAGAATGTATGTCAGCTCCATACTCTATGCAAACTCCATCAGTTGGGTGGGAAAGGGAGTGATTTTTAATGCAATCAGAGGACTTGTGGGAAGTAGCTGGTGTTTCATTTGTTGATAAATTATTCTGTCTGGAATGGAGCCAGTTTACCGGATATAGATACTTCCACAATGTGAGGCCCTGGCCCGGATGATTCTCTTCCTCTGGAGTTTAGCAATTAAAACACATGACAAAGTGGTAGATTATGTGCCTCTGGATGAGGGAAAATTTAATGTCCTCTGAGGAAGCTATAAACAGTTTTCTAGGTGAAAATATCTGCAATAAATGAGAAGAAAATGCAGGACGTAAGACACGTTTTAATGAAATAAAATACTTTTTATCTGTTGATCCAACTCCAAAAGATTGCAACGTACAAAATGCTGTCACCCAAGAACCATCAGCAGCCCTATCTGGCTCCCACTAGCTTCGGGCAAGCAGATTTTGAGCACTGCAGGGCTTCCCATTTTTCAAGAGAAAATAAATAACTGGATTTTTATGTGAAATCTCCTTTTTCAAAAGACTGGCAAACACCCTTCAGATTACATTAAATTTGTCTGCAGGCTGACATGATCTCTGCCTTAGGTATTAGCTGCTCAATAAAAAACACTATAATGACATTTACAAAATATATATTATCAAAGATATGATATTCAGTATAACATGCAGGTGACCAAGACTTTGGTCTCATCTTGTAAAAACACTCATAGATAAATGATATAGAATAGACTCTGGAGTAGCTGCCAATATGTTAACAGGAATTCTCCATGAATATGGGTTTTTTTCCTATTTTACTCTTCAGTATTCTCTAATTTTCCCAAAATGAACTAAGGTTTTACAGTAAGAAACAAGGGCTAGAGAGTTTTTAATTTTTAAAAAGATCAGAGGAAAGTAACTATGAAAACTCTTTGAAGATATTCAGAAAGGACCACAGTTGAAATGCATAAACAAATGAGGTATCTCTCAAATACTCAATTCTGCTCCATCTCGAGCACTGGCTAAAGATCAGATGTAAAAATTAAGCTGTCTGCAAATCAGAAGAGGGATGTACCCAAGTAATAGGATTCATTACCTTGTGTTCCAGATATATAGGTCATTATTTTATCTCCTTTATTAGATAGCCAGAGCTCACACAGGCAGGATTTAAGACTGAATGAATAACACAGAAAGCACTTAAATAATTGTGTGTAGATCTAGGGCTTTAAAAGAGGTAAAAAATAAATTTCCCTATGAGCTAAATAATAATTTAATCTTTAAAATGGTCTTTAATAATTTAATTAGCTTTTCCCTATTTAAAAAATTAATATTAGAAGCTGAGTCATGTTTGAATTCAATAAAATTATTTTATTAATTTCCTCTAAGGCTTAAGAAATACCTTATAAGACCTCTCTTCTTTATAAGCCAGTCTTATCCTTCAGTCTGCTGAAGACTTGGATCACATTTTATTCCTTTAAAAATTTATTTTCCCCCAAATTAGACTTATTTAATTAGAAATGTTTCAAAGCTGATCCTCCTGGGCATCAAGATTGACATCCTGGAAAAATAAGCTAACGTCTTTTTAAAAATCATACCTAATAAGACTATTTAAAGCATGCTCTATACACCCTAAGAATTCTGCAATTACTAATGATTTTTCGCAAATTATAAAAATGTATCAGTGACTGCATAGAAACTAACTGTTAGAATCATAGTAATTGGTGTGGAAGTGATGATATAATTTTGGAGATGTTACCTCATTTTTTGTTAGGGAGCACAGTCCTGCTGGTGCTTACTGTGAAAGCAAATTCACCCTTTCTCCAGTCTCAAGCTCTATGTTTACTGAAGCTTCAGTCCTTAAACATGTTTTCAAGTTTATTCATTTCAATTCTGCAAGATCAGAAGACTATACAGTTTGTGAAGTAAATCTTTCCTTTCAGTTGTATCTCTCAATTTCGATGACAAAAGCAGATGTCTGCAGGTTCAAAAGTTGCTAGTTCAACACTTTTGGGGAACCCAGGGTAAACACAACAAAATTACCAATTGCCCAGCATAAAAGGAGATATGAAAAGCTATCTCATAAGCCTAGTATCATGCAACACATCTTTCTGAGGGAAGCATCCCAAATGTAGTCTCTTTTAAATGCTTTAAGCATTTGATTAAACTTGCTGCTAAAGTGATTACTTTTAGCCAAGATTTTGCTTATTGACATATATTCAAATAATCTTTATAATTGCCATAAGAATACAACATATCTAATACTTGCTAAAAAGAAAGGGAAACCATCCTCGGGTCTGTGTGTTTTACCTATCAATTGATGCTAATGCATGATGATGACAGCATATGATGTGAAAAGGACTCTCATATACTACTGATGACAGTGTAAATTGGTATACCTTTCCTGGATAAAAAAACTGTCACAGTATATCAAGAATCTTTTTAAAAGTCACACTCTTTGAGAGTGACTGTATTTCTAGGAATCATTTCTGAAGAAAAAAAATTAAAGATGTGGATTTATGTAAGTGAATGTCTATCACACTTACTTTAAAATTTGAACAACTGCCAACCGTCTATATCCTGAATATAAGGGGAATAATAAAGGAAATCATAGTATAATTATAGGTTGGATTATGATACAACTTCTATAAATCATGACATTAAAAATATTTAATGACACTAAAAACATTCATAATACAATGTTAAGTAAGGAAAAAAGATACAAAAACATGTATGTATTATTATTCATATCTTGGAACACAAACACACACACCACTCACACCTTCAGACTTCACATGTAAAATGTATCCACATATTAGGTAGAAAACAGAATTTTTTTAAAAGCCCAAAATGTGAAGAAGGATTATCTCTGAATGGTATGATTATAGATAAATTTTATATTCTTCTTTTTACCTTTTTTTAAAAGCAATTTTTTCTACTTTGAACGCCAGGGCAAAAAATAAATAAATAAATCTGAAGACATCAAAAATATTTGTACTTTTCATGAGTGCTAGAATCTTATGTATCACAGTGCCCTTTAATTGATCTTTTGGACCAATTTTATTTCATTGTTACTTTAGCTTTGTGGATTTTTATTTTCTCCCTTGATAAAGTGAAGGCCGCCTGACAACCCAGAATATTTAGGCTGAAATCAGCCTCATGTTAATGAAGAAAAGATTGTCAGCTGGTCATCTGTTTAGTTACTCCACAAGATATTCAATTACTCTTAAAATTAGCAGACTGCTAAAATTCACATCCAATTCATCACAAAACTAATATGCAAAATTTTACCTGGGACAACAGCAACACTGAGTACTAGATTTAAACCAAGTGAAGGAGAAAGTAATTTATCTTTATCTAGTCTCCATAATACCAGATGCTTGAAATTTTTAGCTCATTTAATTATCACAACAATCCTGAGGGTTCAGTTTTCTTACATTTATTTTACAGATGAAGAGACTAATTTACCCAAAGACTAAGTAAATTGACTAAGTCTTCATATTTGTTAAATGGAGGACCAGAATTGACTACAGATAATTCCGTAGTGCCAATGTCCAGCTCTATAGAGAGAGGTTTCTTTTGGAATCCAGACAGTTCACCTACTGTGGTAGTCTTAAAATTACAGACAACTTAAAAGAACAAAATCCTTGAGGATCATGAAATTAAGGAGGTTAAAAATGGGAAATAAACATGCTTTACTCCTCTACAGTGACTATAGTGAAAGATTAAATAAGAGCTAATAAATAATTGGAAAAACTATGCAATTGAATATATAACGGTGGCTATCTTTTCCAAACCAGGAGTCAGGACACAAGATCTAAACATATGAAATAGGAGTAATATGTGTGTGTGTGTGTGTGTGTGTGTGTGTGTGTGTGTGTGTGTGTAAATTGGCATCTTAACATATTATTTCTAAATACTAAATAAAATTCAAAATTATTTTTGACTTTAAAGCGGGAAAGTTTTAACTGTTCTACAAATAACAATTTGATCACAAAATCAAATAATACAAAAAGTATATGAGGACAAAAGTAAGAATTGCCTCATAATCCTACACTGCAAAAATATTTAATAGCTAAGTGGCAGCTTCCCAGAATTCTTTCTATTCGTGTTCATAAGATCATAGTAGCACTTAAGAAAACAAAGGTTGGGTAAATTGGCCAAGCTGTATAGTGAGTGATATGAGGCAGAGTTTGAACAGATATCTGTCTAACTCCCACAGTAATGGTTTTCTGCCTCCTCATTTTACCTGGGATGGTGGAGGGGTAGGTGGAATACTCCACAAACGTGGGAATTGAGAGATTTGTTTGGATTTGTTTTTATTACTTTTCCAAAATTCAAAGTATTATATGGCTGATCCTGCCATTTACTACTGTTTCCCTTTGAATAAATCATTTAATCCCCCAGGTTGAATGTTCCCATCAATAAATAATGGTGATAACCTCCAAAAGTTCTGAAAAAAGTCTGACTCAGTGACTAAATGGAATTATATCTTAGTACTTAAAAATCTCTGTTTTAGAGCAATACAACATACTTCACATAAAAATTTAGTGCTATCCTTTGGAACTGTAAATAAAGAATTAAGATATCATTTAGGTGATGTGTACTGACAATCCATTCTGCAAAGAAGAAAGATAATCATTTCACCAAATAACAGTCAGCTGTTATACTTTCTGATACACAAACTTGGTATTCCACCCAGTTTAAAAATAAATCTCTAACTCACCTTTGATTTACTCTCTCACTCTCCTTACTATGCCCTACCATGAAATGTCTCCCTATGCTGGGTGGAAATGTATTTTGAGCATTTGGACACCAAGGATCAGAAAAAGGTCAAAGGGTTTCACATGTTCTTTATTCCTTTCTAAAAGTAGTGCCTAAAAATTATCCAGAATTTCCAACAATTCTTTCAGCTCTAATTCCAAGGGTGAGAAAATTTGATCATTTAAACAGTCCTGGTGCTGTTCACAAGGAGACTGGGCTACACTAAGTGAAGACATGCCCTCAACCAGGCAACAAAGAAGAGGGAGTGCCCAGGCCGATTTATAGACCCACTGTGCAATGCAGTTACAACATCCTTTTGCCTTGTGGGATATAAAGGGATAAGTTTCTCATCAAGTCACATACAATCCAAGTGAATTGAATTCTTCAAGAAGTTTTCACCGTGATAATCCCTTTCCCTCAGTGCAAATATGTGACTTCCCTTTTTGGAAGTGGTCCTGGGACCTTGCAATGTCTTGTTTAAGAAAAATAATCATGATGTATCACTCTCATCTATTCCCATAAGAAGTGAAATATTTTCATTTCTCAACACTAGGGAGCCTTGGCCACCATTTCGGGATTTTCCTGAGAAATATCCATAACATACTATGACTCACTAACTATATTGTCTTAGGAATCTTATGAAACACTCTGGCTTTTATTTTCTCATTTATAAAATGGGGCTTATAATGTCTATTTCATAGAATTGCTGTGAATATTCAATAAGATCAATTACATAAAAGGCCTTCAGGCCATGACTAGCACATTGTAAATGGCCAAAAATTGAAACCTACAATTACTATAACTAGTCAAAAACAATATTTAAATAGTTTTCTCCTCCCCATTCTGAGAGGGATATTATAATGCCTCTTCACTGTGTGTGTATGTGTGTGTTCTTTCAATATTTTTAAGGTGGCTATAGGCTCATGTTGGCCCTTTTTCTAGAAGCTTTACTACAGAGTTTTTAAAAGCCTTTTAGGATTCATAATCCTATTGAATCAGGAATAAAACATGTACTTAGATTCAGGGAAACAATTGTTCAACAGTAGCCCCTTCAATTTTTAATTACGCCTTCTTCCCCCTCCAAGTTCACTGTTA